>NC_081414.1:833820118-835020118 GCF_030272615.1 Cryptomeria japonica | reverse complement strand
ATACAAACAATGAATATTTTGTATATGAGGATGTTGTCCAAAAAAAAGGTTGCAAAACTTGGGGAAGAAGCATGGGAAGTGGGAACTCTAAAGTGAACTAAAAACAATCTTAGTTCTCATCGCAAAGGAAAACAATTTTAGGCCATAAAAACTAGCTAAAACTATGCCAAATGAATCACTTTTAATCAATTGGGAACCTTTACTACAAGAAGACAAATCCTAGCTGGCATAATTTGTATTTATTAGTTGACTGCATGGAAAAATAACTAAAGAGGAACAATAATCAAGTTGGATATGGTCAAAGCATATGATAAGTTAGTTCCCAGAAAGTGTCCTTACTGCAACAACTGTTAAATTCAAGACTTATGCCAAATATGTTACATGAAAACAATAGTCTCCACTTTATAAGTAGGAATTTCAAGCAAATGCAAATGGAATTCCATGGCTGCAAGATAATGCTTTCGAGCAAATGCAAATGGTAGGTGTAATATCAAACTCCAAAACTTTCAATAGTGTACTTCTTTCCTGTGCCACAATGGGAGCTTTGGAACATGGTATGGGAAAGTGGCAGAATAGGTACTTTAAAGTGGAATTAAAATACACAAACACTAAAAACAAAATGTACAGATACATTTGACTGAATGAGAAGCACATTTAATACGTCTCGCCAGCATGTTTCCTATTTCAAGTGTGGGCAAATATCGTGGAGATTGACCTTACATTTGTCAAATGCATTTTCATGAGAATTTTTAAAGGCTTTTTTAATACAAGCACTCTTAGTAATAGCAATGTGTTAGCCATTATAACAAATGACTACCTTATATAATCTGGTCATTTTTAGCCACATACAATTGTCAAGTGTAGTCAATCTCTATAAACTTCTGCAGCATGTTGCTTAAAAAATTATGCTACTTCATACAGATATGAGAATGCTGAGCAAGACATAGGCATGCATTATTATCCTATTTATGTTAAATTTTCCTACTATATTTTGAAAATATTGTTCTTATATTATGTTTCTAAATTTTCTTCAGTCATGGCCACAAGCTTTAAATAGAACAACATAAAATAAATATGCCCTCAGTTTTGTAAACAACAACATTGACCTATCTTGAATCTATAAACTCAAATGACACATGTCAATTGAAATCTTCAAGGCAAAATTTGCAATATAACATCTCTATGAGTGCCCCATGAAAGGCCAACTAGTTTTCATGAAGTTAAAGGTTGCAATCAGTATGTAATGCCATGTGCCATATAGCAAATGACCCAGTGACATCCCTGACACAGGTGGCAGAGGTGGTGGAAGTGGTGTTGTTGTGGTGGGATGTTTCCACCAAGTCCCCAAGTCTTACATTTGTCTTTTGAATGATTTTTTATGCTGACAAGATTATGGAAAATGATAAGCTCAAACATCAAGAGGAACTACAACACTTACATAGCCACCATATGCAACAAATATTGCAACTCCATTTTGTTTAGAATCATTTCTATCAATCTATTACTCTTTTTTATTAAAAGATTCATTAATCTCAAAATCATCTATTATATCCCTATATAGGGTGCAAATCAGGATGACAATTCCCCAGAAAAAGGAAACTAATAGCCATCAAGCCCAATAGCTAGGAACCCAGCAAGTGGTTGCCAGTCTTGATAATGTTGATTGAGAGATCTTAGATAAACCATTGCTTAAAAAAATGTGGGTACTTCACTATGGGGTATTGTCCTTGCCAAAAAAAAAGTAGAGGTTGCCAAATTGAAACACCAAAAGAAACAAATTCAATTGAGGTTGCAGAAATTGAAACCCCAAAGGAAACAAATACTATTGAGGTTGTAGAAACTAAAAACAAAAGTTGAGTGTAACCCTTGCAGCCCATGACCAAGACTTTACTCTGTATTTTAGAGCGACAATGCTTAAACACTACCATACAACTATCAAACTACCAAACAACACATAGCACCTACCAGTATTCAATGGATACCAGCTACTGTTGATGTTGTAAAAGAGATTGCTATGAGAGCTATCTTCACATATAAGGTAAGTGCACCAAGTTGTGGTACCAAAAAGGTGCCACTTTTTATCTTTTCATAAAAATGTGTCATTGGCATGAAAAGGTCGTCCAAACCTACGAGCTGGATGCCCAAGGCAAATCCAACCCAAAGGGTTGGTATTCTCCTAAGAAAACCATTAATAGGGCGCTCGCCAAATGCAAAATTTTGAATTTTCACATTTGGCGCTTGCCAAATGCAAAATTTTGAATTTTCACATGTGGCGCATGCCAAATTTGGCACTCCCCAAATGTGTAAAGTCAATTTTTTGCATTTGGCGAGCGCCAAATGTTTTGCATTGTCTAATGTGAAGGTTTTGTGAGTGTGTAGATTTTCCAATCTGGGCACAAGTTAGATCCACTCCCAAAGCAAAATATATACATAAAATATAACATTTAAGTATAGCTCTATAGGACTTATAATGTAGATTCTAGTTTTTAGAGGATCATATAAAATTTCAGACAGTCAAACTTCAGTAATTAGCATGTTCCTAGTAGCATTCTTTAGTTATGTATCTCACTCTCTTTATCTTCCCCAAACTCTAGACCTATCTCTTTCCCTCTCTTTTCTCTCTCACTTCTATATCCTTGACTCTCTCCCTCTCCCTTCTCTCTCACTCTCTTATTGTTTCTCTCCCATCCCACTCCTTTCTCTTGGCCACTACCTATCCCTTTTATCCTCTCTCTCCCCATATCTAGGGTTGTCCCTCCCTCCCTATTCACCTCACTACCTCTCCCTCCCTATATTATTACCCACCTTTCTTTCCCCCTCTAGGTTTCTCACTTATCTAATTGTCCACCCTCTAGTTCTCTCTCTTCTCCTTACCTCTATCTATTTATTCACTCTCTCTCTCTCTCTCTCTCTCTCTCTCTCTCTCTCTCTCTCTCTCTCTCTCTCTTCAAACCTATCTATCTCCTCATTCTCTAGGTCTCTCACTTTCTACCTCTCCATCCATCTCCTCTTACTCATCTCTTTGTTTTTCTATCTCTTCTATTTTCCCTTCCTCCCCTCTCCAAGTCTCTACCTTCCTTTCTTCCTCTCTCCCTCTCTGTCTCCCTCTCCCACTCTCTCAACTTCTCTCTTCCTCTCTTATTCTCAATATTCATTGTCTAGGTCATTACCTCTCCATCCCACCCTCTCTCCCCTCTCTAGGCTTCTCCCTCCCTTCCTCTCCACCTATCTACCTCTACATCTAGGTCTTGTTACCCACCTCTCCTTATCCCCCTCTATCTATCTCACTCCTCTCTGGCCATCTAGGTCTCTCACCTATCTATATGCCCCCTCTATAGTTCTCTTTATCCCTCTCTACCTCTCTTACCCTATCCCTCCTCTTTAACCCTATCCCTTTATGAACTCCCTCCTTTTCTCTTCCTCCCCTAACCTCTTTATCTCCTCCTTCCATAGGTCTCTCCCTCCCTCCATGTCTACCTCTCCATCCATCCCCTCTTACTCCTCTCTTTTTTCTTCTATCTCTTCTCTTCTCCCTCCCTCCCCTTTCTAGGTCTCTCCCTTCATTTCTTCCCCTCTCCCTCTCTACCTCCCCATCCATACATACCCCCATATATATCTCACTCCCCCACTTTTTTATTCTCTCTTCCTCTTTTATTCTTTCTCTCTCTACATTCTAGGTCATCAACTTTCTCTCACCTCTCTAGGTTTATCACTTCCTTCTTCTCCATCTATCTACCTCTGCATCATGTCTCATTACTCACCTCTCTCTCCCCCCCATATCTATCTCATTCCTCTATCTTGTCATCTAGGTCTATCATCTCTCTTTCCCAATATAGTTCTCTCACCTATCTATTTGTTCCCTCTCTAGTTCTCTCCCTCTCTCTTCCCCTCTATCTCCCTCCCCCTTTACCCCTATTTATTTTTTAACTCTCTCCTCCTCTTCTCCCTTTCCCCCCACCTCTCTATCTTCTCCTTCCCTAGGTCTTGTAGTCCCTCCATGTCTACCTCTCCCTCAATCCCCTCATACTCTTCTCTCTCTATTCTTTCATCTCTCCTCTTATCCCTTCGTCCCATTTATAGGCATCTTCATTCTTTTCTTCCCCTCTCCCTCTCTATCTCTCTCTCCCTCCTTATCCCCATCTCTCTCTCCCTTCCCTACTAATTCTTATTCTCTCTTTACCATCTACATCATTAGCTTTCCATCACACCCTCTCTACCCCTCTCTAGGTTTCTCCCCCATTCCCTCTCCACCTCTCTACATCTACATCCATTTCTCATTACCAACGTCTCTCTATCCCCCTCCATCTATCTCAACCCTCTCTCTCTCTCACACTTCTCTCCTCCTCTAGGTATCTTATATCTCTATATAACCCATCTAGTTATGTGCATGAGCATGGTGGGCCATATGACCCCTTAGTAAACCATTACTATCTATCTTAGGACACCATATGACCTCTTAGGACAACATATGGTGTCGTTACAAGTCATATGGTGTGCTAAGGGGTCATATAGTGTTGTTATGGATCATATGATGTCCTAAGGGGTCATATGGTATTCTATGACCCCTTAGGATACCATATGATCTCTTAGAACACCATATGAGCCCTAACGACACCGTATGGTGTCCTAAGGGGTCATATGGTGTCCTAAGGGGTCATATGGTTTCCCAAGGGGTCATTTGATGTTTTATGGCCCCTAAGGACATCATATGACCCCTAATGACACCATATGACCCCTAATGACGCCATATGACCCATAATGACACCATATAGTGTCCTAAGGGGTCATATGGTGTTCTATGACCCCCTATGACACCATATGGTGTCAATAGGGGTCATATGGTGTCCTAAGGGGTCATATAGTTTCGTTAGGGGTCATATGGTGTCCTAATGGGTCATATGGTATCCTAATGGGTCATATGGTGCCCTAATGGATCATAGAATACCATATGACCCCTTAGGACACCATATGATCCCTAATGACACCATATGACCCCTTAGGACACCATATGACCCCTAACGACACCATATTATGTCTTGAGGGATCATATGGTTTCACAAGTGGTCATGTCATGTACTAGGATGTTAAAAGGGGCCATACAGTCTCCTAGGGGGTCATAGAACACCATATGACCCATTAGGACACCATATGGTGTCATTAGGGGTCATATAGTATCCTAAGGGGTGATATGGTGTCCTAAGGGGTCATATGATGTCCTTAGGGGTCATAAACACCAAATGCACCCTTAGGACACCACATGATCCCTTAGGACACCATATGACCCCTAATGACATTGTATACAGTGAAAATGGATAACAACAATGTTGAAAGGCTAAATGAATTCAACCAAAAAAACCCTAGCCTAACAACAACAAAGATCCACCATAACATATGAAGATTACCTAAGACAATGCAAATCAAATGAAATCACAAAGATTATACCATCACATGTCCAATAGGGCTTGAATCTCCATTCTTCCTATCTCCATTGATCTTGCTTGATATATTTGCTCTTGGATTTTATATGTGCACAAGAGCTCAACAAAGAACGAAAATGTGGTTGCAAGTAGGATCTCATATGCAAGTTCGAAAGCGTAGTCGGGTAGTCAATTGATGAGTCAGGATGCATAGGGTTGATAATGAAGGAAGCATCTCCTTATATAGAAGACATTATATGAAATGGAGGGATAAGATTGAGAGGTGTAAAAGATAAATGGTCGACTATGATTAAAGGGTAGGTAGAGAAAATAAGAAAATAATGAGAGGGTAGGTAGTCTATGAATTAATAGATGAATGACATGTGTCATGGGTAGAAAAGGTTAATGAATTAATTAAATAAATAAAGATTCATTTAATTAATAGAAGAAGTGGGATCAATTAAATAAATAAGATATTTATTAATTTAGAAAAAAGATAATTTAAATAAATAAATGTATTTATTTAAATGAGAAATAAGGCTAGAAGAGGATAAATGAATTAATTAAATAAATAAAGATATTTATTTAATTAGACAAGACAATTTTAGGTGTCTACATTTTGCCCCTCTTTGAGACAATGCAGCTTGTCGTGTTGTTTCAAAGAAGATAAGATAAACTGATACAAAGTTTCCCCAAGATGGGAATGATATGCCCGCTCAAGAGATTGGATGAAAATGTCTGGAAAGATCGTAGACAATCTCTCGATATAGAGAGAAAGGCTAGAATGGACTGACAAGATAGAGTGACATGGTCACGGGATAAAGAACTCTGACTTGGGAAACTAGGGCTAAGGCTAGGGCTAGGGAAGTCTATAAAATAGACCACGAGGGGAATACATCCTCATTGCCATCCACACCCCTAAGAGATCAGAGTGCAAAGAGAGAATAGAGCAGCAGCAGTCAACAACAATGGCATTGGTGCATAGATTCGATTGCGTATGCCGATTTCAGAGGCCAACAGATGCAGGAGAGCCAGTAAGTACCACAAAACCTCCTTGTACTTTATTTCGATAAATGTTGTCATTAATGCATGATAGGTAGCACAATAAATGCATTTCAGGTATGTCAAACAAGGTCAAAAAATATCGAGGCACGTCTGTGTTGGTGCCAGGCGCGTCTAGGTTAGCTAGGCGCATCTGTGTTTGTGCCAGGTGTGTTTGTGCAGGAAAAGGTGTCTATGTCAAATGCAAGCGCGTCTACATTGTGCAGATGCGTTTGTGTAATATGGGCATGTCTGTGCAGAGCATAGGCACGTCTGTGTATTTCAGGCACATCTGTGCAGAGCAGGCACGTTTGTGCAATATGTAAGCGTGTTTATGTCATGAAGGCGCGTTTATGTCTTCTAGGCCAAATCAGCAGTTCTGTGATGAACATACACTGTTGATTGGATAAGCTGCTGAGAGGATACACTCAAGTAGGTCCTCTAGGGAAGACTAGAATAGTAGATAGGGCTAGGATTGACAATTCTGTGATAGAACATATGTTGCCAATTGGATAAGCTACTCAAGAGGATACACTGAAGAAGAAGCCCTAGGATAAGATAGAACGAGGCACTTTGTGATGAATAGGGAGTACCAAGACATAGTACTTTGTGATGAATAGGGAGTACTAATATGAGCAGTACTTTGTGATGAATAGGTAGTGCAAATACGAGCAACACTTTGTGATGAACAGGGAGTGCAAAAACACGTAGTACTTTGTGATGAACAGGGAGTACCACTAGGATAAACATCAACACTTTGTGATGAAAAATGAGTGTCACTAGGATAGAGTATCATAAACACTTAGGATAATAAGCAGCATTTTGTGATGAACAGGGAATGCCACTTTAACTGACACAACTGATTTGTTTGACTGCAGGAGTACCTACCTATGCTGGAGTCATGGGAGAGATTCCCCTCGACTCAGAGTTTATGATCGAAGCTGAATTTTGAGGATAGAGAAGCTATTGAGGTTATGGGCTTGCGACATATTCTGTATGTGCTTGAGTTTGGGGCGAACATGGGATTGCTGACTACACTTGCTGAGAGATGGCACTCTGAGACATGCACGTTTCATTTGCTGATGGGTGAGATGACAGTCACCTTGGAGGATGCATATAGGATACTGAGGATACTGGTCGATGGGGAGTTAGTTCCCTATTATCGAGACAAAGACAATAATGCACTGAGACAAGTGTTCTAGGATCCGAGATTGGAGATGAGGGCAGGACACATGGCATGGGACATGATGACACAGATTGGATTGGCACTACCAGTAATATTGGTAGGAGTGATTAGTGGGTTCCTATGTCTGGACAAGGTGACACGAGGATTGGCTGTGGGCTGGGGGAGCACATTGGAGACACTGATGACATAGCATACCAGATTTGCCTGGGGACTATGCATGCTGGCACATTTGTACTATGAGCTTCATCAGTTTGTATACCATGGATCCATAGGATTGGGCCGTGGACTGACATTATTATAGGTATGGGCTTATGAGCATCTATCGGTGACTCGACTGATTCATTTCAGAGGCAGGGGCCATGGGCGCAATTTTATTCACTTATATGACATGATTACCTCGCAGCCGCAGATTGGGAGACTGGAGCACTGGCGCAGGGTAATTGATGAGATTGACACTATGGTATGGAGGCCATACCGAGAGTGCGAGGAGTGGGAGGATGACGTAGTTGAGCTGCCATACACCTTTAGGAGCAGGTATCTGATTGGGCAGACACCCTATGTACTGGAGAGGCAGTTGGTGGATAGGGTTGGTAGGCAGTTTGACAGGATTCAGCAGATGCCACAGGGTTCTGGGATGTATGCTCGGACAGTCAGGGATCAGGCACACTTCAGGCCGTTATTGTCATATGATCAGGCAGTGATGTAGCTAGTAGAGATGATTCCCTTGCCTTGGGATATGTGGCTAGAGATAGAGGATGCAGGGATGGATGTAGAGTATACTACATATTGGGCTGAGCATCCATTTCCTCGACTGACAGATCTAGGGGAGCAGATAGATGGAGATGGTTGGGGTAGAGGCCGACGAAGGAGGCAAGGTGTGATAGGAGAGAGGAGAGTGGCTCCACGGAGAGAGGGTGGAGAGGAGAGACAGGTTTGCGTGGTGAGAGGCAGAGGTGGTTTGCCTTTATAGATGCCAGTAGCACAGGATCCCAGACAGGTATAGGGACAGGGACAGGGATGATGGCAGGGGTAGGGGCAACCACAGGAGCAGCCATAGGTACAGGGGCATGAGAAGCCATAGGTGCAAGGGGGGGAGGAGGAGGTTGAGCTATTGGAGTTGAGGGAGATCTTCCAGGGATAGGCATACGAGATCCAAGATCTCGAGCGGGAGAGGAATGGACTCAGGAGACAGCTGAGGGACACTGAGCGAGAGCAAGATCAGGCTATCTAGCGTTATACAGAGGTTGAGACAGCACTGAGGGCATAGAGGTAGGCAGTAGAGGACACCAGAGCTGGTTATGCTTATGTTCTGTGAGTCGGGGAGGAGATAGGCTACTGGAGAGACCTATACTATGGGGCTGTGCCACCAGAGCAGCGGGCCAGGAGCTTCCGTAGACCATCACAGACAGCGACGACCACTGGAGGGAGGGACAGGAGATAGGCATCCAACGGTGGGGTTATGGGTCCTCCACCACCACTAGATAGAGGGGACAAGAGAGATGATCCTAGGGCGGGTCCTTCCATTGCTCAGACTCTGTCGAGGCCAGGCGGCTCTAAGGGAGGGAGTTCATTATAGCCTTAGAGGGCTCCCTATGTATCAGTTTTGTACCTTTTTGTATGATGATGTAGACACCTTCGGGTGATTGTAGCCACATGATTTAGACATCATTGTATCATGACACTTATGATTATATATATATATGAGATGATTCATCTTTGCGGCAGCTATATGCATGTGTACCTATGTGATGAGATGTTTCATGATGTATGCTTATGATATGGATGCAAATATGTATATGATGCAATGCAATATTTTTGTTCTTTTATGTTTTTAATATGTTATGACAATGCAAATGTGAACGTATGAAATGCAAATGAATATGATAATGCAAATGTAAAATGTGCTAATATGTGTTGTGTGCAGGATGTGATGCAATTGTGATATCTATATGTATGTATGAAATGCTTATATGTGGTAATGCAAGTGCAACTACATAAAATGCAAATATTTTTGGTGTGTCATTATACTCAGTCATGTGATAGTAGGCTACATGGACTCAGGAAGGATGATGGAGGTCAATCAAGAAAGGGGGATGGAAGATAGAAGATATGAAAGTGAAAGAGCTTCTTGTGCTTTATCATCATTGAGCTTTATTATGGAAAAATAGGTTATGACAATCTAGGCATATGTTTATTGTACCTGTTTGCATGGAGATAAGATAGTTGCAAACAAGGAATGCCCCAGTTCACACTAAACCCATAGTTGTTAGCATTTGGCATTATAATAGACAATGGAAGATTGTTGACATTTCAATAAGGATATTGAGAAGGTTGTTGATGATTATGGATACAATTGATTAAGGATGTTTATTGTCTTAATATTATTATTTTGTCATTGATGTCAAGAAATTGATTTTCTAATTTAGTATGATGTTTCCATATCTTGAGAAGTATGATTTAAAGAGTATAAAGATGTCGGTAAAAGACATAGAAAGATTATGATGAATAAGAGGATGAATAAGGTATTCAATGGGCAACTATTACCAAGTCAGACAATGATGAAATCATGATGTTTAGATTGTTTTGACATCATACATATGTTGTAAATTGTAAGGTTAATACTATACAATGTTACCAAGCAAAGAACCTAGTTGGTAAACCCTAAGGAACCTAGTCGGTAAACCCTAAGGTTATCGCTATCGGTTAATGAAGGCATAATGTCTACCAAGTGAAGTTTAGTATTTACTGAGTTGTAACTGAGTTATAACTGAGCTGTAACAAAATACATTAAATGGTTACATGCGTTATTTAATGAAGGAAGCTGATGAGCTGGAACTGATTAAATGATTGGTATGCCGTAAATAAAGTTTGTTAAGAATATATGGCAATGGAAGATCGACAGGAAGATCTACAATTCAGATTGAACTGCAATACCCTATAACAAGTTCCAAGAAATATATGCAAGTTCCAAGGCGGGGTAAAACATTTTTCAGATCGAAAGATGCATTGAACCTGGTCAAGCATGAAGATCTGATGGCTATGATTGATCATGGGAAATGTGATCAAGGAGATTAAGTGGTTATCTAATTGTTTATAAATAGGGAACTGTTGATAAACAATGTATGCAGGCAAATGTATGCACATGGATGCTACATAGTGATTACTGAGCACAAAAGCTTGAAGACCTGTTTGAATAACAGAGTATAGAAGGCCAACAGATGGACAAGATTAGTTCTATGTCTAGATTGTATTGAGCAAATAAGAATCTACTTTAGCATTTTAGATGTGAAGTTGTAGATAGATTTTTATTACTGTTATTTTGTGAAAGTGACAGGAAATCTCTTAACCGAGTGGACTTAACAGTCTTATTTGTAAAACCCTCTAGCAAGGTGACATTCTGATTGAGTGTTTGAAATCCTTTAACAAGGTCACTTCTAACAAGGTGAAGATCCTAATAGATGTGAGGGAAATCCCTTAACCGGGTCACATCTAGCAATGTGTTTGTAATCTTTAACAGGTTTTGCTTTTAACCAAGCATACTCTAGAAGAGTATATTTCTTAGTGGGTCTGAAATCCCACAATTGTTTTTCCCTATTTGGGTTTCCACGTTAAATCTGGTGTTATGAGGTTTATGATGTTTATATGCTTTTGAGTTTGTATGTTTAGCAGTTTTGATTATATTATTGAAGTATATGTTACCGAGGTTGAATCTGATGTTTTTATGGAAGATTAAGTTTGTATGATTCACCCCCCCTCTCATCTTGTTGGCTATTGGATCTGTACTTATATTAAGTATCAAAACTATCAATAGTGTCCTCATATCCTTGGACAATTCATAGCATTACTAAGAGACAATCCGCAGATAGCAAAGAAAATAGGTGACGATACCCCATCCTCACCTTTCTAGTCAAAGACATCCTAGAGATAAAATCTCTAGTAAGAGACATCCTAGAAAAGCTAAAAGACATGTCAGCAAAAGATAAAATCAAAAGAAAACCAAGACTCGACACCAAAATCCACTGTAGTCCTCAAGTTTAGTGTCTCTTGTCACTTGTATAAGTCTATTTGATTGTGGTCACAATGTTTACTTTAACACAAGGATAGATAGCATTGAACCATAATGTTGTCTGAGTCTGTTGAAAGATTTGATTTGTTGAAACCCATTTTTGCTGCTGTGTCATTTGAAACTAACTAAATCCATCAAACTAATACTTTATTGCGGAGAAGATGAAACTTTATTACGGATTGGCGATGCAAGTGTTGCTTTATTACGGATTGTGCGCGGATAGACTGAAGAAAGTTGGAAGAAACTGTACTCCTCGAAACATGTGATGCCCTTAGTTCCACACCCATTACTAGATGTAGGATTTGCCTTAGCCACAGATAAGAGCTAATTTATTATGGATGGGAAGGGTGAAAAGGAATGTTTATTATGAATGGCGAACCAATCTTGGGTAGATCAATAACAAGCCATGATGGGAATGGGTATGTTTGTTATGAATGAATAGGTTGTGAGTATGTGCAAAGTGAAGGAGGAAATGGAATCCTGAAGGAGGGAGGAGCAATGTCTCTACACATGGCGTCGATGACTCGGTTTTCACCATGGTACTTGCCTAGGGCACCACTGAAGTGGTTTTCACCATTGGACAAAATGTTTTTCTCTTTACTTTTTTCGCTTTTTTAATTTTTTTGTGTTAGAAGGCGCCTGTTTGCCAGGTTTTCACCAAGTAGTGATTTTTTTATTTTTATGATTTTTTTGTATTTTTGAATATTTTGATTTTTTTTGTATTTTTTTGTATTTTTGAATTAGGATACTCGGAAGCGCTATGTGTAAAACCTGCGAAGGTGCATGCTGTTCATAGGATCCTCCAAAGGTTCACCCTCTGTGGTTGAGAGCTGATATGCTCCAAATCCATATGTTGCTGTGATGATGTAAGGACCAAGCCAGTTTGGTTCGAATTTTCCCTTTTTCTCTGTCTTGCTGATTTTTAGGATTTTCTTTGAGAACCAAGTCACCTACCTCAAATGTGCGAGGCTTGACTTTATGATTGTAGTTGCGACTCATTTGTTGTTGATAAGCCTTGAGGTTATTAAAAGTAGTTTGTCTTTGTTCATCCAATAGTTCAAGTTCTTGTAAGTGAGAGACCCTGTAGTCTTCATCACTGATAATGTTTCACAAAGAGACTTGTAAAAAGGGTAACTCGACCTCAATAGGCAAGATAGCTTCAACGTCATAAACAAGTGAATAGGGTGTAGCTCCTGTAGGTGTGCGGATGCTTGTGCGGTAAGCCCAAAGTGCAGGATTAAGTTGGATATACCAATTGTGGCCAGCGTCGTCGACTATCTTTTTCAGGAGTTTAAGGATTGTTTTATTAGACGCCTTAGCTTGACCGTTACCTTGGGGGTAATAAGGTGTGGAAAAATGATGGGTAATATGGAAGTGGTCACAGAGTTCATGAACATCCTGATTTTTGAAGGGACACCCGTTATCAGTGATGATGGAAACAGGAATACCGTATTGACAAATGATATAGTTGAGAATGAATGTCACAATTTGTTTTCTAGTAACTTGTGTAAGAGGCACGACTTCAATCTATTTTGTGAAATACTCTGTGGCAGTGATGATGAATTTATGACCATTGGAGGAAGGAGGGTGAATCTTGCCTATGAGATTGAGTCCCCATTGACAAAAGGGCCAAGGAGTCGCAATTGGTTGAAGTTCTTACGCTAGCACATGAATGAGGTATCCATGAATTTGAAACTGCTTACATTTCTTGACAAATTGATATGAGTCTTTTTCCATATTGGGCCAGTAATATCCAGTCCTAATGAGTTTCTTGGCTAAGGTAGGACCACTAGAATGTGGACCACATATCCCTTCATGAACTTCACATAACACAATCTGAGCTTCGTCCCTTTCTAAACATCTAAGAAGAGTGTCATCTAGACCTCAACGGTATAGGATATCGGCTAAAATGATGTATTGAGATGATCGACGAATGAAAGTGCGATGTTGGTTATTGGATAAGTCAGGAGGAAGGGTATTGTCATGAAGGTATGTGAAAATGGAACCATATAATGGGGAGTTAGGACCAACGATACATACCATCTCAGTAGGAGTGATCTCATACGAGGGAACCAAAAGGTTATCCACCAAGAACTCATAGCGGGTTTCATTTAGTGGTAGATCAATTAGGGAAGCGATTATAGCCATGGCATCCATGGCTCGATTCTGCTCTCTTGGTATCTGTTCAAAGTCTAACTTCATGAAATGTTGTTTCAGGTCATCCACCATTCTTTTATAAGGCATTAATTTCTCATCCTTTGTTTGGTAGTCATCAGTTGCTTGACAAATCACAAGTTGGGAGTCCGCAAAAACATGAAGTTCCTGGATCTTCCACTGAACAACAATCCTTAATCTAGTTGTTAATGCCTCGTATTCTGCTATGTTATTAGTGCAAGGAAATGATAATCAATATGATTTTGGTATAGAATCCCCTTGAGGAGTTATAAAGAGGATGCCAGCTCCTGCCCCATGCTGTGTGTATGAGCCATCAAAGTATAGCTGCCAAGTCTTTGTGTGTGACACTGTCAAGATGGATTCATCTGGAAATTCTGAAGTTAGAGGAACATCATCTATCATGGGAGCATCTGCTAATTAATCTGCGATAGCTTGTCCTTTTATTGCTTTTTTGTCAACATACTCAATGTCAAATTCACTCAGGAGCATCACCCATTTGGCTAGTCGACCAGTAAGCGTTGCCTTATTGAGAAGGTATTTCAAGGGATCGATCCTTGCGACCAACTTAGTTTTATGAGTTAGCATGTAATGTTGTAATTTTTGTGAAGCAAAGACCATAGCAAGAAACACACGCTCAATTGGTGTGTAGTTTAGCTCATATCCCACCAATGTGCAACTGATGTAGTAGACTGCCTTTTGTTTGCCCTCAGCACCCTGTTGTGCTAAGAGTGCCCCCAGTGCTGTTAAAGTAGCTGATATGTATAGTAATAGAGGTTGATCTAGAATTGGTGGCATCAAGACTGGTGGATTCAGAAGATAATATTTGAGTATCTGAAAAGCCTGTTGACAGTTATCATCCCATTTGAATTTGATGCTTTTGTGTAACAAATGCTGAAAAGGATTACATTTATCTGCAAGTTGTGCTATGAATCTTTGTATGGACTGGAGTCTTCCTTGCAAAGATTGAAGTTGGCTGACATTTCTTGGTCGTTGCATCTCTAGGATGGCCTTGACTTTTGCTGGATCGGCTTCGATTCCTCTTTTTGAGACAATGAATCCCAGGAGCTTCCCGGAGGTTACTCCAAAGATACATATCTTGGGGTTTAACCTTACTTTGTATTTTTCCAATCAATCAAAAATGACTAAAAGCATGTCCAAATGTGTATCTCTGTCTATTGATTTTCCCAAGAGGTTGTCAACATAATCTTCCACAGTAACGTGCATGAGATTATGAAAAATAGTAGTCATGGCTCTTTGATATGTAGCACCTGCATTTTTTAGCCCAAAGGGCATGACATTCTAGCAGAAAGTTCCCCAAGGACAAGTGAATGTTGTTTTGTGTTGATCCTCGGATGTAATTTTTATTTGATTATAACCAGAGAATCCATCCATCAAAGATAACATCACATGACCTGCTGTGAGATCTACGATCAAGTCAATATTTGGCAATGGAAAATCATCCTTAGGACAAGCTTTGTTGATGTCTCTGAAATATGTACATATTCTGATGCTATGATCTAGTTTACTAACAGGCACTAAGTTGGAGATCCATTCAGGATAATCAATTGGGCATATGAATCCGACATCCAATAATTTTTCAAGCTCTACCTTGACTAATAATGCCACTTGTGGATGCATCTTTCTTAATTTCTGTTTCTCTGGTTTTGCCCCCGGTTTAACTGTCAAATGATGCATTACCAGATCCAGATCTAATCCAGGCATATTAGCATATGACCATGCAAAATTAATTTGTCACTCCTTGAAGAAACTTATGAACTTTGATCTTTCTGTCTCTGTTAGAGATTGAGCCAGGAATATGTTATGTGGACTTTCTTCTATACCAATGTTTGTTTTGATGGTTTCCTCTACCAACATAAATGATTTTTCTTCATATGATGCTGGGAGAATGTCGAGCCTTCCATCCTCGGGTGCCTCAGAGAGGTTTTCGCCCTTAGATACATCCTTTCTTTTTACTTTTTTGGGGTCAGACAACGCCACAACGTGGTTTTCACCATAAGACCCTTGATTTGTTTTTATTTTTATGTTTTTGCGATTGGAAGGCCCGACACACTCACCAGAATATGCCACGCTATTGAGTTCTACAGTGTATCCTACTTTATGGTCCCTAGGGGGAAGATCATCTCATATGCCTAGATAGTCAATAAAGGCTTCATCATTTTGGAATGTGTCGAACTATGCAGGCCCTTCCTGGTCCCAGTCAATAAGTTGGTAGTGACAAGGGGGAAGGCCTTCGATGTCTTCGAAGTTAGCGGAGCTAAGAGTGAAGATGCAGTTATATTCAGGTATGTTGAGGTAGTTATCGAGGTCATCGTTGGCACTCTCCTCATCTGTCTCGATTGTGAAAGAATCCAAATTGTCATTACTAGTAGCGCATTCTGGGACAGGTGTCCTCATCCTATGTGATTTCGACCTAGAACCTAGAGGCAAGGACTGTGTGGGATCCTCAGGGATTGTTTCTTGACCAACTTTGAATTTTCTATTAAATTCCTCCTCTTCTGTGGGTTCACTTGGTTCTCTGAATGTCTCGGTGAGTTCATAGTCACTGGAGGATTTGTCTGAATCCCATTCCCATTCATTGGAATCTGTGGAATAGCGATTCTCTTGTTGAATTTTGGCAGCTTTGATTTGTAATGCTTCTCCTGTCTTTTGAGTGTTTACCTTGGAAGTCATGAAACCAAGTCCTTTTGAGGGTTCCTTTTTGAATATGAATTCAGGTTGTAAAGGTTCAATGATGCCTTCCTTTCTCAAGCCAAGAGGACTTTTGCCATCATACCCAAATTTTTGTAGGATCTTGAACCCTTTGCCATATTTTTCACATGGTAGGCTGATGTGATCTTGTGTATCATTTTTTGGGTCTTTGTAAAGCATTTTGTATAAGTTTTCTTATTCCAGTTCACCCCATCTTTGAAAGATAGTAGGGTCTTATTTGAGTATAATGATAGATACCTGCTTATTAGGATGTGGTCTTCCATATTCTTTTGGTGAACTCATAACTTGTTGTAAACACATGGTTTGATTCAAATTGTATTCACCCATGCCCTTATCCTAGAATTTCCCTTTACGCTCACCTTGTTTTGATGTCGAAGGTTTTAATGATTCAGGATCAATGTATGCAGAATAAGGAACAACTTCCCTATTACTTGGAATGATCATCTCAGTTTTTGGTCTCAAGTTATTGCAATATATGAATGGATTAGGATCACCATTAACTGTTATTTCAACTCCATTGTGAGGAAACTTAATGCATTGGTGATATGTAGATGGGACTGCCCTCATTTCATGAATCCAAGGACATCCTAGCAATATATTGTATGTGAGATCTAGGTCTAGGACTTGACAAACCACATCCTTTGTAACTGGCCCAACTCTAAGAGGCAAGGTGACTGTGCCTTTGGATGAATGCTCTTTATCATCATATGCCTTGATGGTAATTTTGTTTGTAGAATTGACAACTTTATCTGAATATCCCAATTGTTTAATAGTTCTCAATGTACAAATGTTTAGACCTGCTCCTCCATCTATCAGGACTCATTTTATTTGATTTTTGTGTATGAAGGCTTCAATGTGTAACAGTGCATTATGTGGCTGACTTACGGAGATGTCATCGACTTTTGTGAATGTGAGGGAGTGTGGAATGGAAAGGTATCCCACCATGGCTTGAAACTGGTCCATGTTTAGATTAGTAGGGACCTCAGTTTCTCTCAAGATTTTGTCAAGAATGGCTTTATGTGCGGGGGATATGTGTAAGAGCTCAAGGATTGAGATAAGCGCGGGTGTCTTCCCTAACTGTTCTACAAGGTCATACTCAGGTTTGGTTGATGAGGAAGCAGTGTTTTTAGCTGACGCACCTTGCAAAGTGAATTTACCTTGACGAGTTGTGACATTACATTCAGAGGTTGGTTCGGAAGAAGATCCAATGCCTTTTAGGACAATCTTGGGTCATTGGGTAGAGTTCTTAGGTGTTTTGTCCTTGATGATATGGTAGAGACATAATTGTCCATCAAAATGTGATTGATAGTTGAATCATAGTTATAGGATGCTCTGGTATAGTTGGTCTGGTCATCTATGGCTTTAGCTTTTCCCTTGTCATGTTTTGGGAATGGTTCCTTAAACATCTCATGTTCTTGATTGGATGAGTGTCCTTCAATCTCAATGTCACCTCTATCAATAAGATCGTGTATGATGTTCTTCAGTCAATGGCAATTTCCTATTTTATGACCTTTGCTCTTATGAAATTCACAATATTCATCATCATTCCACCAATTTGGTTTGACCTTTGGCTCATATGGAGGTAGATTTGGAATTGTGATTATCTTGTTTGCCACTAGCTTTTTGAAAACGGACTCAAGTGGTTCTCCCAATGGAGTGTACTTCCTTTGTGACTTGGAAGTTGTTTGAGTATTCACTTGATTGTTTGTAGAGCTTGATCCAGAAAAAATGATTTTGGGTCGTACTGTATTGGCATCCACAACACCATCATTGACTGTGTTCTTGTTTTTATTCCAAAATCTCGGCTTGTCTTTTCCTTTAAAGTCCTCTTTGTTTTCTTTGAATATCTTGATGACTCCTTGCTCAATTAGGACCTTTTATGTTGCTAAGCCTTTTTTAATGATGTCCTTGAAGGTGGACAAACAAGCTTTTGTTAGGTCATAACCAATGTCTTTGTTAACATTCTGGGTAATCATTTCTACCATTTGTTTTTGTGGGATTTCACAAGAGCATCTACTAGCTAGATTCCTCCATCTTTGTAAAAATGATGAAAAATATTCCTTTTGTTTGGTGTTGCACAAAGTAGTGACTGATATTTCTATCTCTATGTTGTATGAGAAATGTTGGATAAATGCCTCTACTAAGTCACCCCATGACTTAATTCCAGGTGGAAGTTGGGAGAACCATTCCATAGCTTGATCACCTAAGCTTTGTGGGAATAATCTCATCAAATATGTCTCTTCTGCTGCTACCTCAATGCAAGCTGTGAAAAATTGTCTTATATGTGCCTTTGGATCTCCTTTTCCTCTATACTTATCAAACTTAGGTGTCACAAAATGTGTAGGAAAGGGAGGCATTGGAATGCTCTTGTCAAATGGATAAGAACATATGTCTCTCATTGTGTAAGTTGGCTTCGGTGTATTTATGTCCTCCATTTTCTTTTGTAAGTCCTTGATTTGTTGTTCCAAATTGTTCTTAGGTGGAGACCGACTTCTTGGACCATACCCCATGCTTGAACCACCAGGTGGAGGAGGAGTGTGTTGCATATCTGGATGGTAATGATCATACACATTTTCATATGGAGGACGTCTATAATGATACTATGTATAAGGACCACTTGGTATAGAGTCATGGTGAGGAATGGAATATTTGTTTTGTCCATGTATACCATACTCTACAGGAATGTCATGAGTTTGTTCTAGTGTGTTTCCTCCAAATTTGATGCAGGGTTTCCTTGTGTCCAAATTTTGATCATGCCTTTGGATATCCAATTGCTTTGGTGGTTGGTCCTTAACATTGGAATGTGATTGAGCATATTTTTCTACATAAGACTTCCATAATGGTCTGTGAAGGTGAGTATCATATGCTTGACTATGTGTGTATGGGACCTCGGGTTTTTGAAACAAAGATGATGGTGATTTAGGCACCATATGTGGTCCTCTATTGTCTCCACTATTAGGCCTCCTTTGATCCATGTTGAGGTAAGGTTGTTGCAGAGGTCGATTTTCCATTATTTGAGACATGTCAAAATCATGAGGAATCTTGGATCCACTTTGTGCCATCACTTGTAAGAAATATTGTCTATCTCTCCTCATTATTTCCTCAACCAATCGATTAAAATGGGGATCTATAATGGAGTCTTCCACTTCTCCTAAATGTACGGAAAATGTTTCCATATTGTCATTGTGTGTATCATTATTGTTTGCAGTGTCCATGTTCTCAACATTTGGAATGTTTCTATAGGCATCCATGTCAGGTAATGTGGTATGATCAAAATTGGAAAAGACATCATTGTCATACTCATAGGCACTCATGTTTGCGAACTCTTGAGCCTCTTTAGCTTCTCTCCTAGATTTTGGGGAGTGAGTTTCAACCATGAACTAGGTATTGACCAAGATGTGGGAGACTAGATGAAAATAGAAAGAGTATGGAAGACCAAGAGTTGGATGGAATGTAAATGAATCTGAGGTGTACTTGCAATGTACAAAGTGTAAGACCAAGTATGTATGTAGTAGAGTAGGTGTGACTTCCAAAGAGATGATAGTTTCTCTTGATGAGGTAAGTTGACCTTGACTCTAAGTAAGACCAAATTAGACCCAAAGGTGATAGACCTTGATGAGGGACCACTTAACAAAATGTTGTTGTATGTGGTGTATTGACAAAGTAAGATGAGGACAAGCAAGTGACCTTTTGACTCAATTTTAGACAAATGTGAATGTAATGTAAGGTGTAAAGCAATAATGGACTTTGTGAGACTCAAAGATAGGTTGAATGCTAGATGAAAACCCAGAGAGATAAGCTAGGAAGTTCAATAAACCTGAAACTAACTGTTCTTGTTTGCTGGATTGTAAAAGTTTTTCAATTTGTGAAGTTGTTTGTTGTGACTAAATCTTAATTTGTTTGACTGTTTTTCATGACAAGAGGACACAATGTCAATGAGGACTCAATGTTTGCAAGTGTTTAGACTCAAAATGACTCAAAGAAAAGTGTGTTTTTTGATGTAAAAATATTTTGCATACACTTGAAGACACAAAAGCTACAATGTTTTTGATGTTTGGTCTTGAATGTTTGATTGTTTAAAATAAGACAAGCATAATTCTTATGGCTGGCCAGGACAATAGTTGTTGATTCCCACATGAGGCTATGCAATTCAGAGTGGATACTTAGATGCTTGACCCCACTGGCTCCACCCTCGACACTCACTTCTCGGGACAGCCAAGCATTAGTCCCCACGAAAACTCCCTGTGGCAAACTTTGTATCTCTACTAAGAACCGTATGTGTGTGGGTCGCTCCAGAGGTCCAACCTCCTGCCCCAACAACTAGAAGGATTTTGGCTTCTAAAAAAAAGGGTGCTAGTAAGGGAATCCGCTCGTATGGCCATACATGTGACACTTTCAGCTCTGTAAATACAGAAGGCTCCCAGCCGGTAGGGGTTACGCCGTACAACTGATCAAATAAATTTGATCAAATGGGTTTATGGGGAGACATAATGTCAGTATGAACTAATCAACACACGTTATCCATAGTTTTCACCATGGATACAATTGTTTATAGTGGTTCGGAAGAGGTGGGTTTTCCTCGCTACCACTTGGGTCGTTCTCTCCTCACTAGTAGTCCTAATGACCACACGGGGAGACAGGCCCTCTAAAGATGAAACAAAAAGAGTCTATTGCCCTAGACACAAAAGACACCAGTTCAATTTTAGTGCACCAATTGAAGTGTTTGCTAATCTATGAAAACAAGGAACACAATAAAGGCCAAAAGAAAATCCTTGCCAAGATCTTGCAACAAAGATTTGTTAGTAGTTTGGATTGTTTCAAATGATCACCCCTTTCTGCAAGCACACAAGTTAGGTAAATTTTAGATCCAAAAGACTTTGTGAAATAGGGGCCTTCAACAAAAATGATTTTTTTGCTTTCAAAAAAAGTTGCACCAATTTCGTTAGCTAGATATGAAGATGTTAGCTCAATATAAACCAGATCTGAAATCTGAATGATGAAAAACCAAAATGAAACAATTGCACATAGACACGGTTATCAGAAACACAAATGCTATATAAATTCACAAATGCGGTTAGATCTGACAAAGACGTGGTTCCTGACAACAGACGCAGTTCTTGAACATAGACGCACTTGAAGACTTCACAGACGCACTTCCTGGAATCTGCAAAAAAAAATACTGTCGAAGGCACAGACGCAATTCCAGATGTCACAGACGCGACAAAAAATCAAAAACACGATCCGAAAGTACACAGATGTGAAAATATCAAAATGTTGTCGTAAATGTCAGATCCGCAACTTCAAAAACACAAAATCTGCAACAAAAGATGTTAAATGCAAAAGGGACAAGAGTCTCACTGGGCATGCCAAAATGTATACGGTGAAAATGGATAATAACAATGTTGAAAGGCTAAATGAATTCAACCACAAAACCCTAGCCTAACAACAACAAAAATCCACCATAACATATGAAGATTACCTAAGACAATGCAAATCAAATGAAATCATAAAGATTATACCATCACATGTCCAATAGGGTTTGAATCTCCATTCTTTCTATCTCCATTGATCTTGCTTGATATATTTGCTCTCAGATTTTATATGTGCACAAGAGCTCAACAAAGAACGAAAATGTGGTTGCAAGTAGGATCTCATATGCAAGTTAGAAAGCCTAGTCGGGTAGTCGATTGATTAGTCAGGATGCATAGGGTTGATAATGAAGGAAGCATCTCGTTATAGAGAAGACACTATATGAAATGGAGGGATAAGATTGAGAGGTGTAAAAGATAAATGGTCGGCTATGATTAAAGGGTAGGTAGAAAAAATAAGAAAATAATGAGAGGGTAGGTAGTGTATGAATTAATAGATGAATGACATGTGTCATGGGTAGAAAAGGTTAATGAATTAATTAAATAAATAAAGATTCATTTAATTAATAGAAGAAGTGGGATCAATTAAATAAGTAAGATATTTATTTAATTTAGAAAAAGGATAATTTAAATAAATAAATGTATTTATTTAAATGAGAAATAAGGCTAGAAGAGGATAAATGAATTAATTAATTAAATAAAGATTTATTTAATTAATAGAAGAATTAGGCTAAAATAATTAAATAAATAAAGATATTTATTTAATTAGACAAGACAATTTTAGGTGTTTACAGACATCATAGGTCATATGGTATCCTAAGGGATCATATGGTGTTGTTAGGGGTCATATGGTGTCCTAAGGGGATATATGGTGCCCTAATTGGTCATAGAATATTATATGACCCCTTAGGACACCATATGATCCCTAACGACACCATATGACCCCTTAGGACACCATATGAACCCTAACGACACCATATTGTATCTTCAAGGATCATATGGTGTCTCAAGTAGTCATGTCGAGTACTAGGTTGTTAGAAGGGGTCATATGGTGTCCTAGGGGGTTATAGAACACCATATGACCCCTCAGGACACCATATGACCCCTTAGGACACCATATGGTATCGTTAGGGGTCAAATGGTGTCCTAAGGGGTCATATAGTGTTCTATGACCCCTTAGGACATGATATGACCCCATACAACACTATATAATCCCTAAAAACACCATATAGTGTCCTAAGGGGTCATATGGTGTTCTATGACCCCTTAGGACACCATATGACCCCTAATGACAATATATGGTGTCCTAAGGGGTCATATGGTGTTCTATGACCCCTTAGGATACCATATGATCTCTTAGAACACCATATGAGCCGTAATGACACCATATGGTGTCTTAAGGGGTCATTTGGTGTTTTATGGCCCCTAAGGACATAATATGATCCCTAATGACACCATATGACCCCTAATGAGCCCATAACGACACCATATAGTGTCCTAAGGGGTCATATGGTGTTCTATGACCCCTTATGACACCATATGGTGTCAATAGGGGTCATATTGTGTCCTAAGGGGTCATATAGTGTCATTAGGGGTCATATGGTGTCCTAAGGGGTCATATGGTGCCCTAATGGGTCATAGAATACCATATGACCCCTTAGGACACCATATGACCCCTTAGGATACCATATGACCCCTAACAACATCATATTGTGTCGTGAGGGGTCATATGGTTTTACAAGTGGTCATGTCATGTACTAACATGTTAAAAGGGGTCATATGGTCTCCTAGGGGGTCATATAACACCATATGACCCCTTAGGACATGATATGATGTCGTTAGAGGTCATATAACACCATATGACCCCTTAGGACACCATATGGTGTCAATAGGGGTCATATGGTGTCCTAAGGGGTGATATGGTGTCCTAAGGGGTCATATGATGTCCTTAGGGGTCATAAACACCAAATGAACCCTTAGGACACCATATGACCCCTTAGGACACCATATGACCCCTTAGGACACCATATGGTGTCGTTAGGGGTCATATGGTGTCCTAAGGGGTCATATGGTGTCACAAGTAGTCATGTCATGTACTAGGTTGTTAAAAGGGGTCATATGGTGTCCTAGGGGGTTATAGAGCACTATATGACTCCTTAGGACACCATATGACCCCTTAGGATACCATATGGTGTTGTTAAGGGTCAAATAGTGTCCTAAGGGGTCATATGGTGTTGTATGACCCCTTAGGACATGATATGACCCCATACAACACCATATAATCCCTAAAAAACACCATATAATCCCTAAAAAACACCATATACTGTCCTAAGGGGTCATATGGTGCTCTATGACCCCTTAGGACACCATATGACCCATAATGACAACATATGGTGTCCTAAGGGGTCATATGGTGTTATATAACTGTTTGGGACACCATATGAGCCCCCAGGACACCATTTGACCCCTAAAAACACCATATGGTGTCTTAAGGGGTCATATGATGTTCTATGTCCCTTTAGGACACCATATGACCCTATACGACACCATATGACTCCTCACGACACCATATGGTGTCCTAAGGGGTCATATGGTGTCCTGAGGGGTCATAGACCACCATATGACTCTTTAGGGCACCATCCCTAACAACATCAGATGACCCCTTAGGACACCATATGGTGTCATTTGGGTTCATATGGTGTCTTAAGGGGTTATCAAACACCATATGACCCCTTAGAACACCATATAACCCCTAACAACACCATATGACCCCTTAAGACACCATATACTGTCCTTAGGGGTCATATGGTGTCCTAAGGGGTTAGATGGTGTGCTAAGGGGTCATAGAACACCATATAACCCCTTAGGACACCTATAATCCCTTAAGACACCATATGACCCCTAATGACACCTTAGGGGTCATATGGTGTCCTAATGGGTCATAGAATACCATATGACCCCTTAGGACACCATATGACCCCTAATGACACCATATAACATGTCCTAAGGGGTCATATGGTGACTTAAGTGGTCATAGAACATCATATGACCCCTAAGGACACCATATGACCCCTTAAGACACCATATGGTGTTGTTAGGTGTCATATGGTGTCCTAAGGGGTCATAGAACACCATATGGCTCCTTAGGACACAATATGACCCCTAACAACACCATATGACACCTAACGACACCATATGACCCCTTAGGACACCGTATGGTGGTTTTAGGGGTCATATGGTATCCTAAGAGGTCATAGAACACCATATGGCCCCTTATGACACCATATGACCCCTTAAGACACCATATGACCCCTAATGACATTATATGGTGTCATTAGGGGTCATATGGTATCCTAAGGGGTCATATGGCATCCTAATGGGTCATAGAATACCATATGACCCCTTAGGACACTATACGACCCCTTAGAACACCATATGACTCCTAACAACACCATATGGTGTCCTAAGGGGTCATATGGTGTCCAAAGGGGTCATATGGCATTCTATAACCCTAGGACACCATATGACCCCTTTTAACATCATAGTACATGACATGAGCGCTTGTGACACCATATGACCCCTCAAGACACAATATGGTGTCGTTAGAGGTCATATGGTGTCCTAAGGGGTCATATGGTGTCGTTAGAGATCATATGGTGTCCTAAGGGGTCATATGGTATTCTATGACCTATTAGGACATAATAAGGGTCATATGGTGTCCTAAGGGGTCATATGGTGTTCTATGACCCCTTAGGACACCATATGATCCCTAATGACACCATATGATGTCCTAAAGGGTCATCTAATGTCATTTGTTAGGATTCCCAAAGATACTAAGAGGGAGGGGGGGGGTGAATCAGTATCTAACCGGTATGTCAAATTACTTAATTTAAAACATGAAAAGCATATTAAAACCGAGTATTGGTAAACCAGAAATAATGTAGTAAATAAGAACAATAACAACAATATGAGAAGCACACCATAACACAATATTTTAATGAGGAAACCTAGTGTGGGAAAAATCTCGGTGGGATTTGTGACCCACAATATTCGCTTACTAGCCAATAAGGGAATATTACTCTTACAATAGGAGTCTGCACATGCAGGAAGACCAAGTGCCTAGAGCTCACTGCTCAATTATAAAAGAAGTCACACTGACTTACAAAAATGGATTATACTAATCCAATGTCTTGTACTACTTCAGATTAGCATCTGCTATGCCAGATTCAGTACCGGTTTAAGCTTTGCTACAACATAAACCTTTAACCAATAATTCACATATTAGGTCTGCTATTACTTTTCCATACTTTGCATCCTATCTCTTTTCTTACAAAATGATCTATAATGATCTCATACATATATGAGTCATATTGCAATCCGCCATGTCAAATTACAAAAGATTTTACAATTAATTACAAAATATATTGATACAAAATTGCTGTCGGCTAGGATGTCGATATTCTTCCTTTTCGCTATCGGTGTTCTGTGTGTCGGTGTAGAGTCTGTCGGTGTCGGTGCCTGTGTCTGCCTGCTAATATCACATGATTGCAAGGTTGCCATCAATGACAATACCTTCAATCACCTACAATTTCTCATTGGAGTGTGCATTTGCCAACAATCTCCCCCTTTGGCATTGATGGCAACACTCATGAGAAAAATTCAAGAATGCGTCTAAAAATTGAAGTCCAAAAAATCTTTGCCAAAAAAAACTGTGTTATCAAAAATGTATGCCAAAAATGTATGCTCCCCATGAGTAGATAATCTCTACTTCCTTCTGACCATTTTTCTCATCACACTACTCCCCCTTTGACATGAATGACAAAGGTTGCCATTCGCTGTCAGTGGAGTCCTGTCTGGATTCTTGTAACCGGTGGGTTACAATCTGAAAGATATCTGTCAAAATCAAATTTATACCATTACTGAACGTTTTGCTGTCTTTTATTGCCTCTTGTGTTCTCTGCACTGTACCAATGAGTATGTGCATTTTCTCTTCTGGTGTCTTCAGTCTAGGAACCAGAGCCTCAGATATTTATTTTCTCAAAGAAATGAGGTATTCTAGTCTTGGACCATGTCTGCATTTCAAGTCCTTTGCTTTTATCCTTTATTCTCTATTTGTCATTCTCTAACTTCTTGATTTTCTCTTCTAGCTCTGCAATCTTCTTTTCTATCTCCAAAAATGAATCTGATGATCCTATCATATTGTCAACAATATTGTTAATCTTATCTTGTGCTTTGCTGGTTTCCTTGCCAAGGTCTTCTGTTAAGATATTTGTCTTACAAGTGTCCCTGTATAGTTTCTTGAAGTCAAAAATTATTTCTCCAAGTTTCAGTAATAGGGTATCCATTTTTTCCTTGTTCTTCTTCACAATTTCCTCAAAGAATTTCTCTTTTTCTTTAATCATTCTTTCCTTAAATGTATCCTCATTTATTTGATCAACAATCAATATGTTGCCGGTGATGAACCTAGACAATGTGTCTAGTTGACCTAAAGAATCCTTATTATCAACAATGCACTTTGGTTCTATCAATTTAAGAATTGGAATTGTATTATCAATAGCCTTATAGGCTTGTGCATTACTTTCTATGATCATCTTTATTGAATCCAATAAGACCTCTATTACATTTGTAGGTCTGAATTCTACCATAGAAGTACCAGATGTTTGTCCAAAAGTCTTTACAATAGCCGTGCTACCGATTGTGGTAATTACCTTGCTTGATTCGACCTCTGGTAGGTCAGTCTGTGTTTGCATTTCAATAAGTAGGGGTTTGGGCTTTTCGGTTTGGGCCGGTGGCATTGTCTCTGTCTAAACCCGTGCTTTAGCCTGTACCTGTTCCAGTTTCTCTATATGTGTCTCAGAAGGTTTCTCTGAGCTTTCAATTGCCGGTTTCTTAGATGTAGTCTCAGTTTGTACCTTTGAACTCTCTTTAGCCAGTTCTTCTGATGGTTTTTCAGATGTATCTACTGGTTTTTCAGTGGTATCCATTGTTGGTTGCTCTGTAGGTGTAGGTTTTTCAATGCTTATCTCAACTTCTGCAGCTGGTGACTCAATAGTCACATCTTTCTCCTTAACTTCACTGGTTTCTCTGTCAACCACAACATTTACTTCCTAGGTATCTACATTCACGGTATACAAAATTTTGGACTCAGGATTTGTATCCTCTAGTGGAGTCTCCATACTCTCTGTGGCCAGTTGACTGTTAGTAGTATCTACCAGTGGAGTATCTAAAAGAGGTGGGGGCACATTGTTAGTTATTTTAAGGCTTGGAGGACCACCTACCTTACCTTTCCCCTATCTCTGTCCTTTTGATATACTTTAATAGTCTTTGGTTTGAGTAGTTCTTAGTGTTTTTCTTTTTCCACAAAGAATATATCCCATGCATCTGTTGTTTCCTCAGAGACTTCCTTTACTCTACCTACCATCAGTGCTACATGCCGGTGAGCAATAGAGAATAATGTCCGGTTTTCTTCACTGATTAGTTTATCTATTTCATCACTTGAGCTAACTGGATGTTCTGCAACTAGTTTTTCAATCTTAATTTTCTTGTCCATCTCAACAATGGCTAACCTTCAAGCTTCAAGTCTCCTATATAGATCATTTGGAATTGCATCAACAACTTCCATAAAAAATTTCTTGTATATATCTAAGTGTAAAATTACACTGTTCTCTATGCTTTCCTTATCATCAACTGATAGTGTATTGTATATCTTGTTGATGTTCTTCAGCTTACCATCCTTTGAAATTTCACTAACAAGTTTGTCTATTGGGGCAATATCTTCTTTTACCTTCTTCTTCTTAGGAGTCATTTTCTTTGTTGGAGGCCTTATTGCCTGTTGATTTTGTCAGGTTCTTTTTGGTGTAGGAGAGGGTGCCGGTGTGGGTTTTATTTTCCTTTCTACCCTGTTAAATACTGCCGGTATATCACTCTCAGAAGAAGTTCCAACCGGTGAAGAGTTTTCGGTTGAGGTGCTTCCAACTCACTTTCACTTATACCAGTTTGTCTCAAAACATCTTCCTTGATTGCTTTAGCCTGTCGGGTTCCTTTCCTTGTAGTTGCTTCAAATTTCTTAACCCTTTTTCTTGATTGAATTCCACTTTCTATTGTTTCAGCATTTCCAAAAACTTCCTCAGTAGGTTCCTTGGGTGCTTCAAGGAGGGCTTTTGCATAAGTTTCAATGATATTGTCATCTGTTTCATAGCCCATTTCAGTTACCTTGATAGTTCTAGGGACAACTGCCTCCATCCATATTTCATCTTTCTTGATCACAAAACAAATTTCCTTTTGATATTTATCCACAATAGCTTGTGACAGTATTATTCTAGTTTTCATTAGAGTCTTCAATGCTTGAAAATGTTCATTTATGTTTTTCTCTTGGTTTTCTCCCATATTGTTCAAAAGATCCAACAGTTGTTTTCCTACTGGAATGTCAAAACCAAAATCTCTTCGACCAATACCGAGTACTTGTTTTGTTATGTACAACATCAGACAAACAAGCAAATTTCCAAATCTAAATGTTCCTTTCTTATCTCTTTTAATCTTTCCAAGATTGTCTATCAACTAATCTTTGAGCCATTCACATATATCTATCCCTGCATTATCATTAACCATATCATAGGCACTTTTGATACATAGGATAGAAATTGAGTTCAACCTATTTGCATGTGTAGCCTTATAACCTAAGATCATACTGATAAATCTAACATTTATGTCTTTTACGTCATTTACCCTTAGTGACCTTTTATCAAATGTTGCACCGGTTAGGTTTATCACTATGTCATTTGAGACCTTATTTTTGTCAGGTCTATTACTGGTGGAAGGAAACCCTGTTACAACTTTTACCACTTCTTTTGTGATTTTATGAATTGAATCTAACCAAATAAATTCACCATGTACTCTGCTTAACACAATCCTTATGATATCCTTGGGAAAATCCGGGATACTAAGGATTTCAGTAAAACCTAGGGTTTCCACTATTTTATGTTTTGGCTTGACATTTCCAGACTCATCGCAAATCATAGTCTTATACATATTCTTGATCTCATAATCACCTGATTCCTCAATATGATAATGTATATACATCCTAGGGTCTTCAACATATACTACTCCCTTAGGAATTTGAGAAAATGCACCTATGCTATCATCTTTCTTTGCAATTTCGGGAACCAGTTGGAATACGGGTCTAGGGCGCTTAACAACCTCAACAATAGTAGGGTTTGCAATAAATTCAAGAGTGGATGAAGATTCCATAGCTATAAATGATGAATAATAAGAGGGGGGGTGAATTAGTATACCAAAAAATACTGAACTCAAACACTTTATTAGTCTAGTAGTAAATCGGTATAACAGTTTAACTAACAAATCGGTTAATACAAATGCAAACCAAACAACAAGTAAGGCATTCACCCACACAAGCACAATTACCATAACACAAGAGATTTTGACATGGAAACCCAAATGGGAAAAACCACGGTGAGATGAAACTCATAAGTAACTATCTACAGAATAGTAACCAGACCGGTTAAGGTCAGACCAGTTAAGGTCATACAATGTTCTTTACCAGAACAAATCCTGTTAGGAATCTCAATCTCTGTTAGGAGATAAGTCCGATTAAAGACTACCTTGTGAGAGGATTTTAGATCCACAGATGTGAATCACCTTGTTAGAGGATTTACAAAGGCTTTTCTGGGCCTACCCAGTTAAGGGTTTCTAACTTGTCAAAGATGTGAGTAATCAACAAGTGAATGATCTAGCAAATAGCACAGTCTGCTTGGTTAGATCCATGATAGCTCATTGCTAATGCATTTCAGCATTACTTTAGTCTTCAGTAAATCCACACTCTGTTACAACACACAGAGTTGATCTTTTCTATTAAGATCGCACATACAAGAACTCATCAACCACCACAAACCCTAACAGCTACACACATACTAAAACCCTAGACATGATGTCCTTAAAAGGAATCTGATTTCATGTCGGTCCAATAGGATTACATTGCAAGTTCCTAGGTTCATTATATCTAGACACATTTGGTAACATGACACAAGATCACCGTCAAAGTGTTGGTGGATGGTAACTCATCACAAAGATATACCGGTTGGTAACTCATCACAGAGTATTACCGGTTTATACAACTTTAACGATTACCGGTTGGTAACTCAGAGTAATACCGGTTTAACTATTAAATAGATTACCGGTTGACAAAAATGAAGATTGGGAAAATGATAACTGCCGCTTCTAGTTCCTTTGCTCCGTTCCGCTTGAGATCCTCGAACTGCTTGAGGTCCTCATGCCGCTTGAGATTGGTAAACACTTTTTGCAAGACACCGATAGTCTAAAGACTATAACATAATATTGTTTTGAAACAAATACTGCTTGAGCATAACTCATGCATACAAAAAGTGATCTCATAGAAAGTGTGTGTCCATCAATGACAATCACAACATAATCATAAAAAATGCCAACAATAAATACCTCAATCTGCCTTAAGGATAAATGCTTTGATGGATTGCTTCACTTCTTCACTTAGAATGGCTTTGCTCGGGAATTTTCACACTATTGAAGATTTGAATGCTCGGAGAATGAAAAAGGAGCCAAGACATTTGCTTTGTAATGTTATTTTCTCCAACTACCACATTTAATGCTTGTCGGTTAAGTCACAACTTAACTCATCTGTCGGTATAGAAGTAATTTCAACTTCTCACCATCAACCGAGAGAATAATAGCATGTTTTTCATTTTGTTGCTAAACCCTCTAGGATTTTCCTTCAGTTAGATGAAGAGTCTCCTACCGGTGGAGTGTTACTCTGTTCTGTCGATGGAGGGGTATTCCCTTCAACATTCTGATTTGACTTTCTGATCCATTGTTTTGATAATTCTTGCTTTACCTCTTCAACCTTTTCTTTATCTTTCAAACTAGGACCTTTGGTATTTGCCAGTGATGCCTTACTTCTACAAAATTTTTCAATATGTCCAATCTTGTTACAGGCATAACAAGTCACATTATTCTTTTGAATAGCTTTCCCATATCTTATGCCGGTATGTGTTCTGTATTGATTAGATAAGTGTCCAAATCTTCCACAAATATAACATCTTACATTCATTTTGCAATTTTATGAATTATGACCAACTTTGTTGCATTTAGAACATTGACTGGTGGGTGTATTAGTGTTCTGATGATTTCTAGATCTACACTGATTTTCTCTATGACCATACTTGTTACAATTAAAGCATTTTCCATTAAATTTGTAAGTAGTAGGTTGTCTTACTGGTTTGCTATGATCATGATTATTTGCAGTACTAGAGCTTTCACCAACCTCAAAGCCAAGGCCATTTGTATCACCATTAGGTTTTTGATTCTTCAGCATGTCACCAATTTCTTCTAAACTTTTCTTGAATTTCTCCTTGTGTTGATTTGCAGCAATCAGTTCATTCTCCAAGATTCCTTTTTGTCTCATGAGTTTAGTTCAGTCATTTTGTGTATGCATCAGATCTGTCTTCAACATATCATTTTCATGACTGAGTCTTGTATTTTTGTTTCTAGCATCATTTAGTCTTCTAACCAAGAATTCTTCATTCTTCTTTTTGTCTTCAATTTCTTTACAAAATCTCATAGTCATATCCTGCATCTCATTCTTCATTGTACTGATTTCTTGTCTTAGCTTGTTTACCAAATCATTAAGAGTTTCCTTTTCATTTTTTTCATTTTGCATCTTTTCACAAAGTTCTCCTCTTGTTCCTTGCAATAGTAAAATTCCCTTGAAGTGCTTGAATAATATCCCGAGTAGCCTTCAAATCATCTTCAAGTTTGATATTCTTCACTTTTTCTGCATCATAGTCTGTAAGAGTAGTTTCCAATTGCTTTCTCAAGTTTTCCATCTCTACCGGTGACAAGATCTTCCTCAAGTTGTTAGGCTTTTGAAAATAGAGGACCAAGCTCTGATACCAATTGTTAGGATTCCCAAAGATACTGAGAGGGGGGGGGGGGGGGTGAATTAGTATCTAATCGGTATGTCAAATTACTTGATTTAAAACATGAAAAACATATTAAAACTTAGTACCGGTAAACCAGAAATAATGCAATAAATAAGAACAATAACAACAACATGAGAAGAACACCATAACACATTATTTTAATGAGGAAACCTAGTGTGGGAAAAACCTCGGTGGGATTTGTGACCCACAATATTTGCTTACTGGCCAATAAGGGAATATTACTCTTACAATAAGGGCCTGCACATGCAGGAAGGCCAAGTGCCCAGAGCTCACTGCTCAATTACAAAAGAAGTCATACTGACTTACAAAAATGGATTATACTAATCTAATGTCTTGTACTATTTCAGATTAGCATCTGCTATGCCAGATTCAGTACCGGTTTAAGCTCTGCTACAACATAAACCTTTAACCAATAATTCACATATTAGGTTTGCTATTACTTTTCCATACTTCGCATCCTATCTCTTTTCTTACAAAATGATCTATAATGATCTCATACATATATGAGTCATATTACAATCTGCCATGTTGGCTTACAAAAGATTTTACAATTAATTACAAAATATATTAATACAAAATTGTTGTCGGCCAGGATGCCGGTATTCATCCTTTTTGTTGCCGGTGTTTTGTGTGCCGGTGTAGAGTCTGTTGGTGCCGGTGCCTATGTCTTCCTGTTGGTATCACATGATTGCAAGGTTGCCATCAATGACAATACCTTCAATCACCTACAATTTCTCATTGAAGTGTGCATTTGCCAACATTGTTAGGGGTCATATGGTGTCCTAAGATGTCATATAGTTTTCTATGACCCCTTAGGACACCATATGGTGTCGTGAGGGGTTATATGGTATCGTATGGGGTCATATGGTGTCCTAAGAGGACATAGAACACCATATGACCCCTTAGGACACCATATGGGTCATATGGTGTCTTGAGGGCTCATATGGTGTCCCAAGGGGTCATAGAACATCATATGATCCCTTAGGATACCATATGTTGTCATTAGGGGTCATATGGTGTCCTAAGGGGTCATAAAACACCATACGACCCCTTAGGACACCATATGGCATCATTAGGGATTATATGGTGTTGTATGGGGTCATATGGTGTCCTAAGGGGTCATAGAACACCATATAACCCCTTTGGACACCATATGACCCCTTAGGAAATCATATGACCCCTTAGGACACCATATGGTGATGTTAGGGGTCATAGGACACCATCTGACCCCATAGGACACCACTTGGGTTTGTTAGGGGTCATATGGTGTCCTAAGGGGTTATAAAACACCATATGACCCCATAGGACACCATATAACCTCTAACGACACCATATGACCCCTTAGGACACCATATGGTGTCATTAGGGGTCATATGATGTCCTAAGGGGTCATAGAATACCATATAACCCCTTAGAACATCATTTGATCCCTTAGGAAACCATATGATTTTGTTAGGGGTCATATGGTGTTCTAAGGGGTCATAAAACACCATGTGACCCTTTAGGACACCATATGGTGTCATTAGGGGTCATATGGTGTCCTAAGGGGTCATAGAATACCATATTTCCTATTAGGACACCATATGACCCCTTAGGATACCATATGGTGTCCTTAGGTGTCATATGGTGCCCTAAGGAGTCATAGAATACCGTATGACACCATATGACCCCTAACGATACCATATAACCCCTTAGGACACTATATGACCCTTAATGATACCATATGACCCCTTAGGACATGATATGGTGTTGTTAGGGATCATATGGTATCGTAAGGGGTCATATGGTGTCCTGAGTATCAATATGACCACTACCCTCAACCCTATCTATCCTAAACAATGCTCCATCAATATTGTACCCCATACCATAAACCTTATATCCTACAACCTATTATCTAAATCCTATATAGGGGAGGGAGGAAAAAGAGGGGAGAGGGAATAATAAAGAGAAAGAGATATCTATGAAGAAAGGGAGAGGTGGGTAGGGAGTGGCTGAGAGACTTAGAGAGGGAAGAGTAGATAGGTGAGGGAGACAGAGAATAAAATAAGAGAGATAAGTGCACAATGAGAGAAAGAGGGGTAAGGAGGTGGAAATGAAAGAATTAGAGGATAGAGATATAGAGGTGAGAGATCTAGAGCCTATGAAGAGAGAGGCGAGAGACCTAGGGTGGAAAGATAGAGGTGAAGGAGATAAAGGGGGATTAAGAGACAAAGAGGGAGATGCAGATATGTAAAGATGGAGGGAAGGAGAAAAATCAGTATGGAAAGAGAGGTTAGGAGGGAGAGGTATTCATTAAGAGAACATAGAGAGAGTGGAGAGAAACAATAAGAAGAGGAGAGATGGAGGGAGGGAAGGATAGATATGTAGATAAGGAGGGAAGGTGAGAGAGAGAGGGAGAGAGTATAGGAGAGACCTAGAGAGGGGAGATAGAAAAATAAGAGATAAGAAAGGGGGAGTAATTGATCTATATTTTTTGGTAGATAAAGAGGTGATGAGAGAGATAAGAGAAGGAGTGAGTTCATAAAGGGAGATGGGTAAGGGGTGATGGAGAGAGAGAGGTGGAGAGGAATGGAGAGAACTAGAGAGGGGATAAATAGAGAGATGAGATATATAGAGCATGAGAGAGAGATTAAATACATAGATGGGAGAGATTGAGGAGAGATAGATAGAGGGTCTTAAAGATAGGTGCCTAATGAGACATTAATGGATAAGTATAGAGGTGGAGAGGGAATGAGGGAGAAACCTATAAATTTGAGAGAGGGAGGTAGAGAGAGTAGGAGGGAGAGGTGACAACCTAGACAATGGAGAGAGGGAATAGATAGAATAGAAAAGAGATGAATAAGAGGGGATGGATGGAGAGGTAGACATGGAGGGATTAAAAGAACTAAGGAATGAGGAGATAAATAGGTTTGGAGAGAGAAAATAGAGGGAGAGATTTCATAAATGGATATGGGTAAGGGAGAGGGAGAGAAATATGGAGATGGGGGGAGAGAACTAGAGGGTGGACAATTAATTAGGTGAGATACCTAGAGGGGGGAGAGAGGTAGGTAATAATATAGGGAGGGAGAGGTAGTGAGGTGAATAGGGAGGGAGGAAGAGACCTAGATATGGGGAGAGAGAAGATAGAAGGGATATGTAGTGACCAAGAGAATGGAGAGGGAGGGGAGTGAAACAATAAGAGAATGAGAGAGAAGAGAGAGGGAGGGAGTCAAGGATAGATATGGGGTTAAGGAAGGAATGAAAGGTAGAGAAGTTGGGTTTACCTAGAGAGGGGAGAGAGAAGTGAGAGAGACAAGAGAGGGATAGAGATAGGTTTAGAGTTTGGGGACGATAAAGAGAGTGAGATACATAGCTGAAGAATGCTAATAGGAACATGTTGATTACTAAAATTTGACTAAGTCTAAAATTTGACCCACCCACCATCGCAGCCTCACTCCATCGCTCCACCACCAGCGCATCATCAGAGCGCCACCTCTGCTCGGCCCTCCCACCAGTCAGCCATCGTTGCCCCTCTCTTTTGCCTTTGAAGAGGGGGTTGGTTTTTTCATCATATCTTGAGCATATAGAGTCATTTTTTCAAAAATGAATAGGCATCGAAAAGATAGTTCCGAGCCGGACCTCATGGTGTTGGAAATTTATTCCAATTTTTTTGATTGACTATACTTTTTTCCAGTCAAAGTGGGGTCACTTTTCTGCACTTTCTGGGCCGTATAATGAGCATCCGAACTCCATTTTTTGAAAAAAATATATTGTTGGAAAGCTTGTTCTGTGTAATTTCTAGTCATATGAGTTTTATTTTCAGATTCTGCTCCAGGTATATTTTATTCAGTTTTTTTCTTTTCAACACTCTGGTGAATATCTTGGAGGTTTCAGGTCCCGGGATCTCTTTCTCTGAGTAGGATGTCTCATTTTTTGTTGTTCTTTTTGTTTCCGGTCTTCTTATCATTGTAGCATTTTATTTATGCAAACACATTGAGATAAAGTGCCATCATGCATTGTTTACTTGGGATCTTCCACATCTTGTGCCTTATTGTACATGCACTACTTATAAAGTCCTATGGGGGGGTTGATGTTTGCCTTTTGTTTGCCATCTGCCTTTGTCTAGTGAGTGTTCCTTCCACGACATTAGCCTCATGATGTGTGTCAAGTGAGTGTTCCTTCCACGACACTATGTACTTTCTCTGCACCTTCGATGTTCTTGGTTCTTCGTCATGCAGTTCTTGTTGGCTGTTCTTTTTAGTGTACCTGTCCCTCTCCCTTTTTAACATTATGGGGAGGTTTGTCCTATTGGTTCTAATGCTTCCTTGGTTTGATTGATCAGATCTTCAGGCTTTGGTTTCTCATGCTATTTGTAACTTCGAGTTCAGTTGTTTGCCTTTGTTTGCCATCTGATTCGAGTGGTGTCATTTGAGGGCACTCATGCATATTGCAATCTTCTCTACCTGGTCATGTTCTATTTTAGTGGAGGTTCTTCAGATCAGTAGTTACTCTTCGATAGTGTTTGCAGCTATTTCCTACTTTAGTGGTGTTCTTTTTTCTTTTCCATCTTTGTTTGGAGTAGAATTTTTTCCCACGTGGTTTTCTCTATTTCTCCGATTCATAGAGATTTTATTATATTTGGGTACTTGATCAGGCCTTGTTGTCGGGACCCATCTTTCCTGCTTTCAGTAGTTGTTCTAGGTTTTAGCTTCTCCCTAAGTCTAGCTTAAGGGGGGGTGTTAGAGTAATCAGGTCTTTACTTCATTAATTAAATGACATTTGTTTAATTAATTAAGTTCCCCTTTATCTCTTTTACACTTAAGCTAACATTAGGTGCATAATAATTAATTATTTTATTAATTATTATGTGCAAGCCTAGGGTTTTCCCTTTTAGGGTTTCTTGATCTATTAGAGGTTGAATCTTTTCTTTTATATTATTATTCTATTATACATTTTTGGAAATATTGAGCTCTCATCTTTTTGAGCATTTTCTGTGTATTTGGTTTTTCTCTGTTGTTTCCTTGCTTCTCTTTGTAACATGAGAGCTGAGAAATACAACACCACAAGAGCCTAAAACTTTAGATCTGTAGCTGCCTGTTCTTGTTTTGAGTTTTTTGCATTGGAAGCAGATCTGGGGCTTTTTAGAAGTTTTTTTTTGTGTACCTAGGGATATGATTTTTTTTTGAGGACTTTGGGCCTAAACAGACCTCACCATCATGCTTAGAAGGCCCCAAAACCCCTATGATCATATAAAACTTGACCAATTTCGACACCTGAGCTTCTGGGGGTATTTGTTTTTTTTCTGTACTATGCCATACGGCCCTGATACACAGTTCGAGAAAATTTTTACAATTTTTTTTTGCCTTTTTACGACATGCAACCCGAAATTTGATTATTTGCAAATAAAATAAAAAATCAAAACTCGGCAAAGTTTTTTTTAACTAAAAAATCCAAAATTTTGGGGTTTATTGGTCCCCGTCGGCCTGACAGTTCGGCCGCCAGCCCTATCAGAGCGGGCCTTGCCTGTCAGCCCCCTCTAGCCCCTGACCCTTGCCGCCGGCCACCCGCCCACCACCGCAGCCTTGCTCTGCCGCTCCACCACCAGAGCGCCGTCGGAGTGCCACCGTTGCCCCTCTCTTTTGCCTTTGAAGGGGGGGTTGGTTTTTTCATCATATCTTGAGCATACAAAGTCATTTTTTTGAAAATGAATAGGTATTGGAAAGTGGGTTCTAAGCTAGACCTCATGGTGTTGGAATTTGTTTCCAATTTTTCTATTTGACTATACTTTTTTCCAGTCAAAGTGGGGTCACTTTTCTGCACTTCCGGGGCTGTATAATGAGCATCCGAACTCCATTTTTTGAAAACTTTATATTGTTGGAAAGCTTGGTCTGTGTACTTTCAATTCATATGAATTTTCTTTCCAGATTCTACTCCATGTATATTTTATTCAATTTTTTTTCTTTTCAACACTCTGGTGAATATCTTGGATATTTCAGGTCCTGGGATCTCTTTCTTTGAGTAGGATGTCTCATTTTTGGTTGTTCTTTCTGTTTCCAGTCTTATTATCAGTGTAGCATTTTATTTATGCAAACTTACTGAGATAAAGTGCCATCATGCATTGTTTACTTGGGATCTTGCACATCTTGTGCCTTATTGTAGATGCACTACTTATAAAGTGCCATGGGGGGTTGATGTTTGCCTTTTGTTTGCCATCTTCCTTTGTTTAGTGAGTGTTCCTTCCATGACACTATGTACTTTCTCTATACCTTTGATGTTCCTGGTTCTTCATCATGTAGTTCTTGTTGGCCATTCTTTTTAGTGTACCTGTCCCTCTCCCTTTTCAGCATTATGGGGAGGTTTGTCCTATTGGTTCTAATGCTTCCTTGGTTCAATTGATCATCTCTTCAGGCTTTGGTTTCTCATGCCATCTGTATCTTTGAGTTTAGTTGTCTGCCTTTGTTTTCCATCTGATTCGAGTAGTGTCATTTGAGGGCACTCATGCAGATTACAACCTTCTCTACCTGGTCATGTTCTATTTCAGTGGAGGTTCTTCAGATCAACAGTTACTCTTCGACAATGTTTGCAGCTATTTCCTGCTTCAATGGTGTTCTTCTTGCTTTTCCATCTCTGTTTGGAGTAGAGTTTTTTCCCACGTGGTTTTCTCTATTTCTCCGGTTCATAGAGATTTGGTTGTATTTGGGTACCTGATCAGGCCTTGTTGTCGGGACCCATCTTTCTTGCTTTCAGTAGTTGTTCTATGTTTTAGCTTCTCCCTAAGTCTAGCTTAAGGGGGGTGTTAGAGTAATCGGGTCTTTACTTGATTAATTAAATGAAATTTTTTTAATTAATTAAGTTCCTCTTTATTTCTTTTACACTTAAGCTAACATTAGTTGCATAATAATTAATTATTTTATTAACTATTATGTGCAAGCCTAGGGTTTTCCCTTTTAGGGTTTTTTGACTTATTAGAGGTAAATTCTTTTCTTTGTATTATTAATTCTATTACACATTTTTGGGAATATTGAGCTCTCATCTTTTTGAGCATTTTCTGTGTATTTGGTTTTTCTCTGTTGCTTCCTTGCTTCTCCTTGTAACAGGTTTATTTAGCTTGCAGAGATCATTTTTTCGAAAATGAATAGGCATTGGGAAGCTCTCAGCATGCTCTATTCAGATATGTGATCTTGTTTCTTAGATTTTTCATCAGGTACATGAGATTTCAGTTTGAATTTTTTTTGCTTATGCACTACTTCCTTCTCATCAGTATGTACTAGGGTTTGGTTTATCTCTTGTGGGGGGTGTTTTTTCTCACTTTCTGTCATTTATATCAGAAATCTAGAACAACAAAAATCTAAAAAAAAAAAGCCCTTCTACATCTTTTGTCTATTTTGAAAGATCACATAATAAAAAAAACCACAAGCAGGTATAGGTGTAGATTTTCATGGCAGATTCTTCAGTTGAGTTGTTGACATCACACAACTATCACATCTGGAAACCTCGCATCACGAGGCTTCTCAGGGCATGAGGGTTGTGGTCTTGTTTGGATGAGGTTCAAACTCTTTTGCAACGTCCTTATGAGCTTCTTCAGCACAGAAACAAGATGGATGAGGCCATGGGTTTGCTCTCCTTACATGTTTCTGATAGTCTTCTATTTCACATTGATGCTTTGCTCACTCCTCAAGATATGTGGTTGAAGTTTGAGACTCTCTTCGGGAGAGTTAATGAGATCTAGGCATTACAAATTGAGGCAGAGTTGGTTTCCTTGTCACTTGATTCCTTTCCCACAATTGAGGATTTTTTGAACAAATTCAAGACTACCAGATCTATTCTCCAGGGGTGTGGAAAGATCAAGATAGACACAAAGTGTATTCACTTGATCCTTTCGAAGCTTCAAGGTCCTTTTCAGTTCTTTGCCTCTTCTTTCTACTCCACCATGGATGGCTTGGGTGCTCATTTCACCATGCCTACCTTTGATGTGTTTTGTGAGTGTTTGTCATGTGAGAAGTCTCACCTTTCTTAGATAGAGATGCTCTCAGGGTCCAAGAACAAAGCATTGGTTGCCCAGTCCTCTAAGGAGAAGCAAAAGTAGAAATCAAAGCCAAAGAAGAATTCTGCAGGCAGTGAGCATTCCTCCAAGCCACCTCCTAAGTCTGATTCTAAACCACCATTTCCTCCGAAACATGGGAAATCTTCACAGTCTGGTGAGTCTTCCTCCAAGACTAAGAAGAAATCAGGAGATACTTGCAGTTTTTGTGGCAAGGAAGGACATCCAATTTCCAGGTGTTGGAAATGCTTAGAGGCTTTAGAGGAAGCCATGCAGCAACATCACATCTCTTCACGTCAGGTGTCTTCTCCTTCCACAAGGAAAGGTCATGCTCTCACTGCTCAAGCTTTGACTTATGGGTCCACTTGGATTTTAGATTCTGGAGCTTCTCATCATATGACTCACACTCAACAGTTGGTTACTTCTCTTGCCTCTTGTGGTACTTCATAGATTGCAGTGGGTGACTCAGTTCAAATTTCAGTCTTGGGTTCAGGTTCTGTCTCTTTGGATGAGGATACTCTGTAGGATGTTTTGGTTGTTCCTAACATCTCGACAAACCTCTTGTCCATTTATCAGATTTGCCACTCTGGCTCTAGTAAGATAGTTGAGTTCTCACCACATGATGTGGTTATTCGGGACCTCCATGACTCTGATTTGGTTGTGGCTACTGGGAGTGTTGATACTGCATCTCTCCTTTATAGATTTGATGGATTTGAGCCCTTTGCGGGTGCAGGTTCATCTCTTATAACACATGCAGATTCACTGAGTAAGCTTTGGCATGAATGCTTGGGCCATGTCAATTACATATATCTTCAACAGATGAGTACACAGGCACTTGTTCTTGGGCTCCCACAGATTTCCTGCACTGATGATGTTTGTCATGGTTGTGTGCTTGGCAAGCATCACAGGGATCCCTTTTTGAAGGGAAGAGCCCCTCATGCTTTGGCACCTTTGGAGCTGATTCACAGTGACCTCACATCATTCCCTACCCCTTTTTCTGGGGCCAAGTATGTACTCACTTTTATTGATGACTTCTCCAGACACACATGGGTGTACTTTCTTAAGTACAAGTTTGATGTCTTTGATTCATTTCAAATCTTCAAGACATTTGTAGAGAAGCAGTCTGGTTATTCTATTCAGTGGATACGTACAGATAATGGGGGGAGTATGTGAATCGGGCTTTTAGAGATTTTTGTACTGACAATGATTTACAACATCATTTTACTATTCCCTACACCCCTCAGCAGGAATGGTGTCACTAAGAGAAAGAAAAAAAGTTTACAAGAGATGGCGAATTGTATGATTTGGTCCAGGTCCATGGATTCATCTTTTTGGGATGTGGCAGTCAATTGTGCCAACTACATTCAAAATCGGATGCCTCACAAGGCGATTCGACATATGACTCCTGAGGAGGCTTAGTCTCATGACAAGCCTGATGTTTCTTTTTTCCGAGTATTTGGCAGTGAGGCATGGACATTTATTCCTGATACTCAGAGGAAAGCAATGGAGCAGAAGAGATGACCCCTTATTTTTGTTGGCTACTGTGAGGATGTTAAGGCATATAGGTTGTTTGATCCTGATTCTAGAGAGGTCCTGTTTCGACGGGATGTTCAGTTTGATGAGCCCTTCCCACAGTGGATACCCTATCTCCAGTGCCTACCCCTCTACCTACTCCTCCCACTACATCTCTTCAAGATTATTTTAAGGATGATTTTGATGATGCTGCTGATGATCCACCATCCCCACCTCCACCTGCTCCACCTCAGATGCCCAGGTGGGCTCGCTTTACTATTGAGGTGACATGATCTATGGTCGGTGATTCTTCAGATACTCGTCACACCCGTTCTCATACTGCGGGCTCTAGTCTTTTGAGTCATGCCATTTCAGATGATCCTCAGAAGTTTTCAGAGGCTACTAGACACCCTGAGTGGGATTATGCTATGGAGGAGTATTCTTTTTGATGAGGATTAATACTTGGAATCTCTGTCATCTTCCTAAGGGCATAAAGATGGTTCAATGCCGCTAGTTCTATCACACTAAGTATGTTGTTGATGGTTCTATTGATAAGTACAATGAATGTCTTGTTGTGAAGGGTTTCTTGTAGGTTGAGGGTATTGATTACTCCAAGACATTTGCCCCTGTTGTCAAGATGAACTCTTTTCGCTTTATACTATCCCTTGCAGCTTCTAGGGGATAGCATGTTTTTCAGATGGATGTGAAGAGTGCTTTATTGCATGGAGACCTACAGGAGGAAATCTATATGGAGCAGCCTTGGGGATTTGTGCAAGACAATTCTTTGGTTTGCAGACTTCAGCGTTCATTGTATGGTCTCAAACAGGCCCCTCGGGCTTGGTATGAGAAGATGCACTCCTTCTTGATCTCTACTGGTTTCACACGTTGTCATTTCGATCACACAGTATATTTAGCTTCTTGAGGGTGAGATCCTAATTCTTGTGCTATACATCGATGATCTCCTCATCACAGGTAGCTCATCCTCTATGATTCAACATCTTCAACGAGCTTTGATGGACTAGTTTGAGATGACAGATCTCGATCTTCTGCACTATTTTCATGGTCTTCAGGTGATTCAGTCTTTTGATGGGATCTTCATTTACCAGCAGAAGTATGCTCTTGACATGCTTCAGCACTTTAGCATGCTTGAGTGCAAGCCTGCTCCCACTCCTTTTCAGTCAGGGATTGTTTTGATTACTACTTGCTCCACTCCTTCAGTAGATTCTACACTTTATAGGTAGTTGGTTGGCAGTTTGTTGTGCTTGACACAACTCGTCCTGATCTTTCCTTTGCAGTTGGACTTGTCTCTTGATTCTCCCATAATCCTCATGAGAGTAATTGGCACACTACCAAACATATTTTGCGGTATATTCAGGGCTCTATTTCTCATGGAATTCACTACACATTAGAGGAGCCTCACATTGTTGGCTACACTGTCTCAGATTGGGTTGGTGATGTCAATGATCGAAAGTCTACTTCTGGCTTTGTTTTCTATCTTGGCATTGGTCCTATCATGTGGTCTTGCAAGAAGAAAACTTCTCATGCATTATCATCTACAGAGGTTGAGTACCGAGCTACTGTGCTCACCAGTCAGGAGATCTTATGGCTTTGACAGTTGATGACTGAGTTTGGTTTTCTTCCTGATAGTCCCACTATTCTTTGGTGTGACAATCACAATGCTATTCATACTTCTCACAACCTAGTAGAGCATCAGCGGATGAAGCACATTGAGCTTCATATGAATTTCATCTGCTAGTTGATTTATGATGGTTCTCTCATTTTGGAGTACATTCTCATTGCCGAGATGGTTGCAAACATCTTCACAAAACCTTTTGGATCACCGTGCTATCTTCAGATGTGCTCTATGCTTGGGGTGAAGGAGGTTGTCCTTGGGGGGTCTTTATGAGGCCTTCCTTCCTTCCTTCTTATTTCTTTCAACATGTTCTTTTATCTCTTTTTGGAGAGGAGTTTTTTCCCATTGGGTTTTCTTCGTTTCATAGAGATTTTATTGTATTTGGGTACCTGATCAGGCCTTGTTGCTGGGACCCATCTTTCCTACTTTCAGTAGCTGTTCTAGGTTTTAGCTTCTCCCTAAGTCTAGCTTAAGGGGGGCTGTTAGAGTAATCTAGTCTTTACTTGATTAATTAATTGACATTTGTTTAATTAATTAAGTTCCTCTTTATCTCTTTTACACTTAAGCTAACATTAGGTGCATAATAATTAATTCTTTTATTAATTATTATGTGCAAGCCGAGGGTTTTCCCTTTTAGGGTTTCTTGACCTATATGAGGTTGGATTCTTTTCTTTGGATCATTATTCTATTACACATTTTTGTGAATACAAAGCTCTCATCTTTTTGAGCATTTCTTGTGTATTTTGGTTTTTCTCTGTTGCATCCTTGCTTCTCCTTGTAACATGTTTATTCAGCTTGTAGAGATCATTTGGGCTCTTGTGGTGTTGTATTTCTCAATTCTCACACTATCGATTATGAAAGAGTTGCATAAAATGCACAAACACAAAATTATTCAGAAACACAAATTATACAAACACAGAGTTTTCCAAAATCTGGAATGCTTCATCATTCAAAAACTGTTACATGGTACCTCAATATATAGAAGTCTTTTCAGTTACATAGAATCTCCTAAAAATGAATGTTCATATGGAATGCAATTACACCAGTAGAATGGTTACAAAATGTTACATGCATTAACCTATATCTAGATCTGGCTTAAAAATTGGCATATTAATGGATTATGGTGGAGAGAAATTTAATTTCACCACAAATGCTTCAGCATTTTTTATTTTTAAACTCTATCTTCTCCTTTGACAAAAGATCTTCTACTTTGGACTCAATTTTGACTTCTCCATCTTGCTATTCTTTTCCTTTCCGGATCAATCTGAATCCCCATTCCCTTTTTTTCTTTTGGTTTAGTACCAATTGCAATCCCAAACAACTTTACAACATCATCTGACTTATTTTCACTTTCATCTTCCATAGCTTTTCTTTTTCCACGCTGCACAAATCCATGTAAATGATTGCCGGGTTTCTGATCTGTATTGTGATCTACTCTGATCCTTTCATGAGATTTCATGATCATGGGGCCTCTTGGAATCATATCCTCATGATGTCTGCGATGAGTGTTGTAGTCCATATGTTTATATAATTCTCTATCATAATTGTGATCCTGCATTAAACAAAGACTTCATCGGGAGTGAAAAAATCTAGAAATGGTTTCTCAGTTTCTATAATGGGGAAATTTATTTGATCATCTTGTCCAGTGAACTTCACATGAGCTATATGATAAGCCTTGAGAGCTTCTTCTCTAGTCTTGAAATTCCCCAACCATATTTGTGCTCCCCAGTGGTCATTCTTTAGAGAAACAACACCCTCAAACTGTGAAGAACCCTCTTTTCCTTCAATATTTCTATACTGAGATGTTGCCTCATCACTATCAGCCTCTACTTCATTAGACCCAGTTGAATCGAGGACACTCAGATATTTTGAAATTGCCCCTTCTTCATGTTGCTCATTTGAAAAACCCTCTGAAAACATAAAACACTGCAAGAACATCACAATTGAGAATCATATTCTGCAATCGAATTCTTTTCAACTTTCTTTCATGAATCACTGAACATAATCTATAATATATAGAATTGAAAAAAATCTTTTAATTTTTCGAAATACTACTTAAAAACATCATATATGCATACCATATCGATATCCATATCCATTGCAATTCTAGAACACGCTCCCACTATGCTTTCTAACTCTGATACCTGCTTAGTGTTGCAAATGAGCATTAAATTTGTCAGCAAATCTTCCTATTTATAAGCATTTGATAAAAGATATTTTTAAGTTTAAATGTATATTTTAATATATTATTATAATTTATTAAATATATATTTTTAATGTGTATACAATCTAATATTCTTAAAAAAATTTAAAAAAATTAGATAAGAACTGAAATTGCTCTAGATTTTATATTTTTATTGGAAAAAAAGTGAAAATAATAAAATATAACATAAAATATGAAGAAGAGAACAAATTTATTAGTTTAATAATAATAAAAAATAGAAATAATACATTGCAATTAAATATTTTAACAAACCACAATACGTTGCATTCAGCCGACTAGACCAGTTTAAATTTCATCTGGATATTCAATTAAATAAAATAATTATTTATTTAATATAATTGCCTAAAACGGTATTATTGAAAAGGCTTAGTTCTAACTGTTAGTTTCAAATATCAAATTGTTTTTTTTATTAAATTTATTTTAATTAAAATTTTATTTTAATCAACAAAATCTATTTACAGGTGATATTTATTTTTTAAATATAATAATTTCATAATAAAATAAGGATAAGATATCAATTTTTGCTTAAAAAATATGTAATAAACTTTTATGTGCAAGTCTAATTATAATAATAAGAAGAAATAGATTGTAATGTTGTTAGTGTGTTAACACGAACTTTTTAACTTAATACTTATAGCTATTTATGTTTCAACTTATTAATATTTAATAATAAAAATAATTTTATTGATATTATATAATAAAAAATCATGTTACCCTAAGTTTTTTGAGATGTGGATGAGGGGACACAGGGACATGTTTTCAAGTCTCTAATTTTTTGAGCCATTTTTGGGGATAGCTAGGGCACAACAAAGGGAACAAGTATAAAACATATAAGGAAATTTTAATTTATTTTTTAATAGAGAAAAGAAAATAAAAAATTACATATCATCGAGTATCTTTTGTTTATAAAACTACAACAATTGAAATATGTTCAATTGAGAGGTAGTAGCAACAACTACCAAGATGGTTGTAGAAAGAAGAAAACAATAGTAGAAAGAAGAAAACAATAGTTGAAAGCAACAACTGAACACTACAATAAGAACCACCATAACAAAGTGGTTGTAGATAAAAGGAAACAACAAAACTCAAGAAGTAGTCTCAACATAATTCCAAAAGATGCAACAACTTTTAGGCTTGTCAATCTCCATCTATAGGTGAATGTTACACAGGTCGGGTCTTTGTTGCTCTCTATACTTGTTTGCAGTTGTTGAAGAAGATCATGAACCTTGTCATCCCATGAAATATTATGCCAACTAGTTTGTAGATTTTCAATTTGGAGAGACAAACTACATTTGAATTTCTATCTACAAATGAAGGATTGTATTAGAGAAGACAACATTGCAATGGAGTTTCTAAAGGCATTTTATAATCACATGTTTGCAAGTGTGGGATAGAATATTGAAGGATGAAGAAGCACCAAGGAGAGCTAATTTCCAAGACCAAACTCAAGGGAATAAGGCAAGCAAGTTAGTGAACAAAGAGTTCCATAAGTTTCAATCATGATTGCAAAACCAAAAGGCATGTTTGTTAGATTCTAATTTGGCACAAAAGAGAAAGTGTGCAGGGCGTAAACAAATTTAAGGTGATTACTAAATAGTAGTTTACTATGAAGAAATTTCAATGCTAAGAGTTGGACTTTGCATCACCTTTGGATTTTTAGATTTGGAGGCCAAGATTTTCCATTTTGACTAGAGAGAAGAGCAATGACACACCCTATTGACATAGGGTGAGATAGTGATATGAGAAAGGAGTTGTTTGTAAATGATTTGAAGGGGGAAGAAGCAGATTCCATGAGATTTAGGCCATCTCCAATCATTCAAAAAGTTTACATGATAGTCCAAGGATAAATATTTCAAAGTTCAGATGTAAGTATCTACTGAATTTCAATAATTAGTTTCTTATAAGAAGCTGGAGGTGGAATTGAGTTTTAAGAAGAGGCCATGTTTTCCAATGAATGGTGGAAAGGTCCCATATATCCTGAAAAAACATGGATACCTTTTTCAAAAACATGTTTTCCTTTGAACCTATTACAAGTACCTAATCATTTGTCATTTTGTTGGACCAATCAATTCCACCAAATAGAGGGATAAAGAAAGCTTAACTTTTTGTCATTTTGTTGGACCAATCAATTCCACTATGGCTAAGAGACCAATCAAAATAAATTAATGTTGTTGAAGTGATATGCCAAGCTTTACATAGTTGTATCCCAAAATCAATTACAATCAATAAAATTGACTGTGGAAATATTATTTATCTAAGAATTAAATAGTTTAGAGCCATGGGTTTTAAAGAATGGAGCTAAAAGGATATTTTCTTTCTAACATTCCCCCAAGAATATCCAACAAAGGCAATTTGAACGTGAAATTCAAGTAGTTCCTTCCAAGGAGCATCTCCATCCAAAGCTTTGTTTATCCATTTAGTTGTTAGGAAAATTCCTTGTGTGTATGGATCAATGATTCCTAGCTCTCTCTTGTCCTTAGGTTGGATGTAGTGCTAATAGGATTTAATAGGTAGTCCCTTTTTATTTCCCTATTTGGCCCATTAAAAGTTCTTGATAAGTTGGGTTAATTGTTTGTAGCAACTTTTAGAGGCAGGCAACATAAGGAAATATAAATATGACTAACAAGCAAGATTTTGTTTGCCACTTGGATGTGACTAGCCATAGATAGGAATCTATTAGTCAAATTCAAAAGTTTGGTCTTGATTTTGTTCACAAACTAGATCCACATATCTTTGAGAGAAATTTCTACTCCAAATGGGATGCCTAAATATATGGCGATTGTGTCATGTTTTATTTCTTTCCATTTAGTAGGAATCTATAATGGATAAATGAGGGGGAGACATGATAAATTCTATCTTGTTCATAGCCTTTTTGGATCCAGATATAATACAAAATATGTCTAAGGTATTGCTGTGATGTATTCACACATTGCCCCATTGCAAATGGGGACCCCTAACTTTTTTTTCTTTTTGGGGTTTGTTTCTAGGTCTTTTAGGGTTTTGTTTGTTAGCCTTTGCATGCTGAGTGTTGCCAGAGGGATCACTAGGATGGCAGGCTCTGCTTGGGCCAAGGTGAGTCCGTAGGGCCCCAGAATTAGGGTTTCTTTGAGAGTCTTCCTTAGGGCTTGGTTTTGCTCTTGTTGCTAATTGTGTCTTGCTTGGTGAGTGAGTATCATCCTTGAAGGTTTGAGCTAGGTCAAGTTGGTAAGTGATAAAGTCTGGAATGTCATCCTGATCTTCAAATGCCCTAGAATTTGGCTAAGTCTGGAATGTCTTCCTGATCTTGAAATTTGACTAAGTCTAGAAAACTGAAGAATCCTCCAAAAACTAGATTTTTCATTATAACTCTTGGAGGTCTGAAACCACTCTCAAACATCCTCATAGTATATATGGAATATAACTTAAAGTATAAGAAAGAAGAAAGATATAAGGAAATGTCACTTATACTTAAATGTTATATTCCATAAAATAATCCTAACGGAGAGGCTAAAATGTCAAATTTTGCTCCTGACCCTTCCAAAGTGTCCAGAGAGAAATTCCACAAAAGGACCTAAATTCTTCACATAAATCATTGAATGGTTGAGCAAATTTGCAAGGATATGGAAGGAAATGGATCTAGGATCAAGTCTAAGACAAAGTCAAGCTAGTTTGAATGTGAATTGAGCCTAGAATAGGAATGTCGCTCCTGACCCTTCTAAAGGGTCCAGAGAAAATTCCTCTACAAGACACTCCACCTTGACCCAAACTATGAGCTACCCCATTCCTAGGCTTGAATGAAGGTAAAAACACTTGTTTGAATGAAGAAATAAAGTTAGGATCATAGCCTAAGGTGAATTTCGCTCCTGACCCTTCCAAAGGGTCCAGAGCGAAATTCATATAAACCCTATTTTTCTTCACAAAGTCTCCAAATGGATGCCAAGGTGAGCTTGATAGAGATCAAAGGAGGCCTAACAAGTTATGTCCAAGCCAAGGAAAGGAGAAGGGAATTAAGAAATGAGCCTAAAATGAGAATCTCGCTCATGACCCTTCCAAAGGGTCCAGAGCGAAATTCATATTTCCTCTATTTTGCTCTTTAGCATGACCAAATTTGTAACTTCTAAGACATGGTTTGGAGGTCTTGGACACATGTTTGCCTTGGAGAGGAGATTTAAGCCTTTGAAATGATGCAAATAACCTGGGAGGAGAATTTTTCTCCTGACCCTTCCAAAGGGTCCAGAGCGAAATCCTCCATTTAGCCTTCTTTTTGGCCTTAAGACCTAGTTTAACCTTGCCTATGATAGTTCTGATACTTAATGGAAGTACAGATCAAATAGGCAAAAAGATGAGAGGGGGGGGGGTTGAATCATACAAACTTAATCTTCCATAAAAACATCAGATTCAACCTCGGTAACATATACTTTAGTAATATAACCAAAATTGCTAAACATGCAAACTCAAAAGCATATAAACATCATAAACCTCATAACACCAGATTTAACATGGAAACCCAAATAGGGAAAAACCACTGTGGGATTTTGGATCCACTAAGAAATATACTCTTCTAGAGTATGCTCGGTTAAAAGAAAATCCTGTTAAAGATTACAAACACATTGCTAGATGTGACCTGGTTAAGGGATTTCCCTCAGATCTGTTAGGATCTTCACCTTGTTAGAAGTGACCTTGTTAAAGGATTTCAAACACTCAATCAGAATGTCACCTTGCTAGAGGGTTTTACAAATAAGACTGTTGTCCACTCAGTTAAGAGATTTTCTGTCACTTTCTCAAAATAACAGTAATAAAAATCTATCTGCAACTTCACATCTAAAATGTTAAAGCAGATTCTTATTTGCTCAATACAATCTAGACATAGAACTAATCTAGTCCATCTGTTGGGCTTCTATACTCTGTTATTCAAACAGGTCTTCAAGCTTCTATGCTCGGTAATCACTATGTAGCATCCCTGTGCATACATTTGCCCGCATACATTGTTTATCAACATCTCCCTATTTATAAACAATTAGCCAACCGCTTAATCTCCTTGATCACATCTCCCATGATCAATCATAGCCATCAGATCTTCAATCTTGTCCAGGTTCAATGTATCCTTCGATCTGAAAAATGTTTTACCTCACCTAGGAACTTGCATACATTTCTTGGAACTTGTGCTAGGGTAATGCGGTTCAATCTACACTGTAGATCTTCATGCCGATTTTCCTTTGCCATAGATTCATTAACAAACTTCATTCATGACATACCAATCATTTAATCAGTTCTAGCTCATCAGCTTCCTTCATTAAATAACACATGTAACCATTTAATGTATTCTATTATAGCTTGGTTACAACTCAGTAACAACTCGGTAAATACTAAACTTCACTCGGTAGACATTCCGCTTTCATTAACCGATAGCGATAACCTTAGGGTTTACCGACTAGGTTCTTTGCTCGGTAACATAGTATAGTATTAACCTTACAATTTACAGCATATGTATGATGTTAAAACAATCTAAACATCATGATCTCATCATTGTTCGACTCGGTAATAGTTGCCCATTGAATACCTTATTCATCCCCTTATTCATCATATTCTTTCCGTGTCTTTTACCGACATCTTTATACTCATCAAATTATACTTCTCAAGATATGGCAACATCATACTGAATTAGAAAATCAATTTCTTGACATCAATGACAAAATAATAGTATTAAGATAGTAAATCATCCTTAATCAGTTATATCCATAATCATCAACAACCTTCTCAATATCCTTATTGAAATGCCAAATGCCAACAATCTCCCCCTTTGGCATTGATGGCAAAACCAATTGATTTGACCTATTCGGATTGTTGTGAGTTGTTTGTGAGATTCTGAAATGCTCTCTTCCTATCATCAGAATTCTCCCCCATACATTAGACTTCTCCTCTTTTCTCCAGTCTTCTCCTTTTTTCTTCTATCTTCTTCAGTCTCAATCTTCTTCAGTCTTCTCCCCCTCTGACAACAATGCCAAAAAGTAAAGAACTAAAACATAATTTCTTCCTGTATGAAGTGAATTCCTGCTGTAATGTGTCAACATAGTCTCGGTCAGAGCATTTTGTCTTCAATTCCTATTTCCTGTGCACCTTTAGAAAACATCCTAAAGTGTGTAAATCAACATCAACTCCTAAAAGATATTCTGTAGAGTCATCGAATTGATGCTTTCACCAAACTCGGTCAGTGAGTAGAAGATAGGGGTAGGACCCCTAACTTACTTCTGAGATACTCAAAAGTGTCCCTTGGTAGTGGCTTGGTGAAGATATCTGCTATTTGTTCCTTTGTGCTAACATACTCCAACACCACTTTCTTCTCTTGAGCTTCTTCTCTAAGATAATGATATTTGATAGAGATGTGCTTTGTCTTAGAGTGCATAACAAGATTCTTCGAAATGTTAATGGCACTAGTATTGTCACAGAATATAGTTACTGGCTCGATAACTTTCTCATTTATACCTTCCAACAGTTGTTTGATCCATGCTATGTTGGTACAATTCAATGCTACAGCAACATATTCAACTTCTGTTGTTGACTGTGAAACACATCTTGTTTCTTGCTAAGCCAACTCACTAGTCTTTCTCCTAAAAAGAAAGCTCCTCCACTTGTGCTTTTTCTGTCATCAATGTTGCCTGCCCAATCAACATCAGTATAAACTTTTAAATCAAAATCATTTCCTTTCTGATATACTAAGCCATAATCCTCTGTGCCTTTCAAGTATCTAAAAATTCTCTTGATTGCTGTCATGTGTGTTTCCTTAGGATCTGCAAAGAATCTTGCAACTATACCTACTGCATGTGCTATGTTTGGTCTGCTGTGAACAACATATTGTAGCTTTCCAACCATGGATCGGTAAAGTGTCTCATCAATGGATGCAGATTCATCATTCTTTGATAATTTGCAGTTGATAGTCATAGGAGTACTTACTGGTTTTGAATCCTCCATTCCAAATTTCTTCAAGATTTCCTTTATGTACTTGGATTGAGTAATGAAAATCTCATTTTTCATTTGTAGTATCTGTAAACCTATAAAATACTTTATCTCACCGATTAATGACATCTCAAATTCTTTTCTCATTTCATTTCCAAAGTTCTTGCATAAAGAGTCATTTCCACAAAATATAATATCATCAACAAATATGGCTAAGATCAGTATTCCATTTTCATCATTCTTCATGTACATATTGTTGTTCTCACTTGTCCTTATAAAACCAATCTTAATCAAATAAGAGTGTAATCTTTCATACCATGCTTTAGGTGCTTGTTTCAGACCATATAATGCTTTGTTCAATTTACATACCTGATCTTTACTCTTGTCTTCAACAAATCCTTCAGGTTGTTCAATAAAAACTTCTTCTTCTAATATTCCATTCAGAAATGCAGATTTGACATCCATTTGATATACCTTGAAGTTTTTGAAAGCAACATATGCCAACAATGTTCTTACTCCTTCAAGTCTAGCCACAGGTGCAAAAGTTTCACCATAATCAATTCCTTCTTCTTGAGCATAACCTTTGCATACTAGTCTTGCTTTATTTCGAATGACCTCACCTTTTTCATTTAGCTTGTTTCTGAAAATCCACTTTGGACCGATTACATTTTTGTCCTTTGGTCTTGGGATTAGTGTCCATGTGTCATTCTTCTTGATTTGATCAATCTCTTCTGTCATAGCATTTATCCAATCTTCACTGTTAAAAGCCTCTTTCACTATTCTTAGTTCAAATTCAGATATCAAACACGTGTTCTGTCTCAGTTTGTTCCTTGTCATCACTGGATCATCCTTATCTCCTATAATTTGACTTGGTGCATGATGTCTTCTGACATACTTGGCTAATACAGGCTCGGTAGGCTTTGTATGTGATAGTTCTGATACTTAATATAAGTACAGATCCAATAGGCAACAAGATGAGAGGAGGGGGTGAATCATACAAACTTAATCATCCATAAAAACATCAGATTCAACCTCGGTAACATATATATCAGTCATATAACCAAAACTGTCAAACATGCAAACTCAAAAGCATATGAACAATATAAACCTCATAACACCAAATTTAACATGGAAACCCAAATAGGGAAAAACCACTGTGGGATTTTGGACCCACTAAGAAATATACTCTTCTAGAGTATGCTTGGTTAAAAGCAAATCCTGTTAAAGATTACAAACACATTGCTAGATGTGACCCGGTTAAGGGATTTCCCTTAGATCTGTTAGGATCTTCACTTTGTTAGAAGTGACCTTGTTAAAGTATTTCAAACACTCAATCAGAATGTCACCTTGCTAGAGGATTTACAAATAAGCTGTTAAGTCCACTCGGTTAAGAGATTTTCTGCTACTTCTCAAAATAACAGTAATAAAAATATGTCTGCAACTTCACATCTAAAAATGCTAAAGCAGATTCTTATTTGCTCAATACAATCAATTCATAGGACTTATCTTGTCCTTTTGCTAGGCTATATACTCTGTTATCAAAATAGGTCTTCAAGCTTCTATGCTCGGTAATCACTATGTAGCATCCCTGTGCATACACTTGCCCACATGCATTGTTTATCAATAGTTTCCTATTTATAAACAATCTTCCAACCGCTTAATCTCCTTGATCACATTTCCCATGATCAATCATAGCCATCAGATCTTCAATCTTGTCCAGGTTCAATGTATCCTTCGATCTGAAAAAGTTTTACCCCACCTTGGAACTTGCATTTTCACCTTAGAACTTGTGTTAGGGTATTGCGGTTCAATCTGAGCTGTAGATCTTCCTGTTGATCTTTCTTTACCATAGATTCTTTAACAATCTTCATACACGGTTTACCAATCATTTAATTCACTCTAGCTCATCAGCTTCTTTCATTAAATATCACATGTAAACATTTAATGCATTCTGTTATAGCTCGGTTGTAACTCAGTAAATACTAAACTTCACGCGGTAGACATTCTGCCTTCATTAACTGATAGCGATAACCTTAGGGTTTACCGACTAGGTTCCTTAGGGTTTACCAACTAGGTTCTTTGCTCGGTAACATAGTATAGTATTAACCTTTCAAACAATAGCATATGTAGGATATCAAAACAATCTAAACATCATGATCTCATCATTGTCTAACTCGGTAATAGTTGCCCATTGAATAACTTATCCCCTTATTCATCATATTCTTTCTATGTCTTTTACCGACATCTTTATACTCATCAAATCATACTTCTTAAGATATGGCAACATCATACTGAATTAGAAAATCAATCTCTTGACATCAATGACAAAATAATAATATTAAGACAGTAATCATCCTTAATCAGTTATATCCATAGTCATCAACAACCTTCTCAATATCCTTATTGAAATGCCAACAATCTCTCATTGTAATTGAATGCTAACCTTCTTCTTGTCTGTTATAATGCCAACAGTATGATCTTCTTCATCACTTGGTAACTGAATATTCTCTTCATTTTCTTCAACAGTCTTCTCGGTTGAACATAGACAAATTCATCATAGTCTTCTGGTTCCTTGGAATTTCCTTCATTTCTTTCTGCAAATTCATCAATTTTCACATTTGCACTTTCTACTATTTTATTAGATGATTTGGTCAGACATTTAAATGCTTTGCTTTTAGAAGAATAACCTAGAAATGTTCCTTCTTCACTCTTCTGATCAAACTTGCCATTTCTATCATCTTTGTGAACATAGCATCTACTTCCAAAGATTTTAAAATAACTTACATTAGGTTTCTTATCATACCAGATTTCATATGGTGTCTTCAAAGTACCCTTCTTCAATTGTACTCGGTTCAAGGTGTAAACAACTATGCTTATTGCTTCTCTCCAAAATGTTTGTGGCACCTTCTTTTCAATCATCAGTGTTCTAGCACAATCCACAATAGATCTACTTCTTCTCTCAGCTATTCCATTCTGCTGTTCAGTTCTCGGTGCAAAGACTTGTCTTTTAATACCATGATCATTGCAAAATAAGTTAAACTCATTAGATGTGAACTCTCCTCCTCTATTTGATCTAAGACATTTCAGTTGTCTTCCTGTTTCATTTTCAACTCTTGCCTTGTACCATTTAAACATTTGAAAAGCTTCTGATTTTTCTTTTAAAAACATTACTGACATCATCCTTGAATAGTCATCCACAAATAATATGAAATATTTATCACCATAATAACTTTGAACTTTCATAGGACCACAAAGGCTAGTGTGCACTAGATCTAAAATTCCCTTAGAAGTGTAAGACTTACTTGTAAAGCTTGATCTTGTCATCTTACCCATCTGGCATCCTCGACACATAGCATTCTCAGGTTTTTCAAGACTCGGTAGACCTCTTACTCGGTGCTTCTTACTTATTTTGATCAGATTATCAAAATTTACATGACAAAACCTTTTATGCCATAACCAGGTATCATCTATCTTTGCATACAAACACTTGTTACGAGTTGAGTCAAGGTGAAATGTGTTACCTTTTGTTTGTGTCCCGGTAGTAGCTAACTTTCCATTCTTGTCATGAACTTTGACAATTCCTTTCTGAAATTCTATTCGGTAACCTGTGTTGTTTAGCTGTGCTACACTCAACAAATTGTATTTCAAACCTTCAACCCAATAAACATCATTGCATCTTGCAGTGTCAAGAAGTGTTATAGATCCTTTACCTCTTACTGGACATGGTGCATCATTACCAAATCTTACATATCCTCCATCATAATCTTCTAACATAACAAACTTGTGTTTATCACCTATCATATGATGTGAGCATCCACTATCTATGATCCAAGAATCATTAGTATTTATGTGAGATATCAAGGCTTTTTCTTCATACCTTTCTTCATCTGATCCATCTTTGATAGCCACATAAACTACTTCCTGTGTATCAGTTTCATCTGATTTATCATCATTGGATTCCTCATCGGCTATTAAGCATGTCTTTCTATCTCTTCTTCTAAAGTCTTGGTGTCCTCTATAATGATTATCTTTCTATCTATCATCTCGGTAATCTCTCTTTTTAGTTGAATCTTTGTCAGGACAGTTAGAAGCCATATGTCCTATCTTATCACAATTGAAACATTTCAAAGGTAGTTTTGCTTTATACTTACCTTTGCCTCTCGGTAACCTTCTGGCTAATAGTTCTTCAAACTCTTCCTGCTTTCTAATTTCCTCATACAGTTTGTGTACTTCTTCCATGTTCTTACGAAATCTTTCACTTGCTCCACTGTGATCTCCTTTAGAGTACTTGTACTTTCTTTCAATGTAATCATTAGAGTCATGAAGATGAAAAGAACTAAATGAAGATTCAACTTTATTTACCGAAGATCCACTGTTATCAAAGTTACTTAACTCAAATGCATGTAGCTTACCAATAGCAGCATCTAAAGAAATTGGCATATTAGGTATAGAACTCAATTCATTGATTGCAGAGACTCGGATTGCATAAGCCGGTAGAAGGGTTCTTAACAACTTACTTGTTATATCCTTTTCTTCAATAGTTCCACCTGCTCCTTTAGTCTTGTACTATACTAGGTTATGTTCTCACCTTCAGTCATCCTTATAGATTCAATTTGTCCTCTTAGACCGTCTACTTTTTCTCTTTGAACATGTTCATCTCCTCCATATACTGATATGAGCTTGTCCCACATTACCTTTGTATCATTGCAGCCTTCTAGATCATTAAACTCTAAGTCGGTCAATGTAGATGTTATTTCAATCATTGCTTGGATATGTTCTTGCCTTGCCTTTATTTCTTCCATAGTCAATGGATAGGTGCTCCATGTGATGAAATCATTCTCTAGATAATATACAACATATTCTCTAATTCCTGATAGGTGCAACTTCATCCTTTTCTGCCATGTAGAGAAACTTGACTTCTTCAGCTTCGGTGCATCCCTCTTATACATCTTTGGATCTTTGCCTCAAGTACCTTTAAACTTTTTCTTCTGGAGTCCAAAGCTCTGATACCAATTGATAGTTCTGATACTTAATGTAAGTATAGATCAAATAGCCAACAAGATGAGAGGGAGGGGGTGAATCATACAAACTTAATCTTCCATAAAAACATCAGATTCAACCTCAGTAACATATACTTCAGTAGTATAACCAAAACTGCTAAACATGCAAACTCAAAAGCATATAAACATCATAAACCTCATAACACCAGATTTAACATAGAAACCCAAATAGGGAAAAACCACTGTGGGATTTTGGACCCACTAAGAAATATACTCTTCTAGAGTATGCTCAGTTAAAAGAAAATCTTGTTAAAGATTACAAACACATTGCTAGATATGACCCGGTTAAGGGATTTCCCTCCGATCTGTTAGGATCTTCACCTTGTTAGAAGTGACCTTGTTAAAGGATTTCAAACACTCAAGCAGAATGTCACCTTGCTAGAGGGTTTTACAAATAAGACTATTAAGTCCACTCGGTTAAGAGATTTTCTGTCACTTTCTCAAAATAACAGTAATAAAAATATATCTGCAACTTCACATCTAAAATGCTAAAGCAGATTCTTATTTGCTCAATACAATCTAGACATAGAACTAATCTAGTCCATCTGTTGGGCTTCTATACTCTGTTATTCAAACAAGTCTTCAAGCTTCTGTGCTTGGTAATCACTATTTAGCATCCCTGTGCATACATTTGCCCGCACACATTGTTTATCAATATCTCCCCATTTATAAACAATTAGCCAACCGCTTAATCTCCTTGATCACATTTCCCATGATCAATCATAGCCATCAGATCTTCAATCTTGTCCAAGTTCAATGTATCCTTCGATCTGAAAAATGTTTTACCCCGCCTAGGAACTTGCATACATTTCTTGGAACTTGTGCTAGGGTAATGTGGTTCAATCTGCGTTGTAGATCTTCCTGTCGATTTTCCTTTGCCATAGATTCATTAACAAACTTCATTCACGACATATCAATCATTTAATCAGTTCCAGCTCATCAACGTCCTTCATTAAATAATGCATGTAACCATTTAATCTATTCTGTTACAGCTCGGTTACAACTCGGTAACAACTCGGTAAATACTAAACTTCACTCGGTAGACATTCCGCCTTCATTAACTGATAGCGATAACCTTAGGGTTTACCGACTAGGTTCTTTGCTCGGTAACATAGTATAGTATTAACCTTACAATTTACAACATATGTATGATGTTAAAACAATCTAAACATCATGATCTCATCATTGTTTGACTCGGTAATAGTTGCCCATTGAATACCTTATTCATCCCCTTATTCATCATATTCTTTCTGTGTCTTTTACCGACATCTTTATACTCTTTTAAATCATACTTCTCAAGATATGGCAACATCATACTTGATTAGAAAATCAATTTCTTGACATCAATGACAAAATAATAATATTAAGACAGTAAATCATCCTTAATCAGTTATATCCATAATCATCAACAACCTTCTCAATATCCTTATTGAAATGCCAACAATCTCCCATTGTCTGTTATAATGCCAAATGCCAACAGCCTATTGCTAGTTGGATGGTGGATTGTATTGTTTGTGATGGGGGGAAGTTGAATTGATCAAGTTTGAAGGAGAATGGGATGAAAGGAGTGAGAAACTAGCCAAGAATGAAGATTTCGCTCGTGACCCTTCCAAAGGGTCCAAAGTGAAAATCCTTATAATCCTCAATTTCTTCTTTGTCCAGACCAAGTTCTTAGTTTTTTAAGGCATGTTTGGAGGTGTTTGACATGTTCTTTCCTTAGGAAGTGAATGGGAGCATGAAAATGTGGAGATTTTGTCCAAAAACAAGAATTTTGCTCCTGACCCTTCCAAAGGGTCCAAAGCGAAATTCCTAGAAACACCTATTTTTCCTTGGAGGAGGTCAAGTCCTTTGTTTTTTTATGGCGTAGATGGAAGTGAGATAGCATGTCTTTTCCTCTTGAGGTGGTTTGGAATTGGAGAGATGAAATATCAAGCCTAGAATGAGATTTTCGCTCCTGACCCTTCCAAAGGGTTCATAGCGAAATTCTCCAAACCTGTTTTTTCCCTCAATTTTATGCCAAGTCTAGGGTGGGTCAAGGTGAATTAGGATTGGGAGTGTCTTTAGGTATGACTTTTACTTGCCAATGATTATCAAATTTGAAGGAATTGAGCCAAATCATGAATTTCGCTCTTGACCCTTCCAAAGGGTCTAGAGGGAATTCCTAAAATCACCTATTTTCCTTGCAAATCAAGTCAAACTTTGGGTTTTTATAGCTTGGATGGGTGTGAAGAAGTGTTGTTTTGCCTTTTGGAGATGATTGAGATTGAAAGAATGAGGAAGTAAGCTCAAAACAAGATTTTCGCTCCTGACCCTTCTGAAGGGTCCAAAGCGAAAATCCTAAAACTCATCCTATCCTCCAGATTTGTGTCAAGACAAACCTTGATCAAGGTGAAATGGGCTTGGAGATACCCCTAGGCATGCCTTTGAATGACTTGTGGTCTCCAATGATGAATATTTTTGAGCTTAGACTAGAATTTTGCTCCTGACCCTTCCAAAGGGTCGAGAGCAAAATCCCTTTTAGGTCATGTCCCTGGCCATGGTTTTTAGCAAAATTATCCTTTTTAGCCATTTTGAGGTCAAGTGAGTGTTGTTATGTTGAGAGATAGATCCAAAGGTAAAAATCAAGTGAGAAAAAAGTGTAAGGAATGGAGTTGAGTGAGGGAAAACAAGCAAAACATGAATTTCGCTCTTGACCCTTCCAAAGGGTCCAAAGCGAAATTCTTCAAACCACCCTTTTCCTCCTTGAGTGAAGCTAAAACCTTGATACCTATGGCATGGTTGAAGGTGGAGTGAGGTATTCTTGCCTTGTAAGGTGAATTGAGGTAAAGGAAGTGTAAGATCAATTCTAAAACTTGAATTTCGCTCCTGACCCTTCCAAAGGGTCCAGGGCGAAATTCACAAAATTTCCTTTTTCCTTCAAGTTTGAGCTAAGCTAGGATAGTGGTCAAGGAGGATTGGACTTGGAGATTGCCACAAGCATGCATTTGAGTAATTTTTGAGTTTAAGAAGTATGAATTTTGGGCTAAAGAATGAATTTCGCTCCTGACCCTTCTAAAGGGTCCAGAGTGAAATTCTCCATTTCACCTGAATTGCTCATGATGAAGATCAAGAGATGGATTCCTAAGCCTTGGTGGAGAGAAGGCTAGCATGTGCTTGTCTTGGGAGGCATTTTGGAATGGAGAATGATGGAATTTAAGCTTAGTCAAGAATTTTGCTCCTAACCCTTCCAGAGGGTCCAGGGCGAGATCCTTTGAAGCTCCTATTTTTCACCCTGTTTGAGCTAGGCAAAAGAGCTAGTTGTGAGATAATGTTGAAAAGAGGTCTAAATTGGGCAAAATAGCAAATTTTGTTCCTGACCCTTCCAAAGGCTTCAGGGCGAAATTCTTATAGGGCCTGTCCTTGGGAAGGATTTTGAGTGATCTTTATTTTGAAGTCTTCTTGTTGATGATTTAAGGTGGATAATGCTTTGTTGAAATGAACATGTCATATGTACTTAATCACCTTTTGGTTTATTTTGCAGATGGAGAAAACCAAGGCAAGGACGACCACTTCCAGTCCATCATTGTCAAGGACGTTCCACAGGTAAAAGGGAAGACTCAAGGAGTTCAAGGAATTGCCAGCTACCTCCAGACCCTTCACTTTGCCACACTAAGAAACCACAAGATGACAATGAAAGGCATTGCCAACATTTCAAGGAAAGGTACACCACCCATCCATCATGTCAAAGACAAAGGAGAATCAAATAAGGTCAATGCAAGGGTCCGTTGAAGAAGCAGATAGTCTCAGAGGAGTTAATCAAAGTTAGCTTCTCAGCATCATCAAATTCAACATCAACCAAGTTACAAGTGTCAGACAAGGTGGCATCCTAGTCATCATTCCTCCAGTTGGATTAGTCCACCTCAACATGTCTAGATTCAATGTACCTGACTCATCAGGGATGACACAAACTTCGATGTACCTACCCCTGCTTCTTATTGGTCCTCGCCCTTGGAATGTAATTTTCTAATTGGCTAAGGAAGTTTGTTGTAACAAACCCTTATTAGGGTTTCTATCTTGTAATCCTAGCCATTGATTCTAAATCAATCAGAGCCGTCTATTTGTAAAGGGTTTCTCTATATAAACCCTGGCTCCTCATTTGTAAAGGTTAATAGCTAGCTAATAGTTAATAGTTAGTTCATAGAGGTTCAAATAGCCAATAGTGAATAGTCGGAGAGTAGGAAATAGTTAGAGTAGAATAGAAAGAGAAGGCAAAGATTGTTGCCAAGATATTGTTGTAAAAGATTTGTAAACTTCATTGAAGAAATGGTGAATTCTATGGGCTGATTCAACAATTTGCATAATCTCTGTACTTCTCAAATTTGATTTCATGTTATTAGATGAGTGGAAGAAATGTGTATGATCGATGGTGAAATTTGTATATCCATACTACTAGCAGTTTGTTGATTGTAAACTTGCCTTGTGTAGTCAACTGGAATCATTCAGCTTAAGCTTAACTTCAATTGTCGCTTCTTCATTGATATGCATTAGCCTGGTGGTGTCCATGCCTGCAGTGGTGATCCGAACATCATAAAGCTTTCCTCAGAAGATCGCACTAACCTTGTGGAGATGGTCCTGGGATGTCAAAGCAAGACTTAGTTAGAATTTCCTCAAAGATCATTCATTGCTCTTACATTCTTAGTGTTAGAAATAGATCCCGTCCAACCTTTATCCTTTTTTTTCCTTTTTTCAAAATCAACGGCCAATAAAATCTCACGTTCCAGTAATATCCAAAGCAAATCAGACGTTCAGGCAGTCAAACGTAAGTCCCCTTGTGATTCCAGCAAAATCACATCATACCACGAGAAGCTTATCCACACGTAGAGACCCTACATACAAGAACCTTTGAGTTACTCCGACTGATCCTTTGGCGAGATCTTCAGCAGTCGGGAAACTTTATTCAAGAGAGGATAAGATACCTCTAGGTATTTTATTTTGTATTCGCATGCGCATAAAAAACACATCAACAGGTATCCATAGTATTGGCCACCTCTTCAACAAAATTTTGAATTTAAATTTTGAATTTTGAATCATATTTTTTCAAGAATAAAATATACTACAAAGCTAACTTACCACAATTTTAATAAAGAAATGTGAAACAATAAATTTAAAATTCAAACATAAAAATCTAAAAATTAATTTTAATAAAAATCAAAATATAAATCAAATTTATAATTTAAAAACAACATACAGTCCACAAACTTACCAAAAATCACTACAACTATAATCTCCAATTATAATTTTGTATCAACTATAAGAATTTGACCAAAGAATAATTTTTAGTTGAAATGTATATTCACATTTATATTATAATTTATTATCTAAAAAATGAATTATTACTATCTTTATAATCTAAATATATAATTTTAAAATTAGTACTTTTGACGGTTATTTTAAAAAATTTCAATTTTAACTGTTAGATTTAAATATGAACTGTTTTTAATTACTATTTTTAAATATTTAACATGATATTTGAAGGAGAAAATCTATTTATACTTGATATTTATTTTTTAAATATAAATATTTTATATAATAATTTTATAATAAAATAAAGATAAAATGTTATTTTTTCGAATAAACTCAATGTTGACTATTAGATTCAAATATTAATTGTTTTTAATTAAATTTATTTTTAATTTGAATTTTATTTTTTGATATTTATTTTTAAATATAAATATGTTATATAATAATTTTATAATAAAATAAAAATATGATATCATTTTCTTTTGGGAAAAAACACATTTTTGATTGTTAGATTCAAAAACAAATTTGTTTTAATTAAATTTATTTTTAGTTTAAATTTTATTTTAATCTTTAACATGATATTTTGAAGAAGAAAATATGTTTATAGTTGATATTTATTTTTTAAATATAAATATGTTATATAATAATTTTAAAATAAAATAAAGATATGATATCAATTTTTTTTAAATATGTAGTAAAAAAAATAAAAAATAGTTTTATATTTATATAGAAAAGTCTAAATATAATGCTAGGAAGAGGCAAATTCTAATGATATTAGTGTGTCAAATTGTTAATAATATTGAATTATACATATACTATAATTGATATTATTTAATTAAAAACATTAGTTCTAAATGATGTTTTATTAAGTAAATAAAATTAAAAATTACACATAAAAATAATTAACAAGTGAGACTAAATTTATTAAAATTACGATGTTTAAACTTTTTTGATCTAATTGTTTTGAAATGAGTGGTAGGCAAGAGCAGTCTAGCAAGGAGCGTGCTAGAGAGGAGAGGGAGAAGAATGGAAAGGATGATGTGATGAGTTTGCTACTGTTTGAATCTATGGTTCTAGAGAAGGATAGATCTACATGTTTTGAAATGAGTAGCCTAGCAAGAAGTGTGCTAGTGATGAGAGGAAGAAGGATGGAAAGGATTACACAATGAGTTTGCTAATGTCTGAATATGTGGTTCTAGACCCTTTGTAGGTGTCTGAAAGAATTCATGCCGACTCTCACTACCTTTTCTTAAGATTCAAGAGGATGTTTTTCCCTAGGTGGGGTTCTCCTCTAGCTCTTCCTTGCCTCCTACAAAATTTGTTAGTGCAGATGCTACCGAGATCGGGTCCTCTCCTATATTTGTGTCTGGTATTCCTCTGTAGGGATGTTGGAAGGATCTATTCAATAGTGGACAATTTATACCCATGGATGGAGTGTTGATTGAAAGATTTGAGAACAATACGTGTGTGAATATTAAGGATTCCTCCCTAAATCGTTCTTTGGCTAAACTAGAGAATGCCTTGGTAGAGAAGTTCATGGGGAAATGCCCAGAGATTGATTTTGTTCACAAATGGGTTGTAGATGTTGGCCATTTGGTGGAATTGATTATGTGTTGCATTGATGTTTTGTCATTGATGTCAATACTAGTTGTTTTGGATGCTTTACCGACACCCTTCTAGCCCTAGTAGGATGTTTGGTTTCTGGTTAGAGATGATCCAGTATGCTCCAGTATGTTTGGGTTATGGAATTGGCTTATTCATGCTACTCATGTTCATGTTCAGTTAGTTGGTTTTGGATTTGGTGATTAGATGCTATCCTATTTACTAGAAGGCTTGGTTTGTCATTCCGGCGAGGGTTTCACCGGTAGAGCTTTGATGAAGATCTTTGATGATATGCATAAGTGGTGTTGGTGTGGCTTCTAGTGGAGTTTCAAGATGCTCTTGGTGATCACATTCGAGACTTAGTTGATTGGGATTATTTCTTTGGCGTGTAAGGACCTAAATTGGGTCCCGATTGATCTAGGTTATGGATCGACTTAATGTAACATGTGGATTGGACCTGTTGATGTGTTTCCAGGATATCTTATGGCTTGGATATTATTTGTTTGGTCTCTGGCCGACATGTTTTATAATTATGTAATTGTCTTACTGTTTGGTGGCCAACCTTATTGTTTATGGTCAAGGGTTTGTATATATATGATGTAAGATCTCATTGTAGATCATCATGGTCATGGTATAGGAAATGGATATGTAATGTGCGAATAATGTAATATCATTCAGGCAGAGGATTTGGTTGATCATTGGAGATCAAGTTGGGTTTATGTAAGAGGATTTAGTCCTCCGGTATTCAGCTTAACCAGAACTATATTCAGGCATAGGAGATGTTATCTTTGCAGTTCATTCATTCTTCCGAATTGTAGTATGGATTTGTATGTAGTTAGTGAGACTCCTTTTATGATGAGCAGTGAACTCTAGGTTGTTCGCCTTCCTCCAAGTGTAGATCCCTCAATTGTAATTCACATACTTACTGCAAAAGTATTATCTGATTGTGGGTAGGCTTCCCACCGTGGTTTTTCCTTTTACCGGGTTTTCCATGTATAAATCTTGGTGTCATGTGGATGGTATTTATTCTCTGATTATAGTTTATGCTTAACTAGTTTATCTGTTATTTTGGTATTTGGTTTAAGAATTTTGATATTAATATTTTAGGTTTTGGTATTAAAGTTTTAATTGCTAATGGTTCTGGTAATCTGTAACAACTGATTCACCCCCCCCAGTTGTCTTCTAGTTATTTGAACTGTCCAACAATTGGTATCAGAGCTCTGGTCCTCTCTGCAGAAAGATTAACCGCTTGAGGAAGATCCTATGGTGACTAACAGTTCAATTTCATCTAGTTCATTTGGAGCTATCTTTCGAAGAGATATTCCTAGGCTTGATGGAACAAATTACACAATATGGAAGATTTAGAAGGAGACTCATTTGAGACGTCTTGGCAAGGAGATTTGGGAGATCACACAGATTGGTGTTTCACCTCATAATCCAGCATCTGGTGATCCTCCTCTGACAAACTTGGATAAGGGTATTGAGAATGATTGTAGAGCAAGAGAAACCCTCTTGCGTGCACTTTCTGATCAACAAATAATGAGATTAACTAACAAATCATCTGGAAAGGCTATATGGGATAAGTTGGAGACTCTTAATGAAGGTGACCTTACTGTGAAGATTGCTAAATTTCATGGTTACTGTCTGAGATATGAAAACTTGAAGATGGAAGAAGATGAAAGGATAAATGCAATCATGAAAAGGGTAAATGAGATTGTTATGGGAATTCAATGTTGTAGTGGAACTCTGAGTGAAGATGAAATTGTTTCTAAAGTTCTGAGAGCCCTACCACTGGCTTCACTACAATTAATGAATTGAGAACAATGGCTAATACTTCTGTCAACAAAGATACCTTGGTTGGGAAATTATTTTCTTTTGAGCTTGAAGAATTTGGACCTTCTGGAGTTGTGAAGTCTGAACCTTCTTTTCATGCATCTACATCATCAATCGATAAGCAAGATTAGAAATCTTTATATACAAAGGAATTGGATGATATGAAGAGAGAAGATGATGAGTTTGAGCAACTTGAAGCACTATTTGCTAGAAGAGTACCTAAAGGATTGATAGGAAGTAAGTATGAAGGAAAATCACCTTTTAAATGTTTTGCATGTAATAAGATTGGTTATTTTGCATCTAGATGTCTTGAAAGGAATTCAAGATTTGAAGAAAGAGTTAGAAGATATTTTAAGCCTAACCCTGGATATCAAAACAAGTATAAGTACAGGAAAACCAAATACAAATCATGCTACTGATAGTTCTGATACTTAATATAAGTACAAATCCAATAACCAACAAGATGAGAGGGGGGGGTGAATCATACAAACTTAATCATCCATAAAAACATCAGATTCAACCTCGGTAACATATATATCAGTAATATAACCAAAACTGTTAAACATGCAAACTCAAAAGCATATAAACATCATAAACCTCATAACACCAGATTTAACGTGGAAACCCAAATAGGGAAAAACCACTATGGGATTTCGGACCCACTAAGAGATATACTCTTCTAGAGTATGCTTGGTTAAAAGAAAATCCTATTAAAGATTACAAACACATTGCTAGATGTGACCCAGTTAAGGGATTTCCCTCACATCTATTAGGATCTTCACCTTGTTAGAAGTGACCTTGTTAAAGGATTTCAAACACTCAATCAGAATGTCACCTTGCTAGAGGGTTTTACAAATAAGACTGTTAAGTCCACTCGGTTAAGAGATTTTCTGTCACTTTCTCAAAATAACAGTAATAAAAATCTATCTACAACTTCACATCTAAAATGCTAAAGCAGATTCCTATTTATTCAATACAGTCTAGACATAGAACTAATCTTGTCTATCTGTTGGGCTTCTATACTCTATTATTCTAATAGGTCTTCAAGCTTCTGTGCTCGGTGATCACTATGTAGCATCCTTGTGCATACACTTGCCCGCATACATTGTTTATCAACAGTTTCCTATTTATAAACAATTAGGTAACCGCTTCATCTCCTTGATCACATTTCCCATGATCAATCATAGCCATCAGATCTTCAATCTTGTCTAGGTTCAATGCATCTTTTGATCTGAAAACATTTTACCCTGCTTGGAACTTGCATACATTTCTTGGAACTTGTGCCAGGGTATTGCGGTTCAATCTGCGCTGTAGATCTTCATGCCGACTTTCCATTGCCTTAGATTCATTAACAAACTTCATCCATGGCTCACCAATCATTTAATCAGTTCCAGCTCATTAGCTTCCTTCATTAAATAACACATGTAAACATTTAATGCATTTTGTTATAGCTTGGTTATAACTCGGTTATAACTAGTGAATACTAAACTTCACTCGGTAGACATACTGCCTTCATTAACCGATAGCGATAACCTTAGGGTTTATCGACTAGGTTCCTTAGGGTTTACCAACTAGGTTCTTTGCTTTGTAACATAGTATAGTATTATCCTTTACAATTTACAACATATGTATGATGTTAAAACAATATAAACATCATGATCTCATCATTGTCTGACTCGGTAATAGTTGCCCATTGAATACCTTATTCATCCCCTTATTCATCATATTCTTTCATGTGTCTTTTACCAACATCTTTATACTCTTTTAAATCATACTTCTCAAGATATGGCAAAATCATACTGAATTAGAAAATCAATTTCTTGACATCAATGACAAAATAATAATATCAAGACAGTAAACATCCTTAATCAGTTATATCCATAATCATCAACAACCTTCTCAATATCCTTATGAAATGCCAGCAATCTTTCATTGTCTGTTATAATGCAATATTGCCAACAGCTACATAGCAGATGAGGAAGGTGTTACTGATTTTGATGATGAATCGACAGAAGACTCTGCTAGTGGTTCCAACAATGGGAAGGAATGGGTGTTCCTGGCTATCAAGGAAGGTGTTCCAACACTGGAAGAGAATGTACCTGAAGAGAAGGCACTTGCTGCTAAAATTGAAGATAAGGATGAATGGGTAATTGATAGTGGTTGTTCACATCATATGACTAGAGATAAAAGAAAGTTTCTATCTTTGCAAGAATTTGATGGCGGTCTCATTAGATTTGGAGATGACAAAGCATGTATGATCAAAGGAAAAGGAACTATATCATTGGATGGTAAGCACAATACTGATAATGTTTTTTTTTTTGAGGGTTTGAAGCATAATCTTTTGAGTGTAGGACAATTGGTGGATAAGGGATTTCAATTACAATTCAAGGATGGAAAATGCAAAATCATTAACAGATCTGGTTTCGAGATTGCAACCGGTACATAGACAAAAGGTAATATATTTTATTATGAGAAAGAACCGACAGTGGAAATGATTATATCTGAATCGGTAGCATCTTTATCAGAACAAAATGTTGAACCAGTTACTTCGACAGTATCAAAAAATTTAATAGTAACTGAAGAACATGGAAGAGGAACAAAGAGTCAGAAGACTCCTAGGTATGTGAGATTGAATCATTTAGAAGATCAGATCATTAGGGATAAGAACAATGAAGTGATAACAAGAAGAAGACTAGCAACTAATGAGGTATGTTTAATTTCTCAAGTTGAACCAGTATCAATAATTGAAGCATGTAAAGATGAATGTTGGTTGAAAGCTATGGAAGAAGAATAAGATTAGATTGAGAAGAATAACACATGGACTTTAGTTCCCCGACCTAAAAATAAGAATGTTATTGGAAATAAATGGGCTTTTAGGAATAAATTAAATAAGGATGGTCAAGTTGTAAGGAATAAGGCTAGATTGGTCTATAAAGGATATTCTCCAAAGGAAGGAATTGATTATGGTGAGACTTTTGCACCTATAGCTAGGATTGAAGCTGTAAGATTATTTCTTGCCTATGCTTCCCATAAGAACTACAAGGTTTATTAGATGGATGTTAAGTGTGCATTTTTGAATGGGGATCTTGATGAGGAAGTTTATATTGAGCAACCTGATGGTTTTTAACTTTCAGATGATACAAACATGGTTTGCAGGTTAAGAAAAGCTTTATATGGATTGAAACAGGCACCTAGAGCTTGGTATGCAAGGTTGGATAAATATCTTTTGAAGCTTGGTTTTACTAAGGGTAATGTTGACAATAATTTATATTATAAGGTCACAGATGATGATATATTGATTATTGAAGTATTTATTGATGACATCATTTTTGGAGGTAAAGACAAGTTGTGCATGAAATTTTCTAAGAATATGGAGAAAGAATTTGAAATGTCTATGATTGGGGAAATGGAATTTTTCTTAGGTTTGCAGATTACTCAGACTGATAAAGGTATTTTCATCTGTCAAACTAAGTATGATAGGGAATTGTTGAAGAAATTTGGTATGGAAGATTCTAAATCGGTAAGTACTCCTATGGTTACAAGTGAAAAATTGACAAAGAAAGTTGTTTCTACACCGGTAAATCCTACAAGATACAAATCTATGTTTGGAGATCTACTATATTTGACTCAGACTAGGTCTGATATAATGAATACTATTTGTATTGCATCTAGATTTCAGAGTGACCCTAGAGAAAATCATGAGAGTGTGATGAAAAGAATTTTTAGATACTTGCAAGGTACATCTGAATATGGTTTGTAGTACCCTAAGGATGATGACTTACTTTATGTGCATATACAGATGCAGATTGGGTAGGTGATGTTGATGAAAGAAAAAGTACTTCTGGTGGAGCTTTCTTTCTTGGAAAGAAGTTGGTTTCATGGATCAATAAGAAGCAATCATGTTCTTCTTTATCTACTACTGAAGCTGAGTATGTTGTTGCCACTACTAACTATACACAATTTTTATGGATAAAGAAAATATTGAAGGATATCAAAGTGCATTGCACTGGACCAGTAGTTATTCACTGTGATAACTCTGCTGCCATTGACATATTAAAGAATCTGTTATTTCACTTTAAGACAAAGCACATATCTATCAAGTATAACTTTTTGAAGGAGAAGGTGGAAGAAAATGAAGTTAGACTGGTTTATGTGAACACTAAAGAGAAGATTGCAGATATTTTCACTAAACCTTTGCCTAAAGAACCATTTGAGTACTTGAGAGACAGATTAGGGGTTTCTAGCCTTTGACAAAGAACTGATTGATGTTATTTGGCATCAGTCTGGTATGCATTATCAAAGATATTATTCATTCCGACATTGATGTGGGGATGCTACTGCTCAGGGGGAGTAGTTAGCCTTGCGTTTAAGTGGTTTTTACTTTTGCTTTGATATTTTTGTCAGATTTATGGCATTGATGTCAAAGGGGGAGAGATATTGATGTGAAAAACATGTGGAGTTGTATACCTTAGGGGGAGAAATATATGTGTAATACAGAGCTTTACAGATATATTATTCACGGGGGGAGTTTGGTCTTTGTTTTCAGAACTTCATTGCTATATCTTTATGTGGGAGATTATTGGGTATCTTCCATTGGGGGAGACTTGTTTGACATTTATTGGCACTTGGATGTTTTTCACATCTAGTGTTTCCATCAATGCCAAACGGGAAGATTGTTGGCCATTTGGTGGAATTGATTATGTTTTGCATTGATGTTTTGTCATTGTTGTCAACACTAGCTGTTTTTGATGCTTTACCGACACCCTTCTAGTCTCAGTAGGATGTTTGGTTTCTAGTTGGAGATGATCCGGTATGCTCCGATATGTTTGGGTTATGGAATTGGCTTATTCATGCTACTCATGTTCATGTTCAGTTAGTTGGTTTTGGATTTGGTGATTGGATGCTATCCTGTTTACTAGAAGGCTTGGTTTGTGGTTCCGGCGAGGGTTTCACCGGAAGAGCTTGGATGAAGATCTTTGATGATATGCATAAGTGGTGTTGGTGCGGCTTCTGGTGGAGTTTCACGATGTTGATGGTGATCATGTTAGAGACTTAGTTGATTGGGATTATTGCTTGGCATGTATGGACCTAAATTGGGTCCTGATTGATCTAGGTTTATGGACTGACTTAATGTAACGTGTGGATTGGACCTCTCGATGTGTTTCCAGGATGTCTTATGGCTTGGATATTATTTGCTTGGTCTCTGGCTGACATGTTCTATAATTATGTAATTTCCTTATTGTCTAGTGGTCGACCTTATTGTTTATGGTCAAGGGTTTGTATATACATGATGTAAGATCTCATTGTAGATAATCATGGTCATGGTATGAGAAATGGATATGTAATGTTCGAATAGTGTAATATCATTTAGGCAGAGGATTTGGTCGATAATTGGAGATCGAGTTGGGTTTATGTAAGAGGATTTAGTCCTTTGGTATTGAGCTTAACCCGAACTATATTCAGGCATAGGAGATGCTATCTTTGTAGTTCATTCATTCTTCCAGATTGTAGTATGAATTTCTATGTAGTTAGTGAGACTCCTTTTGTGATGAGCAATGCACTCTAGGCTGTTGGCCTTCCTCCAAGTGCAAGCCCCTCAATTGTAATTCACATACTTATTGCAGAAGTATTATTTGACTGTGGGTAGGCTTCCCACTGTGGTTTTTCCCTTTACCAGGTTTTCCAAGTATAAATCTTGGTGTCATGTGGATGGTATTTATTCTTTGATTATTGTTTATGCTTAATTAGTTTATTTGTTATTCTGGTATTTGGTTTAAGCATTATGGTATTAATATTTTGGGTGCTGGTATTAAAGTTTTAATTGCTAATGGTTCCGATAATCTATGACAACTGATTCACCCACCCCCCCCCCTCTCAGTTGTCTTCCGATTATTTGAACTATCTAACAGTAGATATATGGATCATAAATTAAAGTGTGTTGGTTTTGGTTCTTCCTAAAGGTATATTCTTCTTTGAATTCTGTCTTAAGCAGGACAATGATCTTATCCTCTCTTTAGGCCTGCAGTTATTTGGCAAGAAGTAGCTTCTTCTTTATAAATGGCATCCTAGGTTTAAGCCAGAGTCCCACCTATCTGGTGTTGTTCCAACTTGGGTTTGCCTCCTGTTGGAACCCCTAAAATTTATATCCCTAAATTATTTTCCCACTACTGTCCATATGAATAGCTAAATCAAATTGTATCCACAAGTTGAGTCTCTTGTTTGTCATAAATATGTTTTCTAGCCTTGAAAAATCCCAAAAGTTAACACTAAAGCCTTGATAGCAAATGAGATGTTTGAATCATTAGTAGACCATAATGTTAAAGACCTATTTTTTTAGTCAAAGAAATTCATACCTTCTACTATTTCCCTAAAAATATCTATACACCTCACCTCTCTTCTCATTTGGACCCTCATACAGTAATGTCATGGAGTATCACTATTTCATAGAATCATTATTCTATTGTATCAAGTAACCTATGAAATAGTGACAAAGGAAATGACAATCACAAAGGTGTTGTTGTTTCACAACACACATATCCCACTATACTAAGTTGCCTGTGAGTTGGTGATAAAGGAAGAAAAGTTACAAGGGTATCACTATTTCACGAGACCCATATTCTATTGTATTAAGTAGTCTATGAAATAGCGACGAGAAAAAACAAAGGTCATGTAGTATCGCTATTTCATAGTTGTAGCATCATAAAATTGTGACCTTGCAATTTTTGATCACATTTGGGTCTTCACATTGGCGAATGAATCCCTAAGCCTGACTGAAGAGACGAGACATGCTCATACCTCCTCGAACATTCATTTTCTTGCACCCTACACTGCCAGTTCTTTCTTTTTGTCCTAAATTAGGGTAGGACAGGGGCGTGGCGCCCCTAGCCTTGCCCTATTTTGGCCCCCACTTTACCTAAACCTTGCATTGGATTTGTCAATCATGAGTGGGAAAAGGTTTTCCTATGTTGGCCTAAGACAGAAAATCAGTTACAAACCCTAATTGGCAAGTGTATAAGGAGAGTTTTCCCCTCCTATTTTCATAAGCGAAATTCAAGAAGGAAGTTGATGATAAGGGAAATCAACCACAAGCAGAATCAAGCATTCAAGCATCCAAGCATTCCTTTCAAGTATTGAGCATCTCAAGTCTCCTTTCAAGGCTAGGTGTTGCATTCAAGTCAAGGATTCAACCATTGAATAGGAGATCCCTATCAACATTCAAAGCATTCAACTTCACATATCCTTTCAAACAACTCTATCTACATTTCAATTGTACCCTCTCTTAAGGTTAATTCTACTTCAAACATTTCCTTTCATTTACTTGCAAGTATTTTTCATTATTTGGTTAATTCCAAACTGGGGCTTGACCTAAAGGCAAATCCCCAATCCCAACAATGTTTCCTCTCTTTTATGTGTGTAGGTTGCAGTTTTGCAACTGTATTTGCAAATTTAGACTTCATTTTCAGAGATGGAAAAACCTTTTTTAGAGGGCCAAGTAAACTTTCAACCCAATCCCGACAACATTCGCTCAAATTTACAGGGGAGCTTTGTCTCGGTATTTTACTGCTAATTCTAGGTGCACAACTTCATCCCACATCTCTATCTCAAGATATAATCATTTCATTGTCATCTTTACACTTAGTCTCAAATTGCTTAATTCAACTTGTGCATTCTAAAAGAGGGGTACTTTGTCAATTCATTTAGCATTCAATCTCTTTCCATTGAGGTTGGATCTATTGAATTCACCCCTCTTTTAAATGTAATGTGCGTGAGAGGTTGAAGAGAATTCTTTGTGAATCTTTCGCTCCTTTCTTGAGGAGGGTAAAGCTTTCCACTTGATCTCCTCATCACCCTTTTATCCATATAACAATAGTACTCATATATTATTATATAAAATGGCCTATGAAATGGCAACATAAGAAAATAAAGTTACAAATATATCGCTATTTCACATGACCCATATCCTACAAAATTAAGTGACTTGCGAAATAGTGAGAAAAGAAGCTAAGTCCCTAAGATGTTGCCATATCATAGGAAAACATTAATATTGAAAAAGGGAAATTGTAATATAGTGATAACAAAGTAGCTTAAAGTATTATCGTAGTATTGCCAAAGGGAACTAATAAGGAGATCATAAGAATGTGATATAGCAATGGTCCAATAAAATATCACTAGATCACAAGGTGGATATAACTAATGAAAGATGAATTTGTGATGTAGCGATGACAACTAGACTTCATGTCATCATATCACATGGAGCTAAACTAGAAAGGAAACAAGCATTCACTATAGTGATAACTACTGTCGCTATTTCACAATGATGAAACTAAACTAATGAAGAGGGTTTGTGATACTGCAAAAAAGGTGAGCCGAGGCAAGTTGAGAGTGACATGAGCATGAAATAAATCAAAATATTGAAAAGGTGGCGAAGCTATTAATGACACACATAAATTAAATGTAGAAAAGACCCTTAAGAGCTACCATTAATAGTCGATTTTTGCTTGTAATTTTCATTCCAAGTTAAATATTTACACTAAGTGATCTCTACAACAAAGAACAATAGGCTAGAATCACTTACAAAAACTTACAAGTTTAAGTACTCCATTACTCGACACAGAATTCAGTTGAAAGTCCAATAAGAAGCATAAAGATAAGATGCCTAGGAAGAAGGAAGAACCCAAAGGTGAAAGTTCAAAAGGGGGAAAAATCACCAAAATAAAACCTAGGGCATCAAACACAACTAAACGGCCAATGAAAAATTCATTATTAGATGTATTACTAGAATCTTCTAACACTAGAGCTTAAAAAGTGCTCAAAGATAGGCTAGAGCGTTGTCATGATGCTATGATTCCCATAGCAGGGAGGGATTTAAATTCTAGTACTTTTATAAAAATAGAGATGGGAAGGTCCCTGTGTCGAATCCCTAGACCCTTGATAGTGCAAAGTTGATTGTACCAAATGTCTTTAACTTGATGTTGAATTGATTCAAGTTCTAGTAGACAATTATCACCCAGTAACCCGAACTGTCAAGATGCCTAGTGGAAATCCCTTGCTAGTAGTCACAAAATCGACCATTGTTGACTATTTTATGTTGAACAAATAGTATCTCACTAAAGTTGACCCGAAGTAGTTTGATATAGATTATACTAGGTTAAGGAATACCTTTAGGAAGGATGAGCTTCCGTACTACCAAAGTTGGGGCATGAACAATAAACTTGTGGTGATCTCAGGCAATGAACCCTTTCTTGTGGAGGATTTCATTATTTATTTCCAAAAGACATATTTTTCTTTATGTCAAGTGTTAGGAGAGGATGACAAGGAAAACATGCCAGTGCCATTAATGTATATGACCATGAAAATAAAAAATTCTAAAATAAACCTTGAGTTTGATTTTGCTTCTGATTTGGAAAAGAAAATTCATGATCAACTTGTGGCATGAAAAGAGATGAAGAGTTGTGACTTTTGCCACTATTCCCTATTATGTTGTTTAATCTTGTATCGGAATAGGCAAGATTTTAGACAATCGCTAAAACTAGGAATGGTGGATGATTAGGGAAATATGCTACCAGTGTAGTTGTGGTACTACTACTGTAGGGATTGTGATTATAAAATATTTCATGATTCATTTGTCATTGTGATTTTTGGCTCCCTCAACCATCAGGTTGAGAGATTATCACTAGATTTCAGAAGGGTTTTGAGACCACTTGCCTTTTATCTTGAGAAGGGTAATACTCATAATTTTTTTGTCTATTTCTACATGGGAGAACATACCATCATTAGAGTGTATGGATATCCTCATAATACTCACTTGTTACCCCTATTTGTGTCAGACGAGCTTGCATTTTTGCAATTTATGTAGCTAATGATATGGATTAAGAAGGAAGTGATAGAGAGAAGGAAGAAGGATGTTCTTGCTCCATGTCACCACATATGCGGATTTATATATTGGATCAAATATGTTAGAAAGATTGCAGGGTTATCTGAAGACCAATTACTATTTGAAATTTGTCTAGAAGAGAGTGTGTGATCTTGAATGTCATATTGGTTCTTTTGTTAAAACAGTTTCACATGGGATGTTAATACAAGAAGATTTGATCAAGAATTGTATATCATTTCAAGACATTGTATAGAGAAGGAAAAAATGGGACCCTAGTTTCCCTAGATTTTTTAATGAAGAAACTAATGAGGTGAAGAGAATTGATCCGTGTTTAGATAAATTTGAAAGAATTTATGGAAAATCAATAGGTGATGGATCCCCACCAAAGAAGGCCATAGTTGCATCGAAGAAACCCCACAAGGTTATTGTTCATAATGTATCTGATGATGAGTCTATACAAGAGACTTCACCTAATCCACCCCACCTAAAAGAAAAAGGTAGATGACTCAAATCCCCTTGTGCCCTATGAAGAATCAGAAGGAGAAGATGACCTTGATGAGGCCATTAGTGCATTAAGGGCTCTAAAGGGTGGTGAAGGGGTGGAACAGTCACAAATGGCCCCGCCTAGATGTGAAGAGGAGACATACGATTATGAAGATCAGATGGAGGAAGGGGTAGAGCTAGTAAATATTGTGGATGAAAGGGTAGCAATATCAATGAGATTTTTAGAAGATGATGAATTCATACATACTCTAGAGTCCAAATATTTTTGGATGAAAATGAAGATGAAGGAGTTTGAGGAAAGAAAAAAGATGAACCTCATGGGTGTGGATGAATCTAGGCACGAGGAGGTTATTGCTCAAACCTTCAAAGAATTAAAATTTGATGATATAAATATTACTCTAGTGGAAGCAAGGGAAGTGGTCATGAAGATTAATATGTTGATTGTTCTGATAATGACCCTAAAGCAAATGTTTCTATTAGATCAAGTAAGGAAACAAGAGAACCCCATGTTGGTAGCTTAACTCTAAAGAAGGGGTAAGTGGTACAAGGTATCATCCCAAAATTCTGATACTCGCTGCATGGGTGAATTTTAAAAGCACCAACAAACCAAAACTAGTAGACATGGTGAAAGAAACACAAGGAGAAACAATTTAAAAAACCATGAAAGATTCCTCCCCTTTGGAGGTGGCCACCTTGACAATGCACTCTGCTATGTTCACAAGAGATGCAATGATTCACATACAACAAATAATAATTGAGCTTGAATAGGAGCACAAGGAGATGAATGATGAAATTAATAGGTTGTATATTGAAAATATTATGTGGAAAGACAAAGCAAAATGACAACCTAAAAGTCAAAGTAACCATCATTCTACACAAGCATGCTACCACTACACCAGTAGACAACACTGAGGATAGTAAAGGATGGGGTGAAGAGAAGAAAAAATATGAAAATAAGATCAAGTAATTAAGAGAAACCAATAAAGAAGCCTTGCAAAAAAGACCACAACAAATCCTCAATACCTTTGAACAATTATTGGCACATAGCTCGTAAAACTAATAATTGATAGGTTGGATGAGGTGTATAAGGGCTATGAGTCCCTATTGAGGATGTTGGATATGTTTAAAGAAAACAAACCTCAGTTTGAAGCTTTTGCATAAAGGTGGCAACCAGCATATCACACTCTAGTCACCTTATGCAAAGTAACGCAAAGAGATCTTGATGCTCCTCCTACAATAAAAGAAACTAAGAAAACAATAAGTCCAATCATTGAAGAGATCGGGTATGTTTCTGTATACGCCTTAAAATGGTCTAAAGATAATTAATTAAATACGTTGTTATTTGATTAATCCCCCTTCCCAATTAATCGAATTCACAAGCAAATTTGATTAATTCCCTTATTCATCTACTAGTAAATAAATCTACATGATTTATTTATATAGTTCATTTCATATCCTTTTTATTAATTAATCCAAATTAATTAATCCTCCCCTCATTTAAAATCAATTCTTTTAATCCCTAATTAAAATTAACAAACTCAAGTTTGTTGAGATTAATTACCATTTTCCAATTTTTTGAATTTTTAAATTCAAATGAGCACATGGCTCCTAAATTTTAACCACCTAGCCTAACCATCCCCTAACCTAACCCATTCTATCTAATCCTAGGGTCTAACTAACCCTATCCTCTTGCACATCCTAACCTCTTTTATCCTAACCTCTTATGGGTTGGATATTCTCCCCTTGAGACACATGGAACTTTTGCCATGTCTCCTCCCTTAGAAAATTGACCTCTCATGAGAAAGGCTCCTTGACACTTGTCACCACAAAGATGACAAGTGTCCCTTACTCCAACCTCTTCTCCAACTTACTCAATCTCGACCCTTGATATCTTCAGATCAAATATGGACCATCGATGCCTGCCACCTCATCTTTGGCCTTGGAATTCCTATAAATACCCCTCATTTTGGAGCAATGAGGATCCCTTGCATGCATAGTTTTAACATAATTACTATAGGCAATTTGGATTTCAATCATCTAGTAATTAGCATTTTGGATTAATCATAGCATATTAATCTAGTTTCTTAGATCATGCATTTCATACCATTTACACAATCAATCATGAAGTATCTACTCAACTCTTGAGTTGCCACTTTGGAGGTCATTGCTCCACTGAGAGCCAAACAATCCAACACCTTCAAGGTCCTCAAGAATAGAGGAAAATGGGACATCTCAAGGAAGGCTTATGGTTTGGTTTCATTTTGTATTTTTAAATTTACTTTCCATTAATGTTTTATTGTCTTATTTATGTGCATGCTTATTTCTATTTGACACACATCTTTAGCATCACATTAATTGGTGCCCACTGTGGGGCAATTCCCCTTCGATCTTTAACAAGTTTGCTTGCAAGAAATGTCATTGACAGGCTAATTTTCTATTTCGGTGTGTAGATTAGCTCTCTTGGTCTCTATTGTAGCGTCTTGACACCTCAAATGGCGTTTATGAGATATTTCTCAACTCTATTTTTATGTTTTTCCATCCTTTAGCATTTTTAGTCTATACCATACCATTTTTGGTATGTCTTGTAGCATTTATGGTATATTTGACAATGTTCTCGGTCGGTTTAACAACGTTTCTGGTCAGTTTTGCAGTATTTCTGGTGTTCAGAATAGAGTTTTGGGTTAATTTGACAACATTCTTGTCACATTTGATGGCGTTCTTGGTCAATTTGATAGCATTTTCAGTTTTTCATTGATTTTTCTAATGTTGTATTCTACATCTCTCATTTCTGCTTCTGGACTGTCATTTTCCTGAACCTAATTTGCAGTTTGTTGGTTTTGTAGGTACTTATTTTGCTATGAAAGACTAGAGTCATAAACCATTTCACCGTCAAAGAATGCAATATAAACTACTAACTTTGTTTGCAGCCTCGAGATTTTGCAATTATTTTTTATAAATTAGGCACATAGACTAATTACAATGAAAATGAACAAACATGTTTTATGTGTTTTTGATGATAGGTGAGTATGCTCTCACCTTTCTTAGGTGATCAGAAAGCTAGACTCATCTTTTCTTTTCAATAGTGCATATCTTTAGTGGGCCTGCCCTCCCGAGGAGCCTATAAGGCCAAAGCCATTAAGGCCAGTGAGAGGGGAACAACCCAAGTGGGAACAACTAATGCTAAGTACTCCAACCCACTATAAAATAAATGTGATTTGATGAAAATCAAGTCAATGACAGTGCTCAGGAATATCTCTCCTCCATACCTTTGGGTATATCAAACCTTGGTTTTCAAGGCTAGGAGACCTCTTAATTGAGTTTATATCTTGAGGCACCAAGTGGATCCCTTACTAGTTCCAATTAAAATTAGAAGCTACTTGGTTTGCCTCTAAATATTATTAAATTCTTAGTGTATGGAGGGGGAAGAATCTCTCCTTAAGACACTCACCATATGTCCCTCTTGAGCGCATGTGCGAACTCCCCTTTTGAGACCTTATTGCTAGGCTCAGAATGGGACTCCAATAGCTCTCGCAAAGGCAAAAACATGGGTGCCCTTTAGGGGGTGACAAGGTTGTGTGAGCTAACAGGGTACCAAGTGTGGGCTAAGAACTAATAATTGAGCCAATCTCCTTAGGATAGACTGAATGATGTGTTTTCAATTATTCAAAACTTGTGAAAAATTGGGCTTTCTTTAAAGCTTCTTGGACATACACTTTATGTGTCCTTTGGGACAAAAATACAATTTGAATTTTGTGTTTGTTAGTCAAGTCAAGATAACATCCATTGAAATACAACATAAATTGCAAACTCAAACTTCAAATTGTCAAATTTACAAGTTTCACAGCAGATTAGCTCTCACGGTTCAAATAGTAGCTCTCATGGTCGAAACAGTTTCTCTTTTAGTCCAAACAATAGCTCTTTCAGTCCAAACAGTAGCTCTTTTGGTCCAAATAGTAGCACTTTCAATCCAAACAGTTGCTCATTCAGTCCAAACAGTCTCTCATTTAGTCTAAATAGTATCTCTCTCATTCCAAACAGTAGCTCTCATGTTCTAAACCATAGCTCTCACAATCCAAACGTTAGCTCTCTTTGTATGAATGTTAGCTTTCTCATATTTCAACATTAACTCTCCAAGGTTGAGCTTGCTAGGTATAAGCATCAATTTTCTCAGTCTACACATCAACTCTTGGAGTCAAAACAACCATTGTCTAAGTTCCAACATCTTAATTTTAAACAGTGGAGTTTCTTGTCTAAACAATAGAGTTTCTGGTCTCAACAACAGAGTTTCTAGACCAAACAACAACTCTCTTGGTCTCAACAACAGAGTTCCTAGTCTAAACAATAGAGTTTCTAGTCTCAACAATAGAGTTTCTAGTTCAAACAACAACTCTCTTGGCCTAAACAATAGAGTTCCTTGTATAAACAACAGAGTCCTTACTCTAAACAATAGCTCTCTTGGTCTAAGCAACAACTCTTTTGGGTTGAATGTTAAATAGCTCATGTTTCAACACTAGATCTCCTAGTTTACACTTGCTAGGTCTAAATATCAGTTATCTGAGTTTGAAAATCAAAAAGTTGGGTCAAAATAACAATCTCCTAAGTTCAAACACCCAATTTACTGAGTCTAAACATCACTGTTTTGAACTTTAGAATCACTGCATTACAACATAGTGTTTCTGGTTAGTATAGCAGCATTTTTGTTAGTATAGAAATATTTTTGGTCAGTATAGAAGCATTTCTGGTCTGTTCCTCATCATTTTTGGTCAGTATAGCAGCATCTCTAGTCTATTCCTCAACATTTGTGGTCAGTATAGCAACATTTTTGGTCCATATAACAACATTTCTAGTCCATTCCTTAGCATTTCTGGTTAGTTTGTCAGTGTTTCTGGTTAGTATAGCGGTGTTTTTGGTAATTTTGTTAGCGTTTCTAGTAAACTGCACCAAAATCATAAAACAAAAACAACTCATTTCTCAGGCAGTCAAACATAGAGACTAGGTCATCTTCTTGGGTCACTCAATTAGGTTATCTTCTGTCAAAATAGATTCAAGACTAGACATGCTAAAGGTTCTCAAGTATTCATCTCCAACAAGTTCAAGATCTAACATCTTAAAGTGCAACATCACATTTTCTTTAATAAACCGATCAATCAAACATAGTTTCTCATTAGGATCTATCATTCTTTATCACGAAACTACAACACTTGATCAAAGTAACCCCATTCTCTATCATAGGATATATTGTTCCTATTGAACTTGGTCATATCAAAAACCACAAAATTTTCACTCCAAAGCTAAGATCAAAAAACTTGCAAACAAGCAAATACTTGAAAAGATCATTTCGTGTGTTATCAATCTATAATATTTACCTCAATAATTGATCACTTATTATGACACATTATAGACAATTTAGACCTTGCAAAGCTTTCAGAACACATGTATGCCCATTTTAACCAGGGCTCAGAGATGAAAAATTGAAGAAACAAAAATAGAAACACTTGAAATGGCAGAAGATCATGAGGAAATGACACGAGGAAATAAAATACAAGAAGTAGAGGTAATTGATCAACACATCAGAGAAATCAAGCAAGATTCTAAATTCAAAGAATTCATGGAGAAAATATTGGAGGGTGAAAAAGAAAAATACTTCCTAATGTTAGCAAAGTCCAGTGCTAAACTTCCCCAAGATTTTGACCTAAACAATTTAAGACAAAGGGGGGGATCAAGTGACACTTGCGGCGACAATGAGCAAAATGAAGAAATTTTTAGTCACAAAAAGGATGAAACAAGAATTCTTGAGGATATAAGAACTCATGAGGACACACAAAGAACCAATGAATACACACGAAGAACTCATGATGATACAAGAAGGAATCATGATGATACAAGAAGAGATCATGATCACACAAGAACTCATGATGATACGAGGAGAAATCATGTTAATAATCCTCTCTTAGCTCTCAAGAAACAAATACAAACTCTCCAAACACAAATCCATGATATACAAAGAGGAACCACTAAGAAGTATTCGCTTCAGGAAATCTGTCCTTACCCTTTCGACAAAAATCAACATGATACCATTTCGTACAGGTTGTGAAACTTTGAGATATAATAAATATAATGGAAACATTGATCCCCAAGATCATATACGAGAATTTTACATGATGAGTATGGAGTTTGCACATGAGGATACATACCTGATGAGATTATTTCCAAATAGCTTAAGTGGACTAGCTATGGAATGGTTCTCCAAATTTCCACTTGGAATTAGATCATTTGCAGAATTGGTGGATAAGTTTGTTTCACAATACTCTTACTATATACAACACGAGGTCACAATGCTAGACCTATGTAATACTAAACAAAAGAGTGGAGAACCTTTCATGGCGTTTCTACAGAAATGGAGACAGTTAGCTTCATGATATCCTCGTACAATTCCAGAATATGAGAAAATGGATATATTCATCGACAACATAAATGATCAAATGAGTTATAATCTGAAAATGCAATGTCACCAAAATTTTGAAAAAATGATGGATAACAAAATCAGAATGGAAGAAGCTATGGTAAAGAAGGGTGAGTTGAAGCTATACAAATAAGGAGTTCATCCTCCTAATAACAATAACAACAACAACAATGATAAGCCAAAATTTTAGAATAAAAATTGAAATATTGTCAACGATGGGATAGTGGATAACAACAATGTAAAACCAAAGCAACTAGTTTTCAATTTATCCAATCACTCAACAGTGGCTCAACAAAACAACAATCATCAAAAATCAACTTTCAACAATTTCTTTTGTACAAAATTTACAAACATTAGTGAACCACTTGGGTCAACATTAAAGACGCTTCTCACAAACAAGTTGATTACCTTGCCTGAAGCAAGAAACTATGAACCCAAGGTAAAACCTGCTTGGTGGAATGACACCCATTATTGTGATTTTCATCGAAATAAAGGACACCAAACAGATGCCTACCAATGATTAAAACATGTCATCCAAGATTTGATTGATAATTGTGGATGGACATACGACAAATGAATCTCACACAACTTTCAAAACTCTTCTTCCTAACTATGAGAAGGGTGAATCATCAGTAGTGCATAATGGTAAAGGTAAAGCAAAGGTGAACTATGCTCATGCATATGACAATGTGGTAAATGTGATTGTGGTTAAAGAGAAACAACCTTAAGAACTTGCTCATTCTATCACAAGAAGCAAAGACAAAGTTGTTTTGTTGGGTCCTACAACTAGCACATCATCCAATACAAAAAAATACAATCTAGTGGATCAACTATAAAAAACTCCTATGCAAATCTCCGGGTAAGTGCACAAAGATGGTGGTAAAAAAGGGGGGTATAAGTGGACGATTTTTTTCTGAAATCAAGTGAACTTGAACATGGAAGCAAAATTTGAAAGTCATCCACTCAAGATATGAAGATAATCAAAGAACAAATATTGTAGTACTCTGAATCTAGTTTCCAAGCTACTAAAATTTTTCAAAATTGGATAAGATTAAGGGGGTCAAATCCTTCACGCATGAAAAAAAGAACCTGATTTTTTCTGAAAAACATAACATAGTGTTTGACGTACGCATAAAAAAAGTCATAGTTAGATTTAGTATTTTGACAAATCCTTTGGCAGAAAGATAGTTAAGAGTGAGCACTAGAAGATGTGTACTTTTTTGTAATTTTTTGTTTAGTATTTTTTTTTTTTTTTGAATTTTCCAATCGAGCACATCCTGAAAATTAGGTACCCATTCATGTCCGAAGCATAAGTTGCACTAAACAAATCGAAAATACAATTTTGTTTTTCTAAAAGTGTAAAGAATCAAGTGCACTACAATAATATATTAAGTTATTTAAATTTGGATAAGTATATCAAAAGTTATTAAAAAAATGGTGCACCTATGTCTGTGAGAACTATGGAGACACTGGTAAAAGAAATTCAATAATAAAATGTTATTGTTGCTCAAATTTAAAAAAAATTATATGGTTAGAAAGCTCAGAAAATGGGTGAAAATATGGTGGCAATTATAGAAATACCCACTTGATGAAGTGTAAACCTGATGATGACAAAGTCGATAAACCAAGTTGATAAAATAAAACACGTCAAAAATGAGAGAAATGGAAGAAAATCAAACTTCCAAACCATAGCTTTGTCATCCAGGCCTATTTCCAAGCCTAAATAGTAAAAAGCACGTATGGGGTACTTATGGTATAAAAAGCGCGTATGGGGTACTTATGGTGTAAGAAGCACGTATGCACTCTTTTTACTATAAACAGCACGTACGTGCTATTGTTTAAATTTTGGGTGTGTGTATAATATGATATTGTATATATAATATGTTTATATACATATAATATATAATATTTATATATATGTATGTATATAATAATATATAATATATTAAGTATATATATACACATATAAGTGTATTGTCTCCCCCTCTCAAGTGCATACAAGGTACCTCTCTCTCTCTCTCTCTCTCTCCCCCTCTCTCTCTCTCCCTCTCTCCCCTTCTCCCTTCCTCCATACCCCATCCCTCTCTCTCTCCCTCCCTCTCTCCCCTTCTCCATTCCTCCATACCCCATCCCTCCCTCTGTCCCCTTCTCCCTTCCTCCATACACCATCCCTCTCTCTCTCTCGCTCTCTCCCCTTCTCCCTTCCTCCATACCCCATCCCTCTATCTATTCTTCTCTCCCTCACTCCCTCCACACCTCACTGCAATTGTGTCTGCACTTCTATAGAAGTAAGTGAATTTATTTCTTGTCTGCAACTTCCTCTTTGATTTTTATCATGTATGATACCCTAAGAAAATTGACTGATGGATTTGTGTGTGTGTATTGAATAGGAGGAATCGGATTTGAAATTGAACCACGGGTGCATTACTGTGACAAACAAGGAAACCTAAAACAATATTCTTCTCAAACGTGTTTTCAATGAGCAGAGAAGATGTGGAAAATAGTGTCAACAAAGCAACATGATGAGTCAGAGTACCTGCAATATGTTTTTTAGAAGGAAACAACCAGTAGGAAGAGAAAGAGGGAGAGTAACACAGATGATGTCCTGGAGAATGATAGTGGTGGATATGCGAGAGTTCCCATGTTGTTACACAACGCCTATCACCTAAAGAAATTAAAGTTTGTTGTATGCATGACAGTGGTAGTATATGATGATCATCACTTGTCAAAAGGCTTGGAATGGTACATACCCATGAAAGAAATCAAGTGTGTATTTCCTATAGTCACAATAGAGATCAGTCCTATAACCTTGCAAATTTAATAGCATCATATGTTTTAGAACTTAGGCAGTACTCTTAGGGTTAGGTCAAGCTCTTACACTTTCTTTTTAGTGAAGCCTCATTGTTTGTTCGCTTGGAGTCTCTCTTATGCTGACAATGGTCTAACTTAGCTATATCAAAACTAAACTACTGATGTTATATTGTATGATGTTCTATTCATAACTTTAAATTTAATATATCATTTTATTAGCCCACCATATGACCCCTTAGGTGTCATTAGAGGTCATATTGTTTCCTAAGAGGTCATATGGTGTCCTGTGACCCCTTAGGACACCATATGACCCCTTAAGACACCATACGACCCATAACAACACCATATGGTGTCCTAAGGGGTCATAGGATTCCATATGACCCCTCAGGACACCATACAACCCATAACAACACCATATGGTGTTATATGACCTGTAAAGACACTATTTGGTGTCATTATAGGTCCTATGGTGTGCTAAGGGATCATATAGTGTCATATGACCCCTTAAGACACCCTATGACCCCTTAGATGTTGTTAGGGGTCATATTGTGTTCTGGATTCAATCTCTCTTCCTCTCCCTCCCCCCTCCTCTCTCTCTCTCTCTACCTCCCTCTAGCTCTCCCTCACTCCCCCCTCCTTCTTCTCTCCTTGTCTCCCTCTCCCTCCTTCCCTCCTTCTCTCTCCCTCCCCTACTCTCTCTCTCTCTCTCTCTCTCTCTCTCTCTCTCTCTCTCTCTCTCTCTCTCTCTCTCTCTCTCTCTCCCTCTCCCTTCCTCCATACCCCTTCTTCTCTCCCTCCCTCACCCCTCTTCTCTCCCTCCCTCCCTTTTGCCCCACTCCTCTCTCCCTCCCCCCTCCTTCTCTCTCCCTCCCCCCTCCTTCTCTCTCCCTCCCCCCTACTCTCCCTGTTAGGTCCTGAGACAACTGAGAGGAGGGGCGGGTGAATCAGTTGTCCAGTAAATTCAATGATAAATAACTTAACCAAAACTTAATTCTTAATACTGATAAACCAAACTTTATGCCGGTAGATAGTTTTAATAGTTAATTGCAATACGATAAATATTAATGCATGAAACAAAAAGACAATAACATCCACAACACATAACACAAATATTTGTACGTGGAAACCCTATAAGGGGAAAAACCATGGTGGGAAGCCTTACCAATAATCAAATGATACTACTACAAATAGTATGTGTGTACAATATGGATTCTGCACATGCAGGAAGGCCAACTGCCTAGAGCTCACTGCTCAATCACAAAATGAGAGTCACGCTGACTAAAATTGGATGGTTAAATATAATGATAATGTACTGCATAAAATAGCATCTTCATATGCTGGATTCAGTACCGGTTAAGTTTTGATTTCCTTCACAAAATCCTTCCTTCAACCTTCAAATGATGTCTGCATGTATAACTCTTCTTATTTTCTCATATACCTTATTGCAATCCTTTTCGCATTCACATTCCACACTCCGATCTTACATATATAGCATAACCTAAGACCAATTTGAATAGGTCATCTCACTAAAAGATATTTACAATAAAATAAATCAATATCCAATGCATGATGTCGGCTCAATGTATTTACAATAATAATGAGTCATCTCCATAACGTGTCGTGCTGATCTGGAATAGATATGTCTGCCAGTGCTTATCCTAGACCTATTTGCTGGTAACAACAAATATGCAAACCCGAATAAATAGTTAACCAAATTGCCAAAACCAAGTGATCGAATAATGTCTTCGACATAACCAAGTAGTCTCCAAGTCATTCCAAGTGCCGGTGAACAATATAATCTTCCGGTGAACCAAATACCGGTGACTGTGTATAAGTCAGTGACTTGCCAATGAACATAGCCAGAATCTCCAAGTGCTGATAAGTGTTTACAAGAGATGACAGGTGTTGACATCAATGACAAAACCATATCAACATATCCAAAATACCAACACTCCCCCCTCTCTCTCTCCCTCTCCCTTCCTCCATACCCCTTCTTCTCTCCCTCCCTTCTCTCTCTCTCTCTCTCTCTCTCTCTCTCTCTCTCTCTCTCCCTCTCTCCCTCTCCCTCTCTTTCTCTTCCTCCCTCTACCTCTCTCCCTCTCTCTACCTTCCCTCCCCCTCTCTCTCTTTCTCTCCCTCTCTCCCTCTCCCCCTCTCTCTCTCTCTCTCTCTCTCTCTCTCTCTCTCTCTCTCTCTCTCTCTCTCTCTTTCTCTCTCTCTCTCCCCCTATCTCCCTCTCTCCCTCTCCCTCCTTCCATCCTTCTCTCTCCCTCCCCCTACACTCCTCTCTCTCTGCCTCTCCCTCTCTCTCTCTCCCTCTCTCCCTCTCCCTCCTTCCATCCTTCTCTCTCCCTCCCCCCTACTCTCCTCCCTCTCTCTCTCTCTCTCCCTCTCCCTTCCTCCTTACCTCTCTCTCTCTCTCTCTATCTCTCTCTTCATCTCCCTCCTCCCCTCCTTCTCTCCCTCTCCCTTCCTCCATACCCCTTCTTCTCTCCCTCCCTTCCCCCTCTCATCTCCCTCCCACCCTCCTTCTCTCCCTCTCTCCCTCCTTCCCTTCTGCCCCCCCTCCTCTCTCCGTCCCCCCTACCCTCCCCCCCTCTCCCTCTCTCTCTCTCCCTCCCTCCCTCCCTTTTCATTCACATTTTTTCTACTACTAATAGCACGTACGGGGTACTGAATCTATTAGTTCACTGCCTTGCCATAACTTTTTTAAGGCGTAGGAGTGCATACATGGTACTTATTACTTGTAAGCATGTACGAGGTACTGAGCCCATTATTCACTACCTTGCGATAACATTTTTTAGGCTTAGGAGCATGTACGCGCTACTTATTAGTACATAATGGGAAAAAAAATACCGTTGGGCTTGCCAACATTTTATGGACTAACAACATGCACACGGTTATTAATGTAGTGCGTACGCGATACATAGACATAGTTTTAGTTGCCCAAGAGCCTCAATGGACTCAAAAGAAGTTTTTGAGGTCATTGAAGGCCCCAGTGGATCTGTGTCTACACTTCTATCACTATTTTATACATAGAAGTAAATGAATTTTTTGTTATTGCATGATTTCAAATGATTGAATTGTTTTTCTTATTAGTTTTGTCAATAGTATTGTGATTGTTTAATAGTTTGATTCCAAAAAATAGTGATAAGATGCATATTTATGGTTATTTGTTTGTTTATGAACTTTTGTTTACATATATATGTAATATGATTCTATTTAGGACAACCAATATCAACCTTGGGAAAGAACAAGTGAGGAATGATGGAACAACAAGAGGTTGAAAAGGAAAGACAAAGGCAACATATGAAGAAATTACGTGACATAAGATTAATGGGAGAAGAAGGTATGTCATCCTCAACATCTCAATTCAATTTACCAAATGAACATAATGCACCTAATGCAATTGAAGAAGAGACATTTGATTTACCGTATGAACCTAATGCAATTGAAGAAGATACCGCATCGAATAATCAATTAAATGATGAACATAAACCTTCTCTATTTGATGAATTGAATGTACATAATGCACCGACGTTAACACCTCCTAGAATCATTCGTAGGAAACCAAAGTATCTAATTGACATTGATGAGAATATATTGAAGCCAATGCCCAATAAAATGAATGAACGAACTTGTAGGAGAATGGTTAAAAGAATATGGCAAAACTATTTTGAAAACTTAAATCAAACCGCAAGATGTCAATTAATTTCTCAAATGATTAAAAATTTGAATTTTAGAGAAACAATGAAAGTTCTAGACCTAAGATCATTTGAAAGTAATAGTGAAATAACTATTGTGAGAAATCTATTTGATGCATATCAAGCTATTGGTTCAAAATCATGTACTAAAGATTCTAATGCTACTCGATGTGTCATTACATCAACCATAATGAACAAGAAAATAAAGAAAAGATCATTTGATAAGCAAAACAAGTAAGTCATTAAACGTTAGTAGAACAACATTGAGTAAAGCATTAAAGAGGCGGGAAAATAGAGGAACCTAACAATAATTCTCTTTGGGTATTCTCAGGTAGACTACCACGCAAAGACAAGGTTGTTTATGATGCACTAAGAACATGAATTAAATTTTTTTGGCATGACAACACAAGAGTTTCGTCCAACCAAAGAGATGTTGTTAGAAGGTGAATTGGGTCTACAAATCGTGAGCCAGATGCCAAACACTATTTGGATATGACTCAGAACTAAATTTTATGAAAGATTCCTTCAAAAGTTTCCTCAAATAAGAATTTCTCAAAGATTTTTTGAAATGGAAAAACCTTTTTATATTAAGATTAATCATGTACGCACCACGTGTTTTTGATAATAAAAGCAGCCAAAAATGAGGGGGCTGACCCATTGGTACAATTAAGAGAACAGTGGTAGGGCCATTGTTCGCACATTAACAACAAATTAGCAGCCTTTTACCTCTATCAAAAACAAAAACCATAATACGACAGTTTATCAGCAATAAAAAAACCCAGTCAGAGTATAGTTCATAAGCCACGCAGGGCTATAACCAGCAAAATATAAACATAAGCCAAAACTGGGCTTATCCAACCTGCGACTACACAACATAGACAAAAAACACCACCACTTGCAGATAGTTAATTCTTGTTCCCTTGGTGCACCACGTGTTGTTGTAGGATGCATATTGAATTTTCCATGCACTATGATATTTTTCATCATATTTGTTCTACTTTGCACACTAACGATGTTTTGTAGGAATGCAATATACAAGCACCTCCTAAGTCGGTAAGAGAATTTATTTCAAGTGTGCTATGTAATAGACATGATGGTTGCATTTATTATAAGATGCCTTGTTTGGAAGGTTCTTGTGCTATATGTGGTGGTTTGCAACGTTTACCAAGATGCATACATTTGGAGAGAACATATGAAATTGGTATGAAACTAGTTTCTTTCAGAAAATACAAGACAATCACATATGGAGTTAAAGATAGAAAAGATTTGAAGAGATGTGAGCTAGTGAAAATGATATATGTGTAACTGAATTTATGAAAATGTTTCAAGAGAAACTAGTTTATGAATACATAAGCATACACACAGAGCTCGATGGTTAGATGAGCAATTCAAGTTATGTAAGGACACATTTCCTCTTGGCACCATTGTCTCTATCATTGGTTTTGCTGAAAATTATACACTACAACCTCAAAATGAAGTGCAATCTATGTATTATCACTCTACACAAGTTTCTATTTTTGTACACATAGCATTCATGCATGCAGATGATAGCATAGAGGAGGATAGAAAGGTTGTAAGACAGTATCACTTCCACATAAGTGATGATTGTACTTATTCATCAGAGTTTGTACAAGGATGCTTTAAAGTTTTCTATGATAGTTTAAGGGAAAGGAACATATGATACAACTGACACTTAATATGGTCAGATAATTACACTGCACAATTCAAGAATGCAAGGATGTTTTATTGGTTGAAAAGGATGCATATGACAAGCTGTGTACAATATTTTTGGAATTTCATTGAGGCTGGACATGGTAAGGGAGAGCACGATGGTGCAAGAGCATGTGTGAAAAGAGCCCTAGCTAGAGAAGAATTGAAGTACGAAGGTGGTGCTGAGTTGATAGATGCAGAAACAATTATGCGATGGTGTAAGTCTATGATGGGTCCAGGTAATCCAGGTACGTCAATGGTTCGTAGATATTTTTGGCTGATAACTGAATATAACATTGAAAGTTTTCTAGATTGTTGTATAGCTGCAGGATCGAGTGACATGCACTCATTTATGATTTCAAATTTAAGTTCACTGGTAATTTATACAAGACAGATGGTATGTTTGTGGGAAGAATGTGAATCACAAGAATGGGTTGACAAATGGTCTTGTAGACCATTGGTTCCTATTGATTCATATCAAATTCCCAAAGCACTATAATTGAGCCAGATGGAGACATCAATTGATTTTGACCATGTATCCGACCTAGTGGATTCAAGTGATTTTTTGAGTTAATTTTTTTGCAAGTATTCTTTTTTGGTTCATTTTGTTGTACATCATACTTTATTTTTGGTATTAATTAACACTTTATAAAATGCAAGTCATGTGTATGCAGTTGTTGCAGAAGAGAACAATGAAGAAGGAACATATTACTATTTGTGTCGTTGTATTCAGCCAAAAAGAAAATTGACAACCACAATCATTGACAGAGAGGGTATTGAGTACCCAATAGGGCCTGTTGTCGTGACAGGAACATGGCTTAGGAGATACCCTATCAAGAATTCTGATGTTTGGTTGTTCGAGGACTTTGAAACACACATACATATTCTTCATTTCTCTAACCTTGTTGTTGCAATAAATATTTATTTGATGAAGTATTGTGGTAGACCTCATAAGAAGATTTTATGGAAAGTTCATGAATCTGACCACGAGGCAATACTTGACACAATACGGGTTAGAGCCGATCCTGAAGGCTCACTTGATTGATTCTACGATTCAGAGTAGAATGATTTTGAGAATTTTGTATAAATCATCGATGAATTGTCTTATATTTGTTTTTTGTATATATAAATGCCCATGAGCTGATTTTTACATGTTTAGGGGCATAATTTTGTATATTTAAATGACAATGAGCTGATTTGTACATATGTACATGCCAAATTTTGTATATTAAAATGGCGATGAGCTAAATCACACATATTGTAATGCCAAGTTTTGTATAAAAGCCCATGAGATGATTTGTAAGACATTTTTTTGTATAATCAAATAGCCAAGAGCTGATTTGACCATATTTAGAGGCAAATTTTTGAATAATATGTGACAATGTTTTGTGACTATTTTGTGTGTCAATGTTTTGTGACTATGTTTTGAGTATATGTGATATGATAGGGTCAATCATGAGAATTCTTGATTCTTGTATAATCATAGAGAATTATTTGATTCATTATCGGGTCATAGGGGTCATAGATTGAAACTAGATACAATTTGAGCAAAAAATGTCATTGTTGTCAAAAAAATTGTCAAAAAAGTTGTCAAACAACTTCTACATTGCGTTGGTAGGGTATGACTCTCGATGTTCTGATGCTTTTTGATGCATGAAAGGGGCATGCCTAGCATAAAATTGCCCACCCAAACATGCTCGTGATGTCGGTTTGTGCACATGACGAGCCGAATCAATTCTAGCCAATCTTGCAACTTTGCATTACATGCAACTGATAATTTTTGCAACAGGCGAAAAAATGCTACCAATTGAAAATGGCTCTGACTCATCAAAAATAGAGATAGGCCATTATAGAGGAGCCTCATGCGACCCCACATGTTCAAATAGATTGACCATATGTAATCTGAATTTGAAGAAATAGTCCATCAAATTTTGACAATTTTTTGGACTCAGGGCACTTGAGAGATCGCAAAAGTATGGTATGACGCTCAACATTTCGATGCTTTGTGATGCATGACAAGGGCATTCCTAGCATAAAATTGCCCACCTGAATGTGCTCGTGATGTCAGTTTGTGCACACGATGAGCCAAATCAATTCTAGCCAATCCTGCAACTTTGCATTGCATGCAACTGACGGTTTTTGTAGCAGGCAAAAAATTGCTACCAATTGAAAATGGCTCTGATTCATCAAAAACCAAGATAGGACATTGTAGAGGAGCCTCACGCAACCCCACAGGTTCAAATAGATTGACCATATATGTCCTGGATTGTAAGAAATAGTCTGTCAAATTTTGACAATTTTTTGGACTCATGGCACTTGAGAGATTGCCCCGGTATGGTATGACTCTCAACATTCTGACACTTTGGGATGTAGGATAGGGGAATGCCTAGTGTAAATATTCCCACTTGGCCACTTGGACACGCTCGTGACATTGGTTTGTGCACATGATAAGCCGAATCAATTATAGCCAATCTTGCAACTTTGCATTGCATGCAACTAACAGTTTTTGTAGCACATGAAAAAATGCTAGCAATTGAAAATGGCTCCAAGTTGTTAAAAATCAAGATAGGACATTATAGAGGAGCCTCACACAACCCCACAGGTTCAAACGGATCGACCATATGTGTTCAGGATTCGAAGAAACAGTCCGTCAAATTTTGACAATTTTTTGGACTCAGGGCATTTCAGAGATCGCCCCGGTACGGTATGACTCTCGACGTTCTGGCACTTTTTGATGCACAAAAAGGGCATGCCTAGTGTATATCTTCCCACCTAGATGCACTTGTGACATCGGTTTGTGCACACGATGAGCCGAATCAATTCTAGCCAATCCTACAACTTTGCATTGCACGCAACTGACAGTTTTTACAGCAGGCAAAAAAATGCTACGAGTTGAAAATGGCTTCGAGTCATCAAAAACTAAGATAGGTCATTGTAGAGGAGCCTCATGCGACCCCATAGGTTCAAAGGGTTCAACTATATGTGTCCTGGATTCAAAGAAATAGTCTGTCAAATTTTGACAATTTTTTGGACTCATGGCACTTGAGAGATCGCCCCGATACGGTATGACTCTTAATGTTTTGACACTTTGGGATGCACAAAAGGGGCATGCCTAGCGTAAACCTGCCCACCTAGACGTGCTTGCGATGAGCCAAATCAATTATAGCCAATCTTGCAACTTTGCATTGCATGCAACTGACGGTTTTTGCAGTAGGCAAAAAATGCTACCAATTGAAAATGGCTCTGAGTCATCAAAAATCGAGATAGGCCATTATAGAGGAGCCTCACGCAGCCCCACAGGTTCAAACGGATCGACCAAATGTGTCCTGACACTTTGGGATGCATGACAGGGGCATGCCTAACATAAACCTACCCACCCAGACGTGCTTGTGATGTTGGTTTATGCACACGACAAGCCGAATCAATTATAGCCAACCTTGCAACTTTGCATTAAATGCAATTGATAGTTTTTGCAACAAACAAAAAAATGCTACCAATTGAAAATGGCTCTGAGTCATCAAAAACTGAGATAGGCCATTACAGAGGAGCCTCACATGACCCCACAGGTTCAGATGGATCTACCATATGTGTCGTGGATTTGAAGAAATAGTCCGTCAAATTTTGATAATTTTTTGGACTCAGGGCACTTGAGAGATCACACCGGTATGGTATGACTCTCAATATTCTAACGCTTTGGGATGCACGATAGGGGAATGCCTAGCATAAACCTGCCCACTCAGACGCACTCGCGATGTCAGTTTGTGCACACTATGAACAAAATTTGACCATTGCGAGTGTGAGGGTGCTCTCGCACCAAACACATATTGTTGTTTATATTCATATTATTGATTACATATGCAAATATTCATTTAAATTTATAAAAGGGCAGGCACCAAATACAATGAATACACAATAATGAACTGAATACAAGGAGTTTTGTAGGGTTAATTCAACATTTTAGAAATTTTATCAAATCATATTCCATGATTGCAATGTTTTATATCATATATTTTTGTTTTTTATATTCATATTGTTGATTACATAGGCAAATGATCAATTAAATTTATAAAAGGACAACCAAAAAATACAACGAATAGAAAATAATGAACTCAGAAAACATTTATTGGATCGAATATCGACATTTATATATATAAAAAAAGGCATGTCTGCCAAGTCAATAGAAGTATTACAAAAATATGGCATATGCCACGTCCAAATCGATATACAATAAAAATGTAGAATATATCTACATGTTTTGGTCATTCTATGACCAAAACTAACACTATATGATCCTAAACTTGTGGTGGATCATCAAAATCAAGCCTCTTCGATGCAGTATACAGTTCTGTAGATGGCTACAAAACCACAATTCAAAAGCCAAGTTAGAATTCTTTTGTAGAAAATAGTTCATAATTAACAACATAACTATGCATTTAACTATAAATCCTTTGCAATTGTAATGTAGATGACCTCATCGGCTGATCTAGGAGCTAATGCCTTTGCTCTCCTCTCCTTGTCACTCTTAGGAGTTTTCTTGAAGACACACTTAAATGGATCCACATTATGACCGTAGTGTGAAGGGGTCTATTGTAGAATAAATGTACAATTAATACAATGTACTAACATAAATATATTAGAAACACTTAAAAGCTATAATATAGAGAACAATGACATACCTGTGCCTGAGATGCTTCTCCAATGGACTAAGGATGGCTCACCATCAATAAAGAAACTATCACTATTACCTATGCAAAAAAATGTTCAAAGATTAAATACAATTAATATAATGATAAGTATTGTAGGTTAAAAACAATTAATGTAATATATCAAACAAAAGTGTACCGGATCCTAAGATGCTTCTCTAGTGCACGGAGGAGGGTTCACCATTGATTAAATAGGTATGGATATTTCCTGAATGAAAAAATTATACGATTATAATATATCACAAGTTCACATGTACGTGTGCATATAATCATGAAATCAAGAAAATAAAGTAGAGATACATACCTCCACCCTCTCTTGATCCACGGGCGAATTTGGTGCATTCAACAAATCCACATAGCTCAATGGTTGTTGTACATGTAAAATAGACAAAAAACACTAATCAATCTACAAACCCCAACTAATACTTGATTTCAACATTTTCAAACAATTGTACAACTAAAAATGTGTTCAATTACCTTCTTCCCATTTTTTGGCGTCTTCGAGGAATTCTTTTTCTTAGGACGAGCCCTAGGCGTGGAGGGGGTACCCTAAAAAAATAAAATTAACATGAGATATTAATATAGATAATCTATTAAATATAATTTTGAAAAATCTAAAATGAAATGACTTGTATATTCTATCAAAACAATACATAAAAAGGGTTGTATAAAATATGATACCGTATAGCCTTGTAGGCCAAAATCAATCGCTGAGAGTGTGATGTCATCAATCTGGGACATTTGATCCCCTGTCAACACCTACAAACCAAAAATTGGACCAAGCATTAAAGATAGTTAGTATATCTTGTATTTATTTGAATTAAAAGTGTTCTATTCTATTTTAACATGTTACAAAATTTATACCTCAGGCATCGAAGTTGTAGCTGTAGTAACTGGGGGAGGAGTATGGGATACCGCTGCTACATCCTGAAATGCATATTATTTGTCTCAATTTAAATCGATGTATAAATAAAAATTCATTTATGTAATTACAAATTTAAAATGATTGATAAATAAAATTCTATGAATTCAAATCAACACACCTGTGTCTGTCGCTCATGGGCAAACACCATGTCCATCAACTCATCTGTCAATGTGAAATCCTTAGTTGCATGGGATTGACATCTACTCTTGCAAATCATGCATGGATGAGATGTGGATCCATTTGCATTGGCTGTATCATCTATCCCTGAGCATATCCCCGAGCAACTAACACACATATGCTGGATGGGCTCTCTGTTGCCACCTGGAGCAACTAATGGCTCATCATCCAATACAATAGGGTGTGCTAACGATGTCCCATGCTGGATGATGGCACCAGTAAATGTTGTGGCCGCCTGAAGAGTTTGTAGCTCTATCGACTCTTTCAGCTCTACTGGGACAATATGATGCACCTTGGGTTTGGGTGCTAGGGGGCGGCGACTCTCTGCGAGTAATCGCCTATGGGCTCCAGGTCTATCTTGGGCAGAGCCACCACCTCTACCATGGAACTCTCTCATGTCAAAATAGTTTGGGTGCACATTGAGCCCAAACTCACAATATACTTTTCTCAAAAAATATAATGGCACCTCATAATTATTACAAGGTGGATCATCAAAGACCATCCACCACCTCTACCAAAAAAGATTCTTCATCTGCACATTGGTACACCAATGTATAGGAAACCTCTTTGCATTAAGAGGTAATGACTAACCAGTTTTGGGATCAATGAAAAGGGCACATATTTGTTGTTTACTAATATTTTTGTTTTTTACTCCCTCGTATGATAGCCCATCGACATAGAATTGATGACACCTATCCCTAAAGTTTCCCTATTTGGTAATTTGTGTGGAAACAACTATGGCACCACTAGCTAATGTTTCTAGGATAGTGGTGAGGGATTGATGATGCTCAAGTTCGGATGTTTTCAATTTAACAATCAGTCTATTTATTTTAGACGTATTTTGTCCTAACTGATTAATTAATTGCTCTTGTGTTTCAGGTGTGTAGTCAAAAGGAGGAATTGGGGGGTGTATCTTGTGGGTTTTCAGGAGGTGAATTTGGTTGTTCTTGTTGTGGATTATAAGAATCTATTTTTTAAACAAAAAATGAAAAAACCTAATCAAAATTAATGAAATTAAAATCAAAATGTAAAAAAATTTGAACAAACGGGAAAGAAAGACAAAAATAAACAAAAACTAACCTTGATCCATAGTGTCTAGAGGAGAAATCTAGCACCCCGTTTGTGGTTTAGGAGAGAAAATGAAAACAAAAAAAACTAAAAACGTGCTATTCACGGGAAAATAAGACCCAGTTTTTTTTTAAAAACTTTTTTTGATAGGTACTACGTACACAGTTCTTTTGGGATTATTAGCACGTACGCACTCATTTTCTTAGAGGTAGTGTGTACGCACTACTTTCCCTAAAAGCAACATGTATGCACTACCTTCTCTAGGCTCAGGAACAAAAAACCTAAGTGCATACGTGGTCATTTCAAATTTTAGAACTGCATACGCACTGCTCCTTTTTCCATGTTTTTTTGGGTGGTGTCCACTTTTCTAACCACCATCATTGTGCACATGCCCCTCCATCTGAGAAATTTTAAAGATTTCACTTGCACACAAAGAAATTCTTGAAAGAGCATTGGTAGATACAACAGTATCCAAATATCTTGATATAGATCAATTCCAAACCATGGTGGGACATCTCACAACCCCTAACTGCTTATCATTCACCAAAGAAGACGACATGTCCTTCCAACACCCCCATAGCATTCCCTTGCATATTGAAGTCCTCATTCATAAGATGCATGTTAAACGTGTCCTAATAGATGAGGGAGCTGGCTTAAACACTTTCTCATTGAGTCTTATCCATGCTCTAGGTTATTCTGAAGAGGTAGTGGATCCTCGGAAAAAAGATAACAATCAAAGAATATGATGAAGAAGAGTGTTCCTCTAAAGGCATTGTGATATTACCCATCAAAGTGGGACCCTTGCTGAAAGACACAACATGCCAAGTTCTAGACTTTAATTTATCATACATCATACTTTTGGGAAGACCATGGATACATGACATACAAGCTATTCCATCAACATATCATTAGTGCTTGAAGTTTCCATACAATAGACAGGAAATCATGATCTCAACAGATTCAAATCCATTCCATTACTGTAGTAATCTAAAACCAGCTCAAGAGGTCATTGTTCCTCATAATAGGGAGGCATCATCTTCAACCACACAATCCAAAGAACAATAATTTGCCTGAATTTTGTCAAGCATGGAAAAACAAATGTAGCTAAGAGATCAAGGGAATAAAGAATATTCACTATCACAGTTACCACTTTCTCCTAAGTCCTATGGAAAACCATCAAACTCTAAACATCAACCAACTGTGAAAGATCTTCCAATATTTGATGGAGCATTTGTTAGTGTTGGGACCTTATCAAAAGAAACAAAAGACAAAGATGTGCTACAATGGCTATACAAGGATGAATAAGTCCAACAAAAGATCAACAATGTTAGAATGCCCACTAAAAAATATGGAAAAGGATTTAACATCCTTAAAAAAATGGGATACACTAGAACAAGTCCTGTAGGAAAAAGAAAAGAGGGTATCTCAGAACCTATCCAACCTCATACTCAATAGGCTACAGACAAATTCAGATTAGGGTATGGCCAAATTACTCTATAGGAGGACACACCTTCTAGCCAACAGCAAGATGAAAATGATAGTAGATAAGAACAACTTGCAATTGAAAGGGAAGAAACGTCTGCCAAACAACAAGCACAAGCAAACATGAAATGGCAAAAGAAGCAAGCTTCTAATCAATGGGAAAAACAAACTAAAGGCACCTCCCAAGCAGCATGAACTCCTAATCAAATCAAACAAGAAGCTGGTACAAATCAAGGAGAGCTGATAGAAAGGTTGACATAACTCAATCTCAGTCCAGAAGAAGCTGAATATGAGAGAAGAAAAGATATAGCAAGCAAAATAGAAGAAACAAATCAAACACTATATGAACAAATCTGTAGATTGCAAGCTACAAGTGAGACAAATTATAATGAATGGGAATGGGATTCCTATCATTCTGAAGACTCAATTGAAAAAAATTGCTTTGAAGAAGATGTAGGAGTCGATGTAGTTCATGCATATGCGAGACAAACATTAGGAACTAGCCCACTTGAATTAGAATCACATTCGGTTGACTTGGACTTAATTGAGGACAATCAGAAGCTACTTGCGAGAGGTCATTCTAATGAGAGTATCATTCTAGACATTGAAATACATATCAAAAACTTTGACATCTCTATCATGACCCTAAATACCCTCGAAGCATCTCAACCTGAGGACCCCTTACCTCTAATCCATCATGAACTTATTGACTGGGAAAATGAAAGACATACTATCATTGATACCTTTCCTAATGACCATGCCATATCCTTATGTAAAGCGGAAAAATCGAACCCTAGTTGTTCTCCCCTCCCCAACCCCAAGGAGAGAGAAGGGAGAGTCACTAGGGTTGATGGTTTTCACTTAGGAGAGACTTTACATTCAAAAGAGGGGTTGAAACCCACAAGATCCAATCCCACACAATGCAAGATTGGATTCTAAATGAGTTTCAAGGGTTGTGATAGCAAGGATACCCTCTTTTGTAAAGAATGTAGATAGAAAGATTGAACTAGGAATGCATGTAAAGTAGGAAAGATTCGCTTATAAACAGAGATAGGGATACGGGATGAAGCTACGGACCTAGAATTAGTAGTAAAATGTTGAGACAGTGTTGTTCTACAAATTTGAGCGAAAGTTGACGGGACGATGGTGCCCGGCGTGCACACGGTCCTCCGAAAAATCCACAAAATGAAGGGGGATCTGTTCGTCTCTGCACAAGGATTCCAGATCTACAATTACAGCCGCGTACCTGCAACCTACACACAGAAAAGAGAGGATGATTGGGGGGTTAGGGATTAGGGGTTTGCCTTTAGATCAAACCCCAGTTTTGGAATTAACCAAGAAATGAGAATGCTGTAAATGTAAATGTTTGTAATGTAAACAAGTACTGATACCTTGTTGTAAGAATGTTTGTATTCTTACATGCGAAGGTGTAATGTATGTAGTATGTTGTATGTTGTATGTGATCTCCTCTTCAATGCTTGAATCCTTGTCTTGAATGCAACACTTAGCCTTGAATGGAGACTTAGAATGCTCAATTGCTTGAAGGAATGCTTGAATGTTTGAATGTTTGAATGTTTGAATATCGCTTCCGCGTCTTGCTCACATATGTCCTCCTCCCTTTTTTGGAAGAGGAAATGTAGTTTATATACTTGTCAATTAGGGCTGATAGACTGATTTTTTTGACCTTAGGCCGACCAGGAAACATTATTTCCCGAATTGCAAACTTAAAGACCCGATGCCCAAAAGAGACCGGGCCCAAAATAGGGCCAAGGACCAGGGCGCTGGGCGCCATGGTCCCACCTCCCGGGACAGCAGGGTGCAAGGAGGGATCAGGCTAGGGTGCAGAAAAATGCAGTTTTTGATGTCACAAGCAGGTTTCGGGGTCTCCATTCATGTTCAATGTTGCGCCGCCATCGTGAAGACCCAAATGCAGTCGAAATTGCAAGTGACACAATTTTAGGACGCTACATTTAGCCCCCACTTTAGCGGGAGTATAAGCATATGCTCATACTTCCAGTAAAGTACAAGGAAACAACATTGAAAAACTTTCACCACGTCAAGGAGGAAAGATACACCAAGCCCCCAATGGACTAAGGATCTTACGAATTCGATTGACAAAGTAAAAGGGAAGATCACGAGGGAGAACCATGACTATCAGTAGTAAGGTTCCCTCACTATGAGTCATGCAAGAAAGATATCAAAAATTTTCAAGGCAAAGCTAAATTTGTCAAGAAATTTTCAAGTATCTTGAAAAGATATGGACGGGATGTATGCCCCCCTACGTTAAAGCAATCGCACATGCCTCACCGGGGGTGATTGCTTTAAGGTAGTGATACATATAAGAAATGAGAAAGGAGCACGTTATCACAAGGATTTAGCCCCCAAGTGTGAGATAAGCCCAAGGATAATAGACACAAAGCACAAAGTACAAGGTGACTTTGCTTTCCTCGGGGTCAGTATGCTATATGATAATTCATGTATATCATATGTATGTATGCATAATTGTTCTTCATTCCCCAATCAAGGAAGGTCACCTAGAAGAAGGGAACACATGTGTCTTTTGAGTCAACATGAGAGAGACCAAAAGAGATCTCAATGTTTTGCATCGTCCTCAAGTAGAAAACACTAAGGACAACAAATAGAAGAATGAGAATAACACATAGAAGAAGTAACAAAAGAGATCAAGAGAGGAGGAGAGAGTCTGCTATGCTAATGAAACTAGTCTAGCATGTCATCTACCCCCCGATCTTGCTGATCAATATTTCGGGAAGGCAGGAAACATGCTAGAGGAGGAACATCCAACACAGTATATGGAGCTATCGCAAGATCCAAACAAGGGCTATGTTCATGTTCCGAGCCACGTTGTTCTTGTCTAGGAGCTAGGATAAGTGCTTTAGAAAATTCATTAGATAAATGGTTATCAACATCAACATATTCATACTCACTATCAGAATGAACAGGAGTAACATTTTCATCATGAATAACATTTTCATCTATATCATCATCAAGATTTATAAAAATAGGATCTTTAACTCGCACAGGATCAAGACCATCATGCACCTTATGTTTAGGAGATTTCGGCTCAATCGTCGGCTGAGGAGAAAATGGAATAATATTGGCTGAAGGTGTTTTTGGGGATTGCAAAGTTTGAGAAGTAGCTACCTGAGCTGTAAGATGACGCTTTCATCGGCGTTCACGTGCAGAACGATTTCGTCTAGTCTTAGTAGGGAGTTGAGGAGATTGAGGAGGAGGAATGCTCTCATCCTTAGCACTTGGGTGTTTAGGTTGTGGTCTCTTAGGTTGAACAATAGGAGAAGAGGAAGGTCTCTTCTCTCCATAAGAGGAAGGAGGAGGAACTGCTCCATATAAGGGAGGAATATTTGGTTTAGGAAGGAGACCAAGTCCATCATGAAGAGGAGGTATAGGTCTACTTTTAGGAAGTTTATTAGATATAGGCATAGTCACATTCATAGGGATAGGTTGGGAATCTTCTTGAGGAAAGACATTAGTTTTATCTTTCAAAGGAAGAACTTCCTTCTCAAGAACGATAGGAATGTCAAGTTTGGGTGTTCTAGGTTCACTTAGAGATAGGATCATATCTTTCTTCCACTTTTGATAAGATTTGAAAAGATGATCACTTCGCGGAGGAAGAGATTGGAATTGTTTAGGCCAAAAGTAATCAATAGGAACACTAGAAGTTCTTTCAGCTGGTTTAAAGAGACTATGATTGACAGTAACAACTTCACCATTATGGGGAAATTTCAAACACTTGTGAATAGGAGAAGCAATAGCTTTCATGGAAGATAGCCAAGGATAGCCTAGCTTCACACGAAATTGTTCGAATGATGGAATAATAGAAAAGTCCACATCAGGGGATTTGTTATGGACCTCAATAGGTAATGTAATAGAACCAATTGCAGGAGAAGAAAATGCATCAAATAGTTTCACAACCACATTTTTTTCATCATAGATCACTTGATTCAATTGCAAAGTAAAAAGAAATTCTTCAGTAATGATATTAACCATACAAGAAGGATCAATAAGCACTCCACGGCAAGGTGTATTCTTGACTTTTGCAACTATATATAAAGGACCATCAGGTGCCCTGATAGTTTCACTAGAATCAAAGGTGATGGAAGGTTCTTTAGGGATTTTCTACTGCTCTACAAAGTTAATCACATTCGGAGTCATAGACACAAGATCATCAAGTGAGACAGAGGAATCATTAGTATCAATCGCATTAGAGGTATGAGAAGGTAATGGATCAGTAAAAATCTGAAGATTTTGGTTAGGAGGAGCTATAGATGTGTTGCCTTTATCATTCATGCCAGAAACAGAAATAGTATTATTATCAATCAAATCTTGAATTTTACCCTTTAAAGCAAAACATTTTTCAGTATCATGCCCAGGATGACGATGAAATTGACAAAAAGATTTGTTATCAAAATAGGGTGAATTAATCTTTGCAAGATCTATTTGCCTTATAGGAGGAAGAGTAAGCACATTTTGTTCCAATAACTTATTCATAATACTATGCAATGATTCATGCAAAGGAGTAAACTTTCTTTCTTTCCTGAAAAACTTAGAAATAGGAGGCACACCTGATGCTGCATTCACATTGTTGTTGATGATGTTTTCATTGAATTTAATGGACTCTTTGTTCGGTTTAAACTTCCCAAATGGTTGTTGACTACTATCACCCTTATCACTCGGAGCCATAGGATTTGCTTGTTCCATTTGACTCACACTCAAGTGATAATTGTGAAGAGTTGCGCACAACTATTGGAAAGAAGTAAACTCAGAAAACAGAAGTTTTTCTCTAATATCTTTTTGTAAATTAGAAATAAAGATTCTTTGAATATCATTGTCAGGTACTGGAAAAGAAATTTGAGCATACAAATGCTTATATCTACCAATGAAATCAGTCACTTTTTCTTTAACACCTTGTTTACAATGCATTAAATCAATCAAAGTAACTTTAGGACTTATATTGTTTTGAAATTGTTGAATAAAAGCATTTGCAAGTTGTTCGAAAGAAGTAATAGAATACGAAGGCAATGAGCAATACCATTGTAGGGCTTTATCTCTTAATGTTCTAGTAAACAGTTTTGCAAGCAACCTTTGGTCATAAGCAAAATCAGTACATATTGTTTGAAAGGTCTTAACATGTGTTAGAGGATCACCCTTACCATTATAAAGCTCCAAATGCGGGATTTCAACATGTTTAGGGGGGATAGCTCGAACATTGTCAAGAGAAAGTGTGCTCACAACATCAAATGTGGGCACACTTAACTTAGATTGATTCATAGAGGCAATTTGTTGCTGCAAAGAAGAGACAATTTGTGCAAGATTGTTAATGGTTGCTTCAGTCGAAGAGTTCATATTAGACGTGTTAGATTGTGATGGAGGTGTTATGTTATTGAAAGAAGGTAGAGAGTAAGGTGGTGGGACACTATGATAGTTAGTCATAGGAGATGATTGGAAAGGAAGAACACTACAAGGAGGAATGGAATGGTTAAATGAATTGCCCCCTTGTTTCATGTTCATTTGTGGAGATATAATAGGAACAATTATTGAAGGAATGAATGAAGAAGTTGGATTGAATGAAGGAAGAGGGTTGATTGAAGAAGAGGGATTGCCCCCATGACTAGTGATCATAGGAGGAATGTCTTGTATTGAAGTAGTCATTATGTTTGATGTAAAAGTAGGTATACTAGCAATAGGAGTTGTCAAAGGAATAGAATGATTAACTTGAGTAGGAGGTTGTGTATAACCTAAGGTTTCGGCACAAATTTTCATAGGCATCACATTCGAATCCACAATGTGTGCAATACCATGCAAAATATCAATTCCATTCTTATCACTTTGAACCATACGTTTTAGACCCTCAATTAATGAAAGAGCTTCACTATCGGGGTATTCTTGAGTCATCCATTTTCGAAAATCATCAAATTGGTTATCCAATTTTGAAAGTTGTTCTACAGAAACCTCATGGAGAGCTTCTTCATCATTAAGCGGATTAGAGGAATTACCCATGTCCTCGTTAAAAAGGCCATTCAAATTAGGTTCCATCTCCTCGGTAATTACACCTTGGAAAGACTTAATTCTAAGGCTTCGTCTAACGGGAATAGTGTAAGTAGGGCTTATTGTTGTAAAAATCATGCACTAAAGAGAGAGAGAAGATTTTGAATTTTAGAGGTAGCAAATTTCAATAAAACCAGCCAATCTCCTAGATTTAAGCTGTTAAATGCAATCAGGACAATCTCCCGAAATTTCGAAAAAAATGTTCGGGACCGTGGCGAACGGAGTGCACACGGTCCTCGCAACTTTTTTCAAAATTTTCAAGGATGAAAGTTATGATGATTTTAAAGCTAATCTGAAAAAATTGAGTTATTTTACGATCTATAGATAGGCCAAATTAAAGTTGCAATCTCAAAATTGAACCCTACCAAGATTGTTGAAAAATGCAAATTTTGAATTTTGAAAAAGAGAGGGAAACTGAAATTTTGAATTTTATGATTTTAGAGGGAATGCTGAAAGCAATGCAAGTGTTGAAATTTAAAAATTGACTCAATTTCATGCAAAATTCAAATTTGAAAGTGGAAATCAAGGTTGCTGCAATTAAACACTTAATTTCAAAAGTCACAAATTGTAAAAATTTGAATAAAGCACTGAAATTTCGAATGAATGCTAACACACTTTTTAGATTTAGGACTGTAAGAAACACAATTTTGATATGAATTTTAATTTCAACAATTTTTGAATGATTAGAAGCCTCAATCCAAGCAATCGCTAGACCAACTTTGACTTTAATTTTGAAAGTGTTAAAATTGATAAAATCAGCCAAAATTCTGGATTTTAGCAAAAAAATACAGTAAGATCTAGCTCCTGAAATTTCAAAAAAAATGTCGGGGACGATGGCGCTCGGGGTGCACACGGTCCTCGCAAATTTTTTCCAAATTTTCAGGGATGAAAGATATTGTGATTTTATTGCGGAATCCAAAGTTACAGCCGATTTGGAGGTGTTTTGATTAGTGAAATTATCAGTCAAAGGTTGAATCAAGAAGGTCTTTAAAAATTAGGGTTTTGACATTTAACCACTTAATTTTCAGAATTAAAGCACAAATATGAATTGACAATTTGCAATAGAAGGGTAGATCTGAAACAAGCATTAACAATTAAACATTTCACAAGTTTAATTACTTAAAAAGAAAAATTTAGGATTTTTATGCAATCAACCTCTAAAATTTGCAAAAGATCAAACATGGAAATATAATTAGGAAAGCAAAATTTTCAGATCTAACCATGAATAATCAGAATGAGGATGTTCACGTCGGGTTCACCAAAATGTAAAGTGGAAAAATAGAACCCTAGGTGTTCTCCCCTCCCCAACCCCAAGGAGAGAGAAGGGAGAGTCACTAGGGTTGATGGTTTTCACTTAGGAGAGACTTTACATTCAAAAGAGGGGTTGAAACCCACAAGATCCAATCCCACACAATGCAAGATTGGATTCTAAATGAGTTTCAAGGGTTGTGATAGCAAGGATACCCTCTTTTGTAAAGAATGTAGATAGAAAGATTGAACTAGGAATGCATGTAAAGTAGGAAAGATTCGCTTATAAACAGAGATAGGGATACGGGATGAAGCTGCGGACTTGGAATTAGCAGTAAAATGTCGAGACAGTGCTATTCTGCAAATTTGAGCAAAAGTTGACGGGACAATGGTGCCCGGCGTGCACACGGTCCTCCGAAAAATCCGCGAAACGAAGGGGGATCTGTTCGTCTCTGCACAAGGATTCCAGATCTGCAATTACAGCCGCGTACCTGCAACCTACACACAGAAAAGAGAGGACGATTGGGGGGTTAGGGATTAGGGGTTTGCCTTTAGGTCAAACCCCGGTTTTGGAATTAACCAAGAAATGAGAATGCTGTAAATGTAAATGTTTGTAATGTAAACAAGTACTGATACCTTGTTGTAAGAATGTTTGTATTCTTACATGCGAAGGTGAAATTTATGTAGTATGTTGTATGTTGTATGTGATCTCCTCTTCAATGGTTGAATCCTTGTCTTGAATGCAACACTTAGCCTTGAATGGAGACTTAGAATGCTCAATTGCTTGAAGGAATGCTTGAATGCTTGAATGTTTGAATGTTTGAATATCGCTTCCGTGTCTTGCTCACATATGTCCTCCTCCCTTTTTTGGAAGAGGAAATGTAGTTTATATACTTGTCAATTAGGGCTGATAGACTTATTTTTCTGACCTTAGGCCGACCAGGAAACATTATTTCCTGAATTGCAAACTTAAAGACCCGATGCCCAAAAGAGACTGGGCCCAAAATAGGGCCAAGGACTAGGGCGCTGGGCGCCATGGTCCCACCTCCCGAGACAGCAGGGTACAAGGAGGGATCAAGCCAGGGTACAGAAAAATGCAGCTTTTGATGTCACAAGCAGGTTTCGGGGTCTCCATTCAGGTTCAACGTTGTGCCGCCATCGTTAAGACCCAAATGCAGTCAAAATTGCAAGTGTCACAATTTTAGGACGCTACACCTTATATCTTAATGCAATCTAACCCGCAACAACTTTCACTAGGGATTTCAACAATGCATCTTCCAATCAAGTGGGTGCCAAATCTCCCAGTTGCAAAAGTGAAATAAAGAAAACAATATCAGGTCTAATGCTGAAAACCATTTATTGGCAACATTAGATCAAGAAAAAGTCAAAAGAAAGGACGCATCTAACAATGAAAACCTCCTCGAGTCATTGGAAGATGGGAGATTTGACACTTTACCTGAATACTATCAAGAAAGGTCATCCATATTGATCGAACCAACAAAGCCAGTTAACATTGGGACAATGGAGCAACCAAAGATTCTACATCCAGCGACTTCTTTATCAAAACTAGAAATGCAACAATATATGGACTTCTTCAAACGATGACAAATCAATTTCGCTTGGTCATATGCAGACATGCCAAGGTTGGATCCAAAGCTTATTATGCATCACTTAAATGTCAGTCCAAGGGCCAAACCAGTTAAACAAAAATTAAGTAAGATGCATCCTTATATCACTCTTCTTATCAAAGCGGAACTAAAACAACTAGATGTAGGGTTCATCAGGCCTGTAGCATATCCGCAATGGGTATCAAACATCATTTTTGTTTCCAAACCAAAAAAAAGTATCAGAGTATGCATAGACTTCAGAGATCTTAATAATGCATGTCCAAAGGACGACTTTCCTTTGCCTAACATTGGCATCATTGCAGATTTAACTGCTGGACACTCCATGTTTTCTCTAATGGATGGTTTCTTCGGATACAATCAGATTAAAATAGCACTTGAAGATCAAGAAAATATATCTTTTACATGTCCATGGGGTACTTTCGACTAGAACGTCATTCCTTTTGTATTAAAGAACACATGTGCTACATATAAGAGTGCTATGACAATGATATTCTATGACATGATGCATACATTCATGGAAGATTATGTGGATGACATATTGGCCAAATCATACAATAGAGAAGAACATTTGGAAATATTGGAAAAGATCTTTGTCTGGTTAGAACAGTACAAGCTAAGGCTCAATCCTAAGAAATGTGCCTTTGGTGTTACTTCGGGTAAGCTATTGGGATACATTATTTTAGCTAGGGGTTTCGAAGTAGATCCAACCAAGGTTAAAGCAATCATGGAAATGGCATCTCCCAGGAATAGTAGTCTACTCAGATCATTCCATGGAAGATTATAGTCAATAAGAAGATTATTGCTCAGCTAGCAGATAAATGTCAACTATTTACTCATCTGTTGCACAAGAATGTCCATTACAAATGGGATAATCAATGTGAAGAAGCATTCAACAAAATCAAAGAATATCTCATACAACCACCAATCCTTATAATGTCACCAATTCAAGGAAAGTCATTGTTACTATATATATCAACCACAAAAGTATCATTAGGAGTTTTGCTCACCCAACAAGATAATGAAGGAAAAGAATGAGCTATCTACTACATCAACAAAACATTAGTGGGATACGAACTCAACTATTCACTAACAGAAAAAGCATTCTTGGTAGTAGTGTTTTCTTCTAAAAAATTGAGACACCATCTCCTATCTCACTCTATCAAGTTGATTGCTAAAAATGATCCATTCAAGTATTTGTTCAGCAAGGTGACATTAATAGGAAGATTAGCAAAATGGATCATGATCCTGAGCGAGTTTGATATTGAGTATGTGGACAAAATAGCTATCAAGGGGCAAGTTATTGCAGAACAACTAGCAGACGCACCACTTCAAGATGATCGTCCTTTACACATTGAATTTATAGATGCTGATATCCTAAAGGTAGCCACAAAGACATGACAATTGTACTTTGATGGTTCATATACACAACATGGATCAGGAGCAGGAATTCTATTCATCACACCACAAGGTCATACCATTCCAAAGGCATACAAATTAATCTTTCCATGCACCAATAATACAACAGAATATGAAGCTTTGGTCATAGGAATAAAGATGGCCATAGAATGGAACATTACACAACTTCAAGTCTTTGGAGATTCTCAACTCGTCATCAATCAAATTAATGACGATTATCAAACAAAGGAAGAAAAGCTAATGCCTTATAAGAAGATGGTTGATGATGTCAAGAAATACTTTGTTGAAATAAATTTTGAGCAGATTCCAAGGAATGACAACAAAGAGGCAGATGCCATGGCAACACTTGCTTCTCTACTTCAGACACGGGAAAATACAAAAACAACAAAAATAATGAAAAATAAACAAAAAATAATCAAATATGAGAAAAAGTGCAATAAAAACAAATAGTGAAAACCTCGCAACAGGTGCTATCTGTCAGCTATCTCTTCCATCTATTAGTTCATGCATCCTTCCGCTTGCATTCATTTCCATCAACATTGTTCATATCCATAATAAAGCCTTTGTACATACACAAACATCGTGGGTGATTTCTCAACCTGGGGAACCTCCTACTCTGGGACCTGATGCCTTTGATCCACTGGACCTGATCTCCTCCTTCTGACCACCTAGGTCATCCAATTCTAGCAGATCTAGAACTACTAGTTTTTGGTGTGCCTGCCCCTGCCACTGCCACTGCTCAACCATCTCCTCTATCATCATCTCCAACACCACAATCTTTTGTATCTCCTTTGTATCCATCTCTGCCATCATCTCTGCCCCCACCTCCTCTCCCCCCACTATCCCTTGGTCGTTTGGGAGCTCTGCGTCATAGCCTCTTGTCGTCCTCATCTAGAACTGGCTCTAGCTCATCCGAACATGTCAACCTAGGAAAATTGTGTGTGGTAAAATATATGGTGTACTCATCTATCATCCCGCTATCTATCATACCTGATAGATAATCCCAATCCAGTGGCCCCAATGATCAATACTCTGCACATGCTTGGTCATATGAAATAGAGGGCCCCCAAGTAGCCACATCCAATCTCCTGCAGGCATAATGAGTTGTACCATGTGGTATCCCTTGTATCCTGCCATACTGTCTCAACACCCTCATACAAAGGAATTGCTCAATAACATAGGGTGTCGATCCTATCAGATATCGAGTTGAGAATACATACGACATCTCCACTGAATCCTCGGGCTAGATCTTAGAATCTATGTATGGTCTCCATATCATAGTATCCAAATCATCTAGTGTCCGTCACCAATACTCCAATTTGCCCAAATTTTATTGGACAATGGTGCCTGGATACCCCTCAGCATAGGGCCTTCCTATAGGTCTATCTCTATCAGCTAATGGTCGTTTGATAGGTAGGTGCTCCCAGGCCCATATCTAGAGAACTGTCACCCTTGCCAATAATCCAGCCGATCCCTAGTACACTACTTGGTGTAGGTCATGATACAAGTGCGCCAACATGCATGAACCCCATGCAGATCGAGTCCCATGTGTCACTAACTACTCAAGAAGGCGACCCCATCCAACATATAATCCCTTTGACCTATGATCAGGACAAAGGAAACCCCCAATGAATCCAGCAAGAATAGTGGGTAATGTGGCATAACCTAGCTCTAACATCTCCTGCCATGAAATATCATATCCACCAATCTCATCATCATCAAACACTCGACAAAGTGCATCTATCCCACCCTGCTCATTAAGATTGTAATACACTAGCTTTCCCATCACAAGGATGCGTAGTATCTAGTATACATCCTTGGGTGTCACTGTCATCTCACCCGTTGGTAAGTGAAAGGTATTATGCTCACTATGCCAACTCTCTGCTAAGGTTGTCAATAATCCCTGGTTAATCAACAATCGGGGCATATCAAGAAGAGAATATAAACCACACCTATCAATGTGGTCTTGCTCCACTTGGATAAGGCGGAGTATCAACATCCACATCTCTGAGAAGTACTCCCGAGACTGGAGGACACTAAAGTGCTCCTGCAATCAAATCATCTCATCATATTAGTATCTCGATTTATCTATCTATCAAATCAATCTATCTATCAGTCTATCTTGCTCACTTGAGATTTCTATCAAATCTCATTTAGCCCCTATCAATGATGCTCATATATCATGAAGTCATTATTAATCCTATCTCATCTTACACATAAATCGAGATAATCAAAACTGATCATCACATTTCATCAATCAGGAGTATCTAATTTTATCAATTAGATATCTAATCAAATCTATCTTACCTTATCAAAATAAAAAATCAAATCAAATTGACAACATTCCAGCATCTTTATCAAAAATCGTGACGTGTGGGGGGTAGGGGAGCAACAAATTTTTTATTGAAATCATCAACGACACATTTAATGTCGTGAAATCTAAAATCAATCATCGAAGAATTCATCAAAATCAAGTCAAATCATCAACAATTCGTCAAAAAATCAATTCATAATCAAACAATCAAAACTCAAAAGAAAAATAAAAAAATCAAATCATTTTCTCAAACAAACCAGAAAATCAATTCATCATCGAAAAATCATGTTAAAAATAGTAAAAAATCGAACAATTGAAAATTTTTGTACAAAAAAAATCATAAAAAACAAAAATCTTAATAAAAATAAAAATTTGCAACAACTCGCAACTGGCAGCACCCTCGGCATCAACCGTCACGCCTGTGGTGTGCCCATGATGCCCACGATGCTCGTGGTGCTTGTGGTGCTCGCAGGGTGCCGACGACACCTGCTATAGTGCCTGTTAGTTAGATGAGAGGGGGGGTGAATCAGATAAACTCACAATACAAAATATTCATCAGATTCAACCTCAGTAGAACTTACTTGATATGCAACTATGACTGTAAATCATTCAAACTCATAAACTGATAAACTTGAAACATCAAAACACATTTAGCACCAGATTTAATGTGGAAACCTAAATAGGGAAAAACCACTATGGGATTTTGGACCCACTAAGAAAATATACTCTTCTATAGTATGCTCGGTTAAAAGCCAATCCTGTTAAAGATTACATAAACACATTGCTAGATGTGACCCGGTCAAGGAGTTTCCCTTAGATTTATCAGAATCTTGCACTTTGTTAGAAGTGACCTTGTCAAAGGATTTCAAACACTCATTCAGAATGTTACCTTGCTAGAGGATTTACAAATAAGACTGTTAGGGCCACTCGGTTAAGAGATTTCCTGTCACTTACAAAAATAAATAACAGTAATAAAATATATCTGCAACTTCACATCTGAAATGTTAAAGAAGACTCTACGTGCTCAAAATAATCTTGTCATAAGACTTATCTTCCTCCTTGCTGGGCTTCTCAATCTGTTTTTCAATCAGATCTTCAATCTTCTGTACTCGGTAATCACCTCTGTAGTATCACTGCTCTTCTATTTGCCCACATACATTATTCATCAACTTTTCTTTATTTATAAGAAATTCCTAACCGCTTAATCTCCTTAATCACATTTCCCATGATTAATCTTAGTCATCAGATCTTCAAACTTGACTAGGTTCATTGAATCCTTTGAACTGAAAAATGTTTTATCTTGCCTTGAAACTTGTATTCCTTCCTTGGTACTTGTGGTCAGTTATGACCATTCAATCTATGTTGTAGATCTAACTCTTGAATTTTCATTGCCATTGATCCTTAACAAACTTCTAGCACGAAATTCCAATCTTCTATAAATCTCCAACTCATTGGCATCCTTCTTTTAATAATGTATTTATTCATCCAATGCATTTTGTTACTGCTCGGTTGATACTCGGTAAATACTGAACTTTACTCGGTAGACATTTTGTATTCATCTCGGTTACTGTCTCAGTAGCTTTGCTTGCTTACGACACTCAGTAACTTCTTTCTTCTTTAACCGACATTGATAACCTTGGTGTTTACCGACTAGCTCCTTGCTTGGTAAAATAGAACAGTATCAAACCTTTACTCATTATGTTGCATGAAATATTTTCTCCTTATTCAGTCTTCAAATACACATATATAGGATATCAAAACAATCAAAATATCATAATCTCATCACTGTCTAACTTGGTAATAGTTGCCCATTGAATAACTTATTACTCCCCTTCATTTTCACATTCTTTTTGTGTCACTTACCGACATCTTTATACTCATCAAAACATACTCTTTAAGATATGGTAACATCATACTGAATCACAAAATCAATTGCTTGACATCAATGACAAAATAATATTATTAGGACAGTAATCATCCTTTATCAATTATATCATCAATCTCCAACAACCTTCTCAATATCATCATACCAACAAACTTATTGTAATGCCAACAATCTCCCCCTTTGGTATTGATGGCAATACCAACTTGATTTATTCCAATTGATTCGAACTGCTTTTATTCTTGTCCTGTTATCCTTGAGCTGTAAACTTCTCTCGTAATCTTCTCCCCTTGTCATTAGTCTTCTCCCCCTTTGACAACAATGCCAAACTAATCCATGATTACTTCCCTTGTGAAGTAATATCCTTGCTGTTAAAACATATACAAATGTATCATCTTAGTCTCGGTCAGGGCAACTTGTCTTTATTCACTGTTTCCTGCACAACTTTAGACAACCTTCTAAAGTGTGTAAATCAACATCAACTCACAAATAGTATTTTGTAGAGTAATAGAATTGATTCTTTCACCGAACTCTGTCAGTGAGTACTAGATAGGGGCAGGACCCCTAAATTACTTCTAAGATACTCAAAAGTGTCCCTTGGCAGTGGCTTTGTGATTATGTCTTCTATTTGTTCCTTTGTGCTAACATATTCCCACACAACTTTCTTTTCTTGAACTTCTTCTCTTAGATAATGCTACTTTATAGAGATATGCTTTGTTTTAGAGTGCATTATCGGATTCTTTGAAATGTTAATAGCACTTGTATTATCACAAAATATAGTTACTGGCTCGATAACTGTCTCATTCATACCTTCCAACAATTGTTTGATCCATGCTATATTGGTACAATCCAATGCTGCAGCGACATATTCAGCTTCAGCAGTTGACTATGAAATGCATCCTTATTTCTTGCTAAGCCAACTCACTAGTCTTTCTCCCAAAAATAAAGCTCCATCGCTTGTGCTTTTCCTGCCCAATCAACATTAGTATAGACTTTTAAGTCAAAATCATTCATCTTTTTATATAGTAAACCATAATCTTCAGTGCCTCTCAAGTATTTGAAAATTCTCTTGATTGTTGTCATATGGGTTTCTTTGGGATCTGCAGAAAATCTTGCAGTTATACCTACTGCATGTGCTATATCAGGCCTGCTGTGAACTACATATTGCAACTTTCCAATCATAGATCGGTAAAGTGTCTCATCAACAGATGCAGATTCATCATTCTTTGATAGTTTACAATTAGTAGTCATAGGAGTACTTACAAGTTTAGAATCCTCCATTCCAAATTTCTTCAAGATTTCCTTTATATACTTGGATTGAGTAATGAAAATCCCATTTTTCATTTGTAGTATCTGTAAACCTATAAAATACTTTATTTCATCGATTAATGACATCTCAAAATTCTTTGCACATTTCATTTCCAAAGTTCTTACATAAAGAATCATTTCCACAAAATATAATATCATCAACAAATATGGCTGAAGTCAGTATTCCATTATCCTCATCATTCTTCATATACATGTTGTTGTTTTCACTAGTCCTCATAAATCCAATCTTGATTAAGTAAGAGTGCAACCTTTCATACCATTCTCTAGGTTCTTGCTTTAGGCCATATAAATCTTTGTTCAACTTACATACTTGATCTTTACTCCTCTTCAATAAATCCTTCAGGCTATTCAATGTAAACTTCTTCTTCTAGTATACCATTCAAAAATGCAGATTTAATATCCATTTGATATACCTTGAAATTTTTGTAAGCAGCATATGCCAACAATGTTCTCACTCCCTCAAGTCTTGCCACAGGTGCAAAAGTCTCACCATAGTCTATTCCTTGTTCTTGAGCAAAACCTTTGCAAACTAGCCTTGCTTTATTTCGAATGACCTCACCTTTTTCATTTAGCTTATTTATGAAAATCCACTTTGTACTGATTACATTTTTCTCTTTTGGTCTTGGGACCAGTGTCCATGTTTCATTTTTCTTGATTTGTTCAATCTCTTTTGTCATAGCATTCACCCAATCTTCATTGCTTAATGCCTCTTTTACTATCCTCAGTTCAAACTCAGATATTAGACATGTGTTCTGTCTCAGTTTGTTTCTTGTCATCACTGGATCATCCTTATCTCATATAATCTGATTTGATGCATGATTTCTTTTGACATATTTTGCTAATATAGGCTTGATAGGCTCTATACGATCTTCTTCATCACTCAGTAACTGAGTATTTTCTTCATCGGCTTTCTCGCTAAAACTTCTCAGTTGTACATATACAAACTCTTCATAATCTTCTAGTTCTTTGGAGTTTCCTTCATCATTCCTTTCTGTAAATTCATCAATTTTCACATTTGCACTTTCCACTATTTTGTTAGATGATTTGATCAGACATTTAAATGCTTTACTCCTAGAGGAATAACCAAGAAATGTTCCTTCCTCGCTTTTCTGATCAAATTTTCCATTTCTATCATCTTTGTGAACATAACATCTACTTCCAAATATTTTAAAATAACTTACATTTGGTTTCTTGTCATAACAGATTTCATACGGTGTCTTCATAGTTCCTTTCTTCAGTTGTACTTGGTTCAGGGTGTAAACTGCAGTGCTTATTGCTTCTCTCCAAAATATTTGAGGTACTCTCTTCTCTATCATCAAGGTTTTGGCACAATCTACAATTGATCTGTTTCTTCTTTTAGCTATCCCATTTTGTTGTGGTGTTCTCGGTGCAGACACTTGTTTCTTTATACCATGATCATTGCAAAATAAGTTAAATTCATCTGAAATGAATTCTCCTCCTCTATCAGATCTTAGACATTTCAACTGTCTTCCTATTTCTTTTTGAACTCTTGCCTTATACCATTTGAACATTTGAAAGGCTTCTGATTTCTCTTTTAAAAACATAACTGACATCATCCTTGAGTAATCATCCACAAATAATATGAAGTATTTATCACCATAATAACTTTGAACTTTCATAGGACCACAAAGATCAGTGTGTACAAGATCTAAAATTCCTTTAGAAGTGTAAGACTTGTAAAGCTTGATTTTGTCATCTTACCCATCTAGCATCCTCGGCATATTGCATTCTCAGGTTTTTCCGAGCTCGGTAGACCTCTTACTCGGTGCTTCTTACTTATTTTGATTAGGTTATCAAAATTTACATGACAAAACCTTTTATGCCATTACTAGGTATCTTCTATTTTTGCATACAGACAATTGTTCCGAGTTGAGTTAAGATGAAATGTATTACCTCTTGTTTGATTCCCGGTAGCAGCCAACTTTTCATGTTTGTCATGAACTTTGACAATTCCTTTCTGAAATTCTATTCAGTATCCTATATTGTTTAGCTATGCTACACTCAACAAATTGTATTTCAGACCTTCAACCCAATATACATCATCACATTTATCATTGACAAGAAGTGTGATAGAACCTTTACCTTTCACAGGACATGGTGCATCATTACCAAATCTTACATAACCTCAATCATAATCTTCTAATTTAACAAACTTGTGTTTATCACTTGGCATGTGATGTGAACATCCACTATCTATGATCCAAGAATCATTATTATTTATGTGTGATATTAAGGCTTTTTCTTCATACCTTTCTTCATCTGATCCATCTTTGATAGTCACCTATACAACTTCCTTTGTCTCAGTCCCATTAGATTTTTCATCATTGGATTCCTCATCAGCTACTAGGCATGTGTTTCTATCTCTCCTTCTGAAGTCTCGGTGCCCTTTGTATTGGTTGTCTTTCTGTCTGTCATCTCAGTATTCTCTCTTTTCACTAGATTCTTTGTTAGGACAGTTTGAAGCCATATGTCCAATTTTATCATAGTTAAAACATTTCAAAGGTAACTTTCCTTTGTACTTACCTTTGCCTCTCGGTAACCTTCTAGCCAATAATGCTTCAAACTCTTCTTACTTTCTAATTTCCTCATATAGTTTGTGTACTCCTTCCATGTTTTTATGAAATCTCTCACTTGCTCCACTATGATTTCCTTTAGCATACTTATACATTCTATCATTGTAATCATTAGATTCATCAAGATGAAAAGAACTGAATGCAGATTTAACTTTGTTAACCGAAGACCCACTGTTATCAAAATTACTTAGCTCAAAAGTATGTAGCTTACTGATAGTAGTATCCAAAGAGACTAGCATGTTTGGTATAGACCTTAATTCAATAATTGTAGAGACTCAAATGGCATAAGCAGGTAGAAGTGTTCTCAACAACTTACTTGTTACATCCTTTTCTTCAATAGTTCCTCCTACCCCTTTGATTTGATTGACAGTTTCCTTCAACCTTGTACTATATTGGATTATGTTCTCACCTTCATTCATTCTCATGGATTCAAGTTGTCCTCTTAGACTGTCTACTTTTTCTCTTTGAACATGTTCATCACCACCATACACAGATATAACCTTATTCCACATAGCTTTGGCATCATTACAACCTTCTAGATCATTGAACTCTGAGTCGATCAATGTTGATGTTATTTCAATCATTGCTTGAATGTGTTCTTGCTTTGCCTTTATCTCTTCCATTGTCATCGGGTAGGTGCTAGGTGCAGTGTAATCATTCTCCAGATAATATGTTGCATATTCTCCAATTCCAGATAAGTGCAGCTTCATCCTTTTCTCCCATGTGCTGAAACTTGACTTGTTCAACTTTGGTGCATCCCTTTTTATCTTTTCCCTATCTTTCCTCAAGTTCCTTTAAACTTTTCTTTCGGATTTCTAGCTCTGATACTAATTATTAGTTAGATGAGAGGGGGGGGGGGAGTGAATCAGATAAACTCACAATACAAAATATTCATCAGATTCAACCTTGATAGAACTTACTTGATATGCAACTATGACTGTAAATCATTCAAACTCATAAAATGATAAAATTGAAACATCAAAACACATTTAACACAAGATTTAATGTGGAAACCCAAATAGGGAAAAACCATTGTGGGATTTCGGACCCACTAAGAAAATATACTCTTCTACAGTATGCTTGGTTAAAAGCCAATCATGTTAAAGATTACATAAACACATTGCTAGATATGACCTGGTCAAGGGGTTTCCCTCAGATTTATCAGAATCTTGCACTTTGTTAGAAGTTACCTTGTCAAAGGATTTCAAACACTCATTCAAAATGTTACCTTGCTAGAGGATTTACAAATAATACTATTAGGTCCACTCGGTTAAGAGATTTCTCGTCACTTACAAAAATAAATAATAGTAATAAAATATATCTGCAACTTCACATCTGAAATGTTAAAGTAGATTCTATGTGCTCAAAATAATCTTGTCATAAGACTTATCTTCCTCCTTGCTGGGCTTCTCAATCTGTTCTTCAATCTTTTGTACTCAGTAATCACCTTTGTAGTATCACTGCTCTTCTATTTGCCTGCATACATTGTTCATCAACTTTTCTTTATTTATAAGCAATTCCTAACCGCTTAATCTCCTTAATCACATTTCCCATGATTAATCTTAGCCATCAGATCTTCAAATTTGACTAGGTTCATTGAATCCTTCGAATTGAAAAATGTTTTATCTTGCCTTGAAACTTGTATTCCTTCCTTGGTACTTGTGCTCAGTTATGACCGTTCAATCTGTGCTGTAGATCTAACTCTTGAATTTTCATTGTCGTTGATCCTTAACAAACTTCTTGCATGACATTCCAATCTTCTATAAATCTCCAACTCATTGGCATCCTTCATTTAATGATGTATTTATTCATCCAATGCATTTTGTTACTACTCGGTTGATACTCGGTAAATACTGAACTTTACTCGGTAGACATTCTGTATTCGTCTTGGTAGCTTTGCTTGCTGACGACACTCAGTAACTTCTTTCTTCTTTAACCGACACTGATAACCTTGGTGTTTACCAACTAGCTCCTTGCTTAGTAAAATAGAACAGTATCAAACCTTTACTCATTCTGTTGCATGAAATATTTTCTCCTTCTTATTCAGTCTTCGAATACACATATATAGGATATCAAAACAATCAAAATATCATAATCTCACCACTGTCTAACTCAGTAATAGTTGACCATTGAATAACTTATTACTCCCCTTCATTTTCACATTCTTTCTATGTCACTTACCGACATCTTTATACTCATCAAAACATACGCTTTAAGATATGGCAACATCATACTGAATCAAAAAATCAATTGCTTGACATTAATGACAAAATAATATTATTAAGACAGTTATCATCCTTTATCAACTATATCATCAATCTCCAACAACCTTCTCAATATCATCATACCAACAAACTTATTGTAATGCCAACAGTGCCCATGGTGGCACTGTTGGGGCACCACCTCTCCCCCCGCCCAAATGCATTTTTTTTTTAAATGCAAGGCACTTAATTTTATTTTGAAGCATGTAAACATTCAAAAATAAAAAATAAAACAAATGAAATTTTTAATTTTTTTTTTCAAAAACCCAACAAACCCATTTTGTAATGCCAAAAACCCATCTAAAAAACATACAAAATTTTAAAACCCACATGGCGAAAATTGAGAAAAATAATTTTTCTATAAATAGCTAATTTTTTTTTTCAAAAAATCAACTAAAAATTGACAAAGCTAGTTTTTTCTCAAAGTACGTATCAGTGGACCATAGGCTGGGGGATCCTCGTATTGCTGAAATCACTCGAACCTATGCTGGTGGTACGAGATCACCAATTCTTCCTCTAGAGAAAATTTTTCAACTAGCTCAAGTGCACAAATGAAAAGTGGTAAAAAGAATTCACCTTTTTAAACTCAAAGTGGGGCATTTTGGTGGGATTTTTATTCCACTTATTTTCAATCGTCTAATCAACTAATCAACCTAGCAGAGCAACATTTTCAAATTTCTTATTGGGAAATGAATCGGATCAACTTTGAAAATATCTAAAAATTGAAAAATTAGTAAAAATCTAAAAATCGTAAACATTTCAAAACTCTCAAAAAAATTAAAAAATCGTGAAAAATTCAAAAATGTTGAAAAATTATCCGATTCATCTCCCAAGGGGGCATCCTCGCATCAAAATATATCAGTTAGCGTTTGGGGCATCATATTTAGATTTATCATCTCAAAATCAAAACCATATCAAATCTGCATCATATCGAGATTTATCATCTCAAATCGAATCAGTATCATATCAAAACTGAATCCGCATCGAAATCAAGATCAAATATGCATTCTAACAAAATCAATATTAGCAACATCATCAATCGAGTCTTCTTTGAACCAACACGCCGTCACACATCATTTCAAAGAGGTGCAAAATGTATACATCTAAAAATGGTCTAAAGATAATTAATTAAATACACAGTTATTTAATTAATCCCCCTTCCCAATTAATCGAATTCACAAGAAAATTTGATTAATTCCCTTATTCATCTACTAGTAAATAAATCTACATGATTTATTTATATAGTTAATTTCATATCCCCTTTTGATTAATTAATCCAATGGATTAATCCTCCCCCCATTTAAAATCAATTCTTTTAATCCCTAATTAAAACTAACAAACTCAAGTTTGTTGAGATTAATTACCATTTTCCAATTATTTGAATTTCTAAATTCAAATGAGCACATGGCTCCTAAATTTTAACCACCTAACCTAACCATCCCTTAACCTAACCCATTCTATCTAATCCTAGGGTCTAACTAACCCTATCCTCTTGCACATCCTAACCTCTTTTATCCTAACCTCTTATGGGTTGGATATTCTCCCCTTGAGACACATGGCACTTTTGCCACACATCTCCTCCCTTGGACACTTGCCCTCTCATGAGCAAGACTCCTTGACACTTGTCACCACAGAGATGACAAGTGTCTCTTCCTCCAACCTCTTCTCCAACTTCTTCAATCTTGACCCTTGATATCTTCCGATCAAATATGGACCATTGATTCCTGCCACCTCAGCTTTGGCCTTGGAATTCCTATAAATACCCCTCATTTTGGAGCAATGAGGATCCCTTGCATTCATAGTTTTAACATCATTACTATAGGAATTTTGCATTTCAATCATCTAGTAATTAACATTTTGGATTAATCTAGTTTCTTAGATCATGCATTTCATACCATTTACACAATCAATCATGAAGTGGCTACTCAACTTTTAATTTGCCACTTTGGAGGTCATTGCTCCACTGAGAGCCAAACAATCCAACACCTTCAAGGTCCTCAAGAATAGAGGAAAATGGGACATATCAAGGAAGGCTTATGGTTTGCTTTCATTATGTATTTTTTAATTTGATTTCCATTTATGTTTTATTTTCTCATTTTTGTGCATGCTTATTGCTATTTGACACACATCTTTAGCATCACAGTTTCCATTGAAGAATAGAAAGTAAGGGACAAAATTGATTATTTTCATACATTTCAAAATTGGACTATACCTCATATCATTGATAAGGATAAGCATATGAGGGATTTCGATGACTGGAAAATTGACTTCTGTCAGAAGGTGCTAAATATTATAACACACATGAAAGATAAAAGGGACATGAGCATTTAATGTTTCAATTTGTTCCAAGACAGCGTCATAACAGTAGACGTCAGCTACTCAAAGTTTGTCATAGAGGTGAGAGCAATGACATAGAAAATGGAAAGATCACCATGTAAACATGCCTATTATCCAAAGTTTCAAATGAATGAGCCACTACAAAGTATACTAGTGGAAGGTGACATATTTGAAGACCTCGGGAGATTGAGAGCTCAGAAATTCAATTGGTGGATGTGGAGCACACCCAACTTAAAGTAAAACCTTGCTAGACCTTAGGGTCACGTGTTGCTACTTGAATAATATCATGATAACAATCTTTCTTACATTCACCGACTATTCTCATATTTCATTATTGTTTTCTATTCCATACTTGTTACAAAAGCTTTGTTAACAAACCTTGAATTGTCTTAAATCGAGTTTTCTTTTAACTATGCAATTAGCTATGAAGGGTTGCAATGTAACAGTCTCAAGCTTGTTGCTTCTCCAAATTTTGTTATATGAGGGAGAAACCTGGACTGTTTAAAGGGATAGAAGATAGAGATAGACAAATAGAAGCAATAGCAATAAGAAATTTTTGTAGCTTTTACAGTGGTTGATTATAATACAAGAATCTAGATTTCCTACTCTCAATTATTTGTTGAATGTGGATGATAAATTATTATATGGCTGTCTCCAATTTACTCCTCTCTTATTTATTTAATTTAGAATATCAAGGGTATTTTCGATTTATCAAAGAAGCTTTCTCTGCTCTGTATGATTTGATTAATTAGTTTTTGTAAGACATAATTAAATTCCATTTAATTAAGTTACAACAATTTGGGAGAAAACAATTGGATTGAAAAGAAGAACCAGATAATATCACATTTTTGCATGTTTATATAAAGTATAAACAGATTTGGATGCCAAGTAGCTCAAATTATAATCAAGAACCAGATATATGTAACTCTATAGCCCTGAAGGAAGGCACTTGTCTTAAAACATTGTGAAATAATTTCATTAAGGATTCAATTTTCTTTAATTTATTTTATAAAATTAGGTAGAAGTAGGAGTAATAATGTGTAGGGCATCCATTTCAAGTATATGTGCCATACTAAGTGGATCCAAATCAGAATTTCAACATAAAAATTATAAATCTACTTCATCTATCAAAGGTATACCTACCAAGGTCTAGTCAAGCCTAAAGAGCAGAAGACATCTTTCAAAAGATTCTTGTTAGTTGGCCAAGTCAATCACATAGCCTTAATATAGAACCTGGCACATTCTTAGGGTTTTTCAATATGTTGATTTGGTAACAAACACCTCCCAGGACTACCCCTAGAGTTTTGGGATCAAGAGATCATTGTTGGAATGGCCAATTCATTTGATTGGTTTATTTCCCTTGATGTTATCACCAAGTATAGATTGTTGGCAAATGCACACTCCAATGAGAAATTGTAGGTGATTGAAGGTATTGTCATTGATGGCAACCTTACAATCCTATGGCACCAGCACCGACAGACACCATCTTAGGCACAGACTCTACACCGGTATACATTCACCGACACCAAAAATATTGATTACCAACACCCTAGTCGAAATGATGTTATTTATTGTATTTTGTAATTAATTGTAATATCTTTTTGTAAGCCGACAAGGTGAGTTGTAATATGACTCATATAAGTATGAGTTCTTGTCAATCATTAGATAGGCATGGATATGATGGATAGGTTATTGATGTGAATATTAAGGAAGAGTTTGGAATAAGGTTTTGGAAGTTGCAGAGCTTAAACCGGTACTGAACTTGGGATAGCAGATGCTGATCCGTAGTAGTACATGACATTGGATTTATATAGTCCACTTTTGTAAGTCAGTGATACTTCTCTTTTGTATTTAAGCAGTGAGCTTTAGGCAGTTGGCCTTCCTACATGTGTAGGCCCCTATTGTAAGAGTAATATTCCCTTATTGGCTAGTAAGAGAATATTGTGGGCCACAAATCCCACCGAGATTTTTCCCACACCGGGTTTCCTCATTAAAATATTGTGTTATGGTGTGCTTTCTATGTTGTGGTTGTTGCTCTTATTTATTACATTAATTCTGGTTTACCGGTACACTGTTTTGAGATGCAACTCATTTAATAAGTTAAAAAAATCCATAAACCAGTTAGATACCGATTCACCTCCCCCCCCTCAATATCTTTGGGAATCCTAACAATTGGTATCAAAGCCTGGTCCTCTATTTTCAAAAGCCTAATAGCTTGAGGAAGATTCTGACACCGGTACAGAAAATCATTCAAGGACTTCAGGAGAATCTCACTATTTCTAAGAACAAAAGAAGAGAACTTCATGAGAAGATACAGAGTGATGATGATGAAAAAGAGACTCTTAATGATCTGGTAAGCAAACTGAAACAAGAGAATATGTCTTTGAGAAATGAGATGCAAGACATGACCATGAGATTTTGTAAAGACACTGAAAATAGAAAGAAGAATGAAGATGATTTGGCTAGAAGAATCAATGATGCTGCAAATGAAAACATAGTCATGAGAATGATATGTTAAAAATAGATATGATACACTTGGAACATGATAAAACTAAACTCATGAGACAGAAAGATTTCTTGGAAAATGAGTTGGCTACTACAAATCAACACAAGGACAAATTCAAGAAAAGTTCAAAAGAACTTGATGACATGCTGAAAAATCAGAAATCTAATGGAGATACTAATGGCCTTGGCTTTGAAGTTGGTGAAAGCTCCGGCACTGCAAACAAACATGATCACAACAAACCAGTAAGACAACCTAATGCTTATAAATTTAATGGAAAATGCTTTAACTGTAACAAGTATGATCATAGAGCAAATTAATGTAGATCTAGAAACTATCGGAACACCAATGCACCCTCTGGTCAATGTTCTAAATGCAATAAAGTTGGTCATAATTCAGAAAATTACAGAATGAATGTAAGATGTTATATTTGTGGAAGATTTGGACACTTATCTAATCAATGCAGAACACATACCAGCATAGGATATGGGAAAGCTATTCAGAAAAGCAATGTGACTTGTTATGCTTGTAACAAAATTGGACATATTGCAAAATTTTTTAGAAGTAAGGCATCACCGGCAAATAACAAAGGACCCGGCTTGAAAGGTAAAGAAAAGGCTGAAGAGCTAAAGCAAGAATTCTCAAAACAATGGATCAGAAAGTCAGATATGAGTGTTAGTGAAGTTATTCCTTCACCGGTAGAACAAAGTATCACTCCACCGGTAGGAGATTCTTCATCTAACTGAGAAATAATCCCTTGGGGGTATGGCAACAAATTGAAAACATTGCTAATTTACCCTCGGTTGATGATGAGAAGTTGAAATACATCTTTACCGGCAGATGAGTTAAGTTTGACTTAACCGACAGGCATTAAATGTGGCAGTTGAAGGAAATAACATTATAAAGCAAGTGTTTTGGCTCTTTTTTCATTCATTGAGCATTCAAACTTTCAGTGAGCGTGAAAATCCTAAGCGAAGGCATCCACAATGAAAAGTGAAGCAAATCATTCAAGCACTCTTACCTAAAGGTAGACTAAGGTATTTATAACAATGGATTCTTCCTTTGCACCTGAATTCATTGCAAACCCTATTGTGATTGAAGTTATTAAGTGCCCTAGACCCATGTTTAAAATCATTCCCAAAATTGCGAAGAAGGATGATACCCTAGGAGCATTTTCAAAAATACCCAAGGGAGTAGTTTATGCTGAGGATCCTAGAATCTATATACATTGTAATATTGAGGAACTAGGAGCTAAAGAAATAATGAACATGTATAGAACTATAATTTGTGATGAACATGGAAATGTTAAACCGGAACACAAGATAGTGGAAACCCTAGGTTTTGTGGACATTCTCAATATCCCTAATTTTCCTAAGGATATGATAAGGATTGTCTTGAGTAGAGTACATGGGGAGTTCTTTTGGTTGGATTCCATCCATAAGATTACCAAAGAGGCAGTTAGGACAGTGACATGCTTACCTTCCACCGGTAGCAGGCCCGATAAAACTAAAAAGGTTCCAAATGACACTGTGATGACCCTAACCAATGCAACATTTGATAAAATATCTCTGAGAGTAAACGATGTAAAAGATATCAATGTTAGATTTGTTAGCATGATTCTTGGTTATAAGGTTACACATGCAAACCGACTAAACTCAGTCTCTAGCTTGTGTATTAAAAGTGCATATGACATGGTGAATAACAATGCTATGATTGATGTATGTGAGTGGCTAAAGGATGAATTAATAGATAATATGAAGAAAATTAAAGGTGATAAGAAAGGAACTTTCAGATTTGGCAACCTTCTTGTGTGTTTAATGATGTACATTACTAAGCAAGTTCCGAGTATTGGTAGGAAATACTTTGGTTTTGATATCCCGGTAGGAAAACAACTTCTAGATATACTGAACAATATGGGAGATGACAGGGAGAAAAACATAAATGAATATTTTCAAGCATTGAAGACTAGGATGAAGACTAGAATAAGGCTATCTCAATCTATTGTTGACAAATATCAAAAAGAGATATGCTTTGTGATCAAGAAAGATGAAATTTAGATGGAGGCAGTTATCCCTAGGACTGTTTGGGTCACAGAGATGGGATATGAGGCAGATGACAACATAGTTGAAACCTATGCAAACGCCCTCTTAGAAGCACCTAAGGAACCAACTGAGATAGTTTTTGGCAATGCGGAGACCATAGAAAGCAAAATCCAATCTAAGAAAAGGATTAAGAAAACTAAACAGATAGTCAGAAGAGGTTCAAGGTAGGCAAAAGCAATCAGAGAGGATGTATTGAATAAAACCGGTATCAAAGAGAGTGAATTGGAAGAACTACAGCCGAAAACACATCTTTCACCAATTGTTACTTCCTTAGATAGTGATATACCTGCTGAGTTCAAAAGGGTAGAAAGAAAAAGAAAACCCTCACCGGTACCCTCACCTACACCCAGAAAGGCAAGACAAAAGCAACAAGCAGTTAGGCCTCCAACTAAGAAGTTAACACCAAAGAAAAGGAAAGGAAAAGATGTTATTCCACCTTTGGACAAACTTTTGAATGAGATAATTGAGGATGGGAAATTGAAAAATATCAGCAAGTTGTATAACACACTTTCAAATGATGAGAAGGAGAGCATAAAAAATAGTGTAATCTTACACTTAGACATATATAAGAAATTGGAAATTGTTGATGATGTACCCAATGACTTGTACATAAGATTACAAGCTAGAAGGGTAGCTATTGTGGAATTAGATAAAAAGATAAAAATAGAGAAACTACTTGCAGTTCACCCAGTGAACTCCATAGAAGAAATTGATGAATTAATCAGTGAGGCCAACCGGACAGTATTTTCAACTGGTCACTGACATGTTGCACTAATGGAAGGCAGAGTAAATGAAATATCAGAAGAAACTACAAAGCAGTGGGATATATTTTTTGTTGAGAAAGAAAAACAAGAAGAGCTTAAAAGACCAAAGACTATCAGAGTCTACCAAAAAGATAAGGGTAAGGGGAAAGGTAAAGTAGGTGGACCTCCAAGCCTAAAGATAATTGATAACTTTCCCCCACATCCTTCTAATACTCCACCGGTACAAACTATTGACACACCACCAACAATAGAGAGTATGGAAACACCACATGAGGATACAAATCCTGATTCTGAGGTGCTATACACAATGAACATTGATACACAGGAAGTCAATATTGTGGTGGATAAGGAAACAACTGACAAAAGAGATGTGGCAACTGAGCCACCAATAGGAAATATTGGAGTTGACAACATTGGAATTGGGGAAGAACAAAAAACTGAAAAATCAAATGAACCCCTAGACACAAGAAAGGCAGAGACCATAGGTGTGCATACTGATGCATCTACTGAGCCATTGGCAACTACTGAAACTGGAAAACCTACTGAGTCACCGACAGTAGACAGTACATAGGCAAACAAAGAAAAACTAGTAGTGGACACCATAGTAAAATCTTTAGAGGCACAAACAGAGACACCATCAGGAGAGGACACTAAGAAATAGGCAGAGTAACAGGGTCCTTCAGAGACAGTACCTCCGGCTACAGCAGAAAAACCTAAGCCTTTGGTAGTAGAAATGGAAACTCAAACAGATCCTCCAGAGAAAGAGGAAAGCAAAGCTATCACAAGCACCGACGGATTACAGATTGTAAAAATAGTTGGACAGTCATCCAGAACATCCATGACTAAATTTAGGCCTACAAATGTAACATAGGTACTATTAGACTCAATAAAGAAAATAACAGAGTGTAATGCATAGGCATATAAGGCTATAGATGACACTTTACCAATCTTGAAGATGATAGCTCCAAAGTGTAACACATAAAATAAAGATTCTTTGAGCCAATTAGACACATTGTCTAAGTATATAACCCGCAACCTAATAACTCTGGATCAGATAAATGAAGAAACCTTCAAAGAGAAAATGAATAAGGAAAAGGAAAAATTCTTTGAGGAGATAGTAAAGAAGAATAAGGAACATATGGATACCTTATTACTGGTATTAGGCAAAACAATTTTGGACTTCAAGAAATTGTATAGAGACACATGCAAAATAGACATTTTGACAAAAGACATAGATAAAGAGATCAACATAGCCCAAAAGGAAATAAATGATATTATTGACAACTTGATAGGTTCATCAGATTCAATATCAGTAATTGAATAGGAAATTATAGGATTTGAAGGAAAAATAGAAAAACTTGAGAAAGACAAGGAAAGGATAAAGTTTAAGGCAAAAGAACTTAAGTGCAGACTAAGTCCTAAACTGGATATCCTCATCTCTTTAAGAAAAGAGATTTCTGAGGCTCTTGTTCCAAGACTTAAGACAATGGAAGAGAAAATGCACTTTCTCACCGGTACAATTCAGAGAACAGAAGCATCAATAATGGACAGTGAGATTTTATAACAGTTTGAATGTTGCCTTAACAGAAATTTATCATCTTGTAACCCACCGGTTACAAAGATCAAGATAGGAACTACACTCAATTGACATTGAATGACAACCTTTTTCATTGATGCCAAAGGTGGATTAGTTGAGGATGAGAAAAAGGATAACAGAAGAGATCGTCTACTCAGGGGGAGCACTCAATTTTGAAGAAGACAGTTTTGGTAAGATAAATTTTGGACAACACTTCTGGATATACTTTTTGGCTTTTTCTCATGAGTGTTGCCATCAATGCCAAAGGGGGAGATTGTTAGAAGATGCACACTCCAATGAGAAATTGGAGGTGATTGAAGGTATTGTCATTGATGGTAACCTTACAATCCTATGGCACTAGCACCGGCACCAAAAAACACCGGCTCAGGCACAGACTCTACACCAGCATATGTTCACCAGCACCGATAAGATTGATTACCGACACCCTGGCCGACAGGATGTTATTTATTGTATTTTGTAATTAATTGTAATATCTTTTTTAAGATGACAAGGTGAGTTGTAAGATGACTCATATAAGTATTAAGGCAGAGTAAGGATATGATGGATAGGTTATTGATGTGAATATTAAGGCAGAGTTTGGAATAAGGTTTTGGAAGTTGCAGAGCTTAAACTAGTACTGAACCTGGCATAGCAGATGCTGATCCGAAGAAGTACATGACATTGGATTTATATAATCCACTTTTGTAAGTCAGTGAGACTTCTCTTTTGTATTTAAGCAGTGAACTTTAGGTAGTTGGCCTTCCTGCATGTGCAGGCCCCTATTGTAACAGTAATATTCCCTTATTGGCCAGTAAGCGAATATTGTGGGTCATAAATCCCACCAAGGTTTTTCCCACACTGGGTTTCCTCGTTAAAATATTGTGTTATGGTGTGCTTTCTATGTTGTGGTTGTTGCTCTTATTTACTGCATTAATTCTAGTTTACCAGTACATTGTTTTGAGATGCAATTCATTTAATAAGTTAAGAAAATCCATAAACCGGTTAGATACTGATTCACCCCCCCCTCTCAGTATCTTTGGGAATCCTAACATAGATCACATTTGGTTTACACATGTTTCTATGTGAGTATTGTTACTAGTGTGATACTTCTTGGCTCTATTGACCTGAAGTCTCATCTAGGTGCTTGGTTCCAACCACTGGAATGTGAGAACTCTACATTGTTCTATAAACTATGTCCATCTATTGGCCATCTCTCTAATAAATTCCTTGTTGGGAGCTCCAAAAATTTCCTTAAGATGAAAGGTAAAAGGCCTTTGGATTCTTCTTCTTTCTTGGAGGCTTCTAAACCATTCTTGAAGCTTTCTAAGGCTCAATCTCCTTGGGCTAAGGTGACCTCTGATATGGTTATAGTTGATTCAAGTGGTGTTGGTGATATCCCTTTGGCCCCAATTGAGGGGTCAACCCCTACCCTTCCTAGGTTGGGTCTTTCCCCCCTGAAATCATGAATGAAGTGAGGATCCCATTTCCCTTCTTGGACGATGATGCAAAGATGGTGGAATCCCCTTTGGAGATCCAATGGGCTCCTTATTTTTCATCGGTTATGGATAGAGTCCCCTTTGTTCCTTAGGGCTTCTAAGTGCATGTTGCTCTTGGAAAGTTCTTTGTTTTTGCACCCCCCATCATTTTCTCCCCTATTCAGGGGGTGGCTCCTTTGAAGTTGGCTGGTGAGATGCGTAAATATTCTTTGGAGTCTCCCCAGATTCTTGCCCAAGAGAAATCTTCCTTGGCAGGAGTTAGTGGCCCCCTTTGGCTAGTGGGAGGAGGATAGCTGATGTGGGGAGGGATTTGAAGGTAAGTAGGAAATATATTAAGGAAGTGAGACAATTAAATGTGGCTCATAATATGGCTAATGGTTGTGAAAGTACTCTAAAGAAGTACTACTCCCGTAACACTTCCAAACAAAGATCTTCTCCTAAAATATTAGGGGACTTAATGGTTTTGCTGGTGTAAATAATTATTCATCATGGGTATTATTACACCTTACTTAAGTTTACTTAGGAAATGCATTTCATAGTAGTTTGGGTATGAGACACTTGGGTGTTTGTGTCACATTGGGATAGTGTGTGTAGGAGAATTTCCACCTTTTATGGCGTGATCTTGCTACTACTCCATCATATCCACTTATTGTAGAGTGATAATTCCACCTTCAGTGGGTGATCCACCTCATGTGGAATATTTTATTGTTTCTCCTACCTACCACACCTATATCCTACCTACCCTTGTTTCTTATTGAGCCACATGTCATGTTTGTGTTCTCACATATCCATATTGCCTTGCCTATATAAGCAGGCTCATATTCATTGTATGTAACAACCATTTTTTATCTATTGATGAGAATACAATTTATTCTTGTCCTATATCTTGTCTCTCTATTTTGTACGTTTCATTGAGCTCTTGATCTTGGAAAAATCTCACATGGTATCAGAGCCATTAGAGCATCATTTATTTGTCCTTGAGAGACATTATTGCAATGTCAAGAGGCAGATATGAGGAGCAGCATATTTTGGAGGCATCCTAGACCAAATCTGACCTCACCATTGCGTCCAGGTGGCCGTTTCCATGATTTTGAGTATAAATTCAACCTATTTTGGTGTAAGTCAAAGTTTTTTTTAACTAAAAAATTATCAAAATTTTCTATTTCTATGTGTGGGGTTTACCCCGCCACCGTACCCTGCAACCAATTTTCTATAGGGACCGTACAGCTCACAGGTCTTCCTGATTTTCGGCCCGCTTTCGGTGACTCCGGTCTGCTTCCAACAACTCCCGCCCCATGCTCAGCATCGGCAACCTTGTATCTGATACCGACGTCGATGACCCATACTGTTCCGACTAGTAGCCCCTCCTCCGCCGACTGCTGTTGTCCACTCTCACCATTGACTGCTATCTGACGACTCTCGCTGACCTCTCCAATTGCCTATCGAGCCCCTCCACCACCTCGGCTGCCACGTGGGCCACCCTGCCACACAGTCTCTTGCATAGTCAAAAGCCCAGTTGGTTGCCACATCAGCCTGCCACCTGTTGACACATCAACTGCCACGCTATCATTTCTCAGGTGCCACATTAGCAGTATTGTACGACTGTACAGTCCATCTCATCATTCTGTATTGTTGTGTCAGCTATTTTGGCCAACCAGATTGCGCCACGTCAGCAGTCCGTACACTACGGACACCCAGACAGCAGGGAGGTGAAATTTTTGTGACAACTAGATGACCTTCAAATTTAGGCTTGTAGTTTGCTGATGTCATCATTCTTTCGAAAAATTTGCAGGCCCCCTCTATTGAGCTTTTTGATTTTGCAAGTCAACTTCAAATTGCCATATCTTGCTCATTTTTGCTCCTTTTTTGGTGCACTTTTTTTTGAAATGGGCTATAAGTTCATGTACTTTCTCGTGGTGGCATTATTTTTTAATTTTGATGGACATATTTTATAGAAATATCAGTTTTTGGTGACTTTACCTATCCAATCTCCATTTCTACAACTTCCAAGACTCTGTTTGGGCTCATACGAACTCTTTTTCAGGTGCAATTTTTTTTAAAGTACATAATTTTTCATCTACTCTCATAATATGCTATCAGTTTGTAGTGATTTTGGGTAGAAATTGTACTTTCAACATATGGTCATTTTTGGCCAATTTAACATTTGTATTGCATAGATCTACCTTGTTGGCCTTTTGCATTGTAGTTCTCAGCCTATTAGGGCAGTTGTAAAACAAAATCAGAAGTCCACCTTTCCATTGTTTGCAAGTGGGCTATTGTACACACACTACATATAAAGTGCCAAAAATCATCATTTTAGGGGGGGTACTTTGATTGATTGAATTTGGAGGGGTGTCTCTTGTGATTTTGTGCTCTTGTGTTCCTTCCTTTCTACTGCTATGGGTTCTCCTAAGTTTCCTCTCTTAACTCCTTATAATTATGCTACTTGGAAAATTGATCCATGGAGTAAACTTATGGAAAAAGGACTAACTCATTATATTGATGGAACTATTCTTGCTCCCACTGATCCTAAGGCTGATCCTATTGGTCACTTGGATTGGCTCACTAAAAATATCATGGAAATTGGTACCTTAAGAAAGTATGTATCAAAGGATCTCATTTTTCATATTGAGAAATGTACTCTAATCAAGGATGCTTGGCAAAAGTTTCATGACTTGTTTGATCTTATCAATCTCATGATCTCTTTCTTTGACACAGTCTTTAGCTGCCCTCTTGGCTCATGTGGATAGTTAGGGCTTCTAACTCTCTTCTCAGATTTAGCTTTTCACCATTTAGTTTTTCAACTTCTTCAACTAATGCATCAATGTTAGCTTCATCTGAAGAACTATTATCAGATATTTCCAATAGTTGTTGGGTCAACTCTCTCTTTTTGACTTTTGAAGCTTTAAATCCGACCCTTGGGGTTTCAAGATCTTCCTTGGTAGATTCAAGCACTCTATCCATCTCAACGTAGTTCATATCCCCCATGGCGGCTTTAGGGTTTCCTTCCAAGCAATTAACCCTTAAGGAAGTTGGTCTCTGATACCAATTGATAGACTTATAAAGCACCGAGAGGGGGGGTGAATCAGTGACAACAAAAACAATACTACTTTAAACACTGATTGGTTGAGATACTTAACAAGTTTACTAAACACTATGCATTCAATCCAAAATGATATTAAATCATCCACAATAATTAAAACATCCACCATAATACAAGTGTTTATACATGGAAAACCCAAATGAGAAAAATCATGGTGAGATGGGACTCACAAGTTAACTATCTGCAGTAATAGGTAACTGACAAGTTAATGTATACAAAAGTGCTTTGCTAGGAGTGAATCTTGTTAAAGATCCCAAAGCTCTGTTAGTAGCTATACCCTGTTAAAGGTAGTACCCTGTTAGGAGTAACCTCGGTAGAGGATTTTAGAATCCAAACTAATGGATCACCTTGTTAAAGGATTTGTACAATGAAGCTTGTTAGAGCTTACCTGGTTAGGGGATTTGACTGTTGTAGTGATTAGAAAACAACAAGTGGTGTGATCTAGAAATAGCACAACTTGCTTGAATAGATCCTCTTCTGCTCAATCAAAACTGCATCACCAACATATTATGCAATGCCTTCAACAACTTAGCACTTCTACCTCACATCATATCATATCCCCAAAATAGTTCATTATAATGTCATTATATAGACATTAGATTTCATGTCAGCTTAGAAATCATATCATAATTTCCTACGTGTAGTGTGTCTGGACAATCTAACATAACTCATCACAAATTACTACCAAAATTTGTTAGTTAGGGGTAACTCATCACGATCGGTGATAACTCATCACATAGTTAATGAATACCGATGGCAACATTGATACCAATTAGAATTAACCACTTTCAACATATAAACCGATTGTCCTTCATTTGCTTCTTTGATGGTCTCCACTAAATCTCCAAGTTGGTGTCAAGTCATTCTAGCATATACCGGTTGACACTCTCTAAACCATCATAAACTAAACTTCCAATACTAGTTACAATACAAGTAACTTTAGAAGTAATATTGGTTTGTCTAATGACAATGTGATCATATGTGTGTGTGTACATGTTCCATCAATGACAACACATGAATTCATTCATTACAATCATCATCAAGCCAATAGTATGGTGCAAAGATCATTAAATTCACTAAGGGATTACCCTCCTGGGTTATGCAGAGGCCAAAGTGTAGAAGGATTTCTCTGAATCCTTTTTAGGTGGTCCAAGTTCTTGAGGATTTTTAATAGCTGGACTTGGCTTCTCCATAGATATTTGAAGAATCAACTTGGTTTTTGCATTGTAGCAGTGTAAACTGTTAGGACCTGAAGGCAACTGAGAGGGCGGGGTGAATCAGTTGTCTAATTATTTCAACCTCAAATATGACATAATCAAACTTGATACATAATACCGGTAAACCAAATTTAATGTCGGTTAATAGAATAACACTTAATATCAATACCAGTGAAACTTATGATGAATACTAAGAGGGGGGGTGAATTAGTATGCCAAAAATCTTAAACACACTCTTAAGCAGTTTAACTGCAGACCAGTGTAGTAGATTAAGCAATAAACCAATTAAAACATAAAAAAGCCAAATAGCAAATAAAGCATTCACCCACAGAAGAACAATCAGCATAACACAAGATGTTTTGACATGGAAACCCAAATGGGAAAAACCACGGTGAGTAAAACTCACAAGTCAACTATCTGTAGAATAGAGAGCAGACCGGTTAAGGCTTTACAATGTTCTTCACCAGAACAGATCCTATTACAAATCCAAATCTCTGTTAGGAGATAAGTCCTATTAAAGACTACCCTATTAGAGGATTTCAGATCCACAACTGCGAACCACCTTGTTAGAGGATTTACAATAGGCTTGGCTGGGCCTACCTAGTTAAGGGTTTCAAACTTGTTGAAGATATTAGTAATCAACAAGTGAATGATCTAGACAGTAGCACAACATGCTTGATTGGATCCTTGACAACTCCTTGTTAATGCATTCAAGAATTACTTCAGTCTTCTATATTTCACACTCTCAATCTCTATTATGTGAGACCTTTTCTCGCACATACCTTATCTTCATTTGCACACTATAATATCTCCTAAAACACTAGACATGATGTCCTCATATAGGAACTTGATTTCATGTCGGTCCAATAAGATTAGACTACAATTTCCTAGGTACACTACATCTAGACACATTTGGTAACACGACACAAAAATACCACCAAAGTGTCGGTGGATGATAACTCATCACATATTACAATTATACCGGTTGACAAATTATATCGATTACTGGTTAATAAGTGAAGACTAGAGAACTAGAAGATAGTGTTCCAATCAAAACGTTAACTATCGCTCGAGGTCTCCATTCTGCTTTGATATCTTCATACCGCTTGGGGTCTTCGGTCATGCTTTGACTGGTAAGCATCTTTTTGCATAACATCGATAGTCTTCAACAAACAAAGACTATACATTTAATGGCATGCAATATCGGTTAAAACAACTACCAGTTGAGAATAATTCATACATCAAATAAGTGTGTGTCCATCAATGACAATCACAACTAAACATCATCAAAATACCAACAATCTCCCCCTTTGGCATTGATGGCAACACTTAGGAAAATTTTGACATCTAAGTTCTTACAAAACAAAATCAGATGTCGTAATCAAAATTACTCCCCCTAAGCATATACACTACTCCCTTTGCAAAAGTTACAAGTATGAAATTGTAATGCTCGCCACCAAAATTTTAATATACACCACTCCCCCTTTACCAACAATGACAAAGTAATGCAAAATATTCCCTTTTTGCATAATATAGAAACAAAGTATGTGTTCATGACAATAAAGAGTAAAACTTTTCAAAAAGAGACTTAAAGGTTTGCATAAAATTTTTAATGTCTGAAGACGACGACTCAAGAAGTGAGGCAATAACTTCACTCTTGGTCTTCATCTGGAAGGCTAATTCTTCCATTGCATCGATGGTGCTCATCTCTTGTGTCACAGTAATAGCTTCCATGTTCAGGAAGTACTTCTGAAGAACCTGCAATTTTGGCAATAGGAGCAACTAGAGCTCCTGCAGATCTCGAGTTCGATTGGAGATTTCTGAGTCAAGCTTCGCAATCTGATGCTGGTGAGTATGAATAGTTTTTCCATATATTGTGAATAGATCATAGGGTAGTTTGAAGTTTCTGATATATTTTTGTAATTCCGATTGGAGTTGAGTTTTCTGTTTCAGAGCATCTTCACAAAATAGGTGAGGTTGACAGATTTTACTCAAAATTAGGTTACCTTCACCCATGGATGAACTTATATCACATTTTTGCTTAACTAGTTGTGCCTTGTCTTCATCCATTTGTTTTACTAAGCCAACTGTGAGTGCCTTTTCATGATTTTTCTTTGCAGTGGCCTGGGCGACATCTTCCAAACATTGTACCTGGTCATCTACTATTGTGCAAAGAAGTTTCAGCTTGGCCAATGAGGAATCGGTACTGGGGAGGTTAGTACCGGGGATTACATTGGAAAGGGTGTCAACAAAAAATTGAATGACATCATGCTCCTTCTTTTTCCTCAGTTCTTCCAATCTCTCCTATGCTAGTTGAATGCTCTATAGTAGCTTAGTCTCATCAACCGATTGAGTCAGACAGGCAAGAGTCAAATCGGTGTGACTAGTGGAATCAACCTGCTTGGCTTGATCTTTAGTTTTCTTCGGAGCCTGTCCTCCTTGCTTTGCATTTATCTCCGCTTGTCTTTTCTTCTCCTCTTCTTCTTTTTCTAGAGCTACCTTGGTGGCCTTTACTTTCTCCTCTTCCACTCTCCTTTTCTCCTCTTCTTTCTTCTTCTCTTCTTCTTTATTTTTCTCCTCTTCCTTTTCCTTCTTTACTTCCTTCTTCCTCTTTTCTTCTTCCTTCCTTTTCTCTTCTTCTTTCTTTTTCTCTTATTCCTTCTTCTTCTCTTCTTCCTTCTTCTTCTCTTCCTCTTGTCTTGCTTTCTCCATGTGCTCTTGCTCTTGTTTTTCTTTCTTTGCTTTCTCTTTTTCTTCTTTTTCTTTATTAGGAGTGATATCCTCAATGTCCAGTGCATCAACATCAATGGGTTCATTTTGTTCTACCATTCTTTCACTCAGATTGTCAAGGACTTCATCTGGTTTGGCTGTGGATAGGTCAGATTCTTGTTCAGCTTGCTGATTATCTTTGGATACTTGTTGCATTTTGACAGAAGCTTTAACCTGCAAATGGGTGTCTTTTTCCACTTCAGAAGTTTTGCCTCCGAGTAGTTGAAGTCTTCTTCTTTGAATGAAGAAAATGCCTTTGTATTTGTCAATAATCTCAAACAATTCTGAGTTAGAGGCATCTAGAAAATATTGAGTAAAAACTTTCTCCTTGATTTCTTGCTCTTTTTCAATGGCAATGCGCCATTGTTGTCCAAAGAATCATACAAAGATTTAGAAGTAACTGATTTAATTTCAGAAGGTGACCGATCATTAATACATAACTATTTAATAAGTTCTTGTTCAACGCCCTCCTTTTCACTATCATTGTAATCATCAAAATATTCTTTTAAATCATCAAGAACTTTTCTTCTAATATTCTTTATGGTCCTTTGACAATGTGTCATAGGTTTGTAAGAAGAAATATCTATATTTATCGGTGTAGAGGTTGCTGGTACATTACCGGTTGACTTCGTCTTCTTACTTAATTGCCTTGTTTTCTTCATTTCTACCTCTGGTTCAGTGTCTTCTGAATCCGGTGAGTTATTCCTGGTTTTCCTCTTTCATTCGAATACCTTTGCCAGAATAGCCTCCGGTTTCTTTTTGGCTGGTGTCCTCTTAGTCACTTTAGGACTAACAACAGATGTAACCGGTGCCGATGCCGATGGCACTGTTTTATTCTTTTTTTGCTTCGGTACCTTAGTAGATTTGATCCTTTCTAAGTAAGTATCAGTCCTCTTCTTCTTGGGATGTAGTGGTGAATCAAGTAGGGTAGAGGCATACCCTATCAATATATCATTTACCATTTCATAGCCCATAGGCCCAACTACATCTTTTCTGGGTTCGACCGCTTCCATTATGCAATGATCTATTTTGATTGTAAAACATATGTCATCTTCATATTTCTTAACCAGATCACTAGATATTCTCATTCTCTAGTTCATCTTTAGTTTGAATTCATCAAAATATCTATTCAGAGTCTCCAGATATGCAGTTTCTACTACTTGTAGACTCTCCTTTATTTGTCTGGAAACTAGTAGGTCAATTGACCATTTAATATCACCAACTCCAGGAAAATATCCTTGAAAGTAGAAAAATAAACCGACAAGTAGTTGACCAAACTTAAACCTCTGGGTTTTGTCTGATTTGATCGACTTCAGGTTATCTATTAGTTGTTTCTGTATACAAGTACATAAGTCACCTTCTAGATTTTCTTTTATCATCATGTAGGCGGCATGCACCGTAGCTGAAGGAACATAATTCATTCTGCTAGCATAGAATATTCTATACCTGATTACCATACATGCATACTTTGCCAAATCATCTCTAATGGTGTTGACCATCATTTCCCGTTGGTCACTCGCAGAACCGGTGAGCTCTGTCACTTTGGTTTTGGGGATCTTTCAAAGAATGAGGACTTCCCCAACATTGAAGAATCCAGTCACGGTATGAATTGCCTCTGGTGTAATATCACGGGTTTGCTCAAGGTACATCTTATCACCATGAACCCTACTAAGGATAATCTTGATGTGTTCTTCTGTAAATTCTTCGAGAAAGTATACTGCATTATGCAATTTATTCTTCTCTATTATGCTAAATTCAGGTTTAATCTTCTTATCATCTCCACAGAATAGACTCATCTGGGAGTGAATTACTAGGGACCCTAGGTCTTCTAGTTTGCAATCAATATATCCTGAAACATCGCCTTCGGCAATGACTTCGGTGGGAATTTGAGATAAGGCATTATATTTCATCTTCCTTTTAAGAAACTCAGGTGCATCCTCGAGTTCACTAGAATTAGAAGGGATTTTAGATGTAGATGCCATATCTAAAGGATTCCAAATGATAAGAATGTTCCAACGAAAAATACCTTCACACTCCAAACTAGGGTTTGCCATTGGTGAGCACAACACACCTTTTCAGAAGCTTGTTTACCACTTTCACTTCCACACTGATAGCTTGAAGTGGCTACAAAGTCTTGTGTAAGATTCCTTCCTGAACTCTTTCGAATGCAAGATGAATTGCTCTAGTTGCGCTGCTTAGACTAGAAAAATTCTTCTTTGAAAATAGGTAAGTAAGAATGATGACAAAAGTCACCATTAGAGCTCAAACCCTAATTTTACCTTTTACCACTTCATTTCTTTTGTCAGTTGATAGGTAACAAATACCGATATACTCCCCCTAAGCTTTTTGAAGCTCAGCTTGCCGGTTCAGGGATTTCTACACTAGGTACGGAAACTGGTACATCTTATGCTTCTCTTCAGATTTCTTTTTCCCTATTTTATCCATATCCGCTTGAATGGTTTCAACATCAATCTTTCCTTCTGGGTTGATCGGTATATCTCCCAATGGATTCTTTCTCAGTCTACATGCTCTGGCAATGTGTCCTAGTTTGTTGCAATGATAGCATACCATTCCAGGTGTTCTCCATGGTCCAATGTTCACATTTCTATTCTTCCTTCTGCATGTTGCAGTAGTGTGACCACTACCATGATAGACCAAATAGGTTGCTCTCCAACTTCTTATTTCTTCATAACCATTTGATCGGTGGTCATAGGTTCTGTACCGGTTTGGGTTCCAGTTCATAGGAGGTTCCGGGACAACTCCTTTAGCTCTTGGTGGATAACTTATAGAGTAGTTCATAATCGACTTTAACTCAAAATCTCTATGCCCAAACTTGTTGCATTCATAACAATGACCATTAAATCTACCAGTTCTAGCCACATTGTTTTAAAAGTAAGGAAAGTTATTGTAAGCCTTGCTTCTACATATATTGGCAGTATGTCCTTCCTTAAGACAGTTAAAGCAAATAGGTTTAAAATTTTTCTTACCTTTACTTTTCTTAGGTGTCAATTGCTCCTTTGGTGCATCACTCTTGGTTCCAGAGGTATCACCTTCCTTGTACCTAGAGAAACCAAGTCCAGTGGTATCCTTTGATGGCTTTACTGATTCCAGCTTTTGTTCTAACCTAGCAGCACTTCGGTTGAACTTAGCAAGTATCTCCTTTGTCTTAGCAAGTTCCTTGGAAAGAGAATCATTGGTCTTCATCAAGCATTCATTCTGAGAAATCGCTATATTCAGTTCAGCTTGTATTTCTTCTTTCTCTTCTTTTTCTTCCTCCAGATAGGCCGTAATGGTATCGACTTCTTGTTTCAATTTAAAGATCTCATGCTCCTTGTCCTTTACCAAATCTTCTTCTTTTCTTCTATTTTCTAGCTCCTGACTCATCTTGATAGTCATTCCTTCCAACTCCCTCCTTAGGTTAATTTTGGATTAATTTAGTTTCTCCACTTCTCCAACTAGGGCATCCATGTATGCTTCATCAGAAGAGTTGTTTTCAGTAAATTCCATCAATTGCCTAGCAAGTTCTCTTCTCTTGGCCAAAGAGGCTTTATACTTGAATTTGAGTTCATCATAGGCTCTCTCAGAATTAGTAAGACAATGAGTGAGTTCCCTCATGCTGTATTCCCCCATATCTCCTTCCAATTGATTAGACTTATAGAAAGGTTGGCTCTGATACCAATTGATGAATACTAAGAGGGGGGGGTGAATTAGTATGCCAAAAATCTTAAACAAACTCTTAAGCAGTTTAATTGTAGACTGGTGTAGTAGATTAAACAATAAACCGATTAAAACATAAAAAAGCCAAATAGCAAATAAAGCATTCACCCACAAAAGCACAATCACCATAACACAAGATGTTTTGACATGGAAACCTAAATGGGAAAAACCACGGTGAGTAAAACTCAAAAGTCAACTATCTGTAGAATAGAAACCAGACCGGTTAAGGCCTTACAATGTTCTTCACCAGAATAGATCCTGTTAGGAATCCAAATCTTTGTTAGGAGATAAGTCCTGTTAAAGACTACCCTGTTAGAGGATTTTAGATCCACAACTGTGAACCACCTTGTTAGAAGATTTACAATAGGCTTGGCTGGGCCTACCTGGTTAAGGGTTTTAGACTTGTTGAAGATATTATTAATCAACAAGTGAATGATCTAGAAAGTAGCACAACATGCTTGATTATATCCTTGATAGCTCCTTGTTAATGCATTCAAACATTACTTCAGTCTTCTATATTTCACACTCTCAATCTCTGTTATGTGAGACCTTTTCTCGCACAAACCTTATCTTCATTCGCACACTTCAACATCTCCTAAAACCCTAGACATGATGTCCTCATATAGGAACTTTATTTCATGTTGGTCCAATAAGATTAGACTACAATTTCCTATGTATAGTGCATCTAGACACATTTGGTAACATGACACAAAAACACCACCAAAATGTCGATGGATGATAACTCATCACATATTACAATTATACTGGTTGACAAAGTATACCGATTACCGATTAATAAGTGAAGACTGGAAAAATGGAACATAGTGTTCTGATCAAAAGGTTAACTGTCGCTTGGGTTCTCCATTCTGCTTTGAGATCTTCATACCGCTTGGGGTCTTTGGTCATGCTTTGACTGGTAAGAATCTTTTTGCAGAACACCGATAGTCTTCAACAAACAAAGACTATGCATTTAATGACATGCAATACCGGTTAGAACAACTACCAGTTGAGAATAATTCATACATCAAATAAGTGTGTGTCCATCAATGACAATCACAACTAAACATCATCAAAATACCAACAACTTAATGCATGAAACAGAAAGAGAAACAACATCCATAACACATAACACAAAGATTTATGCATGGAAACCCTATAAGGGGAAAAAATACGGTGGGAAACCTTACCCACAATCAGATGATACTACTACAGATAGTATGTGTATACAAATGGGGTCTGCACATGCAGAAAGGCCAACCGCCTAGAGCTCATTGCTCAATCACAAGATGGGAGTCTCACTAACTACTGTAGACACCCAAAATTGTCCAGTCTAATTAAATAAATATTTTATTTATTTAACTATCTAAGCTTAATTCTTCTATTAATTAAATAAATCTTTATCTATTTAATTAATTCATTTATCCTCTTCTAACCTTATTTCTCATTTAGATAAATATATTTATTTATTTAAATTATCCTTTTCCTAAATTAAATAAATATCTTATTTATTTAATTGATCCCACTTCTTCTATTAATTAAATAAATCTTTATTTATTTAATTAATTCATTAAGCTTTTCTACCCATGACACATGTCATTCATCTCTTAATTCCTACACTACCTAACCCTTTCATTATTTTATTATTTCTTTTACCTACCCTCTAATCATAGCCGACCTCCTTTTACACCTCTCAATCTTATCCCTCCATTTCATATAGTGTCTTCTATATAAGAAGATACTTCTTTCATTATCAAACTCTAATGAATGATCTTAATGACTTGACTACACTACGATCCTACTTGCAACCACATTCTGTTCTTTGTTGAGCTCTTGTGCATGTAAAATCTGAGAGCAAATATATCAAGCAAGATCAATGGAGATAGGAAGAATGGAGATCAAAACCCTATTGGACATGTGATGGTATAATCTTTGTGATTTCATTTGATTTGCATTGTCTTAGGTAATTTTCATATGTTATGGTGGATCTTTGTTGTTGTTAGGCTAGGGTTTTGTGGTTGAATTCATTTAGCCTTTCAATATCGTTATTATTGTTATCCATTTTCACCATATACATTTTGGCACACCCGGTGGGACTCTTGTCCCTTTTACATTTAACATCCTTGTTGCAGATCTTGTGTTTTGAAGTTGCAAATCTGACATTTTCAATAGCATTTTGATATTCCCGTGTCTGCGCACTTTCGGATCGCATTTTTTATTTTTTGGCGCATCTGCGACATCTGGAATCGCGTCTGTGTTATTGGCAGTATTTTATTTTGCAGGTTCTAGGAATTGCGTTTGTGTTATTAAGTCGAGTCTGCGGTGTTTTTAGCCGCGTCTGTGTCCAGAAGTCACGTCTGAGTTCTGGAGCCACGTCTGTGTCTCACAGAACCGCGTCTGCGACAGGAAGTTGCGTCTGTGTTAAGGGTAATCGCGTTTGTGTTTATTGATTTCAAATTTTGAGTTATTATTTTAGTTTTGGGTTTTTGCATTTAGGGTTTCAGATCTGGTTTATTTTGCACTAACATTTTCAGATCTAGCTAACGAAATTGGTGCAGCTTGTCTTGAAAGAAAAATCGTTTGGTTGAAGGCCCCTATTTTCACAAAGTCTTTTGGATTTAAAATTTACCTAACTTGTGTGCTTGTAGGAAGGGGTGATTATTTGAAACAATCCAAACTACTAACAACTCTTTGTTGCAGGTCCTTGGCAAGGATTTTTGGATTTTTATTGTGTGCCTTGTTTTCATAGACTAGCAAACACTTCAATTGGTGCAATAAAATTGAATCATTGTCTTTTGTGTCTTGAGCAATAGGCTCTTTTTGTTTAATCTTTAGGGGGCCTATCTTCACGTGTGGTCATTAGGACTACTAGTGAGAAGAGAATGACCCAAGTGGTAGTGAGGAAAACCCATCTCTTCCGAACCACTATAAACAATTGTATTCATGGTGAAAACTATGGATAATGTGTGCTGATTAGTTCATACCAACACTATGTCTCCCCATAAACCCGTTTGATCAAATTTATTTGATCAGTTGTAGGGCATAACCACTACTGGCTGGGAGCCTTCTATATTTACAGAGCTGAAAGTGCTGCATGTATGGCCACATGAGCAGATGCCCTTACTAGCACCTTTTTGTTTTAGAAGCCTAGATCCTTCTAGTTGTTGGGGCAGGAGGTCGGACCTCTAGTAGCGGCCCACACACATACGGTTCTTAGTAGAGATACAAAGTTTGCCACGGGGAGTTTTCGTGGGGACTGATGCTTGGCTGACCTGAGAAGTGTGTGCCGAGGGTGGAGCCAGTGAGGTCAAACATCTAAGTATCCACTCTAAATAGCATAGCCTCGGGGGTAAAACCCCATGTGGGATCAACAACTATTGTCTTGGCCAGCCATAAGAATTGTGCTTGACTTATTTTAAACATTCAAAACATTCAAGACCAAACAACAAAACATTGTGTCTTTTGTGTCTTCAAGTGTATGCAAAACAATTTTACATCAAACAACACACTTTTATTGGAGTCATTTTGAGTCTAGACACTTGCAAACATTGGGTCTTCATCAACACTATGCCCTCTTGTCACGAAAAACAGTCAAACAGTCAGATTTGGTCACAACAAAACGACTTCACAGATTGGAAAAAATTGCACAAATTTTGCAGAAACGCGTCTGTGTTGGACATAATAGCGTCTGTGTTGTATAACCGCATCTGTGAAGGGCAGAAACGCATCTATGTTTACAGATTATAGTTGATCAGAGCCACGTCTGTGTCAGGAAACTACATCTGTGAAGTATACAGGCACGTCTGTGTTTAGAATTGAAAAACTGTTACAATCCAGCAAACAAATACAGTCAGTTTTGGAATTCTTGAGCTTCCTAGGTCATTTCTCCAGGGTTTCATTTAGCAGTCAACCTGTCCTTGGGTCTCACAAAGTCCATCATTGCTTCACATCTCACTTTACATTCACAATTGTCTAAACTTGAGTCAAAAGGTCACTTGCTTGTCCTCACTATACTTTGTCAACACACTACATACAACAACACTTTGCTAGGTGGTCCCTCATCAAGGTTTCTTACCTTTGGGTCTCATTTGGTCTTACTTAGGGTCAAGGTCAACTTACCTCATCAAGAGAAACTATCCTCTCTTTGGAAGTCACACCTACTCTACTACATACATACTTGGTCTTACACTTTGGACATCGCAAGTACACTTCAGATTCATTTACATTCCATCCAACCCTTGGTCTTCCATACTTTTTCCATTTTCATCTAGTCTCACACATCTCGGTCAATACCTAGTTCATGGTTGAAACCCGTCTTCAAAAATATAGGAGAAAAATTAAAGAGGCTCAAGAGTCCGCAAACATGAGTTCTTATCAGTATGACAATGATATCTTTTTCAATTCCGATCATACTACATTACCTAACATGGATGCCTATAGAAACATTCCAAATGTTGAGAACATGGACACTACAAACAACAATGCTACACATAATGACAATATGGACAACTTTTCCGTACATTCGGTAGATGTGGAAGAATCCATTATGAATCCCCATTTCAATCAATTGGTTGAGGAAATAATGAGGAGGGATAAACAATACTTCTTACAAATGATGGCACAAAGTGGAGCCAAGATACCTCATGATTTTGACATGTCTCAAATAATGGAAAATCGACCTTTGCAACAACCTCACTCTAACATGGATCAAAGGAGGCCTAATAGTGGAGGAAACAGAGGACCACATATGGTACCTGAATCACCATCATCTTTGTTTCAAAAACTAGAGGTCCCACATACACATGGTCAAGTATATGATACTCATCTTCGCAGACCATTATTGAAGTCTTATGCAAACAGATATGCTCAATCATATACCAATGCTAAGGATCAACCACCAAAGTAATTGGATATTCAAAGGCATGCTCAAAATTTGGACACAACGAAACCCCGTGTCAAATTTGGGGGCAACACATTAGAACATGACATGCCTGTAGAGTATGGGATACATGGACAAAATAGATATGGCGTTCCTCAATATGAATCTATACCAAGTGGTCCATATACGTAGCATCACTATAGACCTCCTCCATATGAACATGTGTATGATCAATATCATCCATATATGCAACATGCTCCTCCTCCAATTGGTGCCTCAAGTATGGGGTATGGTCCAAGAAGTTGATCTCCACCTAAGAGCAATTTGGAGTAACAAATCCGGGACTTACAAAAGAAAATGGAGGACATAAATACACCAAAGCCAACATACACAATGAGAGAAATATGTCCCTATCCATTTGACAAAAGCATTCCAATGCCTCCATTTCCTACACACTTTGTGACGCCTAAGTTTGATAAGTATAGAGGAAAAGGGGATCCTAAGGCACACATAAGATAGTTTTTCACAGCTTGCATTGAGGTAGCAGTAGAAGAGACATATTTGATGAGATTATTCCCACAGAGCCAAGGTGATCAAGCTATGGAATGGTTCTCCCAACTTCCACCTGGTATTAAGTCATGGGGTGATCTAGCAGAGGCATTTATTCAACATTTCTCCTACAACATAGAGACAGACATATCAGTCACTACTTTGTGCAACACCAAGCAAAAAGATGGAGAGTCTTTTGCATCATTTTTACAAAGATGGAGAAATCTAGCCAGCAGATGCTCTTGTAAAATTCCACAAAAACAAATGGTAGAAATGTTCACCCAAAATGTTAACAAATACATTGGTTATGATTTAAGAAAAGCTTGTTTGTCCACCTTCAAGGACGTCATTAAAAAAGGCTTAGCAACAGAGAAGGTCCTAATTGAACAAGGAGTCATTAAGATATTCAAGGAAAACAAAGATGACTTTAAAGGAAAAGATAAGCCGAGATTTTGGAACAAAAACAAGAACATAGTCAATGATGGTGTTGTTGACGCCAACACAGTGCGACCCAAATTCATCTTTTCGGGATCAAGTTCTACAAACAATCAAGTGAATACTCAAACAACTTCCAGATCACGAAGGAAATATACTCCCTTGGGAGAACCACTTGAATCAGTCTTCAAAAAGCTAGTGGCAAACAAGGTAATCATAGTTCCAGATTTTCCTCCATATGAACCAAAGGTTAAACCAAATTGGTGGAATGATGATGAGTATTGTGAATTTCATAAGAGCAAAGGTCATAAGATAGGAAATTGTCATCGACTAAAGAGCATCATACAAGATCTCATTGATAGAGGTGATATTGAGATTGAGGGACACTCGTCTAATCAAGAGCATGATATGTTTAAGGAGCCATTCCCAAAACATGACAAAGGAAAAGCTAAAGCCACAGAGGACCAAACCAACTATACCAGAGCATCCTACAACTATGATTCAACCATCAATCACATCTCGACGGACAACTATGTCTCTACCATTATCATCAAGGATAAAACGTCTGAGAATTCTACCTGGAGACCCAAGATTGTCCTAAAAGGTGTTGGATCTTCTTCCGAACCTACCTCTGAATGTCATGTTACAACCTGCCGAGGTAAATTCACTTTGCAAGGTGCTCCAGCCAAGAACACCACTTCCTCATCAACCAAACCTGAGTATGACCTTGTAGAACAGTTAGGCAAGACACCCGCACTCATCTCCATCCTTGAGCTATTACGCATATCCCCCGCTCATAAAGCTATTCTTGACAAAATCTTGAGAGACACTGCCATTCCTACTGATCTGAACGTGGACCAGTTTCAAGCCATGGTGGGATACCTTTCCATTCCACATTCACTTACATTCACAGAAGCTGATGACGCCTCCGTAAGTCAGCCACATAATGCACAGCTACACGTTGAAGCCTTCATACACAAACATCGAATAAAATGAGTTCTGATAGATGGAGGAGTAGGTCTAAACATTTGTACATTGAGCATAATTAAACAATTGGGATATTCTGACAAAGCTGTGAATTCTACAAACAAAATTACCATCAAGGCATATGATGATGAAGAGCGTTCATCCAAAGGCACAGTCACCTTACCTCTCAGAGTTGGGCCCATTACAAAGGATGTGGTTTTTCAGGTCCTTGATCTAGATCTCACATACAACATACTCTTGGGACATCCATGGATTCATGAGATGAGCGCAGTCCCATCTACATATCATCGATGTATCAAGTTCCCACACAATGGAGTTGAAGTGACTGTAAAAGCTGATCCTAACCCATTCATATATTGCAACAATCTAAGACCTAGATCAAAAATAACAATTCCAGCCAATCAAGAAGCTATTCCTTCATCAGCATATGTGGATCCAGAATCCTTGAAAGCTTCTACATCAAAACAAGTAGAGATAAAAGAAAAGTTCAAGGTTAAAGACCTAGGATGTGGTGAGTATATTTTTCATGTTGATCAACTCTCACTATCTCCTAAGGTATTCAGTCAACAAGAACAACCTACAAAAAATTTGCAATATCAAGGAATTGGGTGTGAACCACCTAGTGTTGTGGCTACTAAGTCTGAATGCAAATCTCCTCTAGTGGTGCAAGCATCTCTTGATATTAATAGTCCTAAGAGTGGTTCTAGAAAAGAATCTATTGAGCATATCACCAGCCCTCTTGAGAACTCACATAGCCTTACCATTTCATCCACTCATTCCATTTCTAGTCTGCTCCTAGACTTGGATCAACAAGAATCACAAAAGCCCTTACTTATTGGGGATCAAAAATCAAGCTTTGAAAAGAAAAATCTAAACGTCAAAAATAAAGAAAAGTCCTTTAGTCCAAATCAAAATCAAAAGCTATTGGACTCTGCAAAAATCAAAGTCAAGGATAAAAATCCTATGAAGCAAAAAGAGCAAGAGTTGATCTCCCCTAATATCAAAATAACTGGGGGCAAAAGTTCTAAAATTTCAAGTCAAAAAGCATACTTGTTGATCCTAAGTCTCCATCATGCTATCCTACTTTCACTTCTTTTCACAATCATAAGCCTTCATCACTCATCCACTTGTTCCACACATCCTTTCCCTTCTGGCGATACATCATGGACCTTTAATGGAGCTTCCTCAAGGGAATTTGTTATCAAAGGTGCCCAAACTTCTTTAGGTGACACGCATATGGGCCTGTGTAGTCCACACACTAGTAATTCTATCTCAGTTTCTTCATCAAGGAAGATAGTCACTCAAGATACACATCATTCAGTCAAGGAATGTTGCAGTTACAATCATAAGGTTAAGCCTCACACATTTGAGGTAGGGGACTTAGTTCTCAGAGAAAATCCCAAAAATCAGCAAGACAGAGAGAAGAAGGGCAAGTTCGAACCAAATTGGCTTGGTCCTTACATCATTACAGCAGCATATGGATCTGGGGCATATCAGCTCTCAACTACAGAAGGTGAACCTTTGGAGGATCCTATCAACAACATGCACCTTCGCAGGTTATACACATAGCTCTTCAAAGTATCCTAATTCAAAAATACAAAAAAAATTAAAAATTTTCAAAAATACAAAAAAATCAAAAATTTCAAAAAATACAAAAAAAAATTCAAAAATTTCAAAAATACAAAAAAAATTATAAAACAAAAAAATCGTTACTTGGTGAAAACTTGACAAGAAGGCGCCTTGTGACACAAAAAAAAAAAAAAACATTGAAAAATAAAAAAAAAGTAAAGAGAAATAATTTCATCCAACGATGAAAACCACTTCGGTGGCGCCTTGGGCAAGTACCTTGGTGAAAACTAGGTCACCAGCGCCATGCGTAGAGACATTTCTCCTCCCTCCTTCAGGATTCACTTTCATCCTTTCACTTTGCACATACTCACAACCTATTCATTCATAATAAACTTACCCATTCCCATCATTGCTTGTTATTAATCTACCCAAGATTGGTTAGCCATTCATAATAAACCTCCCGTTTTACCTCCCTTTCCATCCATAATAAATTAGATCCTATCTGTGGCTAAGGCAAATCCTACGTCTAGTGATGGGTGTGGAACTAAGAACATCACATGTTTCGAGGAGTATAGTTTCTTCTAGCTTCCTTCAGTCTATCCGCGCACAATCCGCAATAAAGCAACATTTGCATCACAGATCCGCAATAAAGTTTCATCTTCTACGCAATAAAGTATCAGTTTCATGGATTCAGTTAGTTTCAGATGAGACACAGTAGCAACAATGGGCTTCAACAAATCAAATCTTTCAACAGACTCAGACAACATATGGTTCAGTGCTATCTATCCTTTCTATGAAAGTAAACATTGTGACCACAATCAAATAAGACTTATACAAGTGACAAGAGACACTAAACTTGAGGGCTACAGTGGATGTTGGTGTCGAGTCTTGGTTTTCTTTTGATTTTATCTTTTTGGTGACATGTCTTTTAGCTTTTTCGGGACATCTCTGACTAGAGATTCTATCTCCAGGATGTCTTTGAGTAGAAAGCCGAGGATGGGGTATCGTCACCTATTTGTATTTGTTGTCTGTGGATTGTCTCTTAGTAATGCTATGACTTGTCCAAGGATATGAGGACACTGTGAGTCTAGTGTGAACTGGGGCATTCCTTGTTTGTGACTATCTTATCTCCATGCAAATAGGTACAATGACTTTGTGGGTCAAACATATGCCTCGATTGTCATAACCTATTTTGCCATAATAAAGCTCAATGATGATAACGCACAAGAAGCTCTTTCACTTTCATATCTTCTATCTTTCATCCCCCTTTCTTGATTGCCTTCCATCGTCCTTCTTGAGTCCGCGTAGCCTGCTATCACATGACTGAGTATAATGGCACACCAAAAATATTTGCATTTCATGTAGTTGCACCTGCATTATCACATATAAGCATTTCATACATACATATAGATATCACAATTGCATCACATCCTGCACACAACACATGTTAGAACATTTTATATTCTCATCATGTAAATAGTCATTTGCATTATCATATTCATCTACATTACATACATTCACATTTGCATCATGCATACACATATAAAACATAAAAGAGCAAAAATATTGCATTTCATCATGTACATATTTGCATCCATATCTTAAGCATCACATAGAAACATACATCATGAAACATCTCATCACATAGGTACACATGCATATAGCTGCCGCAAAGATGAATCATCTCATATATATATAAAGTGTCATGATACAATGATGTCAAAATCATATGGCTACAATCACCTGAAGGTGTCTACATCATCATACAAAAATGATACAATACTGATACATAGGGAGCCCTCTACGGCTATGATGAATTCCCTCCCTTAGAGCCGGCTGGCCTCAACGGAGTCTAAGCCCTAGAAGGACCCACCCCAAGATCATCTCTCCTGGCCCCTGTGTCCTCTACAGCCACCCCTCGTGTCACCCTATCCAGACAGAGGAACCCACTGATAACTCTTGCCAACACTGTTGGTAGTGCTAATCCTGTCCATGTCATGGTATCCCATGCCACATGTCCAACCCTCATCTTCAGTCTTGGATCTTGAAACACTCATCTCAATGCCTCCCTATCTCCATCTCGATCGTAAGGAATCAACTCCCCATCAATCGGTATCCTCAGTATCTTGTATACATCCTCTAAGGTGACTGTCATCTCACCCATTGACAAAGGAAATGTACATGTCTCTGAGTGCCATCTCTCAGCTAATGCAGTCAGCAAACCCATGTTCGCCTGAAACTCAGGCACATACAAAATATGTCTCAATCCCATAGCCTCAATCGCAGCTCGGTCCTCAGCTGTCAACTCAGGTCGCAACCTCTGAGTCGATGGGAATCTCTCCCATGACTCTAGCATAGGCAAATACTCTTGCAGTCACACAAATCAATCATCTCAGTCCTAGTGACACTCACTGTTCATCACAAAGTGTTGCTTCTATCGTAGTGGTATTCCTTGTTCATCACAAAGTACTACATGTTTGGCACTCCCTGTTCATCACAAAGTGCTGTTCACATTTGCACTCACTATTCATCACAAAGTGCTGCTCATATTTTAGTACTCCCTGTTTATCACAAAGTACTATATCTTGGTACTCACTGTTCATCACAAAGTGCCTTGATCTATCTTATCCTAGGGCCTATGCTTGAGTGAATCCTCTTGAGTAGTTTCCTAATTGACAACATATGTTCTATCACAGAATTGTCAATCCTAGCCCTATTTGTTATCCTAGTCTTCCCTAGAGGACCTGCTTGAGTGTATCCTCTCAGCAGCTTATCCAATCGACAACGTATGTTCATCACAGAACTGCCGATTTGACCTTGAAGACACAAATTCACATTTTTGGACACAAACGCGCTTTCCTAACATAAACACACATTTATTACATTACCTAGTATGCATTAATGACAACAATAAATGCATCAAAGTACAAGGAGGTTTTGTGGTACTTACTGGCTCTCCTGCCTCTGCTGGCCTCTGAAATCGACGAACGCGATCGAATCTGTGAGCCATTGCCATTGCTGTTGACTGTTGCTGCTCTATCTCGCTCTGCACTCTGATCTCTTGGATGTGTGGATGACAATGAGGATGTATTTCCCTCGTGGTCTATCTTATAGACTGCCCTAGCCCTCGTTTCCCAAGTCAGTCTTCATTATCCCGTGACTTTGTCACTTTATCCGGTTAGTCCATTCTATCTCATCTTTCTTATTGAGAGATTGTCTACGATCTTTTTAGGCATTTTCATCCAATCTCTTGAGGGGGAATATCATTCCCATCTTGGGGCAACTCTGTATCAGTTCATCTTATCTTCTTTGAAACAACGCGACAAGCTGCATTGTCTCAAAGAGGGGCAAAATGTAGACACCCAAAATTGTCCAGTCTAATTAAATAAATATTTTATTTATTTAATTATCTAAGCTTAATTCTTCTATTAATTAAATAAATCTTTATTTATTTAATTAATTCATTTATCCTCTTCTAACCTTATTTCTCATTTAGATAAATACATTTATTTATTTAAATTATCCTTTTCCTAAATTAAATAAATATCTTATTTATTTAATTGATCCCACTTCTTCTATTAATTAAATAAATCTTTATTTATTTAATTAATTCATTAAGCTTTTCTACCCATGACACATGTCATTCATCTCTTAATTCCTACACTACCTACCCCTTTCATTATTTTATTATTTCTTTTACCTACCCTCTAATCATAGCCGACCTCCTTTTACACCTCTCAATCTTATCCCTCCATTTCATATAGTGTCTTCTATATAAGAGGATACTTCCTTCATTATCAAACCCTAATGAATGATCTTAATGACTTGACTACACTACGATCCTACTTGCAACCACATTCCGTTCTTTGTTGAGTTCTTGTGCACATAAAATCTGAGAGCAAATATATCAAGCAAGATCAATGGAGATAGGAAGAATGGAGATCAAAACCCTATTGGACATGTGATGGTATAATTTTTGTGATTTCATTTGATTTGCATTGTCTTAGGTAATCTTCATATGTTATGGTGGATCTTTGTTGTTGTTAGGCTAGGGTTTTGTGGTTGAATTCATTTAGCCTTTCAAAATCGTTATTATTGTTATCCATTTTCACCATATACAACTACAATTGGATGATTAAATCCAATGATAATGTACTGCTCAAAGTAGCATCTCCAATGTTGTATTCAATACCGGTTAAGATCTTATTATCTCCTTCTCTATGGTCTGCTCATATGATCTTCAATATTTGCACATACCATGTTAGAATACCATAACCATACATGTCATGTCTTTTCATCTCACAATTGAGATCTTACATATATACCAAAACCTAAGACCATATGTGTAGGTCGACTAATTAAGAATATTACAATAAAATCAATTACAACAAGTAAGTCAAGATGCGATGCATCACGTCGGGTCAACAACAATACCAATTGATTAAATCATCTTCATAACGTGTCGTGCTGATCTGGAATAGATAATGCATGCCAGTCCATAACCAATACCAATTTGCTGGTAACAACAGATATGTCAAACCGATTAGACCAATAACCAAAACACCAAAACCAAGTGTCCAAACCATATCTTCGACATAACCAAGTGATCTTCAGATGATAACAAGCCATCCTAAGTGCTGGTGAACCAAGTACCGGTGACTGTGCATAAGTCACTGAACTTGCCGGTGAACATAACCAAAGATCTCCATAAGGATAAGTGTTGATAAGTGTTGACATCAATGACAAAACCAATGCAACAAATCCATAATACCAACATAAACCTGTTTAGGAACTAACAAAATGGCGACTCTGTTGGGGATAAGTATCCAAAATCTCTTGTTAGAAAAGATTTCCTTAATATATAGTTGAGATTGTCCCATCCGAGTACCAAAAAAATGGTCTTTGTTGGGTATATGCATAGAGTTTTCATGTCTTTCTATGATTTGATGGTTGAGCTATGCTCCCGCATCATATAACCCAAATGTTTTGCCTTATAGAGCCATAAGCTTGTAAAGTCCAGCTCCTTGTCAGTTGAGGCGATTCTCATAAATGTTGCCTGAGAATATGTTGTTATGCATCTTTCAATGTAGGTTCTATCTATATTTGTCCATATTTCATGATTATTATATAATACCTCACATGTTGTGAGTGGAGACTCTGAGATCTCTACACCAGTGTGCATTATTTGAAAAATAAGCAAGAAGAACAAAAGAATTTGCAGTAGAGATGAAGCATATCTGAGCTCTTATGATGAAGTACCCTAACAAGTTGAGGATGGAATGCATATTATGCCATATGATGATAAGGAGGTGTTGCACTACTGGTTTAGAACAAATTTGACCTGTGAAGAACCTAATGAAGATGTGAAGATAGCTTCAGATCTACCAATATTTCAAACCAGAAAGCTGATTTGCAATCACTATAGTATTTCCAGGTATTTTGATTTTTATGAGTCAAATGTGTTTCCATGAAAATCATGTGTAGAAAATATTTCCCTATTAAGTGAGTAAAGCACTAAAAAAGGGAATGGTAGTGATTATTTTACATACTTCTGTGATACAATTTCAGATTTTGTATTAAGTTGGATGAAGTATGTTTTGAGCTATGCATTATAATATTTTAAGATTGTGATAAAGGAAAGAAGTAGGGAAATGAGTGAGAAGATGTATTGTTTACCTATACATCCCTATGAAATATCAAATGTAAATGTGAAAAGTATGCAACCTCTATTAATTCACAATAGAATGTTATCTATGGAAAGATATAAGCCATTTAGTTTTAATGGTATTCAAGGTTTCTCAAACCCTATTCCTACTAAGGTTGGAGAACATCTACCAGAGTTCAATGGGAAACGATCAGAATTAGCACGTCAACATTTGCAAGATTTTTTTGATTTGATGGGAGACTTTGAGATAAGTCAAGAAGATGTTCTCATGAAGTTTTTTGTTTAATCTTTGAAGGAGGATGCTAGAGATTGCTTCTCTTATTTTTCTAGCATGTTCTATCTCTTCATGGGATGAACGAAAGGTAGCCTTCATGGAACAATTTGGTCAAAGAGTTGATCCAGGGTCAATTATAAAAAGATTCATGGATATTCAAAAGAAAGAAGATGAGTTAGTCCCTATTTTCAATCTTAGATTTGCAAGAACATTGGATGATATTCCTAGTAGCTATAGGCCAAATGATGCAATGTGTTTAATTATTTACCTAGCTACATTTGATGAAGAAATGAGTTATTTGTTAAGAGACAAAGATCATAAAACGTTGCATCAGGATTATAGGATAGCAATGGACATTGAGAATAACTTAAAATATGGGCTCCCAAGGGGTTATCTATCTGCAAGAGTATTTTGTCCTTAGATATTAGATGTTGAAGAAGGGTATGAGCCAAAAGATGAAGATCAATGTCAAAGAATCTACATCCCTGCTGATCACACTAACCATGTTATGATCTATGATTCAAACAAAAATGTGAGTGAAGATAACTTGTCCCAGATAGTGGTTATTCCTCGTATTAGTGAAGAGAAGGTTAGTGAGAAGTTATGTGACACAAATGATACAGAATGGAGATAATTTTAGTTATTACACCATGTGATAGCAATATTAGTTGTTCTAGCAAGGAGAGCACACAAAAGATCCATCTGCAGTCTTATGATTTAGATGAATCTAGTAGCTTGTATTAAGAAGAGTTGGAAAGTTATATATCTGATGAAAACAATGTCTGTGTGTAAGATTTTGATGGCATTGATTCATTCTTACATAAATCAGTTATGTGTGAGGCTGAGAACCTGAATAATAAGATACAACCATTTTTGGTTGATGATGTTATCGAGATACAAAATATATGGTGTGTTCCAATGAAGAAAGCATGCTTCAACTTGTGCATATGCCTCATGAATTATCCAAAATAATGTACGTGAAGAGTTAGTTAAGATAAGTGTGCTTGAAAATAGTATTACAAGTAGTTGTACACTAGCTATCCCATTACAAAGAACTCTTCTTGTCATGGATTAGATTGAGTCTCAAATTGTGAATCAGCAGTTAGCAACCCTTGCTGACTCCATAATGCATACACAAGCATTAATTGGAGAAAAAAAAAAGAGGGTTGCAAATAATGAAGAAGGTGAGTCTCAGCCTGTGCATATGTCACATGATTCTATTCAAAATGAAATAAAAAATTAATTAGGGTATGTGTCCCTGAAAAATAATGTTTTAAGTAGTGCACTAGCTGTTCCATTACAAACAACTATGCATGAAGAGACTTGAAAGTTTATGAATAATAAAGAGATTACAAATTTATTGATTGGTCATATAGCAAGTTTTCTTTATGTGAAGAGTTTGCTTCATGTGAAGAATTTGAAAGTGAAGAGGATAAAATGGGGTGTGATGAAACCTATTGTCCTAATGATTTGGAGGATTTCTTTAAATTTGATTTAGAAACATTTGTAACTAGTGAATATGAGGGTGATTTTTCTTTTGATGTTACAAGTGCTGACATTGAATATGAGAGTGTGGAGTTCATTGATATGGTCCAAGACTATGAAGTGGATGAAGAAGATTGTTGCCTTGTTGCTCCACATGACACTTTGAAATTAGATTTGGAATCCTTTGTTGTGCATGGGGATAGTTTTGTTGAGAAGGTGAATGATGATTCTTTTTCATCATACAGTGATCTGAGTATATAAAATATTGATAAAAAATTAGTGACTGTGTCAATGGGAAACATAAGTGAATTAGAATGATTTTGAAATGTTGACCTTTCAGATATGGATATTTGTAAATCAGTTGTTAGGTTGGATGGACCAACATATGAGAGAATTTCCTTTGACATCTATAATGAATTTGTATTATGTTTGCAAGAGTTCTTCAATGATGAATATGTTATGGAGGTGCAAACAAATGAAGAGACTAATTTTCATGATGCCAATTGCATAACAGATTACAAAGTGTTTCACTTCCCTTTTCAGCTTGATGGAGCTATCATGAAACTTGATGAATGTTGTTTTCAACATGTTTTTATTTCAGACATTGAGTATGTGCATTATCTATTTCAAGTAATGCATGGTGATAAAGTTTAGATCAGTGAAGAGTGTGCTAAGATAAAGGGTTTTTATGATATTTTTTATGATATGCTGAAGGATGAAGAGCTTGATGATCATGAATAGGTATGTGACAACGATACTCATAGATTTTTCATGATGCAATGTGATCACAACTACATATTTGACCAAGGAAAGAACTGGCTTATTTTTTCAGATGGCCTTGGGCCATCACATGTGGTTTGAACTTCAATCCATAAGCAACTTGGGGTAGAGTAAGCCTGAATGACTCTATGCCCAATGGAGTAGTAATAAAATTCTTCTTGAATTGCTTGTTGATGGATAATTATTGAAGCTCTACTTTTCCAAAAGTATCTCTTTTCCATGAATATTAGTTTAGGTCTTGTACATATTAGTATAGATTTCATATCTATTGATGTTGCCCTGTCCAGGTAATTTCCTTTTGGTCTGCTCTGCAATGGTTTTCTCTACCAAAGATTCTGTATTTCTTGCATCATTCCTAAGTAATGATCATCCCCAACTAGAGCCAGTGATAGTCCTAAAAATGACTATGCAAAAGTTTTAATCCCTTAGTCAAAATATTGGTTATTTTGATTTTATCTTGCTCTTTGTCTTGTGTTTCTGGCTCAGGGTTTAGGGTTTATGCATTTTGATTAAGTCTTTTATTAAAACCATTAGCCTGTTATAATTTGGAGTTACCTTTTTCTCCACTTAAGCCAAGGGTCGGTTACCATTGGAAGGGTCATGTCTTTCCTTAGGCACTAAGTTGTTTCAGTCGACCCCTTTAATATTTTCCTAAGTTTCATGCGCTAATGTCTTATTGGCCTCATGGTCGAGTCCCCCTTTTATTCCCTATGGTTATGCTTTCTTTATTATCCTAGGTGGGTCCCTTTTATTTTTTTTGCCAGTGTCTTAATTTTCCTAAGTATACATCTTTAATTATTTGTCGGTGACTTTATGTTAACTGCAAGAAGATCCTACAGTTTGTGCAGCCCCGTGGTTTGAAAGTGCAAGGAAGATAAGGACTATGACATCACGAGATGATGCCACGTGTCCAAGGTAAGCCAGTAGTTAAACCTTTACAACATTTGATGTTACCTGTTCCCAGTGGGTAAAGTCTGAGTTACTAATGGTTCCTCAATTTGCATGTGCTTATAATGGACGAAGATGTTTTAATCTAGGTGAAAAGGTGCTCAACATTTAAGTTACAAAGATTGGCAGGCACCACGATCGCAAGGTAAAGAGTGAATAGATCCAATGGTCCTCATGGCCCTGTGAAGGCAAATGCAAGAAGGCTATGGACTGCCGCATCACGAGATGATGCCATGTTTCCTAGGTTGACCGAGAAGATCGACGGTGGGGCCGTTGACAGTGTTAGGCTAAAAGATGAGTTTGATAGTTCTGATACTTACTATAAGTACAGATCTAATAGTCAACAAGATGAGAGGGGGGGGTGAATCATACAAACTTAATCATCCATAAAAACATCAAATTCAACCTCGGTAACATATATATCAGTAATATAACCAAAACTGTTAAACATGCAAACTCAAAAGCATATGAACAATATAAACCTCATAACACTAGATTTAATGTGGAAACCCAAATAGGGAAAAACCACTATGGGATTTCAGAACCATTAAGAAATATACTCTTCTAGAGTATGCTCAGTTAAAAGCAAATCATGTTAAAGATTACAAACACATTGCTAGATGTGACCCGGTTAAGGGATTTCCCTCAGATTTGTTAGGATCTTCACTTTGTTAGAAGTGACCATGTTAAAGGATTTCAAACACTCAATCAGAATGTCACCTTGCTAGAGGGTTTACATATAAGACTGTTAAGTCCACTCGGTTAAGAGATTTTCTATCATTTTCACAAAATAACAGTAATAAAAATCTATTTGCAACTTCACATCTAAAATGCTAAAGCAGATTCTTATTTGTTCAATACAATCTAGACATAGAACTAATCTTGTCTATCTGTTGGGCTTATATACTCTGTTATTCAAACAGGTCTTCAAGCTTCTGTGCTCGGTAATCACTATGTAGCATCCCTGTGCATACACTTGCTCGCATACATTGTTTATCAACAATTTTCTATTTATAAACAATTATGTAACCGCTTAATCTCCTTGATCACATTTCCCATGATCAATCATAGCCATCAGATCTTCAATCTTGTCTAGGTTCAATGCATCTTTTGATCTAAAAATGTTTTACCCCACCTTGGAACTTGCATACTAGTCTTGGAACTTGTGCCAGGGTATTGCGGTCCAATCTGAGCTTTAGATCTTCATGTCGACTTTTCATTGCCTTAGATTCGTTAACAAACTTCATTCACGGCTTACCAATCACTTAATCCGCTCTAGCTCATTAGCTTCCTTCATTAAATACCGCATGTAAACATTTAATTCATTTTGTTATAGCTCGGTTACAACTCAGTAACAACTCGGTGAATACTAAACTTCACTCGGTAGACATTCCGCCTTCATTAACCGATAGTGATAACCTTAGGGTTTACCGACTAGGTTCCTTAGGGTTTATCGACTAGGTTCTTTGCTTGATAACATAGTATAGTATTAACCTTTACAATTTACAACATATATATGATGTTAAAACAATCTAAAACATCATGATCTCATCATTATTTGACTTGCTAGTAGTTGCCCATTGAATACCTTATTCATCCCCTTATTCATCATATTCTTTCCTGTGTCTTTTACCGACATCTTTATAATCTTCATATCATACTTCTCAAGATATGGCAACATCATATTGAATTAGAAAATCAATTTCTTGACATCAATGAAAAAATAATAATATCAAGACAGTAAAACATCTTTAATCAATTATATCCATAATCATCAACAACCTTCTCAATATCCTTATAAAATGCCAACAATCTTTCATTGTCTGTTATAATGCAATATTGCCAACAATCTCCCCCTTTGGCATTGATGGCAAAACCAATTGATTTGACCTTAATAGATTCGGATTGTTGTGATTCTGAAATGCTGAAATGCTCTCCCCCATACATTAGACTTCTCCTCATTTTCAGTCTTCTTTCCAATCTATAGTCTACTCAGTTTGCTCTAAGTCTTCTCTCCTGATAGGTCTTCTCTTTTAGTCATCTCTCCTTCATAGTAGTATTCTCCCCCTTTGTAGGTCTTCTCCCCCTTTGACAACAATGCCAAAAAGTAAAGAACTAAAACATAATTTCTTTCTGTAAGAAGTTATTTCCTGTTGCTGTGTATCAACTGAGTCTCAGTCAGAGCATTTTGTCTTCAATTCCTATTCCCTGTAATATTTCCTGTATTAATTCCAGTACACTTTTAGAAAACATCCTAAAGTGTATAACTCCAGCATCAACTCCCAAAAGATATTCATTAGTCATCGGATTGATGCTTTCACTGTACTCAGTCAGTGAGTAGAAGATAGGGGTAGGACCCCTAACTTACTTCTGAGATATTCAAAAGTGTCCTTTGGTAGTGGTTTGGTGAAGATATTTGCTATTTGGTTCTCTGTGCTAACATACTCCAATACCACTTTCTTCTCTTGAGCTTCTTCTCTAAGATAATGATATTTGATAGATATGTGCTTTGTCTTAGAGTGCATAATAGGATTCTTTGAAATATAATGGCACTAGTATTGTCACAGAATCTAGTTACTGGCTCAGTAATTTTCTCATTTATACCTTCCAACAGTTGTTTGATCCATGCAATGTTGGTACAATTCAATGCTGCAGCAACATATTCAACTTTTGCTGTTGACTGTGAAACACATGCTTGTTTCTTGCTAAGCCAACTCACTAGTCTTTCTCCTAAAAAGAAAGCTCCTCCACTTGTGCTTTTCCTGTCATCAATGTTGCCTACCCAATCAGCATCAGTATAAACTTTTAAATCAAAATCATTTCCTTTTTTATATACTAAGCCATAATCCTCTGTGCCTTTCAAGTATCTAAAAATTCTTTTGATTGCTGTCATGTGTGTTTCCTTAGGATCTGCAGAGAATCTTGCAACTATACCTACTGCATGTGCTATATCTTGTCCACTATGAACAACATATTATAGTTTTCCAATCATGGATTGGTAGAGTGTCTCATCAATAGATGCAGATTCATTAGTCTTTGATAATTTGCAGTTGGTAGTCATAGGAGTACTTACTGGTTTTGAATCATCCATTCCAAATTTCTTCAAGATTTCCTTTATGTACCTGGATTGAGTAATGAAAATCTCATTTTTCATTTGCAGTATCTGTAAACCTATAAAATACTTTATCTCACTGGTTAATGACATCTCAAATTCTTTGCTCATTTCATTTCCAAAGTTCTTGCATAAAGAGTCATTTCCACAAAATATAATATCATCAACAAATATGGCTGAGATAAGTATTCCATTTTCATCATTCTTCATGTACATGTTGTTGTTCTCACTTGTCCTTATAAAACCAATCTTAATCAAATAAGAGTGCAATCTTTCATACCATGCTCTTGGTGCTTGTTTCAAACCATATAAAGCTTTGTTCAATTTACATACCTGATCTATATTATTGTCTTCAACAAATCCTTCAGGTTGTTCAATGAAAACTTCTTCTTCTAATATTCCATTTAGAAATACAGATTTGACATCCATTTGATATATCTTGAAGTTCTTGAAAGCAACATAGGCCAACAATGTTCTAACTCTTTCAATTCTAGCAACAGGTGCAAAAGTTTCACCATAATCAATTCCTTCTTCTTGAGCATAACCTTTGCAAACTAGTCTTGCTTTGTTTCGAATGACTTCACCCTTTTCATTTAGCTTGTTTCTGAAAATCTACTTTGTACCGATTACATTTTTGTCCTTCGGTCTTGGGATTAGTGTCCATGTGTCATTCTTCTTGATTTGATCAATCTCTTCTGTCATAGCATTTACCCAATCTTCACTATTAAATGCCTCTTGTACTATTCTCGGTTCAAATTCAGATATCAAGCATGTGTTCTGTCTCAGTTTGTTCCTTGTCATCACTGGATCATCTTTATCTCCTATAATCTGACTTGGTGCATGATGTCTTCTGACATACTTGGCTAATACAGGCTCAGTAGGCTCTATATGATCTTCTTCATCACTCGGTAATTGGATATTCTCTTCATTTTCTTCAACAGTCTTCTCGGTGGGACTTCTCGGTTGAACATAGACAAATTCATCATAGTCTTCTGGTTCCTTGGAATTTCCTTCATCATTTCTTTCTACAAATTCATCAATTTTCACATTTTCACTTTCTACTATTTTGTTAGATGATTTGATCAGACATTTAAATGCTTTGCTTCTAGAAGAGTAACCTAGAAACATTCCTTCTTCACTTTTCTGATCAAACTTGCCATTTCTATCATCTTTATGAACATAGCATCTACTTCCAAAGATTTTAAAATAACTAACATTAGGTTTCTTATCATACCAGATTTCATATGGTGTCTTCAAAGTACCTTTCTTCAATTGAACTCGGTTCAAGGTGTAAAGAGTTGTGCTTATTGCTTCTCTCCAAAATGTTTGTGGCACCTTCTTTTCAATCATCAGTGTTCTAGCACAATCCATAATAGATCTATTTCTTCTCTTAGCTATTCCATTCTGTTGTGGAGTTCTCGGTGCAGAGACTTGTCTTTTAATACCATGATCATTGCAAATAAGTTGAACTCATCAGATGTGAACTCTCCTCCTCTATCTAATTTAAGACATTTCAGTTGTCTTCCTGTTTCATTTTCAACTCTTGCCTTGTACCATTTAAACATTTGAAAAGCTTATGATTTTTCTTTTAGAAACATTATTGACATCATCCTTGAATAGTCATCCACAAATAATATGAAATACTTATCACCATAATAACTTTGAACTTTCATAGGACCACAAAGATCAGTGTGCACTAGATCTAAAATTCCCTTAGAAGTGTAAGACTTACTTGTAAAGCTTGATCTTGTCATCTTACCCATCTAGCATCCTCGACACATAGCATTCTCAGGTTTTTCAAGACTCGACAGACCTCTTACTCTGTGATTCTTACTTATTTTGATCAGATTATCAAAATTGACATGACAAAACCTTTTATGCCATAACCAAGTATCATCAATCTTTGCATGCAAACACTTATTCTGAGTTGAGTCAAGGTGAAATGTATTACCTTTTGTTTGTGTCCCGGTAGCAGCTAACTTTCCATTTTTGTCATGAACTTTGACAATTCCTTTCTGAAATTCTATTCAGTAACCTGTGTTGTTTAGCTGTGCTACACTCAACAAATTGTATTTCAAACCTTCAACCCAATAAACATCATTGCATCTTGCATTATCAAGAAGTGTTATAGATCCTTTACCTCTTACCGGACATGGTGCATCATTACCAAATCTAACATAGCCTCCATCATAATCTTCTAATATAACAAACTTGTGTTTATCTCTTATCATATGATGTGAGCATCCACTATCTATAATCCAATAATCATTAGTGTTTATGTGAGATATTAGGGCTTTTTCTTCATACCTTTCTTCATCTGAGCCATCCTTGATAGCCACATAAACTACTTCCTCTATATCAGTCTCATATGTTTTATCATCATTAGATTCCTCATCAGCTATTAAGCATGTCTTTCTATCTCTTCTTCTGAAGTCTCGGTGTCCTCTGTAATGATTATCTTTCTGTCTATCATCTCGGTAATCTCTTCTTTCAGTAAAATCTTTGTCAGGACAGTTAGAAGCCATATGTCCTATCTTATCACAATTGAAACATTTCAAAGGTAGTTTTCCTTTATACTTACCTTTGCCTCTCGGTAACCTTTTGGCTAATAGTGTTCCAAACTCTTCTTGCTTTCTGATTTCTTCATATAATTTGTGTACTTCTTCCATGTTCTTCCGAAATATTCAACTGTTATCAAAATTACTTAACTCAAATGCATGTAGCTTACCAATAGTAGCATCTAAGGAAACTGGCATATTAGGTACATACCTCAATTCATTGATTGCAGAGACTTAGATTGCATAAGCTGGTAGAAGGGTTCTCAACAACTTACTTGTTATATCCTTTTCTTCAATAGTTCCACCTGCTCCTTTGATTTGATTGACAATCTCCTTTAGTCTTGTATTGTACTGAGTTATGCTCTCACCTTCATTCATCCTCATAGATTCAAGTTGTCCTCTCAGACTATCTACTTTTTCTCTTTGAACATGTTCATCTCCTCCATATACTGATATGAGCTTATCCCACATTGCCTTTGCATCATTGCAACCTTCTAGATCATTAAACTCTGAATCGATCAATGCAGATATTATTTCAATCATTGCTTGAATATGTTCTTGCTTTACCCTTATCTCTTCCATAGTCAATGGATAGGTTCTTGGTGCAACAAAATCATTCTCCAGATAGTATACAACATATTATCCAACTCCTGATAGATGTAGCTTCATCCTTTTCTGCCATGTAGAGAAACTTGACTTGTTCAGCTTCAGTGCATCCCTCTTATACATCTTTGGATCTTTAACTCAAGTGCCTTTAAACTTTCCTTTCGGATTCCAAAGCTCTGATACCAATTGATAGTTCTGATACTTAATATAAGTACAAATCCAATAGTCAACAAGATGAGAGGGGGGGGGGGCAGAATCATACAAACTTAATCATCCATAAAAACATCAGATTCAACCTCGGTAACATATATATTAGTAATATAACCAAAACTGTTAAACATGCAAACTCAAAAGCATATGAACAATATAAACCTCATAACACTAGATTTAACGTGTAAACCCAAATAGGGAAAAACCACTGTGGGATTTTGGACCCACTAAGAAATATACTCTTCTAGAGTATGCTCGGTTAAAAGAAAATCATGTTAAAGATTACAAACACATTGCTAGATGTGACCTGGTTAAGGGATTTCCCTCAGATCTGTTAGGATCTTCACTTTGTTAGAAGTGACCTTGTTAAAGGAATTCAAACACTCAATTAGAATGTCACCTTGCTAGAGGGTTTACATATAAGACTATTAAGTCCACTTGGTTAAGAGATTTTCTGTCACTTTCACAAAATAATGGTAATAAAAATCTATCTGCAACTTCACATCTAAAATGCTAAAGCAGATTCTTATTTGTTCAATACAATATAGACATAGAACTAATCTTGTCTATCTACTGGGCTTCTATACTCTATTATTCAAACAGGTCTTCAAGCTTCTGTGCTCGGTAATCACTATGTAGCATCCCTGTGCATACACTTGCCTGCATACATTGTTTATCAACAATTTCCTATTTATAAACAATTATGTAACAACTTAATCTCCTTGATCACATTTCCCATGATCAATCATAGTCATCAGATCTTCAATCTTGTCCAAGTTCAATGCATCTTTCGATCTGAAAATGTTTTACCGCACCTTGGAACTTGCATACTAGTCTTGGAACTTGTGCCAGGGTATTGCGGTTCAATATGAGCTGTAGATCTTCATGTCAACTTTTCATTGCCTTAGATTTGTTAACAAACTTCATTCATGGCTTACCAATCATTTAATCCACTCCAGCTCATCAGCTTCCTTCATTAAATACCACATGTAAACATTTAATGCATTCTGTTATAGCTCGGTTACAACTTGGTAACAACTCAGTGAGTACTAAACTTCACTCGGTAGACATTCCGCCTTCATTAACCGATAGCAATAACCTTAGGGTTTACCGACTAGGTTCTTTGCTTGATAACATAGTATAGTATTAACCTTTACAATTTACAACATATGTATGATGTTAAAACAATCTAAAACATCATGATCTCATCATTGTCTGACTCGGTAGTAGTTGCCCATTGAATACCTTATTCATCATATTCTTTCCTGTGTCTTTTACCAACATCTTTATAATCTTCATATCATACTTCTCAAGATATGGCAACATCATATTGAATTAGAAAATCAATTTCTTGACATCAATGACAAAATAATAATATCAAGACAGTAAAACATCTTTAATTAGTTATATCCATAATCATCAACAACCTTCTCAATATCCTTATAAAATGCCAACAATCTTTCATTGTCTGTTATAATGCAATATTGCCAACAGCGTTGGTGTTGCTACATCACATTTTTTGATGGGTCCATACACCATGATGGAAGGTCAATGTCAGATTGACCGTTGGTGATCATATGATTCACCAGGCTGGGAAAGATCTATGGTGGAGTATCAAACCAAATTAAAAAAAGGTAATTAAGGGAATTGTTTGTCACCCACGCAGGAAAGTTAGAATAGACAGAATGCAGACTTGTTGACATGGAACAAATAGCAACAAGTTGGGACACTTGGATGCCAAATAATTCTTGAGGGACCTTTTTTGAAGGTTTCTACTAAGTCGAGGTTGATTCAACAAGCAAGGACAACAGTTTCAGAGGCATAACAAGATTTGGATAACTTTTGAGTTGGAGGTGAAGGATCACGAATTCCTCGATAAAATCAAAGGTCGCTTGTTGTGAGGGATTCTGAAGTAGAAATTGTATAATCAAGGAATAATAAAATCAGATCATAATTATTCACATAAGATGAGCCTTAGTAGGATGTAGTGGATTGATAACTTAGATGTGACGGTGTCCTGGAGCGGATAGGCATGACTTCTAGGGTCCATAGCTGGCGGGATGAGTAGAAAGCACCAGAATGATGATTTTTCACATGAATGAGCACCGCCATTTGAATTGAATTTTGATTATAAATATAGTGGTTTGGTAATTCAGTAGGTAGAAAAGAACACAAACATCTTCATTTCCTGAGAGCGGTTTTTCATCAACAAAGAAGATGGTGTTTGAGCAGGATCGTGCATGGAGTTGTTGTGTGGTTTGTGATACCAAATGGATGTTATTTCTCTTGTGTGAGATTTCTTATTGTCAGAGGGGTTCTGAAAGTTTGAAGGATTTTTAGAGGGGGTGTGAAAGGCATTTCTTATCAGAAAAAGCTACTCATGATTCATCCTCTGCTTTTGTTCTGCCACTAGCTGGTAGGAGGTTTGAGGGAGCCCACAAGGGATGAAAGAAGGATTTGTTTGAGTGGGGAGAGACAACCAGTCATCTTTGCAATGGCATGGAAATTGAGACCCCTTCCCAACATATTATGTTTCCCTATAAGCTCCTTCTTCCACTTTCTCTGATCCTAGGCATAAAGGCGAGAGCCTCCTCCTCTACTTCAGGGGCGCCTTTACTTCTTGTCGGGATCCAATTTCCCTTCTGGGAAGGGAAACGCTCTGTTGGATAGAACGTAACATCTCACACTCCAGTCGAAGGCATCAGGGTGATAATGGCATGACTCAAGTACTTTTGTTTCTACCAATTTTCAGTTGAAAATTTTGATTCTATTTCATCACGGGTGTTAGCGTATGGATAAGGAATATTTTTGTAATAGAATCGCATATGGCCTTTTGGGCCTAATTGTTGAGATTAAATCTTCTGATGACATGTGTCTTTTGGCCTGAAGCTTGTTGCTCCCTTTTCTTCTATAAAAGGGAAATCAAGGCCATTAGAAAGAGTTCTGAATTTTGGTTCCTTTAGGGTTTCTCTTCTAGTTCCTTTAGCAGCTTTTAGATGCAAATGAACAAACTGTAGAGTCTTTTGTAGAGAAAAATAGAATGAGTCTTGTGTCATATTTTATGCAGGTTTTGAAGGACTAAATTGTATACTATTTTATGGCAGATATAGCAGTTGAATAAATGAATTTGAATTCAGGCTTACTTCTCTCTAGTGTATGATTTCACCATCTTTTGAATGAAATACATCAAGGGTTTATTTCTTTTAATACATTATTATGATGTAAGTGTTTTGTGTTTATGCTTTGATCCAAGGGGTCAATTAAACGCTTAAACAAAATTGTAGAGTGGTAGGGCTCGTGCAGGGATTTTGATAAGTAGTTTGGGATTGGGTTATAGTTGATATGTATTGTAAGCCAATATATTCTTAGATCAACATGCTATCAGATTATTTTTGTTGTAATTCACCTTGTATTTCATTAATTTGAGTTCCCAATGGAATAAGGCAATGGTCATTAACTTGTCCAAGTCTTTATAGTTAGTTTTCTATTCCATTCATCTATCCTTGGTATAAAAGGTTGATTATCAGAATATATTTCAATTTATGTCTATTATTGTGTGTTCTACCCATCTCATGCTCCAATTAGGTTGAGGATCACTGAAGGATTTGCCATCCTTGAGCATTCTCCCAATTGTTGAGCTTGTATATGAGATTATCTGCTTTGTTTTAGTGAAGTTTTGAGTATGGTGCAAAGATCATAAAATTCACTAAGGGATTACCCTCTCGGGTTATGCAGAGCCCAAAGTGTAGAAGGATTTGTCTAAATCCTTGTCAGTTGGTCCAAGTCCTTGAGGATTTTAATAGTTGGAGTTGGCTTCTCCATAGATATTTGAAGAATCAACTTGGTTTTTGCCTTGTAGCAGTGTAAACCAATTTGGGAACCAACAGATTTAGCCAACAATATGTACATGTTTCATTATTTATAAAGTGTTCTTGAAGTCGACCTAATTTCTTGTTACATTTATATAAGGTCGATTGATATGTTATTTTTGGATATCAATATGTATGTGAGAGATGTTTATGATCAAGTGTGCATAGTTGCACATGCGCACGTAGAAGATTTATGCTCTAGAATATTGCATAACAATGGAACTGAGCAGCGTAAGGTAGAGTATGAAATATTTATGAAATGTGCTTAATGAGAACAATAATATAGCTTTTGTTGATACTACTCTTTAGTTCAAATACTTCAAATATCTATTTTAATATTATTTTAAGGCAGCGAGCCTTCTGAGGTTGTAGCCCTTGTTGATTTTGAGTAGTGAGCTCTAGGCAATATGCTTGAATGCATGTGCATTCTCTTGTAAACTTTATATTTGAGTATACTCATTTGTGGGTCTCATCCCCACCATGGTTTTTCCCTTAACTAGATTTTCCACGTATAAAATCATTGTGTTATTGTGTTGTGGTTGATTGGTTTGTGCTCCTGCATCATTCTTTTTTCTCAATGTAGTAAGTGGGTGAATGATCAGATTAATAAAGTTAAAATTTGCAAAACACTGATTCACCCCCTTGATAATATGATGAAACTATAAAGATTCGGTCAACTACTGAGAGGGGGGGTGAATCAGTAGTTGGAAAATAAAATAAATTTTCACCAAACTTATTTTCAACTTAGAATCAACTCACAAAGTTTACCAGTTTAGTGACTTCAACAAATCTGCATCTGCACTATTAAACCTAATTGGTTGACCTAATACATCAATGATATAATGCAATAGATCTGAAACTTAAATATCCTTTGACCAAAACCTTAAACCACTTCACTAATACAAATAATAACATATTTTAGATCATTTCCAATCATTTAGACATATCTATGTAGATTTACCAATCATTCATATCAACCATACCAAAAACACATCCACAAAATCATTCACCATTTGACACAATGATTTTTTCATGTGGAAATCCAAATGGGAAAAAACCATGATGGGGATGAATACCCACAAGTATTTTTGAACTATTCTAAAGTTCGCCCTGTTAGGAGCCAAGCCTGGTTAGAAGCTTGTACAAGAATGTTCTGTTAGGATCAGATCTGGTTAAGGACCACCTGATTAAGGGATTGACTATAAATACCCTATTAAAGGTAACCTCAGTGAAGGATTTCAAATCCAACATAATGGATCACCTGGTTAAAGGATTGTAACAACAAGCCTATTAGAGCTTACCCTGTGAGGGGATTTCAAACTATTGTAATGGTTAGAGAACAACAGGTTTTTTGACCGATCTGGAAATAGCACTTCCTTGCTGAATTAGATCCTTTACTGCTCCTATCTACCTTCACATCATTCTGCAGACACACCTCCTGGTTTGACAACAATCACTTTCACACTTAATAAAATTTTCCAACCACTCATTGAATCAATCCATCGACCTTATGAACAAATACATTAGGTCAGTAACACAACACAAACCCTAAAATTCTCATAGAGATTACAAACACATCCGTTCAATCTTGACCATTAGATTACATGTAATCAACTTTACATTCTTCTAGGCATATAGAACCATTTGTGGATCATCACACTTTGAATCCTATAACACAACACATGTTTATCACTTCATACCATGCATTTGATCATTCCCAAGATAAATGGTTAACTTTACACGCCAAAACCTTTTTGAAACTCATCACATGCAACATGCTTTTGTGGCACCTTCATCACTGATCATCATTCGGTCATAAATCATTACAACCAATCTCCAAACTCCATCGGTTAGGGTTCTGTGTCTCAATTGGATAGGGTTATCGGTTGATCTTCACTACTTCATTACCAATTGCTTTACTACTTCATTATTGGTTGCTATTGACATCAATGACAACATTGTACTTCTTCAATGCAATCTTCATGCAATGCCAACATTCTCCCCCTTTTTCATTGATGGCAATACAAATATCAATACCAATTGATTGTCATTATTGAGAGTAAAATGTATACTATCCTTCAAATGATTGTATAGGAATCCTGGTTTACATTTTTCAACATAAACTATCCTTCAACTGTATCTTCATGTCTTTTGCTAGTAACTGGTCTCCAATTTGTCTTCTCTCCTTAACATATAAGGCTATCAATCATATACTTTTCCTTTTTGTCCCTCAATCATATACTTTTCTCCACCTAATCTTTTTGAGAAGCTCAGTTTTCCAATGTAGGATTCTCCACACTAGGTAAGGTATTTGGTTCTTTCGATGGCTTATCCTCACTTTTCTTTTTCTAAATCATATTCATCTCAACTCTAGTTTCTTCAACATCTACTATCTTCTTCTCTTTCAGATCTACAGAGTGACTCACTGGTTGATTTTTTTGCATTCTACAAAACTTAGAAATGTGTCTCGGTTTATGACAATGATAGTAGGCCATTACAGATGCTCTCCAAGGTCCTACATTGCCTCTTCATGTTCTTCTTTTGCAGTTCATAGCCACATGTCCATAGTTATTGCAAATTGTGCAAATCAAATTGACTCTCTTTTCCATCTCATAAGGACTAGACTGGTTAACATAGGATTTTTGCCAATTCATGTTGCTATGGTTATCATAATTTCTTCTCCAATCACCAACATGTCTTGTACTCATATGAGGTGCTAGGATGTTTTCTCCATACCTTCATTCAACTGATCTATGCCCATACATATTACATGTATAACAGTAACCTTCAAATCTCCTAGACACATATCTAGTGTTAGGTCTATAGCCAGTGTTTTCCTCATATCTGCTTCTAAACACATTTGCAATATGTCTCGATTTGTGACAATTAAAACAAACAAGTTTGTAAGATTTCTTACCAGTAGGTTTCTGAACTTTAGGTGACGTTTTATCTTCATGCAAGTTGACCTTTGTACTAGGAGGTTCACCTTTTTCAAATGTAGAGTAGTCCAGCCCAGTTGTATCTTTGTTCATCCTTTGAGATTTTATCTACTCATTAAGCATTGAAGAACTCTTATTGAATTTTTCAAGCTTTTCATTAGCCTTAGCAAGTTCCTTTGTAAGATCTTCATTCGTTTTCATCAGGGTATCTCTAAGAGACATAGCCATATCTATATTTGCTTGTATGCCTTTTTTTTCTTCCTTTTTCTCATGCAAATAAGCATGCAAGGTACCGACTTCCTGATTCAACTTGAAGATTTCATGCTCCTTATCTTTGATCCAGTCTTCAGGACTTCTCCTATTTTCCAACAAAGAGCGCTCAATCCAAGAAGGAACCGAAACCAAAAGTGTATGCAAAGAAGTCAACTACCACTAGGATGAGAGGCATACATCTTATCTTACAAGAAGAATCTGAGGAAGATAAGAAGATTATGAAGGAAATTGGTAGGAAACCTCAACCAGTAGGGGAAATTCCTAAACAAAATATTCCTATTCATATTGCATCTTTCAAGCCTATGAGTCATTTTGAGAGGACTATGAAAACTTTAAAAAGAAAGCAATTTGATGATGTAAAGGATTATTTTGATTCTTTTGATGAGATTCAGAAACAAGAAGTGGTACAAGAGGTAATAAATTACCTATGTCAACATAACCGATTACCACATGAAATTCAAAAGGTAATTTCTGATTCTTTGAATTTAATTCTGGAAAATAAATGAAAGTTGATCATAGATCAAGATCAAGAGATTATAGACACAATTTTTGTTCAAGACTTTCCTGAAATGTCTCATGAAGAGTTATTAGAAATGCTTTCTAAACACAAGGGACAATTTCATACAAGAGTAAGGAGACTTAGACTGTTAGAAGGAAAAAATCAGGTAGTAGAAGATGATACTCATCGAGCTGTCGAAGATATTCTAAGAATGAATGAACAATTGAAGAATTATCATAATAAACTTGGTTAGAATGGAACTGGAGCTCCACCAGACCTAGATACTAAAGAAATACTTCTACTAGATGAATTATACACTAAAAAGGATAAGAATCACACTAATTCACCACCAGTCATATTCTTTGTGGATACTGAAGATACTCAGGATACTATTAATACAATTGGTACCAATAATGAACCGGATAAGGAAAAATAATGGGAACCAGGAAAGGGAACAAAGGAAGTAAAGGAAGTGGAAAAAGAGAAAGACCAAGAAAAGGATAAGGAACCAGTAAAGACATCTGAAGAACGAGTAAATCAAGAGACAAATAAAGGAGATAAAACCGGTAATGAGGATCAAAAGCAAACTACAATTGAACCCAATTCACCTACAAACATTGTCATACTTGATGATGTAGATGAGCTGATGAAGTTGTCATTGGAACTTCAGGCTAAAGCAGAGAAAATGAAGATCAAGAAGGAGAAGGAGGTTCTCCAGACCACAATAGATGTATTTGTTAGGACCCAAAGGCAACTAAGAGGGGGGGTGAATCAGTTGTCTATTAATTTTAACCCAAATATAACTTAGTCAAACTTGATACATAATACTGGTAAACCAAACTTAATGATGGTTAATAGATTAACAGTTAATATCAATACTGGTGAAACTTAATGCATGAAACAAAAAGAGAAACAACATCCACAACACATAACATAGAGATTTGTATGTGGAAACTGTGTAAAGGGAAAAACCACTGTGGGAAACCTTACCCACAATCAGATGATACTACTGCAGATAGTATGTGTATACAAATGGGGTTCTGCACATGTAGAAAGGCCAACCGCCTAGAGCTCACTGCTCAATCACAAAATAGGAGTCACATTGACTACAATTGGATGATTAAATCCAATAATAATGTACTACTTAGAGTAGCATCTCCAATGCTGGATTCAGTACCGGTTAAGCTCTGATAATCACCTTCAAACCTTCCTTGAACCTTCTCTATGGTCTGCTCATATAATATTCAATATTCACACATACAATACCATAACCATATACCTTTTGCCTATTACCTTACCTACATCATCTCACAAATGAGATCTTACATATATACCAAAACCTAGGACCAAATGTGTAGGTCGGCTAATTAAGAATATTATAATTAAATCAATTACAAATAAGTCAAGATGTGATGCATCATGTCGGCTCAATACAATTACAACAATATCCAATCAATAAATCATCTCCATAATGTGTTGTGCTGATCTGGAATAGATAATGTGTGCCAGTCCATAACCTAGACCAATTTTTCGGTAACAACAAAAATGTCAACCCGATTAGACCAATAACCATAATACCAAGATCAAGTGTCCAAACCATGTCTTCGACATAACCAAGTGATCTCCAGATGATAACAAGTCATCCTCAGTGCCGATGAACAATAAAACCTGCCGGTGAACCAAATACCAATGACTGTGCATAAGTCATTGAACATAATGTGTCGGTTCAACATAACCAAAGATCTCCAGAAGGATAAGTGTTGATAAGTGTTGGCATCAATGACAAAACCAATGCAACACATCCATAATACCAACAATATTATCAAATCTCTTACCGGATGTTGACATTTTAGGTATTTCAAACCCAATAAAGCAACTTGATATTCTATGTACATTTGTTATTGATCAAGTCAACACTTTGAAGGAAACAACACAGGTGAATGCTAAGAAAGAATATAGGAAGAAGAAATCAGCAGAGTTGATCAAGTGTATTGACACCGATCGGGTGATTCTTGTACATAACAGAGAGCAAATCTCTACTACCATGACTGAAGGCCACAAGATTTTTAGGAAAGTAATGCCAAAGTGGTGTTTTATGAAGATTTAATAAAATCATGAGAGAAAATTGAAGCAAAACTAAAAGGTTACATAGAATATTTTAAGCTTCCTTATGATTCATTTATCACTTTTGGACAAACTATTGAGTCATACCGACACAAGTTAGCAAAGTTCGAGGCTAAAACAACAAAAAGGTCAAAAACCTTACAGGAGCTTCAAATGATTTTATTGCCAAAATTACAGGTACTACAAAGGAGCTTTCTGCATACTGATGCAATCCTAGCCACATCAAAGATTAGCACTCTGGATGCAATGGAGGAATTGGCATTTCAAGTATAAAGACTCAACTGGAGATTACTGTCACGTTATTGGAGGCATGGTCTACTGACCTTACTATTGTGCAAAAAGACTTTAAATTTGTATTTGATAAGCTTTCTCAGCTGTAGACATTTCTATCTAACTCCTCTATGTTTTTATTTATGCAAATGTGATTATGATGCTTTATCTACTCATGTTTTTGCATACCTTTGTCATTGGTGTCAAAGGGGGAATAATATATGTGAAAATTTTGTATGTAATTGTAGACACCTAAAATTGTCATGTCTAATTAAATTAATATTTTATTTATTTAATTATTTGAGCCTAATTCTTCTATTAATTGAATAAATCTTTATTTATTTAATTAATTCATTTATCCTCCTCTAGCCTTATTTCTCATTTAAATAAATACCTTTATTTATTTAAATGGCCCTTTTCCTAAATTAAATAAATATCTTATTTATTTAATTGATCTCACTTCTTTTATTAATTAAATAAATCTTTATTTATTTAATTAATTCATTAACCTTTTCTACCCATGACACATGTCATTCATCTCTTAATTCATACACTACCTACCCTCTCATTATTTTATTATTTCTTTTACCTACCCTCTAATTATAGCCGACCATTTATCTTTTACACCTCTTAATCTTATCCCTCCATTTCTTATAGTGTCTTCTATATAAGGAGATGCTTCCTTCATTATCAAACCCCTAACTGATCAATTGACTACACTACTCTTTTGAACTTTCATATGCGATCCTACTTGCAACCATATTTCTGTTCTTTGTTGAGCTCTTGTGCACATAAAATCTGAGAGCAAATATATCAAGCAAGATCAATGGAGATAGGAAGAATGGAGATTCAAACTCTATTGGACATGTGATGGTATAATCTTTGTGATTTCATTTGATTTGCATTGTCTTAGGTAATCCTCATATGTTATGGTGGATCTTTGTTGTTGTTAGGCTAGGGTTTTGTGGTTGAATTCATTTAGTCTTTCAATATTGTTGTCATCCATTTTCACCATAAACATTTTGGCATGCCTGATGGGACATGGAGTTTTGTTATATCTATGTTTTTTGCATGTTTTTCTAACCCTATATTGTTGTTTTATAAAACAATTTGGAGAACAACCTTGTGCAGCTAGGGTTTTGGACACAAATTCAAGATCTTGGAGAGATTTGATCCGTTCTCACAAACCATTTGGAATTTTTGCACAAAATTGTGTTGGCAGGTTGAAGATAGTATTAAGAGATCTCAATCCAAAATTCAGAATTATTGGAGCATATTTTCATTTTCTATGAATTTTTTATGATTTTTCATAAAAAAATAATTTTGAGAGAAAATGAGCGAATTGTTTGGATTTTATTACATTTTTGGAAATCTCTCATAATTATACACAGGATCTTTTCTTTGTGATTTTAATTTTTGTGCAAAATATTTCCTAAAAAATCGGATCTTTAAAAATTAGGGTTTTTTCATTATTTGACCAAATCTCACAAACAGGTTTGAGTTTTAGCATCAAATTTTTTTTTCAGGTCAAGAAAATTATCAAAGGCATTCAGTAAAAATTTTAGATTTTTGGGATCAATTTTGCATTTTATATTAATTTTTTATGATTTTTTATAAAAAATTAAATTTGAGAGCAAATTAGCGATGTTTTTGGATTTTCTTACATTTTTGGAAATCTCTAAAAATTATACATAGGATTGGTTCTTTGTGATTTTAATTTTGATACAAAGTCATTCCTAACAAATCGGATCTTCGAAAATTAGGGTTTTGCATTATTTTGCTCATATCTCACAAACTGCTTAAAAAGTTTGTAGGAATTTTTTTATTCAGGTTTGGAAGGTTATCAAGAGTGTCCAGTAAAACTTTCATAGTTTTTGGATTAATTTTGCATTTTATATGATTTTTTTATGATTTTTCATAAAAAATTAATTTTTGGAGCAAATTAACAAATGTTTTTAATTTTCTTACATTTATGGAAATCTCTTGAAATTTTATAGGTGCTCTTTTTTTATGATGAATCAAATCTTTGAATTGGTCAACAAAACGCATTGTTGAAGGCCCCTATTTCACAAAGTCTTTTGGATCTAAAATTTACCTAACTTGTGTGCTTGCAGGAAGGGGTGATCATTTGAAACAATCCAAACTACTAATAAATCTTTGTTGTAGGACCTTGACAAGGATTTTATTTTGATCTTTATTGTGCCTTATTTTCATAGATTATCAAACACTTCAATTGGTGCACTAAAATTGACCCAGTGTCTTTTGTGTCTTGGGCAATAGGCTCTTTTTGTTTCATCTTTAGAGGGCTTGTCTCCCCGTGTGGTCATTAGGACTACTAGTGAGGAGAGAATGACCCAAGTGGTAGCGAGGAAAACCCACCTCTTCCAAACCACTATAAACAACTGTATTAATGGTGAAAGCTATGGATAATGTGTGCTGATTAGTTCATACCAACACTATGTCTCCCCATAAACCCATTTGATCAAATTTATTTGATCAGTTGTAGGGCATAACCCCTACCAGCTGGGAGCCTTCTGTATTTACAGAGCTGAAAGTGCCGCATGTGTGGCCACTTGAGCGGATGCCCTTACTAGCACCTTTTTGTTTTAGAAGCCAAAATCCTTCTAGTTGTTGGGGCAGGAGGTCGAACCTCTAGAGCGGCCCACACACATACGGTTCTTAGTAGAGATACAAAGTTCACCACGGGGAGTTTTCGTGGTGACTGATGCTTGGCTACCCATAGAAGTGAGTGCCGAGGGTGGAGCCAGTGGGGTCAAGCATCTAAGTATCCTCTCTAAACAGTGTAGCCTCATGTGGGAATCAACAACTATTGTCCTAGCCAACCATAAGAATTGTGCTTGACTTATTTTAAACATTCAAACATTCAAGACCAAACATCAAAACATTGTGTCTTTTGTGTCTTCAAGTGTATGCAAAACAATTTTACATTAAACAACACACTTTTCTTTGAGTCATTTTGAGTCTAAACACTTGCAAACATTGTGTCCTCTTGTCATGAAAAACAGTCCAAAAAAAATTCAGATTTGGTCACAACAAACTACTTCACAAATTGGAAAAATTTACAGTCCAACAAACAAGAGCAGTCAGTTTCAGAATTCTTGAGCTTCCTAAGCTATTTCTCTAGATTTTCATCTAGCATTCAACCTGTCTTTGGATCTCACAAATTCCAGCATTGCTTTACACCTTACATTACATACACATTTGTCTAAACTTGAGTCAAAAGGTCACTTGCTTGTCCTCATCATACTTTGTCAACACATTACATACAACAACATTTTGCTAAGTGGTCCCTCATCAAGGTCTATCACCTTTGGGTCTCATTTGGTCTTACTTAGAGTCAAGGTCAACTTACCTCATCAAGAGAAACTAGCATCTCTTTGGAAGTCACACCTACTCTACTAAACTTCAAATTCATTTACATTCCATCCAACTCTTGGTCTTTTATATCTTTTCATTTTCATCTAGTCTCACACATCTTGGTCAATACCTAGTTTATGGTTGAAATTCGTTCCCAAAAATCTAGGAGAGAAGCTAAAGAGGCTCAAGAGTCTGCAAACATGAGTTCCTATGAGTATGACAATGATATCTTTTTCAATTCTGATCATACTACATTACTTGACATGGATGCTTTTAGAAACATTCTAAATGTTGAGAACATGGATACTATAAACAACAGTGGTACACACAATGACAATATGGACAACTTTCCATACATTCAGCAGAAGTGGAAGACTCCATTATGGATCCCCATTTCAATAGATTGGTTGATGAAATAATGAGGAGAGATAGACAATACTTCTTACAAGTGATGGCACAAAGTGGAGCCAAGATCCCTCATGATTTTGACATGTCTCAAATAATGGAACATCGACCTTTGCAACACCCTCACCTCAACATGGATCAAAGGAGGCCTAATAGTGGAGGCAATAGAGGACCACATCTTGTGCCTGAATAACCATCATCTTTGTTTCAAAAAATAGAGGTCCCATACACACATGGTCAAGCATATGATACTCACCTTCACAGACCATTATGAAAGTCTTATGTAGAAAAATATACTCAATCACATACCAATGCTAAGGACCAACCACCAAAGCAATTGGATATTCAAAGGCATGCTCAAAATTTGGACACAAGGAAACCCCGCATCAAATTTGGGTGCAACACTTAGAACAAACTCATGACATTCCTATAGAGTATGGTATACATGGACAAAATAGATATTCCATTCCTCATCAAGACTCTATACTAACTGGTCCTTATATGCAGCATCATTATAGACCTCCTCCATATGAACATGTGTATGATCAATAGCATCCATATATGCAACATGCTCCTCCTCCACCCAGTGGTTCAGGCATGGGATATGGTCTAAGAAGTTGATCTCCACCTAAGAACAATTTGGAACAACAAATTAAGGACTTACAAAAGAAAATGGAGGACATAAATACACCGAAGCTAGCTTACACAATGAGAGACATATGTCCCTATCCATTTGACAAAATCATTCCAATGCCTCCATTTCCTACACACTTTGTGACACCTAAGTTTGATAAGTATAGAGGAAAAGGGGATCCTAAGGCACATATAAGACAATATTTTATGGCTTGCATTGAGGTAGCAGCAGAAGAGACATATTTGATGAGATTATTCCCACAAAGCTTAGGTGATCAAGCTATGGAATTGTTCTCCCAACTTCCACCTGGAATTAAGTCATGGGGTGACTTAGTAGAGGCATTTATTCAACATTTCTCATACAACATAGAGACAGATATTTCAATCACTACCTTGTGCAACACCAAACAAAAGGATGGAGAATCTTTTTCATCATTTTTACAAAGATGGAGAAATTTAGCCAGCAGATGCTCTTGTGAAATTCCACAAAAACAAATGGTAGAGATGTTCACCCAAAATGTTAACAAAGACATTGGTTATGACCTAAGAAAAGCTTGTTTGTCCTCCTTCAAGGATGTCATTGAAAAAGGCTTGGCAACAGAGAAGGTCCTAATTGAACAAGGAGTCATTAAGATATTCAAAAAAAACAAAGATGACTTTAAAGGAAAAGACAAGCTAAGATTTTGGAATAAAAACAAGAACACAGTCAATGATGGTGTTGTGGATGCCATTACAGTATGACCCAAAATCATTTTTTCTGGATCAAGCTCTACAAACAATCAGGTGAATACTCAAACAACTTCAAAGTCACGAAGGAAGTACACTCCATTGGGAGAACCACTAGAGTCAGTTTTCAAGAAGCTAGTGGCAAACAAAATAATAACAATTCCAGATTTGCCTCCATATGAGCCAAAGGTCAAACCAAATTGGTGGAATGACGATGAGTATTGTGAATTTCATAAAAGCAAGGGACATAAAATAGGAAATTGTCATCGACTGAAGAACATCATACAAGATCTCATTGATAGAGGTGACATTGAGATTGAAGGACATTCATCCAATCAAGAAAATGAAATGTTTAAGGAACCATTCCCAAAGCATGACAAGGGAAAAGCTAAAGCCATAGATGACCAAACCAACTATACCAGAGCATCTTATAACTATGATTCAACTATCAATCACATTTCGATGGACAATTATGTCTCTATGATTATCATCAAGGACAAAATGCCTGAGAATTCTACCCAAAGACCTAAGGTTGTCTTGAAAGGCATTGGATCTTCTTCTGAACCTACCTCTGAATGTAATGTTACAACTCATCGAGGTAAATTCACTTTTCAAGGTGCTCCAGCTAAAAACACCACTTCCTCATCAACCAAACCCGAGTATGACTTTGTAGAAGAGTTAGGGAAGACACCCACACTTATCTCCATCCTCGAGTTCTTACGCATATCTCCCACACATAAATCCATTCTTGACAAAATCTTGAGAGACACTTCTGTACCCACTGATCTGAACATGGACCAATTTCAAGCCATGGTGGGATACCTTTATGTTCCACACTCCCTTACATTCATAGAAGCTGACAACGCCTCCACAAGCCAGCCACATAACACACCTTCGCACATTGAAGCCTTCCTACATAAACATCAAATAAAACGAGTCCTGATAGATGGAGGATCTAGTCTTAACATATGTACTTTGAACACAATAAAAAAATTGGGATATTCAGAAAAAGTTGTGAATGCTACAAACAAAATTACCATCAAGGCATATGATGATGAAGAGCATTCATCCAAAGTCACAGTCACCTTTCCTCTTAGAGTTGGGCCAATTACAAAGGATGTGGTTTGTCAAGTCCTTGATCTAGATCTCACATATAACATACTTTTGGGATGCCCATGGTTTCATGACATGAGCGCAATCCCATCCACATATCATTGATGTATCAAGTTTCCACAAAATGGAGTTGAAGTGACCATCAAAGCTGATCCAAATCTGTTCATATATTGCAACAATCTGCAACCTAGATCAGAAATAACAATCCTAGTCAATCGAGAAGTTGTTCCTTCATCGACATATGTGGATCCAGAATCCTTGAAAGCTTCTACATCAAAATAAGTAGAGATCAAAGAAAAGTTCAAGTTTAAAGACATGGGATGTAGTGAGTATATCTTTCATGTTGATCAAATCCCACTATCTCCTAAGATGTTCAATCGACAAGAACAACCTACAAAAAATTTGCAAGGAATTGGGTGTGAACCACCTAGTCTTGTGGCTACTAAGTTTGAATGCAAATCTCCTCTAGTGGTGCAAGCACCTCTTGATATCAATAGTCCTAAGAGTGGTTCCAGCAAAGAATCTATTGAGCATATTGCCAACTCTCTTGAGAACTCATATAGGCTTACTATTTCATCCACTCATTCCATTTCCACTCCACTCCTAGACTTGGATCAACAAGAATCACAAAAGCCCTTACTAATTAGGGATCAAAAATCAAGCTTTGAAAAGAAAAATCCAAAAGTAAAAAATAAAGAAAATTTCTTCAGTCCAAATCAAAATCAAAAGCTATTGGACTCTAAAAAAATCAAGGTCAAGGATAAAAATCCTATGAAAGAAAAAGAACAAGAGTTGATCTCTCCTAATATCAAAATAACTGGGGACAAAAGTTCTAAAATGTCAAGTCAAAAAGAACACTTTTTGATCCTAAGTCTCCATCATGTTATCCTACTTTCACTTCTTTTCACAATCATAAGCCTCCATCACTCAACCACTTATTCTGAACATACATCTCCTTTAGGCGATACATCATGGACCTTTAATGGAACTTCCTTGAAGGAATTTTTTGTCAGTTATGCCCAAACTTCTTTAGGTGACAAGCATATGGGCCTACGTAGTCCACACATCAGTAATTCTATCTCAATGCCTTTATCAAGGAAGACAGTCACTCGAGCTACACAACATTCAGTCAAGGAACGATGCAACTAAAATCATAAGGTAAAGCCTCACACATTTGAGGTGAGTGACTTAGTTCTCAAAGAAAATCCTAAGAATCAACAAGACAAAGAGAAGGGAAAGTTCAAACCAAATTGGCTTGGTCCTTACATTATCACAACAACATATGGATCTGGTGCATATCAACTTTCAACTCCAGGTGGCGAACCTTTGGAGGATCCTATCAACAGCATGCACCTTCACAGGTTTTACACATAGCTCTTTAGAATATCCTAATTCAAAAATACAAAAAAATAAAAATAAAAATTCAAAAATACAAAAAAATCATAAAAATAAAAAAAATCGTTACTTGGTGAAAACCTGGCAATTAGGCACTTTGTGACACAAAAAAAAAATTGAAAAATAAAAAAAAGGTAAAGAAAAACATTTCGTCCAACGGTGAAAACCACTTCAGTGGTGCCCTGGGCAAGTACCATGGTGAAAACCGGGTCACTGACGCCATGTGTAGAGACATTTCTCCTCCCTCCTTCAGGATTCACTTTCATCCCGTCACTTTGCACACACTCACAACCTATCCATCCATAATAAACATACCCATTTCCATCATGGCTTGTTATTGATCTACCTAAGATTGGTTAGCCATCCATAGTAATCCTTCCTTTTCACCGCTTTTCATCCATAATAAATCAGCTTCTATCTATGGCTAAGGCAAATCCTATGTCTAGTAATGGGTGTGGAACTGAGAGAATCACATGTTTCGAGGAGCATAGTTTCTTCCAAATTTTCTTCAGTCTATCCGTGCACAATCCACAACATTTGCATCGCCAATCTGCAATAAAGTTTCATCTTCTCTGCAATACAATATCAGTTTCATGGATTCAATTGGTTTAAGATGAGACACAACAACAATAGTGGGCTTCAACAAATCAAATCTTTCAACAAACTCAGACAACATTATGGTTTAGTGCTATCTATCCTTTTTGTGAAAGTAAACATTGTGACCACAATTAGATAGACTTATACAAGTGACAAGAGACACTAAACTTGAGGACTACAATGGATGTTGGTGTCGAGTCTTGGTTTTCTTTTTATTTTATCTTTTGGTGACATGTCTTTTAGCTTTTCCAGGATGTCTCTGACTAGAGATTTTATCTCCAGGATGTCTTTGACTAGAAAGACAAGGATGGGGTATCGTCACCTATTTTTCTTTGCTGTCTGTGGATTGTCTCTTAGTAATTCTATGACTTGTCCAAGGATATGAGGACACTGAGAGTCTAGTATGAACTAGGGCATTCCTTTTTTGCAACTGTCTTATCTCCATGCAAACAAGTACAATGACTTTCTGGGCTGAACATATATCTGGATTGTCATAACCTATTTTGCCATAATAAAGCTCAATGATGATAACGCACAAGAAGCTCTTTCACTTTCATATCTTCTATCTTTCATCCCCCTTTCTTGATTGACTTCCATCATCCTTCTTGAGTCCATGTAGCTTGCTATCACATGGTTGAGTATAATGACACACCAAAAATATTTGCATTTCATGTAGTTGCACCTGCATTACCATGTATTAAGCATTTCATATATACATATAGATATCACAAATGCATCACATCCTGCACACAACACATGTCATCACATTTTACATTTTAATTATGTAAATAGTTATTTGCTTGACCATATTCATCTGCATTTCATACATTCACATTTGCATTTGCATAACATATAAAACATAAAAGAAGAAAAATATTGCATTTCCTCATGTACATATTTGCATCCATATCATAAGCACCACATAGAAACATACATCATAAAACATATAGAAGCATCACATAGGTACACATGCATATAGCTGCTGCAAGGATGAATCTCATATGTATATATAATTATAAGTGTCATGATACAATGATTCCAAAATCATATGGCTACAATCACTCGAAGGTGTCGTCATATAAAATGGTACAAAATTGATACATAGGGAGCCCTCTAAGGCTATAATGAACTCCCTCCCTCGAAGTTGGTTGGCCTTGACAGAGTTTGAGCCCTGGAAGGACTCACCCCATGATCATCTCTCCTGCCCCCTCTATCTAGTGGTGGTGGAGGACCCATGACCCCACCACTAGATGCATGTCTCCTATCTCTCCCTCGAGAGGTCATCGTCATCCGTGATGGTCTCCGGGAGTTCCTAGCCCCCTGATCTGGTGGCACCACTCCATAGTACAGGTCTCTCCAGTAGCCTATCTCCTCCCTGGCTCGTAGAGCATAAGCATAACCAGCTCCCATGTCCTTTGCCACCTACCTCCCTACCCTTAGTGTTGTCTCAACCTCAGTATAACATTGGATATCCTGATCCCTCTCCCGCTCAGTATCCCTCAGTTGTCTCCTGAGTCTAGCTGCATCCTTCTCCAAATCCTGGATCTCATTTGCCTATCCTTGGCAGATCTCCTCAAGGATAGTAGCTCATCCTCCCCCATCCCACAACCAATCCTCGTGTCACCCTATCCAGATACAGGAACCCACTGATCACTCTTGCCAATACTGATGGTAGTGCCAATCCTGTCTGTGTCATGGTATCCTATGCCACGTGTCTTGCCCTCATATCTAGTCTGGGATCCTGAAACACTCATCTCAGGGCATCCCTATCTCCCTCTCAATCATAGGGTATAAACTCCCCATCGATCGGTATCCTCAGTATCCTATATACATCCTCTAAGGTGACTGTCATCTCACCCATCGGCAAATGGAAAGTACAAGTCTCTGAGTGCCGTCTCTCAGTTAAAGCAGTCAACAATCCCATGTTCGCCTGAAACTTAGGCACATACAGAATGAATCACAAACCCATAACATCAATCACTGCTCTGTCCTCAAATGTCAGCTCTGGTCATAAACTCTGAGTCGAGGGGAATCTCTCCCGTGACTCTAGCATAGGTAGGTACTCCTACAGTCAAGTAAATCAACTATGTCAGTCAAAGTGGCATTCCCTGTTCATCACAAAATGCTGCTCTTTATCCTAGTGCTTATATCTATTATATGGCGCTCTATCCTAGTGACACTCACTATTCATCACAAAGTCTTGTTGTTTATCCTAGTGGTACTCCTTGTTCATCACAAAGTACTACATGTTTTTGCACTCCCTGTTCATCACAAAGTGCTGCTCATATTTGCACTCACTATTCATCACAAAGTGCTGCTCTTTTTAGTACTCCCTGTTCATCACAAAGTACTATGTCTTGGTACTCCCTGTTCATCACAAAGTGCCTCGATCTATCTTATCCTAGGGCATCTACTTGAGTGTATCCTCTTGAGTAGTTTCCTGATTGGCAACGTATGTTCTATCACATAATTGTCAATCCTAGACCTATTTGCTATTCTGGTCTTCCCTAGAGGACCTGCTTGAGTGTATCCTCTCAGCAACTTATCCAATCGATAGCGTATGTTTATCACAGAACTGCCGATTTGGCCTTGAAGACATAAACGCCATTCATGATGTAGACACGCCTTGACATTTTTACCCCACTTGACATTTTTTCTAGACCTACCTATAGCACATTTATTGCACTACTTGGCATGCATTTATGACAACAATTAATTGTGACAAAGTACAAGGAGGTTTTGCGGTACTCACCGACTCTCCTGCATCTGTTGGCCTCTAAATCGGTGAACGCAATCGAATCTCTGCACCAATGCCATCGCTATTGACTATTGATGCTCTATTCTCTCTTTGCACTCTGATCTCTTGGATGTGTGGATGACAATGAGGATGTATACCCCTCGTGGTCTATTTTATAGACTGCCCTAGCCCTAGCCCTAGCCCTAGCCCTAGCCCTAGTTTCCCGAGTCAGTCTTCATTATCCTGTGACTCTGTCACTCTATCCTATCCGGTCAGTCCATTGTAGACTTTCTTTCTTATCGAGAGATTGTCTCTTCTCTTTTCAAACATTTTCATCAAATCTCTCGAGGGGGCATATCATTCCCATCTTGGGGCAACATTGTATCAGTTCATATTATCTCCTTTGAAACAACACGACAAGCTGCATTGTCTCAAAGAGGGGCAAAATGTAGACACCTAAAATTGTCATGTCTAATTAAATAAATATTTTATTTATTTAATTATTTGAGCCTAATTCTTCTATTAATTGAATAAATCTTTATTTATTTAATTAATTCATTTATCCTCTTCTAGCCTTATTTCTCATTTAAATAAATACCTTTATTTATTTTAATGGTCCTTTTCCTAAATTAAATAAATATCTTATTTATTTAATTAATCCCACTTCTTCTATTAATTAAATAAATCTTTATTTATTTAATTAATTCATACACTACCTACCCTCTCATTATTTTATTATTTCTTTTACCTACCCTCTAATCATAGCTGACCATTTATCTTTTACACCTCTTAATCTTATCCCTCCATTTCTTATAGTGTCTTCTATATAAGGAGATGCTTCCTTCATTATCAAACCCCTAACTGATCAATTGACTACACTACGCTTTTGAACTTTCATATGCGATCCTACTTGCAACCACATTTATGTTCTTTGTTGAGCTCTTGTGCACATAAAATCTGAGAGCAAATATATCAAACAAGATCAATGGAGATAGGAAGAATGGAGATTCAAACCCTATTGGACATGTGATGGTATAATCTTTGTGATTTCATTTGATTTGCATTGTCTTAGTTAATCTTCATATGTTATGTGGATCTTTGTTGTTGTTAGGCTAGGGTTTTGTGGTTGAATTCATTTAGTCTTTCAATATTGTTGTCATCCATTTTCACCATAAACAGTAATCATGTATGATGTCAAAGGGAGAATCTTATGCTAAGGGAGAGTCGTTAGAGTCTATATTTTTTTTGTAAGCACACTTAGTTGTCAAATTTTTTTCTCTAAGTGTTGCCATCAATGCCAAAGGGGGAGAATGTTGGCTAAATGATGATTTTTGTATTTGATGACTTCATGTGATGTCACTAATGGAACATTTGTTTTGTTTGTCTTAGTCATCTTAGTATACCAGTTAAGGTAAACTGATATATTTGAGTCATTGTATTGTTAACCGGTATTATATGTATAGTGGAAGTCTAACTAATATGAAGATGTCTAAACCGGTATATGTAGATAAGTCAATTGGTTTTGATCAATTCCAGAGTGACCAGTTTTGAGATTCAGCAGATAAAATCAAGGAGGAGCGTGGAGACAATCACCCAGTATGAATTCAAAGTGAATCAGTCTATGAGTTAATATTTTATTTGAAGTGGTCAACACTGAACCGGTATCAGTGTTCTAACTAGTTTTCCCAGTTTGTGTGATGAGTTAACACTGACTATGATGTGTTACCATCAACCGACACTATGGTGGTGATTTGCGTCGTGTTAAGCAAGATTGTCTTGATTCATCAACCCTAGGAAATTGTGTCAAGGTTCAGGAGCCGACATGAAATCTAATATCTATATAAAGACATTGTGATGAGTTATTTCATATAGAAGATACAAGTTATGATAAGTGTTGAAGTAGATGCAATTTGTTGAAGGAATTGTAGAGTATGTTGGTGATACAGTAATATATGCACAAAAAAGGATCTAAACCAGCAAAAGGTGCTATTCTTACATCAATCCAACTGTTGTTCTCTAACCACTACAACAGTAAAGTCCCTTAACCGGGTAAGCTCTAATAAGCTTCTTTTTATAAATCCTCTAACAAGGTGATTCATTAACTTAGATCTAAATCCTCCAATGAGGTTACCTCTAACCAGGTAGAGCTCCTAACAAGGCTTGAGATCTCTAACAGGATCTTCTCCTAATAGAGCATTTGTAGACCTTAATCGATCAGTTATCTATACTGCAGATAGTTAACTTGTGAGTTCCATCTCATCGTGTTTTTTCCCAATTGGATTTTCCACGTATAAATCTTTGTGTTATGATGAATGCTTTGCTTGTGGTCAATACTTTTATAACACTTTGGATTATATGCAAAGTCATTGGTAAATTGGTTAAATGTTTTTACCGGTCTCCAGTTAAAGTGTTACTTTTTTTGCTTTCACTGATTCACCCCCCCTCTCAGTACTTTATAAGTTTATCACCCCCCTCTCAGTGTTACTTGATTCTAGAAATTGGTATCAGAGCTTAGTGTTGGCATTGTGTTGTCATTGATGTCAACCGGTATTGGATGAATACCGGTATAAGAGATGTATGTGAAACACTATCATGGATGAGTACAGGATGAGATATCTTTGATATCACCTTATGTTGTAGAACATTGCTAAGGTAAGGTAGAGAGTGTCATTCAGAGGAATGATCACTAAGGTCACTGATACACAAGTTAGTATCTGACTTGTGTGGATGAAATGGACAGGTTACCGGTACAATGTATCATCTGTAAGGAGAGTATGTCAATTGGTAGCTGAAGTATTGACAATGAGCAAGATGCTTGGATGTTTGTGATGAAGAGGCAGAATGCTACCTAAATCACATCAACATTGGAGGAGAAGAATGAATAGGTCACTGGTATAATGTGTGGTTGCTGAACATTAGGTTTCCCACCGGATAAGAGATGCAGTCACCATGCGAAGAGATGACTGACAATGAATGTGCCCACAATAGATCACATGTGCCTATTTGAAAATATATTGCACAAACAGGGAATCCACATGAGTGCATTGTAGGATGCAAATGACAAGATGAACAATCGGTAAGTGGAGCTTATCTCCTATTATGAAAAGTATGCATCTTAGCTTTGTGAGATAAGATAGAAGTAGAAGGCAGATGTTTGAAGGCTAACATTAGATCTATCGTGAATCAAAGGGATGCCTCAAGTGCATGAAATCAGGGATATGCACTGGACCAATATAGAAGGCATGCTATGCCACTAGAACAGAAAAGGAAGAGTATAAAATTGATGAGTTTGTCAACTTGACAAACCGGCTGAGATGATATTCAATTTGATGATGAAAAGGAAAAATGATGTGCTCCTGCCTAATGAGAATGAGCATGCTATGGATAGATCTATTTGGTGACCGGTTAAGGTGTTCCACCAATAGTTCAGCAAAATGTAGACATGAAGGTTGACTGGTTAAGTGTGAGATACTAGCAGGGTTAGTGAACTAGTTGAGTGTTTGGTCGGTGATCCTATCTGAACCGACACAAAGGTCCAAGCTAGTAGTTGGTCAACAAAGGTGCCACGTGGAGTCAAGGTGGCGGACTTGCATGTAACGGTAGATGGAGTGTGCACCGACGAGGTTGTTGCAGAGTTGGTCAATATTAATGGTAGACCCCATAAATCATGGGATGTGTTGCAAAGGTTTGCGGCTCGAGATCCAGGATAGATTGATTGTGCAGGTCAGGTTGGCGAAGGAAACAACTAAGCCATTTATGGAAGTTGACCAAGGGATGAACCGACAGATTGAATGTAGAATTCCAAATATAGAAAGAATGTTTTGGAAGGCACAAAAATGATGGTGATGTGCAGATAGTGTTAGGATTCTCATAGATACTGAGAGGGGGGTGAATCAGTATCTAACCATTTTGATGATTTTCTTAACTTAAAACATGTAGAACATATTAATACTGTATACCGGTAAACATAAAGTAATGCAATAAATAGAGATAACAACAACCACATGAAAAACACACCATAACATAGTAGTTTAATGAGGAAATCCGGTGTGGGAAAAACTTTGGTGGGATTTGTGACCCACAATATTCACTTGCTGGCCAATAAGAGAATATTACTGCTACAAGAGGGGCCTGCACATGTTGGAAGGCCAAGTGCCTAGAGCTCACTGCTCAATTACAAAATGGGAAGTCTCACTGACTTACAAAATGGACCACATAAATCCAATATCTTATACTGCTTCAAAATAGCATCTACTATGCCAGATCTAGTACTATAGCTCTTCTTCATACATTAACCCTTAACCTATAATTCACATAATAAGTCTACCTTATTTTGCCTATATATTTTTTTTCTATCTCTTACAAAATTTTCTACAATGATCTCTTATATATATGAGTCATTTTACAACTTGCCAAGTCGGCTTACAATGATTTTACAATAATTAACAAAATAATTTACAAATAAAATTCATGTTGGCCTCTGTGCCAGTATGCTTCCTTTCACTGTCGGTGCCGGTGGTCTGTGTGCCGATGTAAAGTCTGATCTTGCTAGTGTTGGTGGATTTCCTTGCCGGTGTCATAGGATTGTAAGGTTGCCATCAATGACAAAACCTTCAATCATGTATAATGTCTCATTGGAGTGTGTATTTTCCAACAATCTCCCCCTTTGGCATTGATGGCAACACTCATGAGAAAATTTTTAAAAAATTGTCATCCAAAAAGAATCTGTCGGTATTGTCTTGCCAAAAATGTGTACCAAAATAATGTGTACTCCCCCTAAGTTGATGAGTCATTTTATTGATTATTTTTCTCATTCCACTACTCCCCCTTTGGCATCAATGACAATGGTTGTCAAAGTGTCAATGAGTGTGATTTCCTGCTTCATCCTTGTAACCGGTTGGTTACAATCTGAAAAAGATCTGCCAAGACCAGATTCAAGCTCTCAATGAACTTTTTGTTGTCTTTTATTGTAGCCTCTGTCCTTTGAACTATATCGGTGAGGTGTTGCATTTGCTCTGCTGGTGTTTTTTGTCCTTGAATCAAGGCATCAGATATTTATTTCCTTAAGGAGGCGAGGTAGTCCAATTTTGGACTAAGTCTCCATTTAAGATCTTTAGCCTTTCCTTTTATTCTTTCTTTGTCTCTTTCCAACTTTAGTAGTTCTTCCTCAAAACTTGTTATCTTCTGCTCAAAAATTGATAATGAATTAGATGAATTAATGAAATTGTCAGCTAGTTGATTTATTTCTTCCTGTATCTTGCTGATTTTCTTGTCTATATCAACTATCAAAAAGTTAGTTTTACATGTATCCCTATACAAAGTTTTGAATTCCTTCAATGTGCTACATAGTTCTGGTAGAAGTGTGTCAAATTGCCTTGTACACTTCTTTATTTCTTCCTCAAAGAATTTGTATTTTTCCTTCTCTAATCTCTCCTTGAATGCTTCCTCTTTTATTTGTTCAATTGTCACAGTGTTTTTAGTAATATACTTAGACAAAGTGTCAAGTTGACTTAAAGAATCTTTATTATCTACATTACATTTTGGTGCTATCATTTTCAAAATTGGAATGGTGTCATCTATTGCCTTGTAAGCCTGCGAGCTACAATCTGTTATCTTCTTTATGGAATCCAAAAGAACTTCTATTACATTAGTTGGTTTGAATTTTGTACTTGAAGAGCCAACACTCTGTATTCCGCTGGTGGGAGCAATATCCTTGCTTGTGGTGACCTCTGGTAGGTCAGTTTGTGTTTCCATTTCTTTAAGCAAAGGTTTATCTTGCTCAGCTATTGCCGGTGGCACTGACTCTATGCGAACCTGTTGTGGTGATGGAGCCTATTACTCTTCTTGTTGCTCTATGTTATCATCTACCAGTTTACCTCCTATACTATCAGTTACCGGTCACTCATTAGCCATATCTGTCTTCTCAGTTGTATCTTTATCTACCACAATATTGACCTTTTGAGTATCAATGTCCACTGTGTATAATACCTTAGAGTTAGGATTTGTGTTCTATTGTGATATGTCCATGCTCTCACTATCCGGTTGATTATCAGTAGTCACTACTGGTGGAGTATTTAGAGGTGGTGGGGATAAGTTATCTTTTATTTTTTATGCTAGGTGGTCCACCAACCTTGCCTTTTCCCTTATCCTTATCCTTCTGATATACTTTGATGGGTTTGGGTTTTCTATATTCTTCCTGCTTTTCCTTCTCTACAAGGAATATGTCCCATGCATTGGTAGTTTCCTCTGCAACCTCATTTACTCTACCAACCATAAGTGCTACATGTCGGTGTGCAGTTGAAAATACTGACCAATTAACTTCTGAGATCAGATCATCTATCTCTTTTGGTGAGTTGACAAGATAAACAAGAAGTAGTTTTTCAATTTTCATTTTCTTATCAAGCTCTACAACAACTTGCCTTCTAGCTTCAAGTCTTTTAAACAGTTCTGCTGGTAATTCATCTACAACTTGCATTATAAATTTCTTGTAAATGTCCAAATGTAGAATTACACTATTTTCAACTTTCTCCTTGTCATCAACTGATAATGAATCATATAATTTATTGATGTTTTTCAGTTGTCCATCCTCTGTAATTTCATCTAGTAGTTTGTCAATTGGAGCAATGTTTTGTTGAGTCTTCTTCTTGGGTTTTAACTTCTTCTTCTTTGGAGTTATCTTCTTAGCTGGGGGCCTTACTACCTATTGTTTCTATTTGGTTCTTCTAGGAGAAGGTGTAGATACTGGTGAAGGTTCTCTTTTCCTCACAACTCTTTTAAATGTAGCTGGCATGTCACTTTCCGAAGAAGTTGCTACCAATGAAAGGTGAGTTTCTAGTTGTAGTGTTTCTAACTCATCTTCAGTGATACCAGTTTGTTTAAGTACATCTTCTTTGATAGCCTTTGCTTGCCTAGATCCTCTTCTTACTGTTTTTTCTACCTTCTTTACCCTTTTCTTAGATTGAATTTGATTCTCAATAGTCTCAACACTGCCAAATACCTCTTCTTCAGGTTCCTTGGGTGCTTCTAGAAGGGCTTTTGCATATGTTTCAATTATGTGGTCATCGGTTTCATAACCCATTTCAGTAACCCAAATGGTTCTTGGGATAACTGCCTCCATACAAATCTCATCCTTCTTAATAACAAAGCATATTTCATCCTTATACTTATTTACAATTTCTTGTGAAAGTCTGACTCTAGTATTCATCCAGGTCTTCAATGCCTGAAAGTACTCATTTATATTCTTTTCTTTGTTTTCACCCATGTTATTTAGTAGATAAGATAATTGTTTGCCTACCGGTATATCAAAACCAAGATTCTTGTTACCGATATCGGGCACCTGTTTTGTTATGTGCAACATTAAATAGACAAGTAGGTTTCCAAATCTAAATGTCCCCTTTTTGTCTTTCTTAATTTTTCCAAGATTATCAATAAGCTCATCTTTCAACCATTCACACACATCTATTTTTGCGTTATCCTTGATCATATCATGGACACTCTTTATGCATAGGCTAGAGACTAAATTTAACCTGTTTGCATGTGTGGTTTTGTAGCCTAAAAGCATGCTCATGAATCTGACATTGATGTCGGTTACATCATTCACTCTTAAAGATCTCTTGTCAGATGTTGCACCTGTTAGGTTCATCACCAGGTCATTTGAGACCTTCTTTGTCTTATCAGGTCTGTTACCAGTGGAGGGTAACCCTATCACAACCTTTACTACCTCTTTAGTAATTTTGTGAACTGAGTCTAACTAGAAGAATTCACGATGTACCCTACTTCGAACTATCCTTATAACATCCTTAGGAAAATCCGGAATACTGAGAATTTCAGTGAATCCTAGGGTTTCAACTATTTTGTGTTTAGGTTTCAGATTACCGGAATCATCACAAATTACAGTCTTATACATGCTCTTGATTTCTTCATCACCTAATTCTTCTATGTGACAATGAATGTACATTCTAGGGTCTTCTACAAAAACTACTCCTTTGGGGATTTGAGAAAATGCACCAACATTATCATCCTTCTTAGCAATTTTGGAAACTAACTAAAATACCGGTCTAGGGCATTTAATCACTTTGACTACAGTAGGGTTTACTATGAATTCAGGAACAGATGAAGAAGCCATGATTATAAATACCTTTATCTGCCTTAGGAAAGGTTGCTTGCTGAATTGCTTAGCTTCTTTGCTCAGGAATTTTCATGCTCTTTGATTGTTTGAATGCTTTGTGAAATGAAAATGGAGCCAAAACACTGATTTATAATGTTATTTTTGCCAACCACCACATTTAATGCTTACCGGTTAGGTAATCACTTAACTTATCTGTCAGTATAGAAGTAATTTCAACTTCTCACCATCAACCGAGGGAATAATAGCATGTTTCATATTTGATTGCTAAACCCTCAAGGAAATTTTCTTCAATTAGATGAAAATTCTCTTGCCGATGGAGTGTTACTCTATTCTGCCAGTGGAGTGTTACTCTGTTGTGTCGGTGGAGGAGTATTCCTATCAACATTTAGTTCTGATTTCCTGATCCATTGTTTTGAGAATTCCTGCTTAACTTCTTCAACTTTTTCTTTACCTTTCAAACTAGGACCTTTGTTATTTACTAGTGAGGACTTGCTTCTACAAAATTTTGCAATATGTCCAATCTTGTTACAAGCATAACAAGTCACATTATTTTTCTGAATAGCTTTTCCATATCCTATGCCAGTTTGTGTTCTGCATTGATTAGATAAGTGTCCAAATCTTCCACAAACATAACATCTTACATTCATTCTTCAATTTTCAGAATTATGACCAACTTTGTTGCATTTTGAACATTGACCAGTGGGTGTATTGGTATTCTGATAATTTCTAGATCTACATTGATTTTCTCAATGACCATACTTGTTATAGTTAAAGCATTTGCCATTAAATTTATAAGTAGTAGGTTGTCTTACCAGTTTGCCATGATCCTGTGTGTTTGCAGTACCAGAGCTTTCACCAGCTTCAAAGCCAAGACCATTAGTGTCACCATTAGGTTTCTGATTCTTCAACAAGTCACCAAGTTCTTCTGATCTTTTCTTGAATTTTTCTTTATGTTGATTTGTAGTAGCCAGTTCTCCTTCCAAGATACCTTTTTGTCTCATGAGTTCATTTGTCATTTTGTGCATGCATTAGATCTATCTTCAACATATCATTTTCATAACTAAGTCTTGTGTTTTCATTTGCAGCATCATTCAGTCTTTTAGTCAAGTCTTCTTCATTATTCTTCCTATCTTCAATTTCTTTACAAAATCTCATAGTCATATCCTGAATTTCATTCTTTGTTGTCATGTTTTCTTGTTTCAACTTATTCATCAGATCACTAAGAGTTTCCTTGTCATCATTCTCATTTTGGATCTTTTCACAAAGTTCTCTTCTCTTGTTTCTTGAAATGGTAAGATTTTCTTGAAGTGCTTGAATAATATCCTGTGCAGCTTTTAGATCATCTTCAAGTTTGATATTTTTCAATTTTTCTACATCATAGTCTGAGAGAGCTGCTTCTAATTTCTTCATCAAGTTTTCCATCTCTACCGGTGTCAAGATCTCCCTCAAGTTGTTAGGCTTCTGAAAATAGAGGACCAAGCTCTGATACCAATTGTTAGGATTCCCACAGAAACTGAGAGGGGGGGTTGAATTAGTATCTAACCGGTTTGATGATTTTCTTAACTTAAAACATGTAGAACATATTAATATTGTATACCGGTAAATAAAAAGTAATGCAATAAATAGAGATAACAACAACCACATGAAAAACACACCATAACACAATAGTTTAACGAGGAAACCCAGTGTGGGAAAAAGCTCGGTGGGATTTGTGACCCACAATATTCACTTACTGGCCAATAAGAGAATATTACTGCTACAAGAGGGGCTTGCACATGTAGGAAGGCCAAGTGCCTAGAGCTCACTGCTCAATTACAAAATGGGAAGTCTCACTGACTTACAAAATGGATTATATAAATCTAATGTCTTGTACTGCTTCAAAATAGCATCTACTATGCCAGATCCAGTATCGGTTTATAGCTCTGCTTCATACATAAACCCTTAACCTATAATTCGCATAATAGGTCTGCCTTATTTCACCTATATATTTTCTTCTATCTCTTACAAATTGTTCTACAATGATCTCTTATATATATGAGTCATTTTACAACTTGCCAAGTCGGCTTACAATGATTTTACAAAAATTAACAAAATAATTTACAAACAAAATTCCTATCGGCCTCTATCCCGGCATGCTTCCTTTCACTGCCAGTGTCAGTGGTCTATGTGTCGGTGTAAAGTCTGATCTTGCTAGTGTCGGTGGATTGCCTTGCTGGTGTCATAGGATTGTAAGGTTGCCATCAATGACAAAACCTTCAATCACCTACAATGTCTCATTGGAGTGTGCATTTGTCAACAGATAGCTATCTGGGAGATTAGATTGGATAAGAAATGATTGGATTTGGTTTGCCTCGAGGTTGATGAGGATACCCTAATCACCTGAGATTTGAATTGCCTTTTGGTGGGAAGACTAGGCTATAAATATACAAGACAAAGATATTATGAAAGGCTGCTGAAGGAGAGATGAGTGTTGCTAGATGGGAGATAATATAGCTACATGAGAGAGTGAGATCTATCTAAGTGAAAACATCAGAAGATAATAGTGTTTGAGTGAGTGGAGGTTAAACTGGTGATAAGGTTTAACAGAAGGTTTAACTGGTATTGTTTGACCAACTGGTAAAGCAGTTAGAATGAATTAGAGAAGATAACCGACAGTTGCTTGTATCGATAGGAAGATAGCTGAGAGGACTGAAGAGCAGAGCTGTGAGGAGGAGATCCTATAGAGAAAAAGAAGAGTAGAGGTGAACCAGTAGAGTTTATTGGCATTACAGCAACAAATGAGAGTAGTAGAAGAGTGAACCGGTCTAGCAGAGAAGGTGTCTCACCGGCAGAAAGAAGTTATGTGTAGAGGTTGCAAAACTCTTTTGTAACCAAGATATTACTTTTGTATTTGAATGTTCATTGTGGTCAGTGAGTTGTAGCTTGGTGTAGGGTTTGTATCTCCTTGGGTTGGTGCCCTAAATTAGGGGTTGTAGCTCCTTGGGTTGGTGTCCTAAATCAGGGGTTGGTGCCCTAAACATTGTAACAAAGATTCATTGTGAGGCTAGATTGGAGCAGTAGACTCCAATCACATTGCTCACCGAGGTTTTTTTCCCATATTGGGTTTTCCTCATACATACTAGTGTTTGTGATGTCCCTCTTGTGTGAATGCATTTGTGCTTAGGCTTCTCACTAACTGGTAAGTTTTCTTTTAGTCAGATCTGTTAATCGGTATACTCACATAAGAATAGTTAAAGGGAAAAGTTTGAGAACCACTGATTCACCCCCCTCTCAGTGGTACACTGTGTCTAACACTTAGTTCCTCAGAAGAAGTCTAACAAATTGAGGAAGATCCAGGAAGGTGGTTCAATGGATTCGAATGGTATTCAACAATAGCTTCTAGTTGTTCCTCAGAAGAAGTCTAACAAATTGAGGAAGATCCAGGAAGGTGGTTCAATGGATTCCAATGGTATTCAGCAGTAGCTTCTAGTTGCACTTGATGATCTTGATCAATCCAATGCTGAAGTTCAGAAATTGAAAGAGAATCTTAAGATGCTAATAATTTCATTCAGTCATTGAAAGAGAAATTGAACAACCCTAGGGAAAAGAGAAAGGAGCTCTGTGATCAGCTAAAGCAGAATGAAAGCCAAAGCATGGATGATGGAGCCTTGAAGGAGAAGATAGAAGAATTTGAAAAACTTGCTAGAAACAATGTTGTCCTAAAGCATGAGATGGAATCTATATTAGTGATGAAGTTGACCCAGAAGATTGAGGGAAGGAAGAAGGATGAAAAAGGTCTTAATTAGTATTTGAAAGAATGATCTGATGAATGTCACAGACTTAACTGTGAAAATGATTAGCTGAAGCTTGAACTATTACAATCTAAGAACAATGAGCAAGTACTTGAAAGGAAAATTATCATTCTTAGGGATGAAATTGCTATTACAAATGAGTACAAGAAGAGGTTAAAAATTAGCTCAGCTAAGCTTGATGAGATGCTTGAGAGCCAAAAGGATGCAGATGACAAAAGAGGTCTTAGATTTGAGAAAGATGAAAGCTCCAGATCTGGTCAAAACAATCCTAGGTCAGTACATCAGAAGGGGAAAGCTAAAAGGTCATCGGTAAGGAAACCTAATGCTAAAAAAATCTATGGTAATTGTTTTGTTTGCAATAAATCTGGTCATAATGCTAGTCAATGCATAAATAGACTGAATCAGAATGATCCATCTTTCTTTGGTCAGTGTTTTAATTGCAACAAATATAGACATAAATCAAATGAGTGTAGAAGTATGTTGAATAGATTTCCAAATAAAAGGAATGTTAGATGTTATGCATGCGGTAGGTTTGTATATATTGCTAGTCAATATAGATCAAGATGAAATCAAGGGAATTTTATACCTTTTATGTGCTATAATTGCAATAAATTCGGTCACATTGCAAGATTCTGCAGAAGTGGGAATGTGAGCAGGAATGATCTGGTAAAGGATAATAAGAATGTGAAGGCAAAGGGAAAGTGGATGAGATTAGAGATCAATTGAAGAATACACGGGGGACGAAGAATGATTCTGATGTAGGAGATGGATCCGCACTTGAATCTGATGCTGCAAATTCCTTTGGGAATTAGCTTAGGCCTCTAGCCTAGGAGGAGTTATCATGAAAATCCTATTCTCCCTTACTAGCAGCTGGTGTCAGAAGATCAAAAAATTATCAATGCTTGCTTAAATGTTCTATAGATGTTTTTGAAGGATTTATGGAAGATTCTAAGTGATATTGGAGATCCGCTGGAAATTTATTGAGTGTAGTCTATGGATATAGGGTATCTGGAAGATTTAGGGTAGAGTGCATTTATTATGTCAAAAAGTTAAAGTGTGTGAAAGATAAAAAGAAACTTTTACATCTCATTTGTCACTTATCTTTCTGAAGAGAAGAGTTAAGCAAGCTCTGCGAAGAGATTTTTGAGGTGATCATTGTGTGAAGATGATTCGGTGAAGGAACCCTAATTTGGCATGCGAGGTATTTTTTCAAAGCTTCTAAATTTGATACTTTAGAAGATGGATACACCATTGGTAGTCAATATAACCGAGAGATCCTACCCTAAGTTTAAGAAACACCCTCACAAATCAATGAAAGATGATCTGCAAGGAGAATTTTCATCGGTTCCTCACGGTGTTCTTCATGTGGAGGATATTAGGGCATACATTCACTCAAATATTGAGGAGTTGGGAGGATCCCAGTTGTTAAATTTGTACACAAATCACATATTTGGAGAGGATTTAAAGATAAATCTTGAATTCAATACTTTAAAGGAGAAGAACCTTACGTAGGTTGTTAGGTTTCCTGTGTTCGATGAAAATGAATGGGTCTGATATGTTCTAAGTCAAGTTAATGATGAATTCATGTGGTTAAACCAGACATTTAAAATCACAAAGGATGTAATTATAATTCTAACAGGTTTTAGCTCATCTGGTGGCTTGTCCACGCTCCGATCTATAAAGAATTAGATAGTTACAGATGCAACCGGTTCCAAATTTGACAAGAGAGCCATGATAATCAATGATATTGTTGAGTCAGATATAAAATTTTCTTCACCCCAGCTAGGAGAATTTGGTATCTAGGATTGCTATGTATGCTACATATTAGATGTTGAAGGATAACAAGGAGTATGATCTATGTGATCTACTCTAGAGCCAGATGATGGAGAATATCACTTCAATCAAAAAGGACAGGAAGAATACATTCAAATATAATACGCTGATATTATGCATGTTCTTCTATTTTATGAATGAGATTCTGAGTATTGGCAATATTCAATGGGCTAGTGAGAGACCAGTGACAATTCAAATCAAAGATCTATTGTATAGCATTGGAAATGCTAAGGCGAGGAATGCTGCTTTATGGGGATATTTTAAGAACTTTCAAAGAATTATGCAATCCAGAGAAAGAATCCCTAAATCTATTGTGAAGAAATGTCAAGACACTATTTGCTTCATGGTCAAAATTGATCAATGTTTTGTGGAAGTAGTTGAACCTAGAACTATGTGGATTATGCCCATGGGGTATGAGGTTGAAGAACAAATTTTGCAGGTGTATGCTCAACACTTGCTAAGTAATCTAGTTGATCCCTCTAAGGAGAGATTTGACACATTTTCTGAGAAGGATTTACAACTTCATAGCCAATTTAAGAAACCAAAAATTATGAGGAAAGTAAGAAGAAAGTAGAGAACTATGCACAAAGTATTGGGATTACTGTAGAGGTTGTCAAGGAAGACAAGCAAAGAAATGAGAAATTTAAAGCTACTCATGCAGTGTCATCTGGAAGGTCTAGACAATCTAGGAGCTCTTCACACTCCTCCAGTTCTCAAAAGCCTACTAGCTCACTAAAATCTGAATTAAAATTAACCAGTGGTGAAGGGAAGAGGAAGAAAGGTAAGGTAAGTAGAGTTTATGTTTCTTTTCCTGATGATTAGGAGACAAAGTCTGATGAAGAGGTGGAGAAAATGGAGACTAAGGGAACTAAAGCTACAAATGTCTCTAAGGACAAGCCCTTTGGTGGAGATAAGCCAAGAAAGAAAATGAAGACTGAATTTGGCAAATACGGTATGTCTATAAGAGAGGTGGAAGAAGAAGAAACTATTCAAGGTAATATCAAACCACTTTCTAAAATTTATGATACATTTGATGATGTTAGACAGAGGAATCTAGAAGAAGCCACTATAAAATATTTGAACAAATTCAATATGGCTCTTGTAGAGATAATGTCAAAAATTTCTAAAAGTTTATATGATGTCTTGGAGATGAGGAGATTTAGTGCTCAAGCTGAGGATGAAAGGATAAGAGAGACTCTATTAGTCAATATATGTTCAGTGATATATAAAGAAGAAATAGCTAGAATACTCAAAGAAGCCAAAAATGAATTTAGAAGCAAAAAGAGGGTCAATAAGCTTACGATTGGACAGTCTGAGGAAGTGATCAGAGACACTGAGAAAATATCAAGGTTATTTTTGCTCAGGAATCAGTTTGAAGTTAATCCAAAAAAATCCCATTATGCTTATGATTCATCTGTTCCGGTAGTCCAAGATATGCAATCAAAAGATGAACAAGTTGAAGCAGATGTTCCTTCTATTTCAGAAAAAGAAAAATTGGATGAAGGTGGTAATGAGTTGGAGGTAGTGGATTATGTAGAGGATACTCAAAATCCTCTGAATCAGTCAAATAAGGAAGCACCTATGGACACAGAGGTTTCTAAGGTAGATGCAGAAGAGATGGTGGAAGAGGAGAAAGTTGAATCTAAGGCACCTATTCTAGAAGCAAGAGACACTGTAGGAGAAATAAAGGAGTTCTTGGGAAAGGATCTACAAGAAGAATTTGATTTGGAATTAGTCCAAGGGAATATTAACTTAGCTTCTCTATCCCCTATTTAGAAATTAAAACTAGAATCGTTTGCCCAGGCAAGGGAGGAAATGCTGAAGTTTCACATTGAGGATAGTGAACTACTCACTTTGGCATCTGGTGTATTAGAGAAAATCATGCCTACGCATTCCAAAGATTCATCTGATACTCCATCCGTCTAGCTAAAGAGTATTATCAATTCGGTGAGTACTCATTTTGAGTCACTTGAGAAATCAATAGAGGTCAAGGTCAGAAAAAAATTTGATGCATATAGACTCTATAATCTTAAGGGTATCATTGCTAGTGATAGAGTTTTGTTAGGCACGTGTATTTAAATCATTGAAGATGCACTATCTAAAGGTGAAAATGTCTACAAATAATGTTTGTCATTGCCCAAACTCACTAAGGAGATAGGAAAGAAGATTGAGGAGCATGAGAAGAATTTAGTAGATCTATCTAAGTCCTTTGATCCTTTGACTGTCTCAATGAGTAGCCAGGAAAGTCTAGTCATTTCTTTGATTGACAAGATTAAACACTTGATGCATGATAAGGACAAAATTGTGGGGAGAGCTAGTGAGCTCCAAGGCCTAATTGGTCCAAAGATGGAAACAATGCTTGGTTCTTTGAATGATGTACAAGTTGTCATGGGTATAAGTGGTCCAACAGATCTTTCAACAACAGAGATGCATGCCTATCATTTTAGTGGTCACATTTCTATTTTGGAGAGTCTTAAGAAAAGTTGGGATAGCAGTTTGAAATTGTTAAAACTACTTTTGTAGATATTTTCAAGTTTATGTAAGACAATAAGGTCTGTGTGTACATATGTCTCTGATCATAGCAATTTTGTTTGATCTTTTGGCTTTCAGATCCCTACCTTTGACATTAATGTCAAAGGGGGAGTGTAAGGCAGTGAAAAATGAACATCTCAGGGGGAACTTTGAGAATGTTGGATATTTTATTTTGAGTTTTGCAATGTATATTGCTACTGATTCTAACACAGTCATTTTTCACTAAGTGTCGCCATTAATGCCAAAGGTGGAGATTGTTGGAAAGAGACACTACATAGGTGGTCAGATGTTGTCATTTATGGTAACTTATGTTAGTTATCCAATCCAAAGTATGTGATTCAATCCTACCAAAAGTCTAATTGCATATTGGTTCAGGTCTGGTGAGTTAGAACAATGTATTCAACAATGGTTAGTATTTTGGTTAGCATTTTGTTTCAGTGGAATATTTTGTGTTGTAGAGATGAGGGAAATTAGTTGGATGCATGAAGCATCTTATTACATGATTTTAGCCTCTGGTGTTGATTGGATTGTAAGATAGAAAATCTGATATATCGATTTTTTAGTTTGATAGTGTTCATCGGTAGTCTCGTGTGGATAGTCTTTATGTAGATTATGTGGATCGGTTTTGGTGATTGTTTTTGTGATCGTGGAGGTTTAAACGACATGTGGGAAGAATGTGGACAATTCTTATTGGTCCACATTGGTATTTTGGTTTGGATTCAACCAACAGTATGTACACATTTCATTATTCATAAAGTGTTCTTGAAGCTAACCTAATTTCTTGTTGTGGATATATAAGGTCGATTGATATGATCTTTTTGGATATCATTATGTATGCGAGAGATGTTTATGATCAAGTGTACACATTTTCACATGCACAAGTTGAAGATTTATGCTTTGGAATATTGCAGAATAGTGAAACTGAGCAGTGTAAGGCAGAGTATAAAATATTTGTGAAATGTGCTTAACTGGAACTATAATCTGGCATTTTTTGATGCTACTCTTTAGTTCAAACACTTCAGATATCTATTGTAATAGATTTGTAAGGTAGTGGGCCTTCCAGGGTTGTATCCCTTCTTTATTTTGAGCAATGAGCTCTAGGTAGTGTACCTAAATGCATGTGCATTCCCTTGTAAACTTTATATTTGAGTAATACTCATTTGTGGGTCTCATCCCCATCGTGGTTTTTCCCTTAACTGGGTTTTCCACAAATAAAATCATTATGTTTGATGGTATGATGAAAGAATAAGTATCTGGTAGATTACTAAGAGGGGGGGTGAATAAGTAAACTAAAAAACTGTTACAAACTTCCCAATCTCAAACTCAAACTCACAAGGTAAACTTTCACATTTAAGATCAATACTCATAGAATACTCAATATCAACCAGTTAGCTATTATAGCAACTTAACAGTAAACAACTTCAATCTTGTAAATATCAAAATGCTTAATCATATATCAACATATTCCATCTCTCAATGCTTCCAATTATCATGCCTTATCAGAATAGTTAAGTAGTCAATCAAATCAACAAATAAGATCATAACCACAAAAACATTCACCACATGACATAAATATCTATACATGAAAAACCCAAATAGGTAAAAACCATGGTGAGATGAGACTCACAAGATAGCTATTTGAACTCTTTTGAAGTTTTCCCTGTTAGGAGCCAATCCTGTTAAAGCTTTTACAATAGGTCATGTTAAGAGCTAATCCTATTAGGAATCACCCGATTAAGGGATTTACAAAATGCCTTGATGAAAAGAAAATACCCTATTAGGAGTAACCTCAGTAGAGGATTTTAGAATCCAAGCTAATGGACCACCTTTTTAGAGGATTTAAGAAGTAACCAGGCTTGTTAGAGTTTACCCAGTTAGGGGATTTCAGTTCTACTGTAATTGTTAGAAAACAATAGGTTTTCTTGATGTGTTTGACTAACACTACATATTTTTGATTAGATCCTTTTAAGCTTCAATCTGCCTTTACACAAACTGTAGATCCATTCTCCGGTTAGGAAACCACACACTCAACTGATTTCTACCAACTTTGCCAACAAATTTACAAACAACTTCATTGACCTTAAATACAAATCAATTAGGTCGGTAACATAACAAAATCCTAATTCTCTCATAGAGATTACAAACAAATTGGTTCAAGTGTAACCATTGGATTTACATAGCAATCTATACACATTCTTCAAGAAAATTCCAACTGCTCCATGATCACTGCTTCATCGGACTTTGTAACTCATCATGCGCTATGCATTAGATGCAATCCACTTTGCTCATTCCCTAGACAATCAAACAAATGCGCCAAAACAATCTGAACTAATCCTCATACAATGATCACATGTGTCTCCATCATTAGATCTTAAACCAACAAACTTGATCGGTTAGGGTTTAACCAAAAAAAACAACTAGTAGGGTTTACTGGTTATATTGCATAGAAAGGGTTTAACCTTATACACTGGTTTACCGGTTCAACTCACAAACTTACATACCCGTTTACAATATTTTCCTCAAAGCTTTTCCTACCTGTTACAAGACAATATCAATAACAACAACAATATCAACAATACATAAATACCATCACCGATTCAATTGACATCAATGACAACATAACATATCATTAATGCAATCTTCATGCAAATGCCAATAATCTCCCCCTTTGGCATTAATGGCAATACAAATATCAATGCCTTTGATTGCTGCTGTGATTGGTGAATAGGAATCCTAGTTTACATTACCAAGTATTCACCATGCTCTGTCTATCTTCAGCTTGTCGTTGGTTTCCCTTTGCCAATCACATAATTCTTCTCCCCCTTTGATAGCAATGCCAAATTGAAAGTAAAACACGTAATTGCAAATTTTCACTGTGCATCAATAACATACTGCAACTTGATGCTCCCTCTGTGGAATACATCCACTTCTTCATCAATCCACGTAAAATTATGCAAGTGATTCAGGGACTAATACAATCAACATAATTCTCAACTAACTTCATGAAGAGAGACAACCCCTAGTTGTCTTCTAAGACACTCAAATGTAGTCTTAGGCAGACATTTGGTAAACATATCTACAAGCTGCTCCTTGGTAGAAACATGCTCTAAGATAACATCTTTATTTTGAACGTTTTCCCTCAAAAAGTGATACTTCAATTCAATGTGCTTGGTGCGAGCGTGCAAAAAAGGATTCTTAGAAATGTTTATGGCACTTGTATTATCACATAAAATCTTTATACGTTTTGAGATTTTCATCTTAAAACCTTCCAAAATGTGCCTCATCCAAATAGCCTGTGTGCAATTCATATAAGCTGCAACATACTCAGCTTCAACAGTAGATTGTGAAGTACAACTCTGCTTCTTACTACTCCATGAAACAAGCCTTCCTTCTAGAAAGAATTCTCCACTGGTAGTACTTTTCCAGTCATCAACATTTCCTACCCAATCAGCATTTGTGTACACCTTCAAATCAAAGTTTCCTCCATATGGATACCATAATCCATAGTCAACTGTACCTTTCAGATATCTAAAAATTCTCTTGGTTTCTATCAGATGTGCTTCCTTTGGATTCTTCTAAAATCTAGCAATTATACCAACCGCATGGGCAATATTCAGACTGTTGTGAATAAAATAGTATAATTTGCCAATCATTGACATGCATTCCTTTTCATCAACAGACTTAGATTCATCTTCCTTGGATAACTTACAACTTGTAACCATTGGTGTTCCAACTGGTTTATAGTCACTCATGCCAAAATTCTTCAAAACCTCTTTCACATACTTAGATTGAGTAATGAAAATACCATTCTCCATTTGTTGTATGTGCAAGCCTATGAAAATTTTTATTTCCCCTACTAAAGACATTTCAAACTCATTTTTCATTTCATCTGCAAAACTATTGCTCATGACATCATTACCTCCAAAAATAATATCATCAACAAATACTTTAGTGACCAATATTTCATCTCCTTTAGACTTGACATAAATATTACTATCATCACTGGTTCTTGCAAAGCCTATCTTCATCAGATGTGTATGAAGTCATTCATACCATGCTCTGGGTGCCTTCTTTAATCCATACAAAGCTTTATGAAATCTGTGTTGGCATTCTACACTCAATGAGAATGGTTGATGTTGTCATTGATGGCAACCAACTGGTAACAGGTTTCTACACATTCACCGGCAACATAGACATCATATACAGGCACCAACGGGCACATTCACCGACATCTAGATTACACCGACAATGAAGTATATTGGCACTCAAGCCGACATGAGACAAAGTTTTGTTTATATGAATTGTATTGTAAATGTAATTAATTATTTGTAAGCTGACATGATGTATTGTAAAGACTCATATATGTATGAGATCTTATAAGTCATTTTTGATGTAGCAGCATGGAGAGGAAATTATTTAATGGTATTATGTAGAAGATAATGAAAATATTTTGAAATAAGGCAGATACATTATGTGAGTGAATATCATTCACCGACAGGTTTTAGGTTAAGGTTTCTGACAGAACTTAAATTGGTACTGAATCAAGCATTGCAGATGCTATTTTGAGCAGTACATTGTATTGGATTTAATTATCCATTTTGTAGTCAGTGAGACTCTTCTATTGAGTAGTGAGCTCTAGGTTGTTGGCCTTCCTACATGTGCAAGCCCATATTGTAAGTAATATTTATTCATATTGGCCAGTGAGTAAATATTGTGGGTCACAAATCCCACAGAGGTTTTTCCCTTATCGGGTTTCCTCATCAAAATATCTTGTGTTATGGTGTGCATTTATGTTGTCTCTGTTATTTCTATTTGCTACATTATTACTTGTTTACCGGTACATTAATTTAAGTTACAAGGTTGTAAATAAGTTCAAATTCAAATATTCATTAAATCGGCTAGACACTGATTCACCCCCCCTCTCAGTGTCTTTGGGACTGTCATTGCATCTAACAATCTATATACCATGTCTTTCTCATCTGTCAAAGCATAACCATCTGGCTGCTCTATGTATACCTCTTCTTCCAATATCTCATTCAAAAATGCAGACTTAACATCCATCTGATATACCTTGAACTTCTTATGGGCTGCAAATGCAAGTAAAGTTCTGACACCTTCCAGTCTTGCTAGTGGTGCAAACATTTCACCATAATCTTCTCCTTCTTGACCATAACCCTTGCAAACTAATTTTTCCTTTTTGCGAACTACAACACCATCTTCATTGAACTTGTTTCTAATTACCTATTTAGTACCTATAACATTCTTATTTACCGATCGGGGTACCAGGGTGCAAGTGTTGTTCTTCTTAATTTGATCCAATTCCTCCTCCATAGCTTTAACCCAATAATTATCACCAAATGCCTCCTTATAAATTCTTGGTTCAATGGTGGAGATCATGTAGGAGTTATCTCTTATTCTTCTTCTAGTTAGTACTCCAACATCCTTATCCCCAATAATCTACTTAGGACTGTGGTTTAGTCTCACATACCTAGGAATAACATGATCATTCTCTTCAGGTTTAGCTTCTTCATCTTCTTCTAAATTTATTTGTTTCAATTGAACAAGTACATCATAATTTGCTTTACCCATTTCTGATTTAACAGTTTCAGGTTCCAAAAGCAAAATGCAAGGATCTTCATCCTTTTTCTCTGAACCGGTTCCTTCTAAAATTTCAGGACATTCATCTACACCAACATCAACACTTTCAACAATTCTCTGTGTCCAGTTGTTGAAGCATTTGTAGGCCTTACTCTTGGTGGAATAGCTAAGAAATATGCCTTCATCACTCTTAGCTTCAAACTTTCTTATGTAATCACCTCTTTTAATAAAACATTTGCTACCAAATATCTTAAAATAGCTAACATCAGGTGATCTTAAATACCAATATTCATAAGGGGTCTTCTCCTTACCTCTTTTCACCAAAACTCGGTTCATTATGTAGACAGTTGTACTTACAACTTCTTTCCAAAATGTTTTCCCTACACCTCTTTGTATCAACATTGTCCTAGCAGCTTCAACCATTGACCAGTTGTTCCTCTCTGCTATACCATTTTGTTGTGGTGTCCTTGGTGCAGAAAGTTGTCATTTGATACCATTCTCATCACAATACTTAGTGAATTCCTCAGAAGTAAATTCACCGCCTTGATCTATTCTCAGACATTTTATCTTTTTGCCACTCTCTTTCTTTGCTAAGGCCCCGAATGCCTTGAACTTACCAAAAGCTTCATTCTTATCCTTCAAAAATGTGACCCACATCATCCTTGAACAATCATTAGTGAAGATCATGAAATATATGTCACCTTGAATGCTTATTGTTCTTATTGGTCCACATAGATCTATAGGAACCAAATCTAACAAGTGCTCTGTTGAGAAGGACTTGCTCTTGAAAGTTGAAGAAGTCATCTTTCCTAACTGACATTCTTTGCAAAGAGAATTAACCGGTTTGTCTAGCTGAGGGAGACCTCTTACTGTCTTGGACTTGCTCACTTTAACAATCTTATCAAAGTTTATATGACAAAATATCCTATGCCAAAGCTAGCTATCATCTATCTTTTCAATCAAACAGTTGCTAACTTTAGGATTAAGATGAAATAGATTACCTCTGGTTTGTTTCCCTGTTGCAATCAATTCACCTTTGTTGTCAAAGATTTTGCATATACCATTTCTAAACTCCAGTGGGTATCCTTTGTCATTAAGTTGTGCCACACTTAGAAGATTGTGCTTTAGACCTTCAACCCAATAGATAGCATCAACACTGCTCTTCCCATTAAGAGAAATAACTCCCTTACCTTTAACCATGCAGGGTGAGTCATTGCCAAATCTGACAACAACACCATCAAATTCCTTCAAGGAAATAAATTTGCTCTGATCATCAGTCATATGATGTTAACAACCACTATCAATGATCCAATCATTAGAGCTATCTATCCTCAACACCAGTGCCTTCTGATATGATATCTCTTCCTTAATAGCTACAAACACAATATCTTCACTAACATCATCATCAGATTCTTCATCAGTAAACCAATGTCAACCGCTATAAGAAAATCTCTCTTGCCTTTACCCTTATACTTCTTGAATTTGTCTCTCTTGTAATCATTTTCACCATTAGGACAATTAGCTGCTATATGACCAATCTTGTTGCATGCAAAATATTTTAAAGGTAGTTTACCTCTATATTTCACAGTGCCTCTAGGTAGTCATTTTTCCAACAATGCTTCAATTTCCACTAAGATGTCTTCATCATCATCATCTCTGTTGGATCTAGATTCATAGCCATGACAAGTATCTCTACTTTTTCTCATAGATGGGTTAGAGATAGAAGCTCTGAATGTAGATTCTAATTTCTGTACACTACCATCATAGTTGTTTAATTCAAAATTAGTAAGTTTTCCAATGATAGAGTCAAGAGTTACCTTAGTTTTTTCAATGGACTTTAGCTCCTGAATAGATGCAACTCGAATAACATAGACTGGTAGCAGGGTTCTTGGTACCTTATTGATCACTGTGGCATCTTCCACTTTCCCTCCTGCACTCTTTATTTCACCAACTATCTATTTTATCCTTTGACCATACTACTAGATACTCTCACCTTTAGACATCCTCATGTCATCAAGATTTCCCCTTAGGCTCTCCTCTTTAGAAATCTTAACATGTTCATCACCACTATAAATCTCTTCAAGTTTTTTCCATACTTCATATGCAGTTTCAAAACCATGAACATCTACATATTCTGCATCAGAGAGGGAACTGATAATAGCCTCCAATGCTTGATGATTTTCTTGTTGTTCTTTCTTTTGATCATCAGTTAGAATTCCAGTAGGTTTAACATACTGAGTTTCTACATGATCCCAATACTGACTTTCTAGACTCTTAATGTAAATCTTCATTCTATAGCTCCATATCCTATAGTTATCTTTGTTGAAGTTTGGACCTTCCTTCTTCATCATGATCTACAAGATCTTTTCCTCAAGCTGTTAGGCTTTTAGATTTAACAAGACCCGAGATGCTCTGACACCAATTGATGGTATGATGAAAGAATAAGTATCTAGTAGATTATTGAGAGGGGGGTGAATCAGTAAACTGAAAAACTGATACAAACTTCCCAACCTCAAACTCAAACTCACAAAGTAAACTTTCACTATCAAGATCAATACTCATAAGAATACTCAACATCAATCAGTTAACTGTTATAGTAACTTAATAGTAAACAACTTCAATCTTGTAAACATCAAAATGCTTAATCATATATCAACATATTCCATCTCTCAATGCTTCCAGTTATCATGCCTTATCAGAATAGTTAAGTAGTCAATCAAATCAACAAATAAGATCATAACCACAAAAACATTCACCACATGACACAAATATTTATATGTGGAAAACCCAAATAGATAAAAGCCATGGTGAGATGAGACTCACAAGATAGCTATCTAAACTTGTTAGAATATTTAATCTTTACTTAGCTTAGGTTTATTTTTATTTAGTTTAGGATATTCCTTTGGAATTCCTACATGTAATTTGTCCTCTAGTACATGTGTGAGGACAAGTCATTTCTTTTATTTTCCTTTATTAAGGAATATTAGATTTCCTCCATAAGAGGATGTGGACACATGGCACACACATTTTATGAATGGTTGCATTCATAGATTTGGGAGTTACTTTGTAACTCCTCTCCTCATCTCTATTTAAGAGATGTCTCCTCTCTCATTTCTTCTTAATGACAATATTGTAAAGAGCTTCTTGCTCTCTCTCTCTCTCTCTCATTTTTAGGCATTGCCTCATTCATAATATCACAAGGGGTTTTTCTTTGCTTTTCCCCTTTCAAAAGTTCTTGTGCCTCCTTCTTCACATTTGGGTGATGCTCCAAGGTTATTGCTTTTCTCTTGGTAACAATTACTTCATCATAAACTTTCTTGGATTAATTTTCCTTTCCTTGCTCTTTTATTTCCTTGCATGGTATCAGAGCAGGTTTCTAATCCTTGTTTTAAGTTGACATTGATGAAGGTTACCATTCTGTGGAGTTCACCTTGTTGGAGGCATTATTGAGAGGAGAAGAAGTTCTTTTCTAATATTTCCTATTGTGCAAGTTTTGGTTTCAGATTTTTAACTTTTTTTTCAAACTTGTTAACAAGTTTGCCTGCAGGTTTAATCTCCTATTCTAGTTAGTTTTTATTAAAAAAAAGGGCTTTGGAAGGCTTGCCACCAAAGTTCCTTCTTTCTAGTTTAAATTTAATTATTTTTAAAGTTTTGGAAGGCTTGCTGCCAAAACTCCGGTGCTAACTTCTTTTCCTGCATACTTTAGATTTCATATTCATTTGTTTTGGAAGGCTTGCCGCCAAAATAGTTTCATCATAAAGTTGTTTCTCTGATTCATATTGCAGGTTCTCACATTTTGTTTACTTGCAAGCTTTTTTGATTAAAAAAAAAGAAAATTTAAGCTTCCTTGCAGGATTTTGTTATCAAATTTTCTCATTTTCTAACCTCATTTACAGAATACTAACTTTTTTTAATACCTATTGATCTATTTCAATCTTTGTTTGTGCTTATTTCAGCCTGGTTTACTTTACATAATAAATCTTACATTTTCTCTGAGCTGGACACGAAGACTTTAGCTGAAGTTTTAAAAACTCAAAAAAAAAAAAAAACCTCATTCTTCCCACAAAATTTTCTGTAAACAATCTATCTCGCTTCCCATCAATCTCTGCAGCTGAGCCTTTCTTTGGTGGCCTCAACACGGTACCTATTGGCTTCTCATCGTCCTATCCACTGAACTTCTTTTCCATCTCTCAGGCGACGACTAGGGCTCTCTTTTTTTTAAATCTTTAATTCACTGCTGGAATTTGCAGCGTATTGGTATTCAACACCAAAATTTGTTTGCCCCTGCACAAGTTCAAACCACAAGGACTCTCTGGTTATTCAAAATGGTTATCAACTGATACCGTGTGAGTTCAACCACAAGGACTCTCTAGTACCCAGTCCTTCTCCAGCGCAGCAACATCCTCTCGTGCCTTAGAAAACTCTCCTATAAATCTGTGTTTATATAAATCAGTACTCACGTGCAGCAAGATCTTCTAATTTCTGTGTTTATATTTGTTGTAGTTTGCGTGGGTTTTCATTCTTAATCTGTTTTGTGTATAGGCTTTGTCTCTCCTTCTCACACTCAATATAACAAGTTTGTATTTAGATCATTGAGTTTCTCACGAAGGCAACAGTTCTTCTGGTGATGAAGGCTTCCATTACTGCTAAACCCTAATTCCTAAACCATGACCTTTTCGAAACTTATAAAACAATAAATACTCAAACGAAAAGACTTCTTCAATATCTGTTACAGATTACTTCAACCGTACCTGTTGGGATGAAGCAAAATTTCCCCTGAAATTAAAAATGCCCATATGAGGATTATACCAGAAACGTGATCATCCACGTTAACAGGAAAGGAATGCAATTTTCTGCACATATAGAATAGCTGGCAAATTAAATCTATTCAGATCATTGAGTTCCTCTGAAGTCATAATTTATTTGTAGCTTATAATGCGTTTGCACTAAGCATAACGCCTCTGTGGATTCTGTTTTGTTTACCTTACATGGTCTGTGTCTCTGTAACTCTCCCTGACCATTCCCTGTGGTCTCTGCACTGTAGATTCCCTGCAAATCATTATAATCTGCATCAAGATTTCTGTTGTAACGTCTCTGCAGTCATATGACAAGTTTAAAAGTTTTTTTTAAAACTTATTTTATTTAAATAAAGTTTAGTTTAATATTAAATTTTATTAAACTTGTGTTATTTCTTTTAAAAAAAAGTTTAAATAGTTTATATTAAAAGATTAATAACGTTAAAAAATCAGTTATAAAGTTTTTCTAATAAAGCTTTTAATATAAACTAGTCTTATTTTGTTATTAAGATTTACAATTTGTTTAAATAAAATTTTAAAAAAAATCAATTTAAATTTGTTATTAAAGTTAGAATATAATTTTTCTTTGGTAAATATTTTTTTTGTTTAAAAATTTGTTATTTTTGTTGTTGTTACTATTGAAATTCGGTTATTTTTAATAAAAGAGGTTAATTTTCATTTTTTAATCAAGTTTTTTTTAAAAAGGGGGTAATTTTTATTTCTAATCATTATTTTACTATCATGTCTACATTAATTCCAGAAATTAAATTAAATAGTTCCAATTATCATTCTTGGAAAACACATATCTCATTTATTTTTCGGTTCAAACACCTTTTGGATGTTGCGACCGATAAAACTTTTGAACCTGCTACATCTGCTCCTCAAGCCGACCTAGATAGATGGAAGGCTCAAAATGAGGAAGCACTTGGTTTAATTGGTATTTCAATGGTTCCTGATTTGTATGTTTTAATTGGAAATTGTACAAAAGCACATGAAGCTTGGGAAATTTTAAAAACTACTTATGATAGCTCAAATGAATCCCAAAAAATTCAACTTCAAGATCAACTTGAAGATCTAAGGTATACGGATTTTAAAACTATGGATGAATTCTTATTAAAGTTTGATTCTGTTAATAGTCAATTAACTGGTTTAGGAGTTACTCTAGTTGATTTACGTTTAATTCATCTTATTCTTAAAAAATGTCTTCCTCGTCAATTTCAACAATTTATTACGAATATTCATGCTCAACTTGCTATTCCTAGCTTAGCTACTCAATTAACATATGATATTTTTCGTAATTTATTGCGTCAAGAGGAAGCTAAATTAATTCAATTTGGTACTCTTAAAAGTAGTGAACATGCTTTTATGTCTAAAAATCAAAATCATAATAATAATTTTAGATCCAATAATAATAAACATAATCATAATCATAATAATAATCATAATAATAATCACAAATCTCCTAATTATCAATCTCATTCTAAATCCTATCATAATAATTCTCATAATAATAATCATAATAATAATCACAATAATCAAAGGAATAATTCTCAAACAAGACCCCATTGCACATATTGTGGGAAAGATGGACATATTACTAATAATTGTTTTAAGAAACAAAATGGTAAAAAGCCCATGAATCAAAATAATCAAAATAATCAACATAAACCTCATTATAAGAAGGGTAATAATAATGGTAATTCATCTCGTCATGCATTTACATGTACTTATAATGTTTCTCAACCACTTGAGTGGATTATTGATTCTGGTGCATCTCAACATGTTACTTCTCATAAAGAATGTTTTGAATCTTTGCATCCCGATACTTCTAATATTCCTATTCAATTAGCTAATAATCATAGTTGTAAAGTTGAAGCTATTGGTGATGTGAATGTTCCTAATGGGAAATTACATGATGTTCTTTATGTTCCTGAATTAAAATCAAATTTGATTTCAGTTCCTAAACTTTGTCAAGATTATAAGATTAACTTTTATAGGGGCATATGTTATATCATTGATCCAAACACTAATCATGTTATTGCTACTGCTAAAATGGATAGTGATAACTTATTCAAGTTCTATGAATTTGCTCCTCCAAAGTATTCTTTGCTTACTACTGTTGATTTTACTATATGGCATGAAAGACTTGGCCATCTCAATTCTGATTATATTTCATTGATGCAAAAAGAAAATATGGTTGATGGATTGCCTAGTATTGTTCCTTCTCAAATTGTTTGCAATGGTTGCATGAGTGGTAAGATGCATAGGGAACCCTTTCCTCATGGTCAATCTTGGAGGGCATACACTAAATTGCACCTCGTTCATAGTGATCTCTTGGGTCCCATGGAGAATCCCTCCATCCAAGGTTCAAGGTATGCACTTACCTTTGTTGATGATTTTTCGAGAACATGGATATATTTCCTTCATAGTAAGGATCAAGTGCTTGATGTGTTTACTGAATTTCATATGTTTGTAGAAAGGCAATCTGGTTCTAAAATTAAGATTCTTCGTACTGACAATGGAAGAGAATATGTCAATAATGCATTTAATGCTTATTTGAAATCTTTTGGAATTAAACATGAGCTTACCGTTCCTTATACACCACAACAAAATGGTGTGGCAGAACGGAAGCATAGGACAATTGTTGAAATGGCTAGATGTTTATTGCATGCTAAAAATATGGATTATAAGTTTTGGGCTGAAGCTATGGCTTGTGCAACATATTTAATTAATAGAACACCTACCAAAGCCTTAAAGGATAAAACTCCTGAAGAAACTTGGTCTGGTAGAAAGCCTAATTTGCAGAATTTAAGAATTTTTGGTTCCATAGCTTATGTTCACAAACCTAAGGAGAAAAGAAAAAAATTAGATGCTAAATCTTCTCCTTTTATTTTTGTTGGTTATGATGAAAATACTAAAGGTTATAGAGTTTACAATCCTATTACTAACAAGGTAAAAGTTGCAAGAGATGTTTGTATTGCAGAAAAAGGCATTCATGATTGTTCTAAAGTGGAGGATGATGAACTTGGTCAAACCAAAGTTGTGCTTGTGGAGGACCAACCTCCTTCTCTTAACCCTACTCCTAATGCATCTCTTTCTATTCCTTCTAGTGATAGTGATGATGATAATAATAACTCTACTCCTCATGACTCTTCTTCTAGTGATGAATCCATTACTTCTAAAAGAAGACCTAAATGGTTTAAATCTTTAATTCAAGATAGTGATGAATACTTAGCTAGAATGGATAAACTTCAAGCTAGAAGAGTTAATTATTGTAATTATGCTTTAATGACTACTATTATGAATTCTAATGATCCTAAAACATTTGATCAAGCTAAAAATCAACCGCATTGGCAAAAAGCAATGAAGGAAGAATATGATACTTTGACTTCTAACCAAACTTGGGATTTAGTTCCCTTGCCTCATGGTAAAAATCTTGTTTCTTGCAAATGGCTTTATAAAACTAAATTGAATGCTAATAATCAAGTTAGTAAATTTAAAGCTAGATTAGTTGCTAGAGGTTTTTCTCAAATTGAAGGCTTAGATTATACAGAAACCTTTGCTCCTATTGCTAAAATGCCTACAATTAAACTTGTGCTTGCTTTAGCTTCTAGAATGAATTGGCCTATTCACCAAATGGATGTTAAAAGTGCTTTTCTTAATGGTGATTTACATGAGGAAATTTATATGTCTCAACCTCCTGGTTTTATTAAAGAAGGTAATGCACACTTAGTTTGTAAATTAAAGAAATCAATTTATGGATTAAAGCAATCTCCTAGGGAGTGGTATTCAAAGATTAATGAATTCTTTCTTTCTCAAGGCTATATTAGAAGTAAAAATGATCCTAACTTGTATATTAAACATAGTGAAGATGATATTATAATTATTATCTTGTATGTAGATGATTTGATTCTTACTTCAAGTTCCAATACTTTGATTTCTGATATTAAGTTTCAACTTAATCAAAAATTTCAAATGACTGATTTAGGTCTTTTACATTATTTCTTAGGAATGCAAATTTGGCAAACCTCTAAAGGAATTTTCTTATCTCAAAGTAAATATGCTCAAGATCTCATAGATAAGTTTAAAATGAATGATGCTCATCATGTTTCAATTCCTATTGAATTAGGCACTAAGTTAATGCTTGATATGCAAACTCCTCTTGTTGATCCTACTTTGTATAGACAATTAGTTGGAAGTTTAAATTATTTAACTCTTACTAGGCCAGATATTGCTTATAGTGTTGGTTTGGTTTCAAGATTCATGTCTAAACCTCAACAAACACACTTTAAAGTTGCTAAAAGAATTTTAAGATATATTAAAGGGACAATTAATGTAGGTTTGTTTTATGATACAAATTCTGATTTTACTTTAAAAGGTTTTACTGATTCCGATCTAGGTGGAGATCCCAATGATGGGAAATCTACTTGTGGTTATTGTTTTTTTGTTGGTTCAGGAGCAATTTCTTGGAATAGTAAAAAGCAACAATCTACCTCTCTTGGATCCACTGAAGCTGAGTACAAAGGATGCACTAATGCTTCCAAAGAAGTCTTGTGGCTTAGAAGACTACTAGAAGATTTGAGTTTACCTCAACACGAACCAACTCCATTGTATTGTGACAACCAAAGTGCCATTGCCTTGGCTAAAAATCCAGTTTTCCATGCAAGGACAAAACACATTGCTCTCCAACACCACTTTATTAGAGAACAAATTGAAGACAAGCAAGTTTCACTCCTCTATTGCAAGGGGGAAGACCAAGTTGCAGATATTTTGACCAAGCCACTTTGTAAAGAAAAATTCCAGTTTCATTGTAAAAATCTTGGATTACAACCCATTGAAGGGTTTGATGTAAGCTCCCCAAGTAAAGCTTAAGGGGGGGTGTTAGAATATTTAATCTTTACTTAGCTTAGGTTTATTTTTATTTAGTTTAGGATATTCCTTTGGAATTCCTACATGTAATTTGTCCTCTAGTACATGTGTGAGGACAAGTCATTTCTTTTATTTTCCTTTATTAAGGAATATTAGATTTCCTCCATAAGAGGATGTGGACACATGGCACACACATTTTATGAATGGTGGCATTCATAGATTTGGGAGTTACTTTGTAACTCCTCTCCTCATCTCTATTTAAGAGATGTCTCCTCTCTCATTTCTTCTTAATGACAATATTGTAAAAAGCTTCTTGCTCTCTCTCTCTCTCTCTCTCTCTCTCTCTCTCACACATTTTTAGGCATTGCCTCATTCATAATATCACAAGGGGTTTTTCTTTGCTTTTCCCCTTTCAAAAGTTCTTGTGCCTCCTTCACATTTGGGTGATGCTCCAAGGTTATTGCTTTTCTCTTGGTAACAATTACTTCATCATAAACTCTTCTGAAGTTCGCCCTGTTAGGAGCCAAGCCTATTAAAGCTTTTACAATAAGTCCTGTTAAGAACTGATCCTATTAGGATTCACCCGGTTAAGGGATTTATAAAATGAAATGATGAAAAGCAAATACCCTGTTAGGAGTAACCTCGGTAGAGGATTTGAGAATCCAACCTAATGGACTACCTTGTTAGAGAATTCAAGAAGTAACCAAGCTTGTTAGAGCTTACCCGGTTAGGAGATTTTAGTTCTACTATAATTGTTAGAAAACAATAGGTTTTCTTGATTTGTCTGAATAGCACTACATTTGTTTGATCAGATCCTTTTAAGCTTCAATCTGCCTTTACACAAACTGCAGATTCATTCTCTAGTTAGGCAACCATGCACTGAACTGATTTCTGCCAACTTTGCCAACAACTTTACAAATAACTTCATCAACCTTAAATACAAATCAATTAGGTCGGTAACACAACAAAAAACATTCTCTCATAGAGATTACAAACAAATCGGTTCAATTGTGACCATTGGATTTACATAGAAATCTATACACATTCTTCAAGAAAATTCCAACTGCTCCATGATCACCGCTTCATCAGACTTTGTAACTCATCACGCGCTATGCATTAGATGCAATCCACTTTGCTCATTCCCTAGACAATCAAATAAACATGCCAAAAAAATCTAAACTAATCCTCATACAATGATCACACATGTCTCCATAATTAGATCTTAAGCCAACAAACTTGATCAGTTAGAGTTTACTGGTTACATTGCATAGAAAGAGTTTAACCTTATACACCAGTTTACCGGTTCAACTCACAAACTTACATACCAGTTTACAACATCTTCCTCAAAGCTCTTCCTACCAGTTACAAGACAAGATCAATATACAACAACACTATCAGTAATATCATAAATACTATCATCGGTTCAATTGACATTAATGCAATCTTCATGCAAATGCCAACAATGTTATGGTGTTGTGGTTGATTGGTTTGTGTTCATGCATCTTTCTTCTGGTTCAATGCATTAAGTGGGTGAATGATCAGATTAATAAAGTTAAAATTTGCATAATACTTATTCACCCCCCTCTCAGTGTTCCTTGATTCCAACAAAGTGTGAGCATGTATGTGCGCTAAATGTATACATGTTTTGAAAGAAGGGAAGAAGTGTGAAGAAGAAATTTGTTTTTTGCTTCAATGGAATTGAACCAAGCATTAACAAGATGATATTTCTTAATTCATATTTTCCAGAAGTGATATGTGATTGTTTGTATAGGCAGTGAGCCTTCCCTAGGTAGTGAGCCTTTTTATTTTGAGTAGTGAGCTCTAGGAAGTGTTCCTTAATGCATGTGCATTCCCCACTATAATACTTCTAACAGAGTATACCTATGTTGTGGGTGCATCCCCACCATGGTTTTTCCCCTGATAAGGTTTTCTACGTACAAAAATCTTGGTGTTATATGTGTTTATGATGTGTTGTTGATTTATGCTTTCATGTTTAATTATCAGATCTGAGAATAAGTTTAAGTAGTGTGAGTTTTTGTGACAATTGATTCACCTCCCCCTCTTAGTTGTCTACTCTATTGACAACTAATTCACCCCCCCTTTTATTTGTCTAGTTTTTAAAGAGAATAATAGGTATCTAATTGTTTCAAATCAATCTAAAAAAACCAAAAAAAAAACAATGAGCTATACCAAATAGTTGTATTTGAGTGTGGTGTGTGGTTGAGTATGAGTGTGTATGTGTGTTGAATATATACATATTTTGAAGGAAGAGAAGAAGTGTGAAGAATAAAATTGCTTTGTGCTTAATGGAACTAAACCAGGCATTAAGGAGATGCTATTTCTTAGTTCATAATTTCTGGAAGTGATATGTGATTGTTTGTATAGACAGTGAGCCTTTTTATTTTGAGTAGTGAGCTCTATGAAGTTTGCCTAAATGCATGCGCATTACCCATTTTAATACTTATAACATAGTATACCTATATTGTGGGTGCATCCCCACCATGACTTTTCCCCTAACAGGGTTTTCCGGGTACAAAATCTTGGTGTTATGTGTGTTTATGATGTGTTTTTGATTTATACTTTCATGTTTAATTATCAGATTTGAGAATAAGTTTAAGTAGTGTGATTTTTTGTGAAAAATGATTCACTGTCCCCCCTCTCAATTGTCTGCCCTATTTCCATCAATATCAGAGTCTCCAATTTCATCAACTGATTCACCCCCCCATCTCAGTTGTCTACCCTATTTTTATTAACTGATTCAATTTGTTTCTTACAACTTCACCTTTCTCATTTAATTTATTCTAAAAGACCAATGATTCTTGTGGATGTTATGGAATTGCAAACTCTAATATTGCACACAAGTTCATTCACCTTCTGCATGTAAGAAGTGATGTTCTCATCTTCTCTCATCCTCAACATCTCATATTTTCCCTTTAGGCTCTGCAACTTGGCAATATTGACATAATTGTCACCTTCATACAAGGTTTCCAACTTCTTCCAAACCTAAGAATAAGTTTAAGTAGTGTGAGTTTTTGTGACAACTGATTCACCCCCCCCTCCCTCTTAGTTGTCTGCCCTATTTCCATCACATTGCTCTATGGTTGTTTGGTATAGCTCATTATTTTTCAGATTTTTTTAAGATTGATTTGAGACAATTAGATAGCTATTATTTTTGTTAAAAACCAAGTATGATCTTCTCCTATATTCTCATGTGACCTAGAGAATTGAAATAGTTTAAAATAAAATAAGCTTCTAGTTTATCCAGTACATATATACATGTGTTCATATTAGATCTAGGTTATTGTAGCATTTTCATAATATTGTAGGCTACTTTAGCATTTCTAGAGCATCCAGAAGGCTTGAGAAAGTCAAAATTGACTTTTATTTCACCAAAATCAAAGTTTTTTTTACTCGAAAATTTATTAAGTATTTTTAAAAATTACATAAATTTTTCCTTGAGTGTCAAATTTTCGCAAATGAGTACTTGATGGAAAACTGGAAAGGACTACATTTCATCCATGCACGTTTCTTAAAAGTATTAAGTCATTTTTCATCAGATATTGTAGGTTGAATTAGCTACATTGTTTCCCTTCAATATGCCATATCTTTCACCTTGGAACTGTTAGGATAACCTGTGTACAACTAAGAGGGGGGGGTGAATCAGTTGTCAACAAATTATAAAACTTTAAGCTCACAAAATATTTTACTGGAATGCATAAACCAAAACCGAAATAGAAGATGTAATAGTTAAGCATAAACATAAATCACAAAACAATTAACCAACCATCCATAACACATAACACGAAGATTTGTACATGGAAAACCCGATAAAGGGAAAAACCACAGTGGGAAGCCTACCCACAATCAAATAATACTTCTTAATAAAGTATGTGATTACAATAAGAGGGGCCTGCACATGAAAGAAAGTACACTTCTCATCACAAAAGGAGCCTCATTGACTATAAAGAAATCCAAACTATAATTCAGAAAGATGAGTGAATTGCAAGAATAACATCTCCTATGCCTGAGTACAGTTTTGGTTAAGCTCAATACTGAAGGTCTTATACCTCTTACACAAACCCAATTCGATCACCTATGATTGACCAAAACCTCTACATATGATTACAACTTTATTCACACACACATAATCCTATAACCCATGACCATTGATCTACAAAGAGATCTTACATAATATTTAAACCAACCCGGGACCTAAACAATTAGGTCAATCACCTAAAAGATAATACAATAAATCCATTACATAATCCCACAAACCAATGATAAACCAACTCAGCCTAAGACCTAAATAACATAAACCAAATAATAAATCCAATTGGTGACACATCGGGAGCATCAACCAACATGTTACATAAACTGGTCTATAACCTAGAAGAGTAACACCGAACCCAAAATAGGTCGCCATAAGCCAAATGAAACACCATGAATAACTGGGACACGATCATGATAACCATCAGCATCCTAATAACCTTCTAGAAGCCGCACCAACACCACTTATCGGATTCATCAAAAGATCTTCATCAAAGCACTGCCGGTAAAAACCCTTACCGGTGACCAAAAGGCTTACTAGAACAAATGATGGCATCTAGATCATCAAATCCTGAACCAATTGATTGTGATACGTATCAGGAACACATGAATAACCAATCCAATCCAATTCTACAAGTCGGACCAAACCAAAGATCAATCTTCTGATTAACATCAAGATCCAACCACTCTGTCGGAAGTCGATAGACATCAAAATAGCTAGTGTTGACATCAATGACAAAAAATCAATGCAACACATAATCAATTCCTCCAAATTGCTAATAGGAACTCTTTTTGTCGAAAAGAAATAGGTGTTAGAAAGGTATTAAATAGTATTACACAGCTATAAGTCTATTTTTTCAGTTTTTTTAATCAGATTTATTTGTATTAAAATTTATATTTTTGGCCATTAGAGCCTTAGAAAACATTGTAATCTAATTAAAGGCCTTGTAAATGCACTAATTATAAAGTGTCAACCTTGTAATAATTGGGGGGTGATTTTGAGACTAGTGGAAAGGAGGGTGTCTTGTGTGTCTTCTTTCTTGCAATATTCTTGGATCTTTGCAATCTTCTTTTCTACAATAATAAATGCATCTATGATTCCTCTTTTAACACCATATAATTATTTTGAATGGAAATTGTGCTATGCTCAAATTCATCATTGCCAAATAGGAAATAAGGAAAATCAAGAATTCCTTAACTATCTAAGCAATTAAAACATTAAACCAATGAAATAGATCCAAAATAGAATAAAATTAAACAATATGAAACTCCCTATTGTGCATCATGACTTCCATTGTTCTTCTCTTCTCTGTGGTATGATGGCTCTCAGATATTGCATTGACAACTTGCAATTGACACAAAGATTCAAAGTTCGTGATTGTTGAAAATGGAGATTGAATGCTCAATTTATAGATTTTTGGAGAAGATTGATTGAAAGGTGGAACTCGGGTGAGCTCACATGCTAATTGATAGTTGAACTGCTAACTTAGAGGTGAAACATAATAGATTGAATAGATTAAAGGAGTTAACTGATTGAGAAAAAGTTGACTGAAGGAAGAAAAAGAATGATTGGAGGAAAACTAATTGATGACAAAGCTAACTAGAAGATGGAAATAGAGATTGGAGAGATAATTGATTTAATTAATTAATTTAGCATGTGCTTGCACTTTGACTTAGATTTTGAATTTAATCTTTGCATGAGATTTTAATTCAAATAATTGAATTTATTAAATTTAGTATTTGAATATATTTAGAACTTGACTTTGATTTTTAATTTGGTTTTTGAATTCATGCACATGTATTTGAAATTAGAAAAAATTAGAAGAATTAGAAGAAGAATGAAATTAAATGAAATTAGAAGAATTAATTAGTTAATTAATTAATTTAAAGAAACTATTTAATTATGTAGAAATGGAATTTAATTAAATAATAAAGATTATTTAAATTGGGAAATTAAAAAGAATTAATTAAATAATAAATATTAAATTAATATTTAGAAAATGGTTAAAATGATTAAATGATGATAGAATAGGAAATAGAATAATTAGTAAGATGATGAGGAAATATGAAATTAGAAGAATACGATTAATTAAATTAATTAAAGAATGAAAAAATTATTTAATCAATTAGAGGAATAATTAGTACATGATCAATGAGACATTTTTAGGTGTCTACATTTGCCCCTCTTTGAGACAATGTCGAAACAACGTTGTTTCAAAGAAAACAAAAAAAATTGCCCCAGTATGCCTCGACGACGCTTAGGGTGTAATGCCCCCTCAAGAGATTGTTTGTGCATTAAAGACATGAATGATCTCTCAAAAAAAAAAGAATGCGAGATAGAAGAATAGTTAGTTGATTAGAGATAGGCATAAGTGATGTGAAGATGATAGAAGCAATTGAAGATGATAGAAAATGAAATTGATCGATAGATTGAAAATGATATAGAAAGAGATGATGAGAAAAGAATCAACAAACTAGCAATAAGCAAATGAGATGAAATGAGAATGAAATTGAATGAATCACGAACTTGTGTCATTTATTTTACTACACAATATATATTCATCACTGAGCCTTATTATTGAACAATGAAGCTTAGCACATCAGGGTATAAGGAACCAAGATGTAAAGATATCTCATTGTAGAAACAAACATGTAGTAGACAAGGAACAAACAAAGATAATGCCCATCATTGCTCCTTTAGTCACTGGTGGACATCCCTGAGTAGCATAGGAACATAATCTGTCACCAAATGATAAAAGATAAAGACTGACCCGGACAAAATTCAGCAACTACACTAACCTTGTGCCTTCATTCTCAATTGCTTGATGTGATGATTGATAATGTCTGATCTCAGAAAGTTGCGAACCCCATTTAAGACTGACCTGTTTGATTTTGAGTGTATCCTCTTCTGTTTAAGACAAGATAATGATCACTTTGATATGGATATGATATGATTAATAAGATAGTTTGATCAGTTGATCGCAGATGTTTGATTGGATAGTCGTATCCTTTGTTAAGTTCGTGTGAAGCGTTTGCTAGATATCTGCTAGTGTATTTGTTTCTCGCAAGATATTTAATTGCAAGTTTTTTGATTGATTTTTTATTTTTTAGTTCTTTTCCAAGAGCTTTTTCGATGCTTTTGGATTATGTGGATTGTTATTTGAATGTTTTTGGATGATTTTTTTCAGGATCATTATATGGATGTTCTTTTTTTTCGAAGGACATTATATGATTTTTAGGACTGTATTTGAATATTTTTGGATTTTTTTAGGAACGTATTTAAATGCTTTTGGATTTTTGAGTTTTTCACTATTTTTGATATTTTGAGTTTTTCAGTGTTTTTGGATTTTGAAGGACTTTTTACGATTTTTAGGATTTTTTAAGGACTTTATATGATTTTTAGGATTTTTTCAAGACTTTATATGATTTTTTAGGATTTTTCAAGACTTTATATTATTTTTTAGGATTTTTTCAGGACTTTATATGATTTTTAGGATTTTTTCAGGACTTTATATGTTTTTTAAGATTTTTTCATTTATGCCCCCCAGTATGTAGACCTGTATGACATGATGATCCGCAGAATGCATGTGGAGACAATGAATTTTTTACATGACCTATGTTAATGCAATATGCATGATGAAGATGCATTTCCTATTCGAACAAGGTTCACTGTATTTGTTTAGCCTTTTGTAATACACCAATTGAAATGGAGATATAAAACATTTCATAGATAAGTGGTCAATTGATCCCTAAGGTCCCTTGGAACATCCAAATTAACACACTTAGTGACTAGGATTTACAAATGGAGATGCGAAAAACTTCCCCATTGATTCTTGAAACTTTGATCTTCTTTTGCCCATGTGTGTGTAGATGAGTTAATTCCTGCTCTTATGTTCACTAAAGATCCTTAGCATCCTACATGACTAGCTACATGGATTATCCTAACTTCAAAAGCATCCCGAATAGAGCCTCGCTGCCAACAAGCTTTTAGAGCTCCGATGAGGTTATAGACTGTAATTTCTCAAATATTGCTCCATTGCCAGTAGGCGTTCATAGCCCTAATGGAGTTACTTGCATGTTCCCATAGTCAAGCTTTTTGTCGCACTTGCATGCATGATATTTCAGTTATATATCATTTCTCTTTTGCCTTGAGATGAATTTAGCATAGCTCTTTTTCTTTTTATTTTCTTTCCTTGACTTGTAAGTAATAACACCTACTTGGGTGTGACAATTACAATGACGCTAAAGTAGAATTTTAGATTTTTCACTAGTCATATAATCAACTAGGTGTCTAGAATGAATTAGAGATCTTAATATGTTTGAGATATAGCAATTGATAGATTTTGGGTTAACAAGTCTCAAATAGTGAAATCACTACCCAACCATAAGTAAAGCGTCGTCACAGGGTAATGTTGAAAATGAATGACCTTAGGATCTCAAAGACTTCATGCCCTAATATCTAAGAAAGGAGATGACCCTTGTTTCTCTTAAATGCAAACAGATGATAAACTTGGACAATTGCCTTGTTTTATTAGTGCTGCTATATAAAAATACAAAAACTTTATGAATGCGACTTCTAAATATGTTGTGTCTGGAAAGAAACAATATACAATTCAGTGCTTTGAATAATAGGATATGCAATGCGGAAAGTAAAACCTAAACTAACTCAACCCTTAGGTATAATATCGTTTAATGTGCATGTTGTTCATAGGGTCAAGAAGTTTTGTGTAGGTAGTTCATTGGTCTATGTTTGAAGAGTCAGATAAAGATGTCTTTTCCAATATGATATAAGGACTCAGCTAAGTGTACACGTTCAGCATCTCGAATGTTGTTTTCCTTAGTTTTTGGATTTTGTGGATCATCGAAGGGAAATCCATCTCTAGAACCCATGAATTCAGCTATAGCCTTATCGTTTTCAATGCAATCCAACTATGGTAGATTCTCTTGCCCCTAGTCTATCAAGTGTGGGTGTATGAGACAAGTTGATTTTGTTTTCGAAGTTATGACATGAGCGGGTGTTATGTTTGTTTTTATTGACGCACTTGAAGAGGATGATGAAGTCAACCAGGTGTCGATCTCATTAGTTGGTGTTATGTTTGATTTTGTCACTACATTAGCATTTGATGATGGCACACATACAATTGTTGACAAGTTTCTCTGTGTAGTATGATCTGGATTGGTGATTTCATTGATAAGGGGTTTATGAACAACTTGTGTAGAGGGATTCAGATCATGAGGGCGACTAGGAGAAATGGTAAGTTCATTTGAGAGGGAATCCTATGAGGAACATGGAGGATTATGACATGGAGATGAAGGGATGGAGGGATCTTGATCAAGATTTGGAGAAATAATGGAATTTGAAAGGACACTTTGTTCTTGAGATGAAAGGGTGTCACTATGAAGGGAATAGAAAAGAGTGAGGGGATCATCATAAGATTATTGGTCAGTGGGATCTTGATGAAAAATTGGGTAGGATGGAAGTAGTTGTTCTTGATCTTTATTTGTATCAAGACTCATTTCTTCTGATTTTGGATCATACTCTTGACATGGGGAAGGAGTTTGGAAATGTATGGGAGATTGTTGGAATGTTTCAACATTTTGGCCTGATGAAGAAGGATTTTGAATGAGGTGTTCTGAATCATGACTTGAATTATATTGGATTTGTACAATGGATAGTGATTGGGAGGTTGTGTTATTGGATAGAGATGGCATGGATTAGTCTTCTGTGACTTCAGGGGATGATGAAATGGTGGATAGATATGGTTGATCTAGGCTTTGGTTGAAAGGGATTTTATTTTGGTTGAAAGGAGTATGATTTTGGGTGAAAGAGGTTTGGTTTTGGTTGAATGAATTTTGATTTGGACTTTGGTTGAAAGGGGTGTGATTTTGCTTGAAAGAACTTTGAATTTTGAGTTGATGTGAATTTTGATTTGGAATTTGGTTGAAAGGGGTTTGATTTTGGTTGAAATGGATTTGAATGTTGGGTTGGTGTGATTGGTATGATTGATATAGTGGGTTGAAAGAAAAAGAAGGTTTACATGACTCTAATGATGGTTGAACTGAGGTAGGAATGATTTTGTTGAAGAATGAAGGTTGGCATGTTTGAATGGTCTCACTAGAAGAAGAAGAAGGTTGGCCTAATACTGAATCCCTTGAGGTCACCACTTCTCTCATCATGTTTTCTAACTAGCCCCTATGGTTGTCAGGACTAGTCATCTCTATCACTTGTTGTTGCAAAGTCTTGATCTGTTGAGATAAGGTTTCTATGGATGTGATGGAATAGGAATGGAAGGGATGAATCCTCCACCTTCTCTATGAAATGTATAATTCCAATCCATGATGTTTTCTTGATTGGTTTGGACCTAGGATCACAACATGTAAGATATTTTCTCCCTTTTTTCTGAATATGACAATGTTTGATTGAACTTGACAAACTTGTTTGAGTTGAGGTTAAGTTTGGTCCTCTAATTGTGATTTGGACGTTTGGGGTATGACTTTCTAGGATGACTATGCAAATGACAACAGACTTAAGATAGATGTATATGAAGTCTAGACAAGGACATATATGAGGACGATAATGAGGACATGAATGAATACTATGCAAGGACTACAGATGATAGTAAGGACATAAATGAGGACTATGCAAGGACTTAGGACAATAGTAAGGATGTAAATGAGGAATATGCAAGGTCTAATAATGATAATAAGGATGTAAATGAGGACTATGAAAGGACTTAGGATGATAGTAAGGATGTAAATGAGGACTATGCAAGGACTTAGGATGATAGTAAGGACATAAATGAGGACTATGCAAGGACTTAGGATGATAATAAGGACATAAATGAGGACTATGGAAGGACTTAGGATGATAGTAAGGACATAAATGAGGATGATAGTAAGGATGTAAATGAGGACTATGCAAGGACTTAGGAGGATAATAAGGACGTAAATGAGGACTATGCAAGGACTTCCTATGGTCACAAGTGTATAAAACTTTGAGTTTTGGGTTTCAAAAATGGACTTGGTTTTCAGTAATGTTATCCCTATATTTTTGCTCGTTCCTAAAGCCTCATAATCAACTATTATTATTGTTTTAATGCTGAAGTTTTTATGGCCAAACTTCATGTCGGCTGAGAGATTTTAATTGTTTTATTTTTGGGTTACCCATATACCCAAACAATTAAATCCCAAGTAATATGTGTCCTATGTAAAAATTATATCTGGGTTATGCTCTACTCAGTTTATTTGTTCTACAGTTAAAATTTCACAAGAAATGGAGATTTCAGTAAAAATTTATGCAGATTTTTCTATGGCAGCCCAAAGGAACAATTATCATTGAACTTGAACCTTGAACCTTCTTAGGTTCAAAAGGTTCAAGGTTCAAAAGGTTCAAGCGGTTCAAAAAAGTTCAAAAGGTTCAAAGTTCAAATTTCAGATTCATTATATTTTTTGGTTTTTGAACTTGAACTTTGAACCTTCTTTGGTTCAAGCGTGCAGGTTCAAGCCTGTAGGTTCAAGTGCGTAGGTTCAAAATGTTCAAAGTTCAAATATTGGGCTTTGTAATTTTTGGTCATTGAACTTGAACTATTGAACCTCCCAAGTTCAAAGGTTCAAGGATGCAGGTTCAAGGTTCAAAGTTTGAGGTTCGATTTCAAAGATTCAAATTCAAAATTCAGAGACTCATTAGATGCAGGTTCAGAGTGCCTGAGTTCAAAATTTCAGCAATTTTAATAATCCAATAACATTGGCATGTCTAATGTTTGTAATTTTTAATGCAATCTGTAACCACAAATTTTCTGAGACAGAAAAATCAGTTTCAGTGTGGGGGGGCATAACTATCAATTGAACCGTTGGATCGCGTTGAACTTTTAATATGTTTTAGAAAACCTAGTTTTCTAAATTCTCACCAAAGCAATCAAAAAAATATTATCTCAGTAAAAAGTTATTTATCTATGAGTACGGGTCTATACAAATTTCTGAGAAAAAGATTATTATGAGAAGCTCTCAAAGTGGAGACTTTTTTTTGAAATGGAGATCCAGATAATAAATTTACCCTAGAGATATAAAAAACATATGTCCACATATCAACACATAATTAGATGTGTTTAATTTAAATTCTCTTCAAATATTTTTCAGAAAGGAATGGAGGATAAAAGTTTTGAACGGGAAGAAGATGGAACGTAAAAAAAAGATTAATTAATAATCTTTTCAAGAATCAATTATTGATAACTAAAATTCTCAGAGGCTATATATATGTAATGAAAGAAAAGAGGAGGGCTTCTTCTATTCTTTTCTTTCTCTTTCTGCTATAAAAAAGAAGGGGCAACATTATTTTATGGACTACACAGTTTTGTTTTTCAGAAGTGTTGAGTCTGTGAGCTCACATTTTTGGGCATTGATAGAATGAAGAAGATTTTGTTGATCTGTGGATTTGTCAATATTTTCTTTTTATTACAATGAGCTTTGTCTCTCTTGTAATTTTCTTTCATTGCTTTTTCTATTACATCAAACTATGTATATGCATTTGATTTTGAAACTTTGATTTCAGAAATAATTTGTATTTGGTAAGAAATCTGTTGTTAACTCTTTGTCTGGGTATTTCGATCCCCCTTGTCCTTTGAGGCATGAGAGAGACTCAATCAGAGTCTAGAGAATTTTTATTTCTTGGAAAGGGTATTTTCTTAACTGTGGATAATTAAACTGTGTTTTACTTATCTTCATTCACTTCATTATAAATCTATTATTCGCATCTGTGTCATGACTATGAGTAGATGTTAGTTGTCTTTATTGCTTTCTGGTTAAAAGTATATTTAGAAAATATCCATTTTTATCCAACGAAGGGAGTTGTATCTTCATATCAAAATTCAGAGAGCACTTGCACTCACCATTGCAAGTGACTCCACTATTGGTTCAGGTTTTTGTCTTTCAATTTGGGCATTTGATAGTCATTTTTGAAAGGTATTTAAGAAGGACAAATCTGTTTACCAACAGATTTTTTGGCGACTCTGCTAGGGACATCGAAAATAAAAGATTAGTCCTTTCTTTCCTCAGGTTTTAAAGACATCTCTGAGTGCAAGGAGATTGGCAACTTTGTTTATGTCTGGTTGAAGAATTCCTCTCTGAAATCATGGCTTTAGTTGCAGCTAAGCCATGGGGGACTCATTTTGGTCCATTTGCTTTGCCCCAATATTCAGCACTTTCTAAAGGATCAAGAGAATGCTTTCCAATGTTTGTTGGAGATAAGACTCAAGATCTTGATGATCACATTAAAGTAGTCATGGTTACCCGTGGGATTCTTGGAGTGCAAGAAGAAGATGTATTTGTGAGATTGTTTGTTGGAAGCCTCATTGAAAATGCTGCAGAATGGTTTTAGAATTTATAATATGGATGCATTACCTATTGGAATGGTTTAAAGGTAAAATTTCTTGAAAGATTCAAAATTGTGATTGATACATATGATTTGCTGCTTAATTTCTTTCAAATACAAAAGAAAGAAGATGAGCCCATTAGAAGTTTCATTGAAAGATTTAATCGATGTTTTGGAAAGATTCCTCATGGGTGCCAACCGACAGAAAATAATCAATTATGTGTATTTATTGCTCCATTACATCCCGAGATTCAGTTTTTGTTGAAACGTAAGAAGGTGCAAAATCTAAAAGAGGCACAGAAAGAGGTTGTTGAGATAGAGGATGATATGATTTTGAGTGGAATGAAATGCATGAGTAAATGTGTTGTGAAAGTTTCAGAATCTAAAATTTACTTTCATAATCATAATTTTTATCCAAGAAAGCAAATTTGCAAAAGAGTATTGTCATGAAAGAAATAGAGCCAACATCATCTATTTCTAGTTGTCAAAACTTCACAGTTTTTAATAGAAAGGATTTTCGAGCATCTTCTGAGACCGAGAATGACACTTCTAACATTGCAAGAGTTTATTATTTGCAGGCCAATGGATTTGATTTTTCTGGAGATGCAGATGATCATGTTAGTCAACCAAAAGAATTGGCAGCTTGCCCAACCATATCTGTTATTAAACCAACTTTTGATGATATGAATAATAAGGAATTACACAAAAAATTTCAAGAAATTTTTTCTTCTTCTGATTTTGAATCTTTCACATTTAAAACTTTTGATGCAATTTCAGAAAATGATCAAACAAGCATAAAAGGCCAGCATGAGAAAGAAATAGATAATTGTGGACAACTAGAGGTTATGCCAATGGATTATGATTATTTTCAATTCACTTGCAGCTATGGTGAAGGACACTTGCAGACTGAGTGTTTGAAAAATTATGAGGGTGTCAGAAAACAAGTGGAAGGCAATGTATTATCTATTGCTGCTATAATATCTAATATTCAACCAGACTTTGAAACATTCAGATTTGGTGATGAAAATTTTGAAAATAAATTGTGCCTAGAAGAGTCGAGCGATTACCTGATGCTGGAGTCTTTTTATTTTGAAAATGATGTCATATCAGCTCTGTCTCAAGAACCAACACATGAGGATGAGTGTTGCTTTCAAAATATTTATAGAGGCTACCCAATTCATAGTCTGGTTAATTATTTAGACAATCTGGCACAACATTCTGATGCAAATTTAAATCGACATGTACAACATAATGTCAAGACATCTTCGTTGGATTCAGAAATTCATAATGCAGAGTGGCTTTTTGGACCCATTATTTTATTTGAAAATATTTTACAATACATTTTTGTTGGGTCTCTTCTCACGGTGATTGTAGAATGGTAGTTGGGAATGAAGCTTCTTTCTTATCGACCACTTTTCCGCACTGGCTCATATTTCTCCCAACCAATTAATGGTTTTGCATGAGCAACCTGAAGTTTCCTTGAGGTAAAGGGGTTTTACCACCCTTGTACATATTTGCAAATAAAGTTTTTGGTTTGTTGTAGGCTTTAGTTTGGGTTTTGGCTTGTTAGTTTTGCTTTCTTGCCCCTTCCCTCGTCTGCAAGAAGATCCTTGTGCTTTGTTTCTCCTTGACTCTGTTACCTAATAGATGCTAGGCACTGATCTCTCCCAGAGACATTCTAGATTCTCCTAGTCCTTTACAGTCTTGGTCCCCAATCAGAGCCAATGTTACCCCTATATTTTTGCTCATGCCTAAAGCCTCATAATCAGCTATTATTATTGTTTTAATGCTGAAGTTTTTATGGCCAAACTTCATGTCGGCTGAGATATTTTTAATTGTTCTATTTTTGGGTTACCCATATACCCAAACAATTAAATCCCAAGTATTATGTGTCCTATGCAAAAATGATTTCTAGATTATGCTCTGCTCGGCTTATTTGTTCTACAGTTAAAATTTCACAAGAAACAGAGCTTTTAGTAAAAAGTTATGCAATTTTTTCTATGGTAGCCCAAAGGGACAATTATCATTGAACTTGAACCTTGAACCTTCTTAGGTTCAAAAGGTTCAAGCGGTTCAAAAAATTTCAAAAGGTTCAAAGTTCAAATTTTAGGTTCATTGCATTTTTTGGTTTTTGAACTTGAACTTTGAACCTTTTATGGTTCAAGCCTGCAGGTTCAAGTGCATAGGTTCAAAATGTTCAAAGTTCAAATTTCGGGCTTTGTAATTTTTGGTCATTGAACTTGAACTATTGAGCCTCCCAAGTTCAAAGGTTCAAGGCCGCAGGTTCAAGGTTCAAAGTTTGAGGTTCGATTTCAAAGATTCAAATTCAAAATTCAGAGACTTAGCAGATCCAGGTTCAGAGTGTGTGAGTTCAAAATTTCAGCAATTTTAATAATCCAATAACATTGGCATGTCTATTGTTTGTAATTTTTAATGTAATTTGTAACCACGAATTTTCTGAGATAGAAAAATCAATCTCGGTGCGGGGGGCATAACTAGCAATTGAACCGTTGGATTGCACTGAAATTTTAATATGTTTTAGAAAACCCAATTTTCAAAATTCTCACGAAAGTGATCATAAAAATATTATCTCACTAAAAAGTTATTTATCTCAGAGTATGGGTCTATACAAATTTCTGAGAAAAAGATTATTATGAGAAGCTCACGATGGAGACTTTGTTTTGAAATGGAGATCCAGATAATAAATGTACCCTAGAGATATAAAAAATGTATGTCCACCTGTCAACACATAATTAGATGTGTTTAATTTAAATTCTCTTCAAATGTTTTTTAGAAAGGAATGGAGGATAAAAGATTTGAACGGGAAGAACATGGAAGGTAAAAAAAAGATTAATTAATAATATTTTCAAGAATCAGTTATTGATAACTGAAATTCTCACAGGCCATATATATGTAATGAAAGAAAAGAGGAGGGCTTCTTCTTTTCTTTTCTTTCTCTTTCTGCTATAAAAAAAGAAGGGGCAACATTGTTTTATGGACTGTACAGTTTTGTTTTTCAGAAGTGTTGAGTCTGTGAGCTCACATTTTTGGGCATTGATAGAATGAAGAAGATTTTGTTGATCTGTGGATTTGTCAATATTTTCTTTTTATTACAATGAGCTTTGTCTCTCTTGTAATTTCCTTTCATTGCATTTTCTATTACGTCAAACTATGTATATGCATTTGATTCTGAAACTTTGATTTCAGAAATAATTTGTATTTGGAAAGAAATTTGCTCTTAACTCTTTGTCTGGGTATTCTGATCCCCTTTGTCCTTTGAGGCATGAGAGAGACTCGATCAGAGTCTAGAGAATTTTTATTTCTTGGAAAGGGTATTTTCTTGACTGTGGATAATTAAACTGTGTTTTGCTTATCTTCATTCACTTCATTATATATCTGTTATTCACATCTGTGGCATGGCTATGAGCAGATGTTAGTTGCCTTTATTATTTTTTGATTAAAAGCATATTCAGAAAATATACATTTTTATCCAACGAAGGGAGCTGTACCTTCATATCAAAATTCAGAGAGCACTTGCACTCACCATTGCAAGTGACTCAACTATTGGTTCTAGTTTTTGTCTTTGAATTTGGGCATTTGAGAGTCATTTTTGAAAGGTATTGAAGAAGGACAAGTCTATTTACCAACAAGTAATTATGTGTATAAGACAAGTTTCGTGGTTTTTTCAAGTCTGAGAAAAATTGCTTTGAAGTAAATATAGCTGATTGAATTGGTTTTTCAAACAATCACAGAGAATTCAGAGATACACAGGATAGGGCCTGAAATAGCCCAAAGAACTGACTCAATACTGGTATGATACAACGATACATAAAAAAACACAAAATACAATCTTAGGCTGGAAATTGGAAACCATTCAATGAGGCCCTTACGAAATACCAAAATAAAATGAACAGATAGAGAGTCTAGAAGCACTGGCTCCACTCCACGACACACACTTCTCGGGCATGCCAGTCTCTCTTACCCTAAAGATCCAAAGATCTTATAACCAAGGGATTTCTATATCATAGTGCAAGGTACATGAAGGGTATCTATGGGCTATGATCCGCACTCCCGAAATCATTGAATGTAGGGTTTTGGGTTACTAAATTGGTTCTTATTGTAAAATATCGAGGGGTCCCAATCCAACGACGGATTCTTAGAGAAAGCCACTTAAGACTTTAGTTGATCTTATTGATGCAGGGAAGGCCCCCACATACGTCGAATTCACTCAACACTCTAGCTGCCTGACTAGTATATTTATATAGCAGCTCGAAAAACCCGCTCGAGAGTACGTTGGGAGAGATGATATCCCCAACGCATCCCATTTCTAAGTACCTCTGTGGGGTGATGAAATCCCTAGTCAAAGACACCTCTCACTACGTGGAATAAAATAAAATTGGGTGTCGTTAACACTTCCTTCCTTTCTCCCAAGACCCCGAAGGCAGGTGGAAAGTTAGTTAATGTAACAGTAGATCCACCCCAAACACGATAAAAGTTCTTTTCCTTAAGAAAATCAAATATGATTTAATCTATATGTAGCCTGATTCACGTTCATTTTAAAGCCCAAATTGAGGTGTTGAATATGCATGTGCATATCCATTTTAAACACCAAATTGAAATGTGAAGGCATGCATGTCAATTTTAACCATTGTTGATTTTAAGCCCAAATCGAAGTGTTATACATGCATGTCAATTTTAACCAATGTTATTTTTAAGCACCAAAAGATGAAGTGTGAGATTATGCATGCATGTCCATTTTAACCATTGTTGATTTTAAGCACCAAAAGATGAAGTGTGAGATTATGAGTGCAATTGATCTAATACTAATCCGATCCTTTCCGTAAATTTGTCATAGGCTGCAAACAGATGATTAGCTGTAAAATTAAATCAATAGAAAAAAGAGAATAAAAAATCAACAGAAGCAAATGTGTGATGATACATGCCCGATTGTGTGACTTTGGATAAGTGATTACGTAATTCTGCCAGGTCGAGTGTGCGATCCTGACAAGGCGATTGTGTGACCTTAACAAGTTGATTATGTAATGATAACAGGACAATTGTATGACACATAGGCAGATTACACAAAAAATAAAAATTGAAACTAAACTTGATCAAAAACCTACAAAATAGATTGTGAGGCCCTAGCTAGATCTCTCATCATCTATTCAATGTTAATCAAATCATATTTAACCTGATATGAGAGAACCAAGCTATTGTATCTGTCAATTGCTGGTTGGTCTTTCCAATCTTGTATTTCCTTTGCGACTTTGAGAATCCTTTGATAGTGTTTGGCCCGTCTTCTTTGTTCCTTTGTCCTTCTGGCACCTGAAATCTTGAATTGTACCTTACATGCCATAAATTGTTATAATAAAAACATGTAGTAGAAATAATCCATTTCCAGATTTACTCAATTTCATGCAGAACTAAACAGATTAGAGAACAGAATAGGTATGAGAATAAAAAAAATAGAACAACAATTTTCCCTGGAATGCATGATACTAACAGAGCGATTGTGTGACCCTGACAGGTCGATTGCATGATGGGTTCCACATGAATGTGTAACCTTGTCTGCTCAATTATGTAGCCCTGTCTATGCAATTGTGTGATGATATAAGGGTGATTGCATGATGGAAAGATCTCTTCTCGAAATTCATGCAACCTAAAAAAAAGAATAAATCCGTACAATCTGTGAAAATCACATAGAAAAATAGAGAGGTTAATTAGCTATGATTCACGTCAGGTTCACCAAAATGTGCTACTATTGTATGATGGCTCTCAAATATTGCACTGGAAACTTGCAATTGACACAAAGATTCAAAGTTCATGATTGTTGAAAATGGAGATTGAATGCTCAATTTATAGATTTTTGAAGAAGATTGATTGAAAGGTGGAACAAAATGATCAAGAGGTGGAACTCGGGTGAGCTCACATGCTGATTGATAGTTGAACTACTGACTTAGAGGTGAAACAGAATAGATTGAATAGATTAAAGGAGTTAACTGATTGAGAAAAAGCTGACTGAAGGAAGAAAAAGAATGATTGGAGGAAAATTAATTGATGACAAAGCTAACTAGAAGATGGAAATAGAGATTGGAGAGATAAATGATTTAATTAATTAATTTAGCATGTGCTTGCACTTTGACTTAGATTTTCAATTTAATCTTTGCATGAGATTTTAATTCAAACAATTGAATTTATTTAATTTAGTATTTGAATATATTTAGAACTTGACTTTGATTTTCAATTTGGTTTTTGAATTCATGCACATGTATTTGAAATTAAATGAAATTAGAAGAATTAATTAGTTAATTAAATAATTTAAAGAAACTATTTAATTATGTAGAAATGGAATTTAATTAAATAATAAAGATTTTAAATTAAAGGATTAAATTACAATTAATTAAATAATAAATATTTAATTAATATTTAGAAAAGGGTTAATGATTAGATGATTAAAGATAGAAATTGAGAATATAATTTATTTAAATAATAAAGATTATTTAAATTGGGAAATTAAAAAGAATTAATTAAATAATAAATATTAATTAATATTTAGAAAATGTTTAAAATGAGTAAATGATGATATAATAAGAAATAGAATAATTAGTAAGATGGTGAGGAAATATAAAATTAGAAGGATAAGATTAATTAAAGAATTAAAGAATTGTTTAATCAATTAGAGGAATAATTAGTACATGATCAATGATACATTTTTAGGTGTCTACAGAAATCTAAGATGATAATATATCTAAAAAGACATGGGTATCATCATGTTAATATGGGACTTGAAACTAAACCTCAAGATGCTACAAAAAAAAAGATAAAATGGTTTAACAAGTCTGATGAAGTCTTTGGTACTTTGTGCATGTCAGTCTCCCTTGACCTTCTTTATCACATTGAATCTACCACTGCACCAAATGGTGTGTGGACCATTTTGAAAAACCTCTTTGGTAAGAAGGATGAGTTAAGAGGCCATCAGTTGGACAATGAACTCATAGGGTTGAGTCCAACCGATTTTAACACTATACAAGACTTCTTCACAAAACTAAAATCTATAAGATTGGAGGTGGAACATTGTGGAGTTAACAAGGATGATAACCAATTAATCTTGATTATTTTTTATAATATTAGTCCTAACTATTCAGTGTCTATTTCTATATTGTATGCTATAAAATGTGCCCTAGGTACCACATTCAAAATGCCTTCTCTAGTTGGATTTATTGCAGAGAACACTAGGGAGCACAACAAATTGGTTCAAATGGGTACAATCAAACCCTCTAATTCACATGCCTTGGTTGTAAATAAAGGCACAAAAGAACATAAAGGGTTTATTAAGCAAGACAAGAACCAAAGGAACCTAGAAGAGAAGAACAAAGCTAAAAATTTTGCTACTTCAAAAGTAGATAATTAGACCTCTTCATCAAAAGGTGAACAACCTAAGAAGGAGAAGGTCAAGTTTTCTTACTGTAAGAGGCCTATGCATGATGAACATAAGAGTTTACAGAAACAAATTGATTACCTTTCACATCTTCTAGAAAAGAACAATATCAAGGTGCCTGACTCATTCAAACAAAGTTTATTAGAAGGATCTTCTAAGGACATAAATAAGAGTAAGGGGAAAGGAAAGGGTAAGGCCCTAGTTGTCATTGCTTCACAACCAAATTCTTGGATCATTGACTTGGGTGCTTCACACCACATGGCTTCTTCAAAATTTGATTTCACCTCTTTAGAGTCATGTTATATGTCTACCATACTAATGGGTGATGAAACTCTTGTTTAAGTGCATGGGAGAGGGTTTGTTGATGTGGAAAAAGGAACATTTCATGATGACCTTTGTGTTCCATCTTTGTCAACTAATCTTCTATTTGTTTATTAGATAACTCACACTGGTTCTGACAAGCGAGTTGAGTTCACACCGAATATAGTGGTAATCAATGAAATTCATAATGGGTCTACTATTATGGAAAAAGAAAACCATTAATCTGTATTGTATCATCTTTCTCACTTTATTCTTGAATCTCCTTTGACTATATTACTCACTCATGCAGATGAGTGATAGTTCTGATACTTAATATAAGTACAGATCCAATAGCCAGCAAGATGAGAGGGGGGGGGTGAATCATACAAACTTCATCATCCATAAAAACATCAAATTCAACCTCGGTAACATATATATTAGTCATATATCGAAAACTATCAAACATGCAAACTCAAAAGCATATGAACAATATAAACCTCATAACACCAGATTTAACCTGGAAACCCAAATAGGGAAAAACCACTATGGGATTTCGGACCCACTAAGAAATATACTCTTCTAGAGTATGCTCGGTTAAAAGCAAATCTTGTTAAAGATTACAAACACATTGCTAGATGTGACCTGGTTAAGGGATTTCCCTCAGATCTATTAGGATCTTCACTTTGTTAGAAGTGACCTTGTCAAAGGATTTCAAACACTCAATCAGGATGTCACCTTGCTAGAGGATTTACATATAAGACTGTTAAGTCCACTCGGTTAAGAGATTTTTTGTCACTTTCACAAAATAATAGTAATAAAAATCTATCTGCAACTTCACATCTAAAATGCTAAAGCAGATTCTTATTTGTTCAATACAATCTAGACATAGAAATAATCTTGTCTATCTGCTGGGCTTCTATACTCTATTATTCTAACAGGTCTTCAAGCTTCTATGCTTGGTAATCACTATGTAGCATCCATGTGCATACACTTGTCTGCATGCATTGTTTATCAATAGTTTCCTATTTATAAACAATTAGGTAACCGCTTAATCTCCTTGATCACATTTCCCATGATCAATCATAGCCATTAGATCTTCAATCTTGTCCAGGTTCAATGCATCTTTCGATCTAAAAATGTTTTACCCCACCTTAGAACTTGCATAATAGTCTTGGAACTTGTGCCAGGGTATTGCGGTTCAATATGAGCTATAGATCTTCATGCCAACTTTCCATTGCCTTAGATTCATTAACAAACTTCTTCCACGGCTTACCAATCATTGATCCGCTCCAGCTCATCAGCTTCTTTCATTAAATACCGCATGTAAACATTTAATGCTTTCTGTTATAGCTTGGTTACAACTCGGTAACAACTCGGTGAATACTAAACTTCACTCGGTAGACACTCCGCCTTCATTAACCGATAGCATTAACCTTAGGGTTTACCGACTAGGTTCCTTAGGGTTTACTGACTAGGTTCTTTGCTTGATAACATAGTATAGTATTAACCTTTACATTTTACAACATATGTATGATGTTAAAATAATCTAAAACATCATGATCTCATCATTGTCTGACTCGGTAGTAGTTGCCCATTGAATACCTTATTTATCCCTTTATTCATCATATTCTTTCCTGTGTCTTTTACTGACTTCTTCATAATCTTCATATCATACTTCTTAAGATATGGCAACATCATACTGAATTAGAAAATCAATTTCTTGACATCAATGACAAAATAATAATATCAAGATAGTAAAACATCTTTAATCAGTTATATCCATAATCGTCAACAACCTTCTCAATATCCTTATTGAAATGCCAACAATCTTTCATTGTCTGTTATAATGCAATATTGCCAACAATCTCCCCCTTTGGCATTGATGGCAAAACCAATTGATTTGACCTTAGTAGATTCAGATTGTTGTGATTCTGAAATGCTCTCCCCCATACATTAGACTTCTCCCATTTTCTCAGTCTTCTTTCCAATCTGTAGACTGCTCTTCTCCCCTTTCATAGGTATTCTCCCCCTTTGACAACAATGCCAAAAAGAAAAGAACTAAAACATAATTTATTTCTATAAGAAGTTATTTCCTGCTATTGTGTATCAACTGAGTCTTGGTCAAAGCATTTGTCTTCAATTCCCGTTCCTTGTAATATTCTCTATATTATTTCTAGTATTAATTCTAGTACACTTTTAGAAAACATCCTAAAGTGTATAACTCCAGCATCAACTCCCAAAAGATATTCAATAGAGTCATCAGATTGATGCTTTCACCAAAATCGGTCAGTGAGTAGAAGATAGGGGTAGGACCCCTAACTTACTTCTAAGATATTCAAAAGTGTCCTTTGGTAGTGGCTTGGTGAAGATATCTGCTATTTGCTCCTTTGTGCTAACATATTCCAACACCACTTTCTTCTCTTGAGCTTCTTCTCTAAGATACTGATATTTGATAGATATGTGCTTTGTCTTAGAGTGCATAACAAGATTTTTTGAAATATTAATGGCACTAGTATTGTCACAGAATATAGTTACTAGCTCAGTAACTTTCTCATTTATACCTTCCAACAGTTGTTTGATGAATGCAATGTTGGTACAATTCAATGCTGCAGCAATGTATTCAGCTTCTGCTGTTGACTGTGAAACACATCCTTGTTTCTTGCTAAGCCAACTCACTAGTCTTTCTCCTAAAAAGAAAGCTCCACCACTTGTGCTTTTTTTGTCATCAATGTTGCTTTCCCAATCAGCATCAGTATAAACTTTTAAATCAAAATCATTTCCTTTATGATATACTAAGCCATAATCCTCTGTGCCTTTCAAGTATCTAAAAATTCTTTTGATTGTTGTCATGTGTGTTTCCTTAGGATTTGTAGAGAATCTTGCAACTATACCTACTGCATGTGCTATGTTTGGTCTGTTGTGAACAACATATTGTAGTTTTCCAATCATGGATCAGTAGAGTGTCTCATAAACAGATGCAAATTCATCATTCTTTGATAATTTACAGTTGGTAGTCATAGGAGTACTTACTGATTTTGAATCATCCATTCCAAATTTCTTCAAAATTTCCTTTATGTACGTGGATTGAGTAATGAAAATCTCATTTTTCATTTGCAGTATCTGTAAACCTATAAAATACTTTATCTCACCGATTAATGACATCTCAAATTCTTCCCTCATTTCATTTCCAAAGTTCTTGTATAAAGAGTCATTTTCACAAAATATAATATCATCAACAAATATGGCTGAGATCAGTATTCCATTTTCATCATTCTTCATGTACAAGTTGTTGTTCTCATTTGTCCTTATAAAACCAATCTTAATCAAATAAGAGTGCAATCTTTCATACCATGCTCTTGGTGCTTGTTTCAAACCATATAAAGCTTTGTTCAACTTACATACCTGATCTTTATTATTGTCTTCAACAAATCCTTCAGGTTGTTTAATGAAAACTTCTTCTTCTAATATTCCATTTAGAAATGTAGATTTGACATCCATTTGATATATCTTGAAGTTCTTGAAAGAAGCATAGGCCAACAATGTTCTTAATCCTTCAAGTCTAGCAATAGGTGCAAAAGTTTCACCATAATCAATTCCTTCTTCTTGTGCATAACCTTTGCAAACTAATCTTGCTTTGTTTCGAATGACCTCCCCTTTTTCATTTAGCTTGTTTCTGAATCCACTTTGTACTGATTACATTTTTGTCCTTCAGTCTTGGGATTAGTGTCCATGTGTCATTCTTCTTGATTTGATCAATCTCTTCTGTCATAGCATTTACCCAATCTTCACTGTTAAATGCCTCTTTTACTATTCTCGGTTCAAATTTAGATATCAAACATGTGTTCTGTCTCAAATTGTTCCTTGTCATCACTGGATCATCCTTATCTCCTATAATCTGACTTCGTGCATGATGTCTTCTGACATACTTGGCTAATATAGGCTCGATAGGCTCTGTATGATCTTCTTCATCACTCAGTAACTAGATATTTTCTTTATTTTCTTCAACAATTATCTCGGTAGGACTTCTCGGTTGCACATAGACAAATTCATCATAGTCTTTTGGTTCTTTGGAATTTCCTTCATCATTTCTTTCTGCAAATTCATCAATTTTCACATTTGCACTTTCTACTATTTTGTTAGATGATTTGATCAGACATTTAAATGCTTTGCTTCTAGAAGAATAACCTAGAAATGTTCATTCTTCACTTTTATGATCAAATTTGCCATTTCTATCATCTTTTTGAACATAGCATCTACTTCCAAAGATCTTAAAATAACTAACATTAGGTTTCTTATCATACCAGATCTCATATGGTGTCTTCAAAGTACCTTTCTTCAATTGAACTCGGTTCAAGGTGTAAACAGTTGTGCTTATTGCTTCTCTCCAAAATGTTTGTGGCACCTTCTTCTCAATCATCAGTGTTCTAGCACAATCCACAATAGATCTGTTTCTTCTTTCAGCTATTCCATTCTGCTATGGAGTTCTCAGTGCAGAGACTTGTCTTTTAATACCATGATCATGCAGAATAAGTTGAATTCATCAGATGTGAATTCTCCTCCTCTATCTAATCTAAGACATTTCAGTTGTCTTCCTATTTCATTTTCAACTCTTGCCTTGTACCATTTAAACATTTGAAAAGCTTCTGATTATTCTTTTAAAAACATTACTGACATCATCCTTGAATAGTCATCCACAAATAATATGAAATACTTATCACCATAATAACTTTGAACTTTCATAGGACCACAAAGATCAGTGTGCACTAGATCTAAAATTCCCTTAAAAGTGTAAGACTTACTTGTAAAGATTGATCTTGTCATCTTATCCATCTAGCATCCTCGACACATAGCATTCTCAGGTTTTTCAAGACTCGGTAGACCTCTTACTCTGTGCTTCTTACTTATCTTGATTAGGTTATCAAAATTTACATGACAAAACCTCTTATGCCATAGCCAGGTATCATCAATCTTTGCATGCAAACACTTATTCCGAGTTGAGTCAAGGTGAAATGTATTACCTTTTGTTTGTGTCCCGGTAGCAACTAACTTTCCATTCTTGTCATGAACTTTGACAATTCCTTTCTAAAATTCTATTTGGTAACCTGTGTTGTTTAGCTGTGCTACACTCAAAAAATTGTATTTCAAACCTTCAACCCAATAGACATCATTGCATCTTGCATTATCAATAAGTGTTATAGATCCTTTACCTCTTACCGGACATGGTGCATCATTACCAAATCTAACATAGCCTCCATCATAATCTTCTAACATAACAAACTTGTGTTTATCTCCTATCATATGATGTGAGCATCCACTATCTATAATCCAAGAATCATTAGTGTTTATGTGAGATATTAGGGTTTTTTATTCATACCTTTCTTCATCTGATCCATCCTTGATAGCCACATAAACAACTTCCTTTGTATCAGTCTCATCTGATTTATCATCGTTAGATTCTTCATCAGCTATTAAGCATGTCTTTCTATCTCTTCTTCTAAAGTCTTGGTGTCCTCTGTAATGGTTATCTTTCTGTCTATCATCTTGGTAATCTCTCTTTTTAGTAAAATCTTTGTCAAGACAGTTAGAAGCCATATGTCCAATCTTATCACAATTGAAACATTTCAAAGGTATTTTTCCTTTATACTTACCTTTGCCTCTCAGTAACCTTTTGGCTAATAGTGCTTCAAACTCTTCTTGCTTTCTGATTTCTTCATACAGTTTGTGTACTACTTCCATGTTCTTCCAAAATCTTTCACTTGCTCCATTGTGATCTCCTTTAGAGTACTTATACTTTCTTTCTTTGTAATCATTAGATTCATCAAGATGAAAAGAACTAAATGCAGATTCAACTTTATTTACTGAAGATCCACTGTTATCAAAATTACTTAAATCAAATGCATGTAGCTTACCAATAGTAGCATCCAAGGAAACTGGCATATTAGGTACAGACCTCAATTCATTGATTGCTGAGACTCGGATTGCATAAGTTGGTAGAAGGGTCCTTAACAACTTACTTGTTATATCTTTTTCGTCAATAGTTCCACCTGCTCCTTTGATTTGATTGACAATCTCCCTTAGTCTTGTACTATACTGAGTTATGTTCTCACCTTCATTCATCCTCGTAGATTCAAGTTGTCCTCTTAAACTGTCTACTTTTTCTCTTTGAACATGCTCATCTCCTCCATATACTGATATGAGCTTATTCCACATTGCCTTTGCATCATTGTAGCCTTCTAGATTTTTAAACTCTGAATCGGTCAATGCAGATGTTATTTCAATCATTGCTTGAATATGTTCTTGCTTTGCCTTTATCTCTTCCATAGTTAATGGATAGGTGCTCGGTGTGACAAAATCATTTTCCAAATAGTATACAACATATTCTCCAACTCCTGATAGATGTAACTTCATCCTTTTCTGCCATGTAGAGAAACTTGACTTGTTCAGCTTCGGTGCATCCCTCTTATACATCTTTGGATCTTTAACTCAAGTGCCTTTAAACTTTCCTTCCGGAGTCCAATTCTCTGATACCAATTGATAGTTCTAATACTTAATATAAGTACAGATCCAATAGCCAACAAGATGAGAGGGGGGGGTGAATCATACAAACTTCATCATCCATAAAAACATCATATTCAACCTCGGTAACATATATATCAGTCATATATCCAAAACTGTCAAACATGCAAACTCAAAAGCACATGAACAATATAAACCTCATAACACCAGATTTAATGTGGAAACCCAAATAGGGAAAAACCACTGTGGGATTTCAGACCCACTAAGAAATATACTCTTCTAGAGTATGCTCGGTTAAAAGTAAATCCTGTTAAAGATTACAAACACATTGCTAGATGTAACCCGGTTAAGGGATTTCCCTCAGATCTGTTAGGATCTTCACTTTGTTAGAAGTGACCTTGTCAAAGGATTTGAAACACTCAATCAGAATGTCACCTTGCTAGAGGATTTACATATAAGACTATTAAGTCCACTTGGTTAAGAGATTTTCTATCACTTTCACAAAATAACAGTAATAAAAATCTATCTGCAACTTCACATCTAAAATGCTAAAGCAGATTCTTATTTGTTCAATACAATCTAGACATAGAAATAATCTTGTCTATCTGTTAGGGTTCTATACTATGTTATTCTAACAGGTCTTCAAGCTTCTGTGCTCGGTAATCACTATGTAGCATCCCTGTGCATACACTTGCTCACATGCATTGTTTATCAACAGTTTCCTATTTATAAACAATTAGGTAACTGCTTAATCTCCTTGATCACATTTCCCATGATCAATCATAGCCATCAGATCTTCAATCTTGTCTAGGTTCAATGCATCTTTCTATCTGAAAACATTTTACCCCGCCTTGGAACTTGCATAATAGTCTTGGAACTTGTGCCAGGGTATTGCGGATCAATTTGAGCTGTAGATCTTCATGTCAACTTTCCATTGCCTTAGATTTGTTAACAAACTTCTTCCACAACTTACCAATCATTGATCCACTCCAGCTCATCAGCTTCTTTCATTAAATACCGCATGTAAACATTTAATGCTTTCTGTTATAGCTCGGTTACAACTCGGTAACAACTCAGTGAATACTAAACTTCATTTGGTAGACATTCCGCCTTCATTAACCGATAGCGATAACCTTAGGGTTTACCGACTAGGTTTTTTGCTTGATAACATAGTATAGTATTAACCTTTACATTTTACAACATATGTATGATGTTAAAACAATCTAAAAAATCATGATCTCATCATTTTCTGACTTGGTAGTAGTTGCCCATTGAATACCTTATTTATCCCTTTATTCATCATATTCTTTCCTGTGTCTTTTACCGACTTCTTCATAATCTTCATATCATACTTCTCAAGATATGGTAACATCATATTGAATTAGAAAATCAATTTCTTGACATCAATGACAAAATAATAATATCAAGATAGTAAAACATCTTTAATCAGTTATATCCATAATCATCAACAACCTTCTCAATATCCTTATTGAAATGCCATCAATCTTTCATTGTCTATTATAATGCAATATTGCCAACAATGAGATGAGTTGTTTGTGGCATCAATGGTTTGGCTACTTGAACTACCATTACTTGCAACAACTCAACAAATAGGATATGGTTTCAGGATTGCCTTCTATTTGATTTTCTGATGGAGTTTGTTAGGTATGCATTCTGGGTGAGTATCATGAGGAGAAGTATGATAAAGGCAAAGCATGGAGAGCTACACAACTATTGGAGCTAGCACACAATGACTTGGTAGGAGCATTTCCACAACCATCCTTGAACAAGGCTAGATATATCTTGACTTTTATTGATGACTTTTCTAGATATACAAGGGGTTACTTTTTGAAACAAAATTTTGAGGTCCTTGAGAATTTTCTAGATTTCAAAGATTTTGCAAAGAAACAATTTGGGAAGTTCATCAATATTTTGCATACAGATGATGGGGGTGAATATGCTAATAATAAGTTTGAATAGTTTTGTTCTTCATAAGGTATCAACATGCAACACATAGTTCCATGCAGTCCTTAGCAGAATGTAAGAATAGGTCCTTGAAGGAGATGATTAATTATATGATTCACTCCAAGGCTTTAGCACCTTAGTTTTGGGCAAAGGCCATCAATTGTGCATATTACATCCAGAATTGAGTTCCTGACAAAGTTGTGAAGGGGTAATTGTTGGGATCTAAGAACACTGAGAGGGGGGGGGTGTGAATCAGTGTTCTACCAGATTGAACAGTTTTTAACTTTCTAGACCATGCATATATATACCGGTAAATAAATAAGCATATAACAAGAAGCAAATAAACCATCCACATAAATGTACACCATAAAACACAAAGTTTATACATGGAAAACCTCAATGAGGAAAAACCATGGTGGGATTTGTGACCCACAATATCAGTTCACTGGCCATATGAAAAGATATTACATATAATAGGGGTCTACACTTGTAGGAAGGCACACTGCCTAGAGCATACTGCTAATCACTAAAGAGCCTCACTGACTACAAGATTTCTACCAAAGTAAATTACTAAAAAAGAACTCAAGAATGCATCTGCTATGCCAAATAGAGTTCTGGTTCTGGTTCTTCTCTGTACCGGTTCATAAACTATGAATTGCTACCGGTATCACTTCTCCTCCAAGAATGCTTTCCAAGCTATCTACAGATCATTGGATGATATAGAATTCGCATACAAAATGATCTTCAGACATATATTTTGCATCATACAATTCTGCTATATTCTCCTATATCCACATATATCATATATCTTGCTTTCTTACAAAAATAACCTAGCAGATTGACCTATATACCTACTACAAATAATATGCCTTATGTCGGCTTACAATACATTTACAAAAATGTTGACCTTGACAATAATAATTACAAAATGATTTAAGTAAATCCTCCTTGATGTTGGCTTCCAAAGAAGTGTTGATGCCAGTGCCGGTGTAGCCCTAAATGCTCCAAAGTCGGTATCTACCGGTATATGCTTCCTAGTGCTGGTTTATGACTTCCATCATATCTTGTTTCCATAAATGACAACAAAATGAATCCAATGAGTGTCAATTGCCAACAATCTCCCCCTTTGGCATTGATGGCAACACTCATGTGAAAAATGGATTCCCTGTCGATATGCTCCCCATGAGCAATACACTCCATCTGAAATGTGTTTTTCTGATATTTTTCACATATGAACATACTCACCCTTTGACATTAATGCCAAAGACCGGTGAAATAATTGAAAGAAATAAAGAATACTATTAGTTTTACTAGCGCTTTGCCATCTTCAAGATTTTTGGGTATGCCTTTTGCAATAATTGAAGATATGTATCCCAGCTGGATTTGAAGGTATCAAAAATAGATGCAAGTCCACTTAGTAAGTGGGAAAGTGTTTCTTTCTCTTGGATATCTGGTGGTGTGGGTTTAGCTATCATATCCATGCATTCTTTCTTGTGAACACCCAATGAATATAGTCTAGGACTTACCAATCCTCTTAGATTTCTTGCTCTTCTCATGATTTTGTCTCTCTCCTTCTCAAAAGAAAAAAATTGGTTCTCCAAGGACAAAATTTGTCCATCAATAGATGTGGTTAGTGTAGTCAATCCATCAAAAGACTTAGCAAATTTAGCCATCTTATCTTATAACTCCTTCAATCTGCTATCTACATTAGCTGTAAGACTTTCTATGTTGCAACACACTCTGTAGATATTTTTACATTATTTTAAACAAACCTCAATAGGGATAAGTTTTTCCTCAATTTTTTTCTTCACTGTCTTCATAAGTTGATCAAAAATTGTTCTTTTTGCTGCTATAAAATTGTCCAAAGCCCGTCGGTCTGCTATCTGCCTCAAAGATTAAAAATTGTTGGATATGTGCTCTATTAGAGTCTTGAGCTTACTGGAAGGGCTTACTTCATCTTCAATATGATAGTCAAGTAATAATCTGTGCAATACAGAGACTGATTGATCAATTAATCCTTTATTCATAGTACCTACCTTCAATAATTTTTGAGTAGCCATCATCATTAATTCAGTTGGACTCAACTCAGAGATTGATTTATTCTCAACCTGAGAAGTGTTAATTGTCAAAACCTTTGTCAGGGAATTAGTTTTACCTGCTAGTATGGACTCAATGGTTACCTTGTCCATCTCAACCTCTATTGCACTGGTAGCTTTGCCACTTGGTGCAGTGTTGGTTATTGTCGGTGGAGTATTATCCACAGTATTTCTAGTGTCTTGTACATTACCTTGCTAAAAAAGGGTATGTGCCGGTATAGACTGTACACTCTCCTTAGCTACTAGTTGTGTTTGAATATCTATAATTACTACCAGTGGTGTCAAAACTGGAGTTGAACTGCCCAAAATACCTTTCCCTTTTGATTTGTACAAAATGGTGGAAGATGTTGCCCTTGCAAATTCTTCTTGAGATGTGAGAAAGTCTGGGTTTTTCTAAAAGAATTTTGTCTATCCCTTACTTGTCTCATTTACCACCTCATTTACTCTTCCCATCATAAGACTTATCTGTCGGGATTTACTACTGAAGATAGTCCTATTTGCAGTGTCAATACACCTTTTCATTTCCATATTATTTATAGTAACAGACAATTCCAAAAGTGCAACTTCTTTGATTTCCCTATCCCTCTTGACTTTATCAAGTCTCCTAGCTTCAAGTTTATTATACAAGGATAAACGTATCTCCTTCAAAATTTCAATCAAGGCTTTCTTATAGATGTCCAAATATAACAAAATAGCCTCTTCTAATTCACTTTACTCATTCTCTTCTAAATCTTCATAATACTTAGATATATTTTTCAACATTTCATCTTTTGTAATTTCATCAACAAGTTCAACACAGATCATTTTGGTCTTACTGGTTCTAGTATCATCACCCTTCTTCTTTTTACTTGTGGTTGTCAGTGTGGCTAGTTTCCTCTTTAGCATGGGCTTCATTGCCGGTGGTGGAGGTGCAGTAGGCTTAGTTACCTTTCTGACAAGTCTCCTACTAGGTTCTGCCTTCTTCTTCTCTACCAGTGGTTTTACCACATTCTTCCTTTGTACCCTTATGAAAGCCAGAGGTTCATTATCCTCAGGATCAGAGTCAAAAGTGATAGGGGAAATGTGAACTTGTGGCTTCTTCACTTTTGCAGTACCAATCTCTGTCGGTTTAGTAGCCTGTTTAGATTTAGAGCCCAACTAAGTGTCTATCTTATAAAGCACATCTTGCACATCTTCTCTTCCTGTTAAAACTGGTTTTCACTTCAAGAACCTTCTCTCCTGCTGTACCAAAATGTTATGTTTTATCATCTAATGGGGCATCTAACAACATCTTTGCATAGAGTTCAAAAATGCTATCATCTACCTCATATCCAAACTTAGTAATCCATGTTTGCCTCGGTTCAACTGCTTCCATAAGAGTTTTATCAGTTTTTACCATGAAACAGATATCAGTGGAATACTTCTCCACAATGTTCTTTGAAATTCTCTCCCTTTTCCTCATGTTTTCTTGAAAAGTCTTAAAATACCCCCAAAGCTTCTAATCTTTGTTGGTACCTAGACCGGTGATAGCTTCCTTGATCTGCATACCTACCGGTATGTCATGAGCCTAATGCTTCTTCCCTATACTGGGTAGCTCATTTAGGAAGTAAAGTATTAAACAAAAAATCAAGTTTCCATATCTAAAGGTGTCTTTCTTGATTAATTTGATCTTTCCAAGGTTTAACATCAACTCACTCCTCATCCAATCACATAAATCATACTTCACATTATTCCTCAACATTTGATATGCGGCATGAATGCATGAACTAGCAACATAATTCAATCGGTTGGATCGAGTTACCTTGTAAAACTTTGTATCCATGTCGATGATTGTGCTTATCCTCATTGATTTGTTGTCAGGTGTAGCACCAGTGATTTTTTTGACCTCTGTGTTGGAAATTTTCTTGCCATGTTCTTGTCCGACCCTAGGTAAGCCGGTGACAGCCTGAATTGCCTCCTTCGTGATCATGTAAGGCCTATCTAGCCAAATAAATTTGTTGTGAACCCTGCTCAGAATGTATCTAATCACCTCATCCTTGAATTCTGGTATGTATAGAATATTGGTTAACCCTAGATCCTCAATTGCTTTGAATTCCGATTTGATGGTTATGGAGTCTCCCAGTATCATGGACTGATACATACTTTTGATGTCTTTAGTGCCCAAGTCCTCAAGGTTGCAGTGAATGTATGCCCTCACATCTTCAACATACATTACGTCGTCAAGAGCCTTAGAAAATGCTCCCACAAAGTCTTCCTTTTTAGCAATTTTGGGAACCTCCTTAAAGAATGGCCTTGGCCTATCCTTGACTTCGACAATGGTGGGATTTGCAATAAAAGTAGGTGTTGAAGATCCAGATGCCATGTCGAGAAATACTTGAGAGTGAATATCGGTGGAAGATTGATAACTGCTCAAAATCCTTTCACAATGCTTCTGCTCGCTCTTGATTTGCCTTTTCTTCACTCTAAATGCTTGAATGCTCGGTGAGTGAAAATGAATTCACTTACCCTCTTTTATCAGTGAATAAAACCCTATTTTTTGTAATAAATGCTTCACCAACAACCCTACGAATGTTGATTTCAAAGTTATGAGTCGGGTGAACCTTTATCAATGATGAACACAATTCTCTAGATCTCTCTCCAAATCTCCTTAGATCTCTTCCGAGGTAATATGCAAAATTTAGCAATGACTTTGCCAACCCCCAAGGCTTATGCCTCAGTTATTGGTGGAATTTCCTACTGGTGGAGGAATAATCTTTTCTACTGGTGGAGTTACCGGTATAGATCCATCTCCACTTGGTTCTTCAGATTTTATAACCCATCTCTTGGTGTGATCTTGTTGTATTTCATCTACCTTCTACTTTCCTTTCTCATTATTAACCGGTTGAGTCTTGCTTCTGCAATACTTAGTAATATGACCTATTTTTTTGCATGCATAACATGTAACATTGTTCTTCTGAATTGCTTTGACATATCCTGTATCATTTCTTGACCTACAATGATTATCAAAATTTCCAAACTTTCCACATGCATGACATTTAACATTCATTCTACAATCTTCTGATCTATGACTATATTTCTTGCAGTTTGTGCATTGGCCAAGAACATAATTTTAGTTTTGATTTACCTTATTTCTAAATTGTTTAGCCATATGTCCAAACTTATTGCAAACAAAACAAATACCATTGAATTTATAAGCATTAGTTTGCCTTGCCGGTTTCCTCTGTTCTGATGAGTTCTACATATTGGTTGTCTGATCTTTATTTGCAGTACCAGAGCTTTCACCTTGTACAAATTCAAGTCCTCTAGAATCATCAATCTATCTTTGTCTTTTCAATAAGTCATCCAACTGTGTAGCACTGATCCTAAACTTCTCTTGATACTCATTTGCAGTAGTCAGATTATTTATCAGAGTGATTACTTGTCTTTCAAGTTCTTGTTCATTGTTCCGAGAGTGTGCCAAATCAGTTCTCAACATATTATTCTCATGAGTCAATCTGCCACATTCATCAAATTTGTTTTTCAGAGATATAACCAGATTATCTTCCTTCTTCTTTCTATCCTCAATATGTTTTGATAACCTCATAGTTAGATCTTGCATTTCATTCTTCATGAGCATGTTTGCTTGACTTAGTTTTTGACATTGTTCCTTAAGAGTATTTTTCTCCTCATCATCCGATTGTTGCAAAAGTTCTTTTCTCTTGGCTTGAGGAGATGATAACCTTTCTTGCAGGATAAGAATGAATTCATTTGTAGAATTCAATTCCTCTTGCAATTTCAATTTCTTCATCCTTTTAGCATCATAATCCTCAAGAGCCATCTCAAGTTGCTTCTCCATAGCCATGTTCAAAGATTTCGGTTTCAAGATCTTCCTCAAGATATTAAAATTCTTCTAACATACCAAGCTCTGATACCAATTGTTGGGATCTAAGAACACTGAGAGGGGGGGTGAATCAATGTTCTACCGAATTGAACAATTTTTAACTTTCTAGACCATGCATATATATACATAAATAAATAAGCTTATAACAAGAAGAAAATAAACCATCCACGTAAACGTACACCATAACACACAAAGTTTATATGTGGAAAACCTCAATGAGGAAAAACCATGGTGGGATTTGTGACTCACAATATCAGTTCACTGGACATATAAAAAGATATTATATATAATAGGGGCCTGCACTTGCAGGAAGGCACACTGCCTAGAGCATATTGCTCATCACTAAAGAGCCTCACTGACTACAATCTTTCTGCCAAAGTAAATTACTGAAAAAGAACTCAAGAATGCATCTACTATGCCAAATAGAGTTCTGGTTCTGGTTCTGCTCTGTACCGGTTTATAAACTCTGAACTACTACCAGTATCACTTCTCCTCCAAGAATGCTTTCCAATCTATCTACATATCATTGTATTATATAGAATTCGCATACAAAATGATCTCCATACATATATTTCGCATCATACAATTCTACTATATTCTCCTATATCCACATATATCATATATCTTGCTTTCTTACAAAAATAACTTAGCAGACTGACCTATATACCTATTACAAATGATATGCCTTATGTCAGCTTACAATACATTTAAAAAAATGTTGGCCTTGACAATAATAATTATAAAATGATATAAGTAAATCCTCCTTGATGTCGGTACCGGTGTAGCCCTGAATGCTCCAAAGCCAGTATCTACCGGTATATGCTTCCTAGTGTCAGTTTATGACTTCCATCATATCTTTTTGCCATCAATGACAACAAAATGAATCCAATGAGTGTCAATTGCAAACAATAACTCCTTTTCAAGCTTGGACTGGTTGGAAACCCACAGTTAAGCACTTCAAATTGTTTGGTTCTCTTGCAGGGACCCACATTCTAGTAGAGAAATACAAGGCTTTGGATCTTAATCTAGATGATGTCAAAGGGTATAGGCTTCTCCATCCCACCACTCCTGAGTTGTTTGTTGAGAGGAGTATTCATTTTGAGGAGAGTTCTTTCCATTCTTCTTATAACACTTCTCCATCCACTGGATCACATTGGAGACATTGCATCATGATGATAGTTCTTCATAGGATCTTAATCCTTCTAATCTTGATGATGAGTATTCTTCCTCCACTTCAAATGGTAACAGCGATGATAAGGATTCACATTCTTCTCATAGTCACCAATCAAAGGTTGATTATTCTCCCCTTGACTCTCTATCTTTAGTGCCTCTTTAGGCTCGACAAATATTTGAGTCAGTAGGTGATTGGTTGGATAGTCCATCAAATACAAGATGAATGAAGTCAAAATTTTAGTAGGCTCCACATCTCTTCATTTCTTCAGCTTCTGATCCACAGTCTTTTTGAGAAGCTTCAGGTGTTCCCAAGTGGGATGTTGCAATGCAAGAAGAGTTCAATTCCTTGAAAAAGAATCACACATGGGATTTAATCCCTTTTCCTAAGGGAAGGAAACTTGTTCAATGCAAGTGGATCTATTGAACAAAATTTATAAAAAATGGTTCAATTGATAAGTAAAAGGCTTGATTGGTAGCAAAAGGATTCTCCTTGATTCCTAGGATTGACTACTCTAATACTTTTGTAATAGTTTCTAAGATAAATTCTATTTGAATTTCCCTTGCTATAGCTATAGCCCATGTTTGGGAAGCTCATCAGATGGATGTGAAGAATGCCTTTCTTTATGGTGACATTTAAGAGAAAATATACATAGAACAACCACAAGTATTTGTTTATGATCCCCTAATGATGTGTCAACTTAAAAAGTCTCTCTATGGCCTCAAATAGGCTCCTCGAGATTGGTATGCCAAGATGGAATCATTTCTTCTAAAAGTTGGTTTCACTCAATGTCATTCTAATCCTAACGTATACATTTTGCAGCAAGATGAAACTCTCACATTTCTAGTTCTCTATCTTGATGACTTGTTGATCACAAGGAGTCACTCATCCACCATTAAGGCAGTGAAAACTTCTCTACCTGATAGATTTCTGATGTTAGACTTAGGTCTTTTGCATTAATTATTAGGGATTGAGATCACTCAACCATCTTTAGGTACTTCCTTGGACAACCCAAGCATGTACTTGATATGCTCTCCATATTTCACATGGTTGACTATAAGCCTGCATTGACTCTATTTTTGTTAGGGGTCAAACATGAGGCTAAGCGCTCTTCACCCTTGGTTGATGGCACTTTATATTGACAAATTATTGGGATTCTCATCTACTTAACTCATATGAGACCTGACATTTCATATGTTGTGGGCATGGTCTCTCAATTCATGCAGGAGCCACATGAGTTTCATTGAAAAGAAACTAAGCAGATCCTCCACTATATTCAAGGTACTCGCATTTATGTAATTCAATATAAAGTAGGTGTGGATATTAACTTGGTGGGATATACAAATTCAATTTGGGTAGGTGATTCTCAAGATCACAAGTTTACTTCAGGATATTGCTTCTCACTTGGTTCCAGACTAGTTTGCTAGTCGAGCAAGAAATAGTCTACAATTTTTCTTTCATCAACATATGTTGAGTATAGAGGGGCAATCAATGCCACCATTGAAGTTATTTGTCTTGAGAATATTCTCACTATTATGGACGGGAAAAAGTGAGATCGAGTGACTAGGACCTAATCCCACTTTTGCCAACACATTGGGAATTCGAAAGAGCCTATCTCATTCGGCTAATTATTGTGAGAAAGAGAGAGCCAAGGATTATCTCTTAGGGTTTATATTACTCTTGTTGTAAATGAAGATAAGATGTGAAATATTGATCAAATAGACTAGGAGATAAACAATGAAGGGTACATAAATTGAAATTGAAGAAACTTGCAGATCCGAAACTGAGATACTGAAAGCAGAGAAGGGGGAGGAATTTGGATGTGTACCTAATGCTAAAAAATGAGCTAAACTAACTAGGACTAGGGTGCCACACCCCTGTCCTTGATGATTTGACAGAAAGATGCAACTGAAGGGCTGAAATCCTGAGATCCTTGGCCTGCACCCTATCAAAAATCACTGAATTTGAGGGGGACTAGGGCACCACGCCCCTATTATGGATAGGACTAGGGCACCACACCCCTAACCCTGATGGATTTGGGCCATTTTGAGACTTATGGGTTGTCCTTGTACCTTCTGCTGATCTGTAAGTCCTCCGGGGTACCTCTACCTGCATTGAAGTTGAAAAGATAGGGTTTGGGTGGATATGTAGGGTTTTGCCTTAGTCAAACCCATGTGTTGGTGATTTACACCTCATTAAATAGCCGATTTGTATAGTAAAATAGTGTGTGTAGGAATCTTATGTGTGTGATATTGGCATTATGGATGAATTGATTGTGTTACATTGATGTTTTTTCATTGATGTCAACACTAGCTGATATGGATGGTTACCTGTAGACAAGTTTTGGTTACCACTATAAGATCTAGTGTTACCAATAGAAGAGATTATCTGTTGACACTTTTGGCATGTTTGGATCAGTGAAGTATATTGGATTTCATGAGTTATATGCTCCATTAACATGTTTTGGTCAGTTGGCATTAGCTTGGTAATTGGATGTTATCATACACTCCGGTAAACCCTTACCAGCACTGGTTTAAGACTTTACCGGCAAAGCTTTCATTGAGGAATCATGACAGGATGCACAATTGATGTTGGTGTAGCTTCTTGGAGGATTTCAAGATGCTGAAGATGTTCTTTGATCATTCTTCAAATGCTTGAAGACATTGCTTTGTCATGGTGGACCCAAAATAGGTCTGGTACCTATCTAGGTTATGGACCAGTATCATGCTAGCATGTACTCTACATGTTACCTGGATGATTCTATTAGATACTTGAACAATCCCAAAGATATTGAGAGGGGGGGGGGGGGGTGAATTAGTGTCTAACCAGTATACTAAAGATTTAAACTTGTATGCAACTTTACAACCCAAATTAATGTACCGATAAACAAGCAATAAAGCAATAAAGAGAAATAACAGTATAACCATCAATGCACACCATAACACAAATATTTTCGGCAAGGAAACCCAGTAGGGGAAAAACCTCGATGGGATTTGTGACCCACAATATTTACTCACTGGCCAATATGAATAAATATTACTTATACAATAGGGGCCTGCACATGGAGGAAGGTGAACAACCTAGAGCTCACCGCTCAATCACATAAAGGAGTCACACTAACTACAAAATTGGATGATTAAATCCAATGACAATGTACTGCTCAAAATAGCATCTGCAATGGTAGAGTTAGTACCGGTTTAAGCTCTATCAAATACCTCTGCCATAAACCTTTCTTCGCTCTGCTCTACTCTTATTTGCTCATAAAATTATTACATCAAAATGTATATACAGATATTCGCTCTCATATTCATTACATAATTACATATCCTTCCTTCACTTACATACCATTCATACATTTTTTCACTCTTACAAAATGACCTAGATCTCATACATATATGAGTCTTTACAATACATCATGTTGGCTATATTACAATACAAAACAATATAATTTCCATGTCGGCTCAGAGTGCTGGTAAGATCTTCTGTCAGTGTAGGTCGGATGCCGGTGAGTAATCTTGTTGTGCCTGCCAATGTTGGTAGATGATGTCTATTGCCGGTGTAACCTGTGAACCGTGTTACCAGTTGGTTGCCATCAATGACAACATCAACTATTCTCATCTGAGTGTATAATCCAACAATCTCCCCCTTTGGCATTGATGGCAACACTCATGAGAAAAATCCTAAAACTGATATCCAAAAATGAAGTCCAAAATTGATCCAAAAAATAGGAGTGCTCGCCCTGAGAAAATGATCTCTTATGTATATTTTTCTCCACACTACTACTCCCCCTTTGACATCAATGACAAAGGATGTCAAAAAAGAATCAAAGAATTTAAAATTCTACCTCATAGCCTGTACCCAGTTATGTACAATTTGAAAGATATCCGCCAAAATCAGATTAAGACTCTGCATGAATTTGGTGCTCTAAAAAATAATGGTTTCAGTCTGTTGGATCATACCAGTCAGATAATGCATCTATTGCTCTGGTGATCTTTCTCCTTGAATTGTTGCTTTAGATAGCTCAATCCATTGAGTTATAAGGTTGTCCAATCTAGGACCAATTTTATTTTTCAGCTCCCGTGCCTTCATTCTTATCTTGCTTTTTCTTTTTCTAATTGTTCAATCTTTTCCTCAAAAACTGTCATTTCTTGATCAAAAACTAAAGTAAGTTCCGAAGAACCTATCATGTTGTTTGCTATATCATCAATCTCTTTTTGTGTTTTCTTTATCTCTTCCTCAATGTCTTATGTCAGGTTGTGAGGCTTGCATGCTTCCTTATACAATTCTTTATATTCCAAAATAGTGGAATTAAGTGTCGCTAATAAAGAATCAATGTGCTCAGTACAATCCTTGATATTCTTATCAAAGAATTCACTTTTCTCCTTGTTCACTCTCTCTTTAACAATCTCTTCATTTATTTTATCTATAGTTAGAATATTTGAAGCAATAAATTTGGACAATGTGTCCAATTTACCTAAATATCCATCAATATGATCTATCTTACATGTCGGTGCAGTCATTTTCAAAATAGTTAATGTATCATCAATGGCTTTAAATGCTAAGGCATTGCAATCTATGATCCTCTTTATATTGGTATTATGGATGTGTTGCATTAGTTTTGTCATTGATGTCAACACTTATCCTTCTGGAGATCTTTGGTTATGATGAACTGACACATTGTGTTCACTAGCAAGTTCAGTGACTTATGTACAGTCACTGGTATATTGTTCACTGGCAGGTTATATTGTTCACCGGCACTAAGGATGACTTGTTATCATCTGGAGATCACTTGATTATGTCAAAAAAATGGTTTGGATAATTGGTTTTGGAATTCTAGTTAATGGTCTAATCGGGTTGACATATTTGTTGTTACCGGTAAATTGGTCTAGGCTATGAATCGGTATGCTTTATCTATTCCAGATCAGCACAACACATTATGGAGATGATTTATTGATTGGATATTGTTGTTAATGTATTGAGCCGACATGATGCATCACATCTTGACTTGTTTGTAATTGATTTTATTTTAATATTCTTAGTGAGCTGACCTACACATTTGGTCTTAGGTTTTGTATATATGTAAGATCTCATTTGTGAGATATAGGTAATGGGATATGGTATGTAAGGTTATGGTATTGTAACATGGTATGTGCGAATATTGAAGATCATATGAGCAGACCATAGAGAAAGTTCAAGGAAGGTTTGAAGATGATTATCAAATCTTAACCAGTACTGAATCCAGCATTGGAGATGCTATTTTGAGCAGTACATTATTCTAGGATTTAACCATCCTACTATAGTCATTGTGACTCCCATTTGAGAAGTGTGGTCTAGGCAGTTGGCCTTTCTACACGTGCAAACCCCATTTGTATACACATACTATCTACATTAGTATCATCTAATTGTGGGTAAGGTTTCCCATCGTGGATTTTCCCCTTACAAGGTTTCCACATTAAAATCTTTGTTTTATGTGTTGTGGATATTGTTTCTCTTTCTGTTTCATGCATTAAATTTCACCAGTATTGATATTAACTATTAATCTGTGAACTGACATTAAGTTTGGTTTACCAGTATTAAGTATCAAGTTTGATTAAGTTGTATTTGGGTTGAAATTCCTAGACAACTGATTCACCCCCCCCTCTCAGTTGCCTTCTGGGTCCTAACAAATGGTATCAGAGCTTAGTCCTCCTTTTTGCAGAAGCCTAATAGCTTGAGGAGATCCTATGGCAACAAACATTTTCAGGAAGGATAGTTTGAAACTTGATGGAGCTAACTATGGTTTATGGAAGATCAGAATGGAGACACATCTAAATTGCATTGGAAGAGACATATGGGAACTTACAAAGAATGGCTATGTTGGTCCTACACTGAATCAACCTAATCCACCAACATTGGGTAAAGATCAAGAAAATGATTGCAAAGTAAGAGAAGAAATTTTGAGTGCATTATCAGATCAGAAAATCATGGGATTATCAGACCGTTCTACTGCTAAAGCTATTTGGGATAAATTGGAGACATTGAATGAATGAGATACCACTATCAAAATTGCACAACTGGAATGTTTCTAGGTCAGGTATGAAAATTTGAAAATGGAAGAAGATGAAATAATTTATGCTTTTATGGAAAGAGTTAATGAAATTGTTTTAGGAATACAATGTCATGGAGGATCCTTAAGTGAAGATGAAATTGTTTCTAAAGTTTTAAGAGCATTACCATCGGCATACAAAATGAAATTAACTTCTATTAATGAGTTGAGAACAATGCCTAACACATCAATATCTAGAGATACCTTGGTTGGAAAACTTTCAACATTTGAGCTTGAGGAATTTGGTCTTGTTTCTACAATTAAGACAGATTTAGCCTTCAGAGCATTATCATCTGTAGCATCATCATCATCATGTGACAAATCTGATTGGAAAGCACTTTATGCAAGAGAACTTGAAGATATTAGAAGGGAAAATGAAGAACTAGAAGAACTTGAAGCACTATTTGCAAGGAAAATGCCTGAAGGTCCAATTGGAAGTGAGTATAAAGGCAAAGAACCATTTAAATGTTTTAATTGCAATAAAGTTGGTCATATGGCATCTAGATGTCTTGACAGACATGCAAGATTGAGAGAGGAAACTAAAAGAACATATAAGCCTAACCCTGAATATCAAAGATACAAATTTAAGAAGAACACAGATAAATCATGTTACTATGCTGATGAAGGGTTACTGATGATTCTGATGAAGAACCGGCAGACAATGGATGGGCTTTTGTTGCAATAAAAGAAGATCAACTGACACCTACTATTCCACTGGTAAAGTAGGCCCTGGCAACTAAAATTGAAGAAAAGGATGAATGGGTCATAGATTCTGGATGTTCACATCATATGACTGGTGATAAAAGTAAATTATTATCATTTCAGGAATATAGTGGAGGTCTAGTAAGATTTGGGGATGATAAAGCTTGTTTAATCAAAGGAAAAGGCACTATATCTTTGGATGGTAAGCACAATTCTGACAATGTTTATTGTGTTGAAGGTTTGAAGCATAATCTTTTCAATGTTGGTCAATTAGTTGAAAAGGGATTTTCATTATAATTCAAGAATGGTAAATGCAAAATCATGAACAAACTTGGATTGGAGATTGCAACTGGTAATCAGACTAAAGGTAATATCTTTCATTTGAATAACAATGATAAGACATGCTTGATTGCACATATTGATGAAAGTTGATTATGGCATAAGAGACTTTGTCATGTAAATTTTGATTGCATTGTACAGATCAGTTCAACTAAGCTAGTAAGGGATTTACCTAAGATTGTGAAACCTCCTAATCCGGTATGTAAGGAATGTCAAATTGGTGCAGGAGCACCTAGTTTTGCTCATGCTCTCCATTTTTGAGTATTTTCTTGATTAAGTCTTGTCATAGGTTTCTAATGTTTCCTTAGGTTTTTAAGAGTCTTTTCATGAGTGCTTGATCTCATTTTGTGCTTGAGAGATCAATTTTTGCCTTGTAAGGTTTGAGTTGTCAATTTTGTGCTCCTAGGCCCAATAAGGCTAAAAAATGGAAATTTGCCTTATAAGATTAGTTATGCTTTGGAAAGTATTGGATCATGTTTAGGAAGTGTTTTTGATCATGTATAAATGTCTTAGGTGTTAGGATTCCCACAAATACAGAGAGGGGGGGGTGAATCAGTATCTAACCGGTGAGTTGAATATCTTAACTTAAAACATGTAGAACATATTATAACAGTGTACCGATATGCAAGAAATAATGTAATAAATAGAATTAAAAGCAACCACATGAAAAAAACACCATAACACAATGATTTAATGAGGAAACCCAGTGTGGGAAAAATCTCAGTGGGATTTGTGACCCACAATATTCACTTACAGGCCAATAAGAGAATATTACTGCTACAAAAGGGGCCTGCACATGCAAGAAGGCCAACTGCCTAGAGCTCACTGCTCAATGGGAAGTCTCACTGACTTACAATGATGGATTATACAAATCCAGTATCTTGTAATGCTTTAGAATAACATCTATAATGCCAGATCCAGTAACGGTTGCTGCTCTGCTTCTTACATAAACCCTTAACCTATAATTCGCATAATAGGTCTGCCTTATTTCACCTAAATATGATCTTCTTACTTTCTTACAAATTTTCTATAATGATCTCTCTCATATAAGAGTCATTTTACAATGATACCAAGTCGGCTTACAAAGATTTTACAATAATAAACAAAATACAATATAACAAAAATCTTGTTGGCAACTGTGCCAGTATGCTTCCTTTCTCTGCTGGTGCCAGTGGTTTGATTGCCAGTGTAATTCCTTGCTGGTGCCATAGGATTTTAAGGTTGCCATCAATGAAAAAACCTTCAATCACCTACAATGTCTCATTGGAGTGTGCATATGCCAACAATCTCCCCCTTTAGCATTGATGGCAACACTCATGAGAAAATTCAAAAGTGTATCCAAAACATGTAATCCAAAAAATGTTTCCAAAAATATGTTATTAAAAATATAAGAGCTCCCCCTGAGCAGATAAGTCTTCTATCGGTTATGTTCTCATACTTCTACTCCCCCTTTGGCATCAATGACAAAGGTTGCCAAGATGTTAGTAGAGTGGTAGTCTCACTCAACCTTGTAACTGGGTGGTTACAATTTGAAAAAGATCTACCAAAATCAAGTTTATATTTTCCATAAACTTCTTGTTGTCCTTTATTGTTGTCTCTGTTCTTTTAACTATACTGGTGAGGTGCTGCATATGCTCTGTCGGTGTTCTCTGTCCCTGTACTAGTGCCTCAGATATTTCCTTCCGTAATGATGCTAGATAGTCCAATCTTGGACTTAGTCTTAGTCTCAAATGCTTTGCCTTATTTACTATTCTCTCCTTTTCTCTTTCTAACTTAAGTAATTCTTCCTCAAAACTTGTTATCCTTTGCTCAAAAACTAATAATGTATCAGGTGAGTTAACAAAATTGTCTCCAAATTTATTGATTTCATCCTGTACCTTGCTCATTTTCTTATCTATGTCTACTGTCAAAAAGTTTGTCTTGCAAGTATCTTTGTACAGAGTTTTAAATTCCTTTAATAAGCTACACAGTTCCTGTAGAAGTGTGTCAAATTCTCTAGTACACTTCTTTATCTAATCTTCAAAGAAATTTTGCTTTTCAATTTCTACCTTATTCTTCAATGTCTCTTCCTTTATTTGCTCAATAGTCATTGTGTTCTCAATGATGTATTTACACAAAGTATCAAGTTGTTTTAAAGAATCCTTATTCTCTATGTTACACTTAGGAGCTATTACCTTCAAAATTGGGATTGTGTCATCTATAGCTTTATAAGCCTGTGAACTACAATTTGTTATCTTTTTGATGGAGTCCAAAAGTACTTTAGTTACATTTGTTAATTTGTAACCTGTTAAGGAGGAACCAACATTCTGAATTCTGTCGGTGGAGGAAGTAACCAAGCTTGCAGCGACCTCTGGTAGGTCAGTCTGTGTTTCCATTTCTTTAAGCAATGATTTTTGAGCTTCTCCTGTTGTCGGTGGCACTGTTTCCATGTGAATCTATTCCTGTTCCAGAGCCTGTTGCTCTGCTTGTCTCTTTGTTTGTTGCTCTATTTTAGTCTTAGTCTGAGTCTCTACCTATTGCCCTGTGTTATCAACTTCAACTTCCCTTTCAGTATTGTTAATGCTGTCAGTTGTCGATGGCTCACTAGCCATATCTATCTTGTCGGTTGTATCTTTATCTATCACAATGTTGACCTTTTGTGTATCAACATCAACTGTGTATAGTACTTAAGGATTAGGATTAGTATCCTTTATGTCCATACTCTCATTTGTTGGTTGATATTCAGTAGTTGTTACCGGTGATGTAATTTGAGGCGGTGGGGATAAGTTATCTTTTACTTTGATACTTGGAGGTCCACCAACCTTTCCTTTTCCTTTGTCTCTCTCCTTCTAGTATACCTTTATTGGTTTAGGGTTCCTGTATTCTTCCTGTTTTTCTTTCTCCATAAGGAATATGTCCCATGCATTTTTTGTTTCCTTTGTTACTTCATTCACTCTTCCAACCATTAATGCAATATGTCGGTGTGCAGTAGAGAATACTGATCGGTTGGCTTCTGCAATTAAGTCATCTATCTCCGTAGGTGAGTTTACTAGATAAACAACAAGTAACTTTTCAATTTTGATTTTCTTATCAAGCTCTACAACAACTTGTCTTCTTGCTTCTAGTCTTTTGAACAATTCATTTGGTAGATCACCTATTACTTCCATTAAGAACTTCTTATAGATGTCCATGTGTAAAATAACACTGTTTTCAACTTGTTCTTTGTCATCTCCTGACAGTGTATCATAGACCTTTCCTATGTTTTTGAGTTTCCCTTCCTCTGTGATTTCATATAGCAATTTGTCAAGAGGTGCCATGTTTTGTTTAGTCTTCTTCCTCTTTGGTGTCAACTTTTTCTTTGGTGTTGTCTTTCTAACCGGAGACCTCACTGCCTGTTGTTTTTGTCTAGTCCTTCTAGGCGAAGGTGTGGATGCCGGTGAAGGATCCCTTTTCCTTACAACTCTTTTGAAAGATGCAGGCATGTCAATCTTCGAAGAAGTAGCTACCGGTGATAGGTGAGTTTTAGGTTGTAGATTTACCAACTCATCCTCAGTGATACTGGTTTGTTTCAATACATCTTCTTTAATAGCCTTAGCCTGTCTAGAACCTCTTCTCACAACTGCTTCAACCTTTTTCACTCTCTTCTTAGATTGAATTTATTTTTCTATGGTCTCAACACTACCAAATACTTCTTTCTTTGGTTCATTTGGTGCTTCCAGAAGTGCTTTAGCATAAGTCTCAATTATATGATCATCAGTCTCATAACCCATCTCTGTTACCCAGATTGTTCTTGGTATGACTACTTCCATCCAGATCTCATCCTTTTTTATTATAAAATATATATCATCCTTGTATTTGTTGACAATTTTCTGTGATAGTCTGATTCTTTTGTTTATCCTAACCTTTAGTGCTTGAAAATAGTCATCAATGTTCTTTTCTTTGCTCTCACCCATGTTATTGAATAGGTTTGTTAACTATTTTCCTACTGGTATATCAAATCCAAGATTCTTATGGCCAATACCAGGAACCTATTTGGTTATGTGTAGCATCAAGCATACAAGTAGATTTCCAAATCTAAATGTTCCTTTCTTATCCTTCTTGATTTTGCCTAAGTTATCAATCAACTCATCTTTTAACGATTCACATACATCATTTTTTACATTGTCTTTAACCATGTCATAAGCACTTTTAATGCATAAACTGGAAATTGAGTTAAGTCTATTTGCATGAGTTGCTTTGTACCCTAAAATCATGCTAACAAATCTCACATTTATATCAGTCACATCATTAACTCTCAAAGACCTTCTGTCTGATGTTGCACCAGTTAAGTTCATTACTAGGTCATTAGAGACCTTCTTGGTTTTGTCTGGTCTATTGCTGGTGGAAGGTAACCTTGTTACTGCTTTCACAGCTTCCTTTGTTATTTTGTGTACTGAATCAAGCCAAAAGAATGAACCATGTACCTTGCTTAAAACTATCCTAATCACCTCCTTGGGAAATTCAGGAATGTAAAGGATTTCAGTGAATCCTAGGGTTTCAACAATTTTATGTTCAGGTTTTACATTGCCAGAATTGTCACATATAACAGTCTTATACATGCTTTTGATTTCCTCATCTCCTAATTCCTCTATGTTGCAATGAATATATATTATGGGATCTTCTGCGAAAACAACTCCCTTTGGAATTTGGGAAAAAGCACCTACATTGTCATCTTTCTTAGCTACCTCGGGAACTAACTGAAATATGGGCCTAGGGCATTTTATAACCTCAACTACTGTAGGTTTTGCTATGAATTCAGGTGCAGAGGAGAATTCCATGATGATAAATACCTTTTTCTACCTTTGGATGGATTGCTTGCTTGAAGTGCTTCACCTCTTTGCTTGAAATCCCTTAGCTCTACAAATTTCTTCGATGTTTGAAATCTCGGTGAAGTGAAATGGAGCCAAAACCACAAATTTATAGTGTTTATTTTGCCATCTACCACATTTAATGTATGTTGGTTAAGTAGTCACTTAACATTGTCTGCCGGTATAGAAGTAATTTCCAACTTCTCACCATTAACCGAGGGAATTATAACATATGTCTCATTGATTGCCAAACCCTCAAGAAAATTTTCTTCAATTTGATGAAGAGCTTCCTGCCGGTGGAGTATTACTCTGTCCTATCAATGAAGCATCACTTTGTCCTCCTGGTGAAGTGTTGATTGGTTCTACCAATGGAGGAGTATTCCCAACAATATTTAGGTCTGACTTTCTAATCCATTGTTTTGAGAATTATTGCTTAACTTCTTCAACTTTTTCTTTACCTTTCAAGCTAGAACTTTTGTTGTTTGCTGGTGATCCTTTACTTCTATAGAATTTTGCAATATGCCCAATCTTGTTACATGCATAACAAGTCACATTATTCTTCTGAATAGCTTTCCCATAACCTATGCCGATTTGTGTTCTACATTGATTAGATAGGTGTCCAAATCTTCAACAAACATAACATCTCACATTCATTTTGCAATTTTCAGAGTTGTGACCAACTTTGTTGCATTTTGAACATTGACCGGTGGGTGTGTTGATATTCTGATAATTTCTAGATCTACATTAATTTGCTCTATGACCATACTTATTACAATTAAAGCATTTTCCATTGAATTTATAAGCATTAGGTTGCCTTACCGGTTTGCTATGATCCTATGTGTTTGTAGTACCGGATCTTTCACCAACTTCAAAGCCAATTCCAGAAGTGTCACCTTTAGGTTTTTGATTCTTTAGCAAGTTACCAAGTTCCTCTGAGCTTTTCTTGAATTTTTCTTTATGTTGATTTGCAGTATCTAGTTCTCTTTCTAAGACTTCTTTTTGCCTCATCAGTTCATTGAAGTCATTCTGAGTGTACATCAGATCTGTTTTCAACAAATCATTTTCATAGCTAAGTCTTGTGTTTTCATTTTCAGCATCACTTAGTCTTCTAGTCAAATCTTCTTCATTCTTCTTTCTATCTTCAATTTCTTTGCAAAATCTCATAGTCATATCCTGCATCTCATTCTTTGTTGTCATGTTCTCTTGTTTCAGCTTGTTTATTATATCATTAAGAGTTTCTTTTTCATCATTCTCATTTTGCATCTTTTCACAAAGTTCTCTTCTCTTGTTTCTTGAAATAGTAAGATTTTCTTGAAGTGCCTGAATGATATCTTGATCTTCCTTTAGATCATCTTCTAGTTTGATATTTTTCAACTTTTCTGCATCATAGTCTGAAATAGCTGCTTCTAGTTGCTTCATCAGATTTTCCATATCTACCGGTGTCAAGATCTTCCTCAAGTTGTTAGGCTTCTGTAAATAGAGGACCAAGCTCTGATACCAATTGTTAGGATTCCCACAGATACTGAGAGGGGGGGGTGAATCAGTATCTAACCGATGAGTTGAATTTCTTAACTTAAAACATGTAGAACATATTATAACAGTGTACCGGTATGCAAGAAATAATGTAATAAATAGAATTAAAAGAAACCACTTGAAAAACACACCATAACACAATGATTTAATGAGGAAACCCAGTTTGGGAAAAACCTCGGTGGGATTTTTTGACCCACAATATTCACTTACTGGCCAATAAGAGAATATTACTGCTACAAAAGGGGCCTGCACATGTAGAAAGGCCAACTGGCTAGAGCTCACTACTCAATGGGAAGTCTCACTGACTTACAATGATGGATTATACAAATACAGTATCTTGTACTACTTCAGAATAGCATCTATAATGCCAGATCCAGTACCGATTGCTGCTCTGCTTCTTACTATGTGGGGGAAAAAGCGAGACTAGGCTAACATGTCCTAATACTACCTTTTGTCACACATTATGGAATACGAAAGAGCCTAGAGGTATCGCACAATTGGCTACTTCCTTTTGGTGAAAGAGAGAGCCATGGGATACCTATTAGGGTTTCTATTCCTTTGTTGTAATTGAAAGGTAAGATTATGCAAGTTATATTCCTAACCCCAAAATGCAAGTATGAACTAATAACAAGATTGCAAAATTGAACTTAAACAATGGAAAGCTGCAAACATAAGGACAAGACAAGAATGCAGATGCGTACCCAGAGTCAAAATCTGAGTGAAAATGTTTGGGACGGGGGTGGGGGCGCCACTGTCCTGATTCTGCACCTGAAACTGCACCAGAAACTGCCACTTTGCAACCTGGAAAACTGTCGGAAATGCTAAAAATTGTTGTCTGTCAGGAGGACCAGGGCACGCAGCGCCCCTGTCCCATGGACCAGGGTGCCTAGCGCACCTATCCTGGCAAGACCAGGGTGTCCCATGCCCCTGTCGTGGTCTTCTACTCTGAAACTTGGTGTATTGTTCAGTCTCCGTCTGCTTCTTTCAGATCTGCAACTTGCGGTGTCGTCTGAATCCCGAAATCTGCACTTACATCTGAAAAGGTGTTTGGGCGGCTATATAGGGTTTTGCCTTAGTCAAACCCCCACTTCGGTGATTTCCACCTCCATGAATAGCCAAGTTGTATTGTAAAAGTAATGTGTGTGCAGACTTTGTGTGTGTGCAAGATCTAAAATGCAAGTAAGCAAACTAGAGCAACCTAGAAAGTAAACCCTAATTGCTTGTAAATGACAATGTAAATGCTCTAAATCAAGATGCCAAGTGATCTAAATCATGAATGTAAGCGACATAATGAGGCTTATGCAAAGACATGAAAACAACATGAAATCATACCCAACCCCAAGGGAGGGGTACAAGCCAATCTTCAGTCGGTGATCTCTTATTGCTCTTCAATGCCTTCAAAGCCCTAAGTGAATGAATGGATTTGATGAATGCTTGGAGGATGAATGTTGAGAGTTGCTGAAGTCTTCAAAGATCTACTCTTTTGCTGCATATGAGGTTCCTGAAAAAAAAATTCAGATCCTTTCTAATGAAGAAAGAGAGCTCTTATGTATGAAACCCTAGGTCTTAATTCCAACTTTTGGCCGACCTAGAGATTGAATATCCTGCCAATTTCTTGGGGTTAAGCTTTATTTTATGATTGGATCGCACTCCTAAAATTTCGGGAAAAATGTCCGGGACCGTGTGCACTCTGGGTGCCCTGGTCCCGGCAACTTTTCACCAAATTTTCAGGGCCGTCAGATATGATGATTTTAGAGAGAATCCCGAAGTTACAGGTGATTTCGAGATGTTTTGACCCCCGAAATCAAACCCCCAAGTTCAAAAGAAGGCCTAATTAGGGTTTTTGATTAGATGATGTATTGGAGAAATAAAAAGGGGCACACTTTAATGAAAGGGCCCGACTTTATGATTTGGAGGACGATGAAATAGGACCTTAGACCTAATTAATTTGATTAATTAAGTGCTAAAGGGGAAATGCAATGCAAAATGCAAACTGTGCCAAGGCGGGTGCTAAACTAGGTGTGAAATTGTACTGCTTTAGCAAGTGCGTACAATTTACGACACTAAATTTAGCCCCCACTTTAGTGGTCATATGAGTACTACGTGCATATGCAAGCTAAAGTACAGGAAAGTAAACATTATTTGAAAAAGGATATATCCATAAGTTCGTCGAACGAAGCCCCCAGCGGTATCTGCAGTACACAGTTAGGAACCGCACCCTACAAAACACACATTAGATTGCAAAATCACCTAATGCTTACTAAGGAAAGTGATGAAATTTTTGAGTAGCTATATGCCCCCCCCTGTTTCAGCTTGCTTATTAGGGAGGTGAAACAGGGTAGCATGTTTACTTACAACAAATTGTGTGAATGATTAGTGATGAGAGATGTTCACTACCAAGGCTTCATCAAAGCACATTTTGGAACATCAAGGGAGTAAGGGAATGAAAATATGATTCCTACGCAACAAACGGTTCAAAAATCGCATCTCCCAAACTCAAGTTATGATGAAATGAGTGATTTAGCGAAAATTAGGGTTTGAAAGTAAAGGTAAAGGAATGAAAGTATATACCTTGAAAGTGACTATTGCATTTGTCACTTTGTTGATTCTGAGTATTGTTTGTTGCAGCGGAGTCCACATAGCCATCATCATGCCTTCACAACGAGCGAAGCATCCCGCGAGGATTGAGATCATGCGACAGGCCGTGATCGACGACGAGCCACTGGATGAGGTGAGTTGACTTAACTTTGACTTTCTGCATTTCTGTTGACTCTAATTTTCTGTGATTAAAAGCGGGCCCAGGAATCTGACCCTGGGTCCCACCCAGGGCGCCATGGTCCCACCAGGGTGCCATGGTCCCTTCAGGGCACCATGGTCCCTTCAGGGCGCCATGGTCCCCTCAGGGTGCCATGGTCCCAATCAGGACTTGGCAGGGGTCAACTTTCGATGTTCGTCAGTTTGCGTATTTGGCATAGATGATTTTGATGATTGATTATTGATTACATTGATGTTTTTGTGTTGCAGGGTCTCCCATACATGAGAGAGCACAAGGCGGGGTAGATTCTTCGTAGTTTGCGAGATCAGATTCCCCGGCTGACTTAGGCAGAGAGAGACACATTGTCTATAGTAGGTTTGTGGTCTATGATTCTTATGCCGGCCATTTGATTTCATCCCGCGATGCTGATGGCACTCATGGAGCGATGGGATCGTGACACATGCACATTCCAACTTCCAGTATGGGAGATGACGGTGACACTTGAGGATGTGTACCGCATTCTTCGCCTACCGATCAGAGGAGCTACCGTGACATATGCGACCTATCGGTCAGTAGAGGATCATCAGATGGAGCAGGTATACTGCATAGGGAGAGTCATGCCGAGTGAGATGAGAGGTCGTATCATGGTCAGCTGGCTCTTACATCCTACAGGAGAGGTGCCCCTCATGAGACGTCTTATGATAGCCATCATTGCACTAGCTAATGGGCAAGGTACACACATGCATGGGGGTCTCACATGGTGCATCAAGGCTATGGAGAGACATAGGAGAGTATATGCCTGGGGTCGGAGTATGCTTGCACATCTCTATCACGACCTCGAGGAGTATGTTTTCGGATAGGGTTGCAGCTTGATGACATACACACTTCTGTAGGTGTGGATATTTGAGCACTTTACATGCACCAGGCCTGTCAGCTATCCGATGAGTGCGGCTAGTGAGCGACCTAGGGTATTTGCTTATCCACTTACCAGTGAGTGGAGATTTGGAGATCTACTATATTGGAGAGTGACATTTGACAAATTGACAGCTGAGGTGACTGTATGGAGACCATATCTACGGATGCACAGATGGGATGGGATGGAGAGATAGTTAGCATGTTTATAGAGGAACCGCCTACTGAGAGGGCGATATCCACATATCATAGTCCCATTCTACTTTGACTGAGTACGGAGGCAGTTTGGGCTAGAGCAGTGTGTTCCAGCCGATGTGCCCATCTACACTCGACACTCACGAGTCCTTCCCAGACCCAGAGCAGTAGCGAGACCTACGATAGATGAAATCGAGATCACAGATATAGAGGGGTCCGACCAGGATGTGGTCACTGATTATGCTGCAGACCTTGGAGCACAGCGCAAGTATCTCTCATGGTTTATGAGATCATACCCGGGGCCTATCTTTCCACCAGATCACCCGACAGGCCATCCAGGTCCATGGAGACATGGAGACCGAGATGAGGATCAGGGATCCAGATCGGAGGAGCCAAAGGAGGGAGAGGGTCATGAGGAGACAGGAGGGCCTGATCCACCCATAGGAGATCAGCCTAGTGCCGAGGAGGAGGAAGGAGAGGAAGATGACACAGATAGAGATGATGATGAGGAAAATGAGGATGCAGATGAAGATGAGGATGCAGATGAGGACGAGGAGGAGGAGGATAGAGATGAGGAGGAGTCAGATGTAGATCCTCCCATTATTCCCCAAAAGGGGGAACATGAGGCGATACGGAGACCTGTACCCATCGCGCACAGATCATTCAAGCGTGGGGAGCCTAGTAGTTCCCAGTCATAGATGCTACCATATCACGATCCCTACTGGCGTGAGGGAGATCCAGGTATAGTAGGTTTATATTGATTGATTGATGTTTTGATGATATAAAATGGTACTAATACATGATCTGTTCTACTGCTACAGCTAATGTGCAGGAGTGGCGTTCTCTGATCCAGCAAGCAGTGACAGATATTTCTACGACGACGCAGATCCCTAGTTCCTCACAGGTTGCTTATAGACCTCAAGGGAACGCGGGTCGGCATGATGACTTGTTTTCCCCATTTCGAGTACAGGTAGAGATATGGAGAGAGAGAGAGAGAGAGAGAGCGAGCTCTATCAGAGGACCTTCAGCAGGCACAGTGTGATCTAGCAGCAGCTCAAGCCGAGGCTACCTTGTATCGCGTGATCCTTATGGATAGGGATCGTAGGAGTTCCTCTCGGAGTCACTCATGATCTATATCACGGTATACCCCTATGGGTCCACCTACACGGCCGGATCAGGAGGGAGCATCTAGTCATCACTCTCTAGCCACCAGCCCTAGGGATAGGAGATGATCTTATGATGTAGGATAGGTCACATTTTGGATGTATAGTGACCTACCTTTGTATATTGATCCACATATATATATATATACATGCTTCTTTGTCTCAAACGTGTTATCTTTAATGTCTAAAACAATGTGTATTTTGATTAAAGTTAATACATTTGGTAGATATACATGTATGTTCTGAATTTAATTTCCATGTGATTGATTTCTCAATGCTCCATGATTAAATTGATACATGTGTGACTTAATTAAAATATTTGATCAAGTACTACATTGATGATAGGGAAGAAAATATGTGTTAAGCCTAAGAATCATATAACTGATGTGATTTAATCTGAATTTAAACACAACATGACACGATTCAACTTAACACATAAAGATATTGTATAATATGCCAACATAATGAAAAATGTAAATCTTTTGCAATTTACATAAATGAATTGAAGACAAACCATAAAGTAAAGAAACATGCTTGTCAGGAACGAAGCAATATAGATTAAACAAAACATCATTTAATTCTATTTGCTCTAACAAAGATATGCTAACATATTATCCAATTTTGGAGAAGTGAGAAAGGAAATAGATGAATGATAAGGAATGAGGAATTAAGCATAGTATCTACGCAAGTGCATAGCGTTTATAGGTCTTTAAGAGACGTACTGTCTACACCCACTATTTTATAAGCACCTGATCCATAATCTTCAATAACGATATACGGTCCAAGCCAATTAGGACTAAATTTTCCCTTTTCTTCAGGTAAGACATTCACATTGTGCTGATTCTCAAAGAGCACTAAGTCACCCACTGAGAAGGAACATTGAATAACCTTATCATTATAGCTTCGTTGTATAGTTTTGTGATATGCTTGAATATGCTCAAGAGCATTTATATGCTGTTCATCAAGAATCTCAAGCTGTTGAAGTCTTTGTTCTCTATAAGCATCATCATCTACTATACCTTTGAGAGAAACTCTAAGTGATGGAATCTCTAATTCTAAAGGCATAATAGCATCAGCACCATAAACAAGGTTATAAGGGGTAGTTCCGGTAGCAATTCATACACTCGTTCGGTAGGCCCAAAGAGCATAGATTAGCTGAGTACTCCAATCCTTACCATGCTTATTCACGGTTTTATGAAGAATTTGTTCAATTATCTTATTGGATGATTCGGCTTGACCATTTGATTGAGGATAGTATGGTGTAGAAAATCGATGTTTGATATGATACTTCTCGAGGAATTTCTTCACGTCCTTGTTCTTAAATGATGTCCCATTATCAGAGATTATAGTGGAAGGTATCCCAAATCGAGAAATAATATTTTCTAGAAGAAATCAACAAATCACTTCAGCAGTAGTAGAGCGAAGGGGAACAACTTCTACCCACTTTGTAAAGTAATCTATTGTGGTTATAATGAAAGTATGTCCTTGAGATGAAGGAGGAGAGATTTTACCGATAAGATCCAACCCCCATGCAGAGAAAGGCCAAGAAGCTACATGAGAACGAAGTTCTTGGGCAGGAGCATGAATCAAATTATTGTGTTGTTGACATTGATGACATTTCTTAACAAATGAAAAAGAATCCTGCTGCATAGTTTGCCAATAATATCCCATACAGAGCAACCTTTGAACGAAGGATTTGCCTCCAAAATGCCCCCCACAGGCACCTGAATGCGCCTCTTCAAGAGCAATAGGGATTTCCGATTTGTTAAGACAACAAAGGAGAAGACCATTATAACCCCTTCAGTAAAGAACATTAGAAAGAATGATATATCTAGCGGACAGCTTGCAAATTCTAGCCCTAGTGTTCCTATTGGCAGAATCAGGAAAGGTACCATTGGTCAAGTATCTTACGATATGCGAATACCATTCATCTAAGTCTATAAAGTCACAACATGTCACCAAGCTAGAATCATCTACAATAGCTGGAGAAATAAGGTTGTGAATAACAAATTTAAGATCAACCATAGGGTCCTCTAAAGATACCAAAGAAGCCACACATGCCATTGCGTCCACATGTCGATTATCTTTTCGAGGAATAGGTTCCATGGTGTAAGAATCAAATTTTTGTAACAAAGAGATAGCAAGGTCTTTATATTGTGATAATTTGTCTTGTTTTGCTTGATACAGTCCTGTTACTTGTCTTATAATTAGTTGAGAATCTCCAAAAATATGTATGTGTTTTATATTCAAAGCCAAGGCTGCCTTTATTCCTGCTATAAGAGCCTCATATTCAGCAATGTTATTGGTACATAGGAAATTGAGACGATAAGATAAGGGAATGGACTTCTTTGTAGGAGAAATCAGAACAACACCTGCCCCCGATCCCGTATGACACGTAGAGCAATCAAAGTATAACTCCCAAGTTTCATCTTTCTCTGTACAAAGAATGAAGTCATCAGGAAAAGACTCAGGGTTAGGGAAGGAGAAAGGTGAAGGGGCCTCAACTAGGTGATCAGTCAACGCTTGCCCTTTAATTGCTCTTTGTGAAACAAATTTAAGGTCAAATTCAGTTAACATCATAACCCACTTAGCTAGGCGTCCTGATAAATCAGTTTTAGAGAAAAGATGCTTCAACGGATCAAACTTCACCATGACGTGGACTTCTGAATTTAAAAGATAATGTCTCAATTTCTGAGTCACAAACACCAAGGCCAAGCATTGTCTTTCTATCGCAGAATATCGGGTCTCATAATCGAGTAAGATATGACTTATATAATAAACCAGACACTCCTTACCATCTTTATCATGTTGTGCCAATAATGCTGCAAGAGCATGAGAGGAAGCAGCTGTATAAAGAAGAAAGGGTTTAGAAGGTTCGGCAGGTTGAAGGACAGGAGGATTAGCCAAATACACTTTTAAATCTTCAAATGCTTGCTGACAATCTCCATTCCATTGAAAAGTGATATTCTTTTTGAGAAGTTGAGTAAAAGGAAAAGTACAATCCGCAAGTTGAGATACAAACCTACGAATAGCTTGAATCTTTCCTTGTAAGCTTTTGAGTTGAGACACATTTCTAGGAGGTGGCATGTTGACAATAGCATCTATTTTCTTAGTATCCACCTTAATTCCACGATGCGAAACTATGAATCCTAATAGTTTTCCACTATCCACACCAAAAACACATTTTCGGGGATTCAAGCGCATGTGATATTTATGAATCCTTTCAAAGATTTGACGAAGGATCTTAATGTGATCTATACAGAGAATAGATTTGGCTAAAACATCATCAACATAATCTTCTAAAATCTTATGCATGTAATCGTGAAAGATAAGGGTCATCGCTCGTTGATAAGTTGCGCCGGCGTTTTTAAGTCCGAAAGGCATCATTACCCAACAAAACATACCCCAAGGAGTGGTGAAAGCAGTTTTGAATTGATCTTGAGGATTAATGAAAATTTGATTGTATCCTGAAAAACCATCCATGAAGGATAACAAAGCATGTCCTGCTGTAGAATCAACTATCATGTCAATGTTTGGGAGGGGAAAATCATCTTTCAAAGAAGCTTTATTTAAATCTCGAAAGTCAGCACACATTCTTATTTTATTATCTGATTTAGCCACAGCGACAATATTTGAAATCCATGGGGAATAATCAATAGGGTGGATAAATCCAGCCTCCAATAATTTTTCAATCTCAGCCTTAACAAGCAAAGCCACCTTAGGATTCATTTTTCAAATCTTTTGTTTCACAGGCTTAGCATCAGGAACTAAGACAATATTATGAGTGACAATATTAGGATCTATACCAGGCATGTCAGAATATGTCCAAGCAAAGATTTCAGGGAATTCATGCAATAAATCTTCATATTGTTTTTGTTCCTCTTCGTCTAGACATTTTCCAATTTTATTAATTTTTTCTTCATTGCAAGGATCCATCTTAACATCAATGGTGTCTCTTATAAGAAGATTACTTTGTTGAGGAGTATCCTTTAACTGAGGAAATTCTTTCACAATCTCATCGTTATCAGTCTCTTTTCCAAAATAGGCTTCAGTGTTCAAACAATAAGGGAGTCCCCTATTGTGATGATAACGAGGAAGAGTATCATATGCCCCTAAAAACTCAGCTAAAGCATCATCAGTAGGAAAAACATCCAAAGCATAGGCATACGAAGGATCAATATACTCAGGGTGTCTCATTGGTAGAGATGTAGAAATAACATTAACACTAATACATGGTCTTCTAGAAGCTTTAGTGCGCTTGCAGGGATAATAACCAAGTCCAAAGGCATAATCATAAAGATTATTTTCTAGAGGAACTTTTATTCCTTGTTCATGAGCGCCACAGCCATTTCCATTATACCCATGCTTAGCTAGAATACGAAAACCACGACCATAACGATCAGCCATTTCAGAAAGAGAAGGTGGTTTTTCATAAGACAAAGAATCAAACCCTTCAGAATTGGAAGTGTGAGGAGAAGAAGTTTGAGAAGCGGCCACGAAGTTATTGCTCATAGGCTCAGGTAATGTTGATTGATTTTTAGCTTCTTCCTTCTTTTCCACTTTAAGCTCTCTAGAAGGAACCTTATATTCACCTACAAAGGTAGGATTAAAATCAAGAGATCCCCAATCGTCTTCTGCGAGAACCTTCTCAGGATCAAAATCCTTCTTATGTGTAGATTCAAGTCGAGAAGAATCTTCTTCAGGAGCTCCAGACTCATCCAAAGAATTTCGATCATCAGAGAGAGAAGATTCATCGATAGGTATCTTGTTTAAAGAGTCATTGCTAGACGAGGAAGGCTTAGAAGAACCCCCTTTGGAAGTAGATTTTTGTAAACAAGCTTGAAAATTAGTATCACCTATCAAGGTATATGTCTTATTATTATAAATAAATTTAACTTGTCAATGCAATGTAGAGGGGACCGCTTGCATACTATGAATCCAAGGTCTCCCTAATAGCAAGTTGTATGTTAGATTTCCCGACATAACATGGATAGGAGTAGGCAAAGTAACAAGCCCCACTGTGATGGGTAAGGTGATAGTACCTAATGAAATTTTAGCCACAATATCAAAGCCTCGAATAGGATGAGAGTTAGGCTCAATTAGGGATGTATCCACATTCATCTTATGCAAAAGATTAATGCTACACACATTAAGACCAGAGCCATTATCTACTAGTGTTCATCTTATAGCAGTATCATTTATGATAACCACAATCATCAAGGGATCATATTGATGTTGAATTTCACTAGTGGGCAACTCATCTTGAGTAAACATAATATGAGCTTTAGGATTCATCACAGAGTTAACCAAAGACACTATATTACTAGATGTATTCGGTGGAGGAACATTCAAATCTTTCAAAGCATCTTGTAACATTCCGTGATGAGCAGAAGAAGTTTGAATCAAATCCCAAAGGGATATCTTAGCAGGGGTAGCTTTAAGTTGTTCTATGAGATCATATTCCTTACTAAGTGTAGCGTCCTAAAATTGCGACACTTGCAATTTCGACTGCATTTGGGTCTTCACGATGGCGACGCAACACTGAACCTGAATGGAGACCCCGAAACTTGCTCATGACATCAAAAATTGCATTTTTCCAGCACCCTGGCCTGATCCTCCTTGCACCTTGCTATCCCGGGAGGTGGGACCAGAGCGCCCAGTGCCTTGGTCCCCCAGGACCATGGCGCCCAGCGCCCTGGTCCCTGGCCCTATTTTGGGCCCGGTCTCCTATGGGACTTCGGGTCTTTTTGTTTGCAAATTGGAAAATAACATTTCCTGGTCGGCCTAAGGTCGGGAAAATCAGTCTTTTAACCCTAATTAGCAAGTAAATAAACTACTTTTCCTCTCTCATTTGGGAGAGGAGGAAAAAGGTGGAAACAATATTCAAACATTCAAGCATTCAAGCATTCAAGCATTCCTTCAAGCAATTGATCATTCTAAGTCTCCATTCAAGGCTAAGTGTTGCAATCAAGACAAGGATTCAACCATTGAAGAGGAGATCACATACTACAACATACAACATACAACATACAACAACATCTATACCTTCGCATATAAGGATACAAACATCCTTACAACAAGGTATTAGTACTTGTTTTACATTACATTTACAGCATTTCTCATTTCTTGGTTAATTCCAAAACCGGGGTTTGACCTAAGGGCAAACCCCTAATCCCTAACCCCCCAATCGTCTTCACTTTTCTGTGTGTAGGTTGCAGGTACGCGGCTGAAATTGAAGATCTAGAATCCTTGCGCAGAGACGAACAGATCCCCCTTCGTTTCGCGGATTTTTCAGAGGACCGTGTGCACGCCGGGCGCCATCGTCCCATCAACTTTTGCTCAAATTTGTAGGACAACGCCGTCTCAACATTTTACTACTAATTCCAGGTCCGCAGCTTCATATCATATCCCTATCTCAGTTTATAAGCAAATCTTTCTCACTTTCTATGTATTCCTAGCTTAATCTTTCTATCTACATTCTTTACAAAAGAGGGTATCCTTGCTATCACAACCCTTGAAACTCATATAGAATCCAATCTTGCATTGCGTGGGATTGGATCTTGCAGGTTTCAACCCCTCTTTTGAATGTAAAGTCTCTCCCGAGTGAAAACCATCAACCCTAGTGACTCTCCCTTCTCTCTCCTCGGAGTTGGGGAGGGGAGAACGACCAGGGTTCGATTATTTTCCGCTTTACATTTTGGTGAACCCGACATGAACATCCTTTCTGATTACTCATAATTAGATCTGAAAATTGGATTCCTTGATTACATTTCCATGTTTGATCTTTTGCAAAATTTTAGAGGTTAATTGCATAAAAACCCTAAATTTTCTTTTTAAGTAATTAAACTTGTGAAATGTTTAATTGTTGATGCTTGTTTCAGATCTGCCCTTCTATTACAAATTATCAATTCATATTTGTGCTTTAATTTTGAAAATTAAGTGGTTAAGTGTCAAAACCCTAATTTTTGAAACCCTCTTGATTCAACCTTTGTCCGACAATTTCACTGATCAAAACATCTCCAAATCGGTTGTAACTTTGGATTCTGCACTAAAATCACAATATCTTTCATCCCTGAAAATTTGGAAAAAAGTTGCGAGGACCGTGTGCACTCCGAGCGCCATCATCCCCGACATTTTTTCCGAAATTTTGGGAGCTAGATCTTACTGTATTTTTCTGCTAAAAATCCAGAATTTTGGCTGATTTTATCAATTTTAACACTTTCAAAATTACAGTCAAAGTTGGTCTAGGGATTGCTTGGATTAAGACTTCTAATCATTCAAAAATTGTTGAAATTGAAATTTGTGTCAAAATTGTGTTTCTTACAGTCCTAAATCTGAAAAGTGTGTTATCATTCATTCGAAATTTCAGTGATTTATTCAAATTTTTGCAATTTGTGACATTTGAAATTAAGTGCTTAATTACAACAACTTTGATTTCCGCTTTCAAAATTGAATTTTGCGTGAAATTGAGTCAACTTTCAAATTTCAAAACTTGCATTGCTTTTGGTATTCCCTCTAAAATCATAAAATTCAAAATTCTAGTTTCCCTCTCTTTTTCAAAATTCAAATTTTACATTTTTCAACAATCTTGGTAGGGTTCAATTTCGAGATTGCAACTTTAATTTGGCCTATCTACAGATCGTAAAATCACTCAATTTTTTCAGGTTAGCTGTAAAATCATCATAACTTTCATCCCTGCAAATTTCGAAAAAAGTTGCGAGGACCGTGTGCACTCCGAGCGCCACGGTCCCGGACATTTTTTCCAAAATTTTGGGAGATTGTCCTGATTGCTTTTTACAGCTTAAATCTAGAAGATTGGCTGGTTTAACTGAAATTTGCTACCTCTAAAATTCAAAATCTTCTCTCTCTCTTTAGTGCATGATTTTTACAACAATAAGCCCTACTTACACTATTCCCGTTAGACGAAGCCTTAGAATTAAGTTCTTCCAAGGTTTAATTACTGAGGAGATGGAACCTAATTTGAATGGTCTTTCTAACGAGGACATGGGTAATTCCTCTAATCCTCTTAATGATGAAGAAGCTCTCCATGAGGTTTCTATAGAACAACTTTCAAAATTGGATAACCAATTTGACGATTTTCGACAATGGATGTCTCAAGAATACCCCGATAGTCAAGCTCTTCCTTTAATTGAGGGTCTAAAATGTATGCTTCAAAGTGATAAGAATGGAATTGATATTTTGCGTGGTATTGCACACATTGTGGATTCAAATGTGATGCCTATGAAAAGTTGTGCCGAAACCTTAGGTTATACACAACCTCCTACTCAAGACAATCATTCTATTCCTTTGACAACTTCTATTGCTAGTATACCTACTTTTACATCAAACATAATGACTACTTCAAAACAGGACATTCCTCCTATGATCACCAGTCATGGGGGCAATCCCTCTTCTTCAATTAACCCTCTTCCTTCATTCAATCCGACTTCTTCATTCATTCCTTCAGTGAGTGTTCCTATTATATCCCCACAAATGAACATGATGCAAGGGGGCAATTCGTTTTCCATTCCTCCTTGTAGTGTTCCTCCTTTCCAATCATCTCTTATGACTAACTATCATAGTGTCCCACCACCTTACTCTCTACCTTCTTTCAATAACATAACACCTCCATCACAATCTAACACGTCTAATATGAACTCTTCGACTGAAGCGACCATTAATAATCTTGCACAAACTGTCTCTTCTTTACAGCAACAAATTGCCTCTATGAATCAATCTAAGTTTAGTGTGCCCACATTTGATGTTGCGAGCCCACTTTCTCTTGACATTATTCGAGCTATTCCCCCTAAACATGTTGAAATTCCGCATTTGGAGCTTTATAATGGTAAGGGTGATCCTCTAACACATGTTAAGACCTTTCAAACAATATGTACTGATTTTGCTTATGACCAAAGGTTGCTTGCAAAATTGTTTACTAGAACATTAAGAGACAAAGCCCTACAATGGTATTGCTCGTTGCCTTCCTATTCTATTACTTCTTTCGAACAACTTGCAAATGCTTTCATTCAACAATTTCAAAACAATATAAGTCCTAAAGTTACTTTGATTGATTTAATGCATTGTAAACAAGGTGTTAAAGAAAAAGTGACTGATTTCATTGGTAGATATAAGCATTTGTATGCTCAAATTTCTTTTCCAGTGCCTGACAATGATATTCAAAGAATCTTTATTTCTAATTTACAAAAAGATATTAGAGAAAAACTCCTGTTTTTTGAGTTTACTTCTTTCCAACAGTTGTGCACAACTCTTCACAATTATCAACTGACTGTGAGTCAAATGGAACAATCACATCCTATGGCTCTAAGTGATAAGGGCGATAGTAGTCAACAACCATTTGGGAAGTTTAAACCGAACAGAGAGTCCATTAAATTCAACGAAAACATCATCAACAACAATGTGAATGCAGCATCAGGTGTGTCTCCTATTTCTAAGTTTTTCAAGAAAGAAAGAAAGTTTACTCCTTTGAATGAATCATTGCATAGTATTATGAATAAGTTATTGGAACAAAATGTGCTTACTCTTCCTCCTATAAGGCAAATTGATCCTGCAAAGATTAATTCACCTTATTTTGATAACAAATCTTTTTGTCAATTTCATCGTCAACCTGGGCATGATACTGAAAAATGTTTTGCTTTAAAGGGTAAAATTCAAGATTTGATTGATAATAATACCATCTCTGTTTCTGGTGTGAATGATAAAGGAAATACATCTGTAGCTCCCCCTAACCAAAATCTTCAGATTTTTACTGATCCATTACCTTCTCATACCTCTAATGCGATTGATACTACTGATTCCTCTGTCTCACCTGATGATCTTGTTTCTATGACTCCGAATGTGATTAAATTTGTAGAGCAGCAGAAAATCCCTAAAGAACTTTCCATCACCTTTGATTCCAGTGAAACTATCAGGGCACCTGATGGTCCTTTATATATAGTTGCAAAAGTCAAGAATACACCTTGCCGTGGAGTGCTTATTGATTCTTCGTGTATGGTTAATATCATTACTGAAGAATTTCTTTTTACTTTGCAATTGAATCAAGTTATCTATGACGAAACAAATGTGGTTGTGAAACTATTTGATGCATTTTCTTCTCCTGCAATTGGTTCTATTACATTACCTATTGAGGTCCATAACAAATCCCTTGATGTGGACTTTGCTATTATTCCATCATCTGAACAATTTCATGTGAAGCTTGGCTATCCTTGTCTATCTTCCATGAAAGCTATTGCTTCTCCTATTCACAAGTGTTTGAAATTTCCCCATAATGGTGAAGTTGTTACTGTCAATCATAGTCTCTTTAAACTAGCTGAAAGAACTTCTAGCGTTCCTATTGATTATTTTTGGCCTAAACAATTCCAATCTCTTCCTCTGCGAAGTGATCATCTTTTCAAATCTTATCAAAAGTGGAAAAAAGATATGATCCTATCTCTAAGTGAACCTAGAACACCCAAACTTGACATTCCTATCATTCTTGAGAAGGAAGTTCTTCCTTTGAAAGATAAAACTAATGTCTTTCCTCAAGAAGATTCCCAACCCATTCCTATGGATGTGACTATGCCTATATCTAAGAGTAGACCTATACCTCCTCGTCATGATGGACTTGGTCTCCTTCCTAAACCAAATATTCCTCCCTTATATGGAGCAGTTCCTCCTCCTTCCTCTTATGGAGAGAAGAGACCTTCCTCTTCTCCTATTATTCAACCTAAGAGACCACAACCTAAACACCCAAGTGATAAGGATGAGAACATTCCTCCTCCTCAATCTTCTCAACTTCCTACTAAGACTAGACGAAATCGTTTGACATGTGAACGCCGAAAAAAGCGTCATCTTAGAGCTCAGGCAGCTGCTTTTCAAACTTTGCAATCCCCAAAAACACCTTCAACAAGCATTATTCCATTTTCTCCTCAGCCGAAAATTGAGCCAAAATCTCCTAAACATAAGATGCGTGATGGTCTTGATCCTGTGCGAGTTAAAGATCCTATTTTTATAAATCTTGATGATGATATAGATGAAAATGTCATTCATGATGAAAATGCTACTTCTCCTGTTCATTCTGATAGTGAATATGAATTTGTTGATGTTGATAACCATTTATCTAACGCATTTTCTAAAGAACTTATCCTAGCTCCTAGACAAGAACACCGTGGCTTGGGATATGAACATAGCCCTTGTTTGGATCTTGTGATAGCTCCATCTGCTGTGTTGGATGTTCCTCCTCTAGCGTGTTCCCTACCTTCTCGAAACATTGATCAGCAAGATCGGGGGGTAGATGACGTGCTAGACTAGTTTCATTAGCATAGCAGATTCTCTCCCCTTCTCTTTTGTTACTTCTTCTATATGTTATTCTCATTCTTCTATTTGTTGTCCTTAGTGTTGTCTACTTGAGGACGATGCAAAGCATTGCGACCTCTTTTGGTCTCTCTCATGTTGACTCAAAAGACACATGTGTTCCCTTCTTCTAGGTGACTTTCCTTGATTGGGGAATGAAGAAAAATTATGCATACATACATATGATATACATGAATTATCATACAGCATACTGACCTCGAGGAAAGCAAAGTCACCTTGTGCTTTGTGTTTTGTGTCTATTATCCTTGGGCTTATCTCACACTTGGGGGCTAAATCCTTGCGATAACGTGCTCCTTTCTCATTTCTTATATGTATCACTACCTTAAAGCAATCACCCCCGGTGAGGCGTGTGCGATCGCTTTAACGTAGGGGGGCATACATCCCGTCCGTATCTTTTCAAGATACTTGAAAATTTCTTGACAAATTTAGCTTTGCCTTGAAAATTTTTGATATCTTTCTTGCATGACTCATAGTGAGGGAACCCTACTATTGACAGTCATGGTTCTCCCTCGTGATCTTCCCTTTTACTTTGTCAATCGAAGTCGTAAGATCCCTAGTCCACTGGGGGCTTGGTGTATCTTGCCTCCTTGACGTGGTGAAAGTTTTTCAATGTTGTTTCCTTGTACTTTACCGGAAGTATGCGCGTACGCTTATACTCTCGCTAAAGTGGGGGCTAAATGTAGCATCCTAAAATTGCGACACTTGCAATTTCGACTGGATTTGGGTCTTCACGATGGCGATGCAACACTGAACCTAAATGGAGACCCCAAAACTTGCTCATGACATCAAAAACTGCATTTTTCCAGCACCCTGGCCTGATCCTCCTTGCACCCTGCTATCCCGGGAGGTGGGACCAGAGCGCCCAGTGCCCTAGTCCTTCAGGACCAGGGTGTCCAGCGCCCTGGTCCCCCAGGACCATGGCGCCCAGTGCCCTGGTCCCTGGCCCTATTTTGGGCCCGGTCTCCTATGGGACTTCGAGTCTTTTTGTTTGCAAATTGGAAAATAACATTTCTTGGTTGGCCTAAGGTCAGGAAAATTAGTCTTTTAACCCTAATTAGCAAGTATATAAACTACTTTTCCTCTCTCATTTGGGAGAGGAGGAAAAAAGGTGGAAACAATATTCAAACATTCAAGCATTCAAGCATTCAAGCATTCCTTCAAGCAATTGATCATTCTAAGTCTCCATTCAAGGCTAAGTGTTGCATTCAAGACAAGGATTCAACCATTGAAGAGGAGATCACATACTACAACATACAACATACAACATACAACAACATCTATACCTTCGCATATAAGGATACAAACATCCTTACAACAAGGTATTAGTACTTGTTTTACATTACATTTACAGCATTTCTCATTTCTTGGTTAATTCCAAAACCGGGGTTTGACCTAAGGGCAAACCCCTAATCCCTAACCCCCCAATCATCTTCTCTTTTCTGTGTGTAGGTTGCAGGTACGCGGCTGAAATTGAAGATCTGGAATCCTTGCACAGAGACGAACAGATCCCCTTCGTTTCGCGGATTTTTCGGAGGACTGTGTGCACGCCGGGCGCCATCGTCCCGTCAACTTTTGCTCAAATTTGCAGGACAGCACCGTCTCGACATTTTACTACTAATTCCAGGTCCGCAGCTTCATATCATATCCCTATCTCAGTTTATAAGTAAATCTTTCTCACTTTCTATGTATTCCTAGCTTAATCTTTCTATCTACATTCTTTACAAAAGAGGGTATCCTTGCTATCACAACCCTTGAAACTCATATAGAATCCAATCTTGCATTGCGTGGGATTGGATCTTGCAGGTTTCAACCCCTCTTTTGAATGTAAAGTCTCTCCCGAGTGAAAACCATCAACCCTAGTGACTCTACCTTCTCTCTCCTCGGAGCTGGGGAGGGGAGAACGACCAGGGTTCGATTATTTTCCGCTTTACACTAAGAACTTGTGAAATGCGTGGAGCTTGTGGAAGAATTGGTTGAGGATTAGGAAGAGAAACTGGAGTAACCAGAGGAGGATTAGGCTGCCTATTATTTCTAGTATGATAAGTATGGGCAACCGCATGATAACTCTCTCTAGTTAATTGCTTGGCATAATTATAAGGACTTATAGGTTTTCTTCCTTGCACAGTGATGATAGGTTTATTTGGAGTAAGAAAGGAATCATACCCCCCTTGGACAGTAAGGAGAGGTGATTTAGGAACTTGAAAGGTGGGAGAAGGACAAGCACCTTGGACTTCAAAGAGAGGCTTATTATACTCATTCAGGTTTATCATGTTAACTAATTTAGAAGTTTTGTTCTTGTTTAGAGATTTCGATAAAGCCACAAAGTCATCAAGAGCATCATCCAACAAAGCATGATCATATATATTAAAAGGTTTATCTTTTGATTCAAAAGGAGACATCTCCTCATAGAGGGGATTATTGAAAACAACCATGTTACTAGATTCAGTGGAAGAGTTGATAGGAATGTACCCTTGAGAGGAATAATTCAACTTATCTTTCTCATCACAACGAAATGGCATAGTAACAAGGTTTATGAGTTTTTGGTAAAACGAAGGTTTGGCCTCTTTAGGATTCAAAAACCCATCTAAAGCTTCATCTAATTCATCTTGGCTATACTCATAATCGGCATAATTGCATACATCATCATAAATATGAACATCTTGCAAATAAAAATCCGACATTTTGAAATAAAAGTTGCATAAAACTTAGACACACAATGCAAAGAAACAAAGAAACACACTCTCTTTTTTTTTCTTTTCTTTTTCTTCTTTTTTTTTTTTTTTTGAAAATGAAACTTAAATGAAACACACTAAAACTAGATCTAGATCTAACAAATGCAATGCAAGAGAAAGAAATAATTCGTTTCACGTCGGGTTCACCAAAATGTGTGGGAGAAAAAGCGAGACTAGGCTAACATGTCCTAATACTACCTTTTGTCACACATTACGAAATACGAAAGAGCCTAGAGGTATCGCACAATTGGCTACTTCTTTTTGGTGAAAGAGCGAGCCATGGGCTACCTATTAGGGTTTCTATTCCTTTGTTGTAATTGAAAGGTAAGATTATGCAAGTTCAATTCCTAACCCCAAAATGCAAGTATGAACTAATAACAAGATTGCAGAATTGAACTTAAACAATGGAAAGCTGCAAACATAAGGACAAGACAAGAATGCAGATGCATACCTGGAGTCAAAATCTAAGTGAAAATGTTCGGGACGGGGGCGCGGGTGCCACTATCCTGATTCTGCACCTGAAACTGCACCGGAAACTGCCACTTTGCAACCTGGAAAACTGTCGAAAATGCTAAAAATTGTTGTATGTCAGGAGGACCAGGGCGCCTAGCGCCCCTGTCCCAGGGACCAGGGCGCCCCACACCCCTGTCCTGGTCTTTTACTCTGAAACTTGGTGTATTGTTCAGTCTCTGTCTGCTTCTTTCTGATCTGCAACTTGCGGCGTCGTCTGAATCCCGAAATCTGCACTTATATCTGAAAAGGTGTTTGGGCGGCTATATAGGGTTTTGCCTTAGTCAAACCCCCACTTTGGTGATTTCCACCTCCACGAATAGCCAAGTTGTATTGTAAAAGTAATGTGTGTGCAGACCTTGTGTGTGTGCAAGATCTAAAATGCAAGTAAGCAAACTAGAGCAACCTAGAAAGTAAACCCTAATTGCTTGTAAATGACAATGTAAATACTCTAAATCAAGATGCCAAGTGATCTAAAGCATGAATGTAAGTGACATAATGAGGCTTATGCAAAGACATGAAAACAACATGAAATCATACCCAACCCCAAGGGAGGGGTACAAGCCAATCTTCAGTCGGTGATCTCTTATTGCTCTTCAATGCCTTCAAAGCCCTAAGTGAATGAATGGATTTGATGAATGCTTGGAGGATGAATGTTGAGAGTTGCTGAAGTCTTCAAAGATCTGCTCTTTCGCTGCATATGAGGTTCCTGAAAATAAAATTTGGATCCTTTCTAATGAAGAAAGAGAGCTCTTATGTATGAAACCCTAGGTCTTAATTCCAACTTTTGGCCGACCTAGAGATTGGATATCCCGCCAATTTCTTGGGGTTAAGCTTTATTTTATGATTGGATCGCGCTCCTAAAATTTTGGGAAAAATGTCCGAGACCATGTGCACTCCGGGCGCCCTGGTCCCGACAACTTTTCACCAAATTTTCAGGGCCGTCAGATATGATGATTTTAGAGAGAATCCCGAAGTTACAGGTGATTTCGAGATGTTTTGACCCCCGAAATCAAGCCCCCAAGTTCAAAAGAAGGCCTAATTAGGGTTTTTGATTAGATGATGTATTGGAGAAATCAAAAGGGGCACACTTTAATGAAAGGGCCCGACTTTATGATGTGGAGGACAATGAAATAGGACCTTAGACCTAATTAGTTTGATTAATTAAGTGCTAAAGGGGAAATGCAGTACAAAATGCAAATTGCGCCAAGGCGGGTGCTAAACTAGGTGTGAAATTGGATTGCTTTAGCAAGTGCGTACAATTTACGACGTTGCACTTACATAAACCCTTAACCTATAATTCACATAATAGGTCTGCCTTATTTCACCTAAATATGATCTTCTACTTTCTTACAAATGTTCTATAATGATCTCTCTTATATAAGAGTCATTTTACAATTATTCCAAGTCGGCTTACAAATATTTGACAATAATAAACAAAATACAATATAACAAAAACCCTGTCGACCTCTGTGCCGGTATGCTTCCTTTCTATGTCGGTGTCGGTGGTCTGAGTGTCGGTGTAGAGTCTGATCTTGCTAGTGCCAGTATAATGCCTTGCTAATGCCATAGGATTGTAAGGTTTCCATTAATGACAAAACCTTCAATCACCTGCAATGTCTCAATGGAGTGTGCATATGCCAACATTAGGGAGGTTGGATATGTTTGGTTGTTCACTTTGCTACTTGGAGGAACAAAAGTTGTCATGTTTGTTTGTGCAAAATTGTCGTTTTGGACATTTTCTTGTAAAAACAAGGCAAACATGTTATGTGTCCATACATGACTTGGTAACTACTCCAAAATGCTATTTAAATGCCTTCCTCTTCTTTGAAATGGTTGGCTTTTGTACTTTCAAAAAAAATCCAATTAAAACAGCAACTTTCTAGTTTTTAACATGGCTTTTCCTTCTTGGGAATAACAGTCCGTATAGAATTTTTCCATTTCCATACTATTCTTGTTGAATAGAGATCTTCTTGTATATTTCATGCTATCCATGTAATTGGTTTGACAATTTGACATTTGGGAGTTGTTTGTAAATAATCTTTTTAGTTTTGTGAATTTGCTACCCTGTCAAGGGTTTTGGGATCAAAAATGCATTCTCTTGACTAGTTCCAGGTCTGGGCTCCCAAAATGGACTTATTCAAGTTGATTTGCATATGTATAGTGCATATATGTTCTACATTTGCCAGGGGTGTTGTTTGGAAAGTAGATGAAACTTTTTACTAGGCAAGTTTTCCTAGCTTGGCTAGCATGCTCTTAAAATTCATGGTTTGGACTCAAAACACAATTTCAGTAATGAAAACAAAGAAAAGATGTCTGCACACTTCCTTGTAATTATTTGAAGATGAATGGTGTCCCAAAACAGTGACAAAGTTTCTTAAATAGTCAATTTCTTGTTCATGGCAACGAGTACCCTGTTTTTGGGATTTTTAATGGTTTTGAAGCAAAGACACCTTGTGGTTGAGTTGATGTTCAATGGAACTACTATAGGTGTTTGTTTTTAGTATTGACAATGTGTTTGGATGATTAGGAAACAAGGTTGAAACTTGTTTGGAAGTTCCAAGCACCTAAAATACTAAAAATAACAGTGCACTACTGTCACAAGGGCTTTCACAATCATGCTTTTGGGTTTTTCATTTTGTATGCCATCCGTTTGACATTATGCTTGTAGGGTAGGGTTGATGAACAGGTTAAAATGATGTTGTAGAGGTGTGTATTGGGCAGGGAGACAAGGTGCAAGGCCATGGAGTGGTCTACCAAACTCTAAGTTGCCAAACCCTCACAAAACCCTTGTTTTGAGGCTACAAAATAGGATAGTCATAAATTTACCTTTTTTATAGATTCCAAGCTAGGAGTGAGTAATGAACAAAATGGTGTTTCAGGAGGGCTAAAAGTCAGGGCTCCTCCCTTGTAGCCATGTTTTGTAAAAATACTAAGAACCTTATTGAAGTAAGGATTGTTGACCTTGCAAAACCTTTGAAATCAATCCAAAACAACATTGGAAACCTTGTGAAGCCTTCAAAATTCCAGTTAAGACTTTTGGTGGTTTGGACCTAGTATGGTGGATGTGAGCAATGTTGACAAGCTAACTCCAAACAAGGGGTTTTAACCAAGACAAAAGGGTAAACTTGCAATTCTTCCTCAAAAACATGTTTGAAAGCTTGAAAAATCTGAAGGAATGGTAAATCCATATGCAAAGTGAGCAGAAGTCAAAGATTGAGAAAAACATCTATTTGAGCAAGGTGGATTATGCTTGAGTAAAGGAGGTGAACTAAAACAATAGGGTGATTTCCTGAGAAGAGAAGTGAAGAGATGAATAGCTAACAGCCAAAGTTGATATAGAAAACACACATTGAACACAAAATCTAACCAATTGGTTGATTCTAGCAAGTTTTAGACTTATTGGCAACTTCTCACTCAAAACTCCCAATCATAGTGGTATCAGGGCAAAGTAAGATTCAGGTGAAAAGAGAAAATAAATTGAATTAGGATCAGTAGAATCCTTAGGAGAAAACATGGTGACTAATGTTGAGTTAGCCAAGAATGTCGAAGACCAAGAAGAAGAAAATAGAGCACTCAGAGAGAGGATGGAGCAGTTAGCAATGAAACTAGTTGAAGTAGAAGTTAAAACTGAAGAAGTCCATGATAAGGTTGGAGATAAGCGCAAAATGGTGGCAATAGAAGATGAGGTTCCCATACTTGACCCTATTATTGAAAAAGAACCATTCTTGAAGGCTTCGAGAGCTATGAGTGGTAAAACCTTAGAGGGAGTAGCTCTTTTCAGTGGAAAGATGGATCCAAATGCTCTTATAGAATGGATTGAAGGCCTAGAAAACCATTTTGAATGTGATGGAATAATTGAAGCAAAAAAGATTAAAGTAGCAAAACTAAGGTTGAGAGGGGCAGCCTTAATTTGGTGGAAGTTCATCCAAGAGGAAAGGGTGAAAGAAGGTAAGAAACCAATAGCCACCTGGAAAGAAATGGTAGCCAAAATTAAGGAAACCTATCTTCTTGAAGATTATGAGATCCAACTGCACAGAAAAAGACAAAATTTGAGACAAAAAGACTTAGATGTCAGTAGCTAAACTGAGGAGTTTCAAAAACTATGCATGAGATCCAAGGTTGTAGAGGATGAGAGTATAAAAGTAGCAAGGTATTTGAATGGATTGAGATGGAACATACAGGAAGAGATGAGTTTGTTATGTCCACAAACAGTACACAAGTGTTATCAACTAGCACTTAAAGTGGAAGACAAGATTAAGAAAAAGCAAGAAAAAAACAACAGAGGTAGAGGTAGAGGTAGGGGAAGAGATGGTAGAGGCCATAGAGGAAGTTTTCTGGGAAGAAGCATAGATCAATGGTCCCAAGGAGAATATAAAAACATAGAGAAAAGTGGGGATTCTCAGAGCAAACCCAACTATAGGGGTAGGGGATCAAGCAACCCAAATAGGGGTAGATCTAATGGACCAGGGAGAGGGTCCTACTTCTCAACCATGAAGTGTTATAATTGTCAAAAGTTTGGCCAACCTACCTATAGATACTCAGAGAAGTCTAGTTCATCCTATGGTGGTGAAAAGAGGGTAAACTATGATCACGAAGATGGAAGTAATACACAAACTTCAGCATTGAACCTAGCTTCAGAAGATGATGAGAGTTTGATGATCAAGAGAGTGTTAATGAGGAAGCCACACAGTAATGAGGTCTTGTTGGGACTCATTAAAATTGAGTCAAGTTTTGAGGCCCAATTCAAATTTTTGCTTTGCATTTCCAAATGAGTCAGTTTGAATGGCCTAGTTAGAGAGAGGGCAAAATGGAGCCAGTTGATTTTCGAAAGGTAAGGCTCGGGAGATGTGTTTGACACCTTTAATTTGGCCTATTCAGTTATGTACAACTTTCAGAATTCATTTTGGATAAGTTTACCAGGTACCCATTTCGAGGGGTGAGCTGAAAGTGCATTTTAGGCACAAATGCAGATTTTATTGAGTAGCCTACTTTGAGTTCTTATAACTTTTCCCCTGTTGATCGTCATGAATAATTTAAAAATATATTAAATTTTATGTATAAATGTGAGTCAACATGTGAAATTTCAAGTCTTTATGAATCCATTTTCTTAGTTTTAAAAGATCAATCCGTTTGTAATTTGTATGTTTTGGCAAGTCCCTGTTTCGACAGCTAGTCGGAACCTTGTTTTGCATAAGTGTAGAAGTTGCCTCAGTGAGTGTTATGCCAGAATGTTTATTCTAGGATATTGTTGGTATAAATTATGAGTCATGTTTCAAATTTCAAGCCTCTGCCAATCCATTTGATCAGTTTTCAAAAGGGTCTATTGAACCATCTTTTTCAGTGATCCGTACTTTCAATGTTATATCAGTTAATGTAGCCATTTTCATGGGCGCACTATTTGCACCCAATCAGGCTTTTGGTAGAACTGAGAATTCTAAGTTTTAATATGAACTTCAAGGTACCTATGTTTCAAATTTGAGGGTCTACGGAGGTCGTTTGATATTTTTGAGAAAGGCATCATGTGTTGCCAGAACATTGACTTCATCAGGTCCACAGTGTCGACAAAGCCAGTTGGTCATTTTCGGCACTTAATATCTCTTCGCTCTGCATTCATCTTGGAAAACTATTTGGTAGAGTTCATGCTTGTATATCAGAGTACACATCTCTCAGATGGCGAGGTCCAGAAAGGTGCTTCGACAGGTTTGAAAATTACGTCTTCGCGATTAAATGCGAAAATGTGGCACAGGTGCCTGAAAGTCGCGAAACTCGGTCTGATGATCCGAAAATGGTGTCGATCAATTCTAGAGGTATTTTTAAGGTATTTTAGAGTTCAGTTGCATGAAAATGAAATTTTTTTTAGTCGGACCCACTTTGGGGCCCGACTTGGCTCATGCCTGCGCATTAATTTTCTAACGAAATGTTTTCATTTCATGGCATTTCAATCATTAGACATAATCCAAAAAGTGATTAATGCTATTGGCTTACTCAAGGTTGAATGTTCTACAGTGGCATATTAGAGATTCTAATCTTTTTTTTTTTAAAACTAATGGAGGGCGATGGTCTTGGAATAGATGTTTGAAACATCAAAAACTCCATGCAATGGCATTATGGCAGCCAGAGTGTGGTACATGGGTCTTCATGTGTGCTCCATGACTGTAAGTGTGGTGTGGAGCTCCTTTCCTTAGTCTTCCCTACTATGTAGAGAGCAAATTTGGGAAAATAAATTGAAACCATCAAGCAAATGCAATATGGTAGATTTGATGCCAAATCTCCCACGCAACATGTAAAACCCCAGCCAAAGCCATGGAGTGGTAGTGTGGCATGTAAGGCAATGTAAAACTTTCAAACCAAATGCAAATTTCCTCCTCTCTACGTGCATAAGTAAAGGGCATTCAAAATAAACAACAAATGCATGTAGAGAAGATAGCTCCCTCCTCCCCCACGTGAAGCCTCTAGTAGATGGCGAAGTAGCTACATCAGCAGCAGGTAACATGGCTTTGGTAGTAGCAGGTAACGTGGCTTTGGCAACAACAAACATTTCAAGAAAATGAAACAATGTAGAGTTCCTCTCCCTCACATGGACCATGAAATCGTCCAAGCAAATAAAAAGGAATGTGCAGATATGGAGGACATGTATTGGGAAGAAGTGTCTGAAATGAAACAAAAAATAGATTCAAAACATGCTAAGTCTGAACAATGGAAAATTGAATGCCAATCCAGCCCCCCATGTTTTTCCTCAAAAGCTTCATGCTTACATGGTGTTTTAAGGATTTTGCCTACAGTTCCAAGTGCTCACGTGGTTGAAGAAGGGATTGTAGGAAGATGCAAAGAAATCAAAAAAATTGCTGACATCCTCTCCTCCCTCACATGCCCTCCCATCTTCTTCCTTGCTACAATGTGGTGTGTTTGAAGGGACTGCAAAAGACTTCAATCTAAACGTGGAGTTTGGGAAGCATAGAAATTTCTGAGCATTTGCAATTTGGCTGGTGAAAAGACCACATTGAAACTCCAAACTTCAGCAATATCTCTTCCCTCACGTGCCCCCCTCCTTTGTGTGATTGTAGCATTGAAACCCCCAGGCAAGGCGCCATTAAAAAACAATCAAAAGCCTTAAATATGCAGCTTCAAGCAAATGCATATATCCCACATTGGTTGGGGAGTAGACATTTTTAATGTTTATAAGCAAATCTCCACCCATCTATAATGTCAAAGCCTCAAAGGGCTTTTGACGGATGGTGCTCATGGGCACCCAAGTGGACCCCACGTGCATGGGCGTGGATCCCAAGGAAACAGTGAAGGAGACCAAGTGGTGAATAGGCGGACCACAAGCAGGCACGGATCTCGAGGCAGGCAAATTTTGCAGAGGAAGAGCAAATTAACCAGGGAGCATGTTGAGGAGTTCGGACGGTCGACGTGACTTCGCGAAGGAAAGATGTTTGCCAGTTAAGGTCTGCGAAATAGTGAAAAACATGTGCGAAAAACCAAAGTTAAAGACCCCACAGGTTCTAGATGATCTGACGGCGACTTTGCGAAAGAAAGAAGCTCGCCAATTAAGGTCCGCAAAATGGCAAAAAGCTCAGCGAAAGGAGTTAAAGATCGAGCAAGTCTGGAAGATCCAATGGCTCGCGCGATTTCGGAGCCTGAAGGTGCACGCCAGTTAGCCATTGTGAAATGGTTAAAGCCATGTGGCAGGTCTAGTTGGCTGTCCAGGTGGAAACATGGCTCGTGGGTCTTGCTGACATGGCAGTGAGATGGCAATGATGTGTCGCTGAGGTGGCATACAAGCAGGCAGTCTAGTGGCAGTGATGTGGCCGACAAGTGGCAGAAGTTGAGGTGTCATCCCAGGTGACGCCCAGTGGATCCTATCAGCCAATCAGAGGTTGCCACGTGGCAGGGCGTCAGACAAAAATCAGAGGCAAAAATGGATGAAAAATCAAATTTAAATGTATAGTGCAAACTATATAGAAAATTGAAAAACTTAAATGATTGTGCACACATGAATGATTAATTCGCCCAGAGGTCTATTTTTGGTCAAAATACTAAGTATTATATATTGTCAGAAATCTCTCAAGATAAGGAATCTAATCATGCAGTTAGTTTTAACAAATATGGGATATTTCGAGAGCAGTTTCCATGGGAAAGAGAAAGGAACTGAAATTCAGTTGGAAAAAGAGACACTTGGCTTGTTCTGATGAAATCTGATCTTTTTCCCTCTCCTTCTTATTCTCAATAGTTCTCAATTGTAATGGTTCCAAAATTTTGGAGGAAGTGCTCAAGTTTTCATGGCTTCCAGTTTTGAACTTCTTGACCCAAATGTGTAAAATTCTTTGGTTTGTTTCAGGGTACATGGATAACATTGTAGTCTTGGAGATGTTTTCTAGTTGCAGGTCTTACTTGTGTCAGGCATGAGTAAATTCCACACAGTATTGTCTCTAGGCATGTATTTCATTGTCATGAATTGAATCCTTAAGGAGGATGAAATTTGTCAATTTCAAGGAGATTATTGTGGCTATTTCTAGGTATCCTTCAATGAAGGTTTTAAATTTTGTAGTCAGTCATAAATGATGAAAAATGTATCCAGATCTGATAATTTTGTGAATGAATCAAATAATGCATTAGTATAAGGTATTAATGCATGAATATCTTGTTTAAGGAAAAAAAACTTGCATCTATGATTTACATTTGCAGTTATGTGTGTGACTCTGTTGCTCAATGAACAAGGCACTCGTCTTTGACAGATTTGGGGATAGTTTCATATTTATACAAATTAAAGACAAATCTATTTCCCTTTGTGTTTAGGGGTTGTGTTCTTTCATTCCAAGCTCTTTTTCATCTATGGTTTATACAGATTTAGCCAATCTATAATGTGTTTCTAAATTTGGTGAGTCTGTGGAATGATCTATCTGCTTATTGTTGATGCAATTATGTGTATGTAATCATTGTATTTAATGCATCAAAAGGGTGTCCCCCCCCTAGGTCTAGCAGAACCTAAAGTGCAGGAGGATCAATTAGGGTCCTATGTTATGTTTTCTAAGCCCTGATGTGTTTCGTAGACTGAAATTGGCCATTTTATAGAAGGATTGCAGGTGTACTTGGGTTAACCAGATTTGGTGAACAATAAAAATGGCGACTCTGCTAGGGAGTAAATGCATTTAAATGTCTGATTGATAAGGTTATAAGTTGAATTTATTCCTCATCCTGTCAATTTCATCTCCAGCTAGTCTGTCCATTGTATATGCACAGAGTTTGAGATTGATTTTATGGTGAAGAGATTGTTTAGTGTTCTGGATCTGCAAAATGATATGTTTTCTCATGTCATCTATTATGAAGGAGTAACAGTAAATTCATGTTGCTGAGTTGTGAGCAAGTCCTTGTAGCTATATGCAAACTTTTCCCCAATTCCTTATTTGGGTGGCGACTCTATGGTTCATGCCAGTGTTGAATGTCTATGCAATTAGTATTGCATAAGGTTTTATGGTTTTTTATAAAGTATAGAGATATGGGTTATCACTGTTAATGCATATTTACAGATAAATTCTTCATAATAAAAGTTTTATAGAGAAGTGCAGTAAAAGATTTCAGTTCATACATAAGTTGGATGTTTTTTCCAGATTTGTGTTAAATAGCCTAGAGTGAATTGGTTACAGCGAGATTGAAGGAGTAAACAGAGATTTAAAATAAGTGTTGAATGGTATCCTGTTGTTCAAAATGTCCTCTATGCAAGAGGTGGCGACTCTGAGGTAAAAGACCATGCTGAAAGTTGAAATAAATGTTCAGATCTGAAGTCCTATAGCTGCAAATCTTCAGGTATTTTCAGAGGTTTCAAATGCAAAACAATTTGTTCTGAAAATTTGGATGAGTAAAATAGTTTTCCCATTTAGTGAACAACACTAGTAAAGAGGGAAAGAGAGGAATTACCTATCCATTTGCATATCTATTCTGCTAAAATATCCAGCGTATATGTTTTGTTGTAGTATGCAAATTTGGAAAATCTTTGTGTTAAGCAATGTTATGAATAGATTAGTATGATGATATATGCTTGAAATTTCATTATTCTACACAAGGTTGCATAATCATTTGTGGAAGTAAGGAAGAAATGTGTAGTGAACTTTTTTACCCCCAATCTTATCCACATATGACCATGCCTAGTAAACCAAAAAAACCATGTAATAAGAAAAGTTTCAATATGAAGTATTATGCTGCTCTAAACTTTGAAGGTATTCTGGGTTACCCAAATCCCATACCCACAAAAATCAGAAAATATTTGCCCATATTCAGTGGGAAGAAATCAGAATCAGCATGTCAACATGTGAAAAGATTTTCAGATTTGATAGGAGAGTTTGAAATCTGTTAAGAAGATGTGTGCATGAAGCTATTCGTCTAATCACTGAAAGAGGATGCAAGGGATTGGTTCTCTTTTCTGCCTGTAGATTGTATTTTCTCATGGGAAGAAATGATTTCAGATTTCATAGACCAATTTGGTCAAAAGGTGAGTGATTGTGATTTGCTGAAAGAGTTCATGTATATACAAATCAGGGAAGATGAATTGGTACCAACATTTAATATCAGATTTTCACAAGCTTTGTCTAAAATTTCCAAAAAGTATAAACTTGATGATAAAGTATGTCTGGATGTTTATATGAGTGCATTTGATGAGAAGATGGGTTTCTTATTGAGAAACAAAGAACCCAAAACTTTGTATGAAGCTTTTAACACAGCTAGGGACATTGAAAAATAATTTGAAATTTGGGATCCCCAAGAGATTTGTGTCTGCTGTGGTTTCTTGCCAAAACACCTTCAATGGTGAAATACCATGTGAAGCTAAACAAATCATTCCTTTTCTGAATATGTTAAGCTTTGTAGTTCCAAGTGGTTTTGCTGATGCATATGATTCAATTTTAGATGAGAGTCAAGAATCTCTAATGTCAATGTCGGTTGTCTCTCACAGTAATGATGGAATGATCAGTGGGAAATTTTGTGATAATGTTGATACAGAGATAGATATATATAAGGGATATGTACCATTTGAGTTGTATGCCGGTTATGCTGATTATGTGACTGCAAATTATGAAGTAAATCATGCATCTCCTAAGGTTAACAATAATGAAAATAATGGTAATGATGACCATCAATCTTTACATGCTACTGATGTATTTGATGTTGCAATACCAAATACTGAAGGATCACCAAATGTTGTTGATTATGTAAGTGAAAATGTGCAATATGATGAAAATCAGATTTTGTTTTGAGTCTGATAAATCTGAAAATGAAATTGTGAATGATGTTGATAGTGTTTTCAGTACAAGTATACCTAGTGATGAATGTGTTTCAGAATGGAGTGGTGTTGTTGATTATGAGGACATTGAGTTCTATTCCCAGAACCTTGAAGGTATACAAATGAACAATGAAGATCAATTTCAGAATGAGAGTGATCTTGGCATGAGTTTTTCACTTTCTTTTGATCAACAAATGAATACCAGTTATGCAGCTGATGATGGTTATGATAATGCTTATTATTCATCTTGTGAAGATGATATAAGAGGAGACCAAGTTATATACTTCAATCATGAATCTGAAAAGGAAAGTATTTTTGAAGATAAAAATGTATGTGAAAGTGTTGATAATGTTTTATTTTCAGATTTAAATGAACCATATTTGAATGCTTTCAAAATTTGAAGTACCATGAAGAAAATGTGAATGTTGATAGTATGCTTGAACCGGATATGGAGTTTTTTGCTTTTGATACTAATGTTCATGGTGCTAATTTCATTATGGAAAATGTTGAAGTGTCCCCTTGTGTTGAACAAGTTTGTAATGCTGATGAAGTTCCGAACAACAATAGCATGTGTTGTAAAATTTTACCTCATGATGAAGATAAGAGGCATGGGTTGTGTGATGACTTCTTCAGACCACAAATGGAAGTTTTCGGGTGGATGTAAGTCTAAATGAGAAACATTTAGCTCAGGATTTGCTTCAGCTAGAGGTATGCATTCTTTTCTATGAATGGGATATTGAGGAATATGTTGAGTTTGCTAAACAAGGATGATATAGAGTGTGATCAGCATAGTGAAATATCACATCCGGATTGTAATATTTATGTTCCTTGTTTGCATCAACTAGTTGTGAATGTCCCTCATTCTATGAATGAAAATGATAGAGAGGTGAGTGTTGATAAGAACTACAGTAGTGAGATTGAATGCTCTATTTTTGAAGTTCAGCATGATGATACCTTTGTGAATCATAGAATTGATTGGGATAGTGAAATGTATGGCAGCTTGTGGGAAGGCCTCTATTGTGTTTTGTCTCATGATTTCACTTTTGTTGAAATAGTGTGTGATTACAAAGTTCAAAATCAAACAAAAGCTATGCACACCAGTTGTTATAGTAATGCAATGAAAGAGGTAGATTATAAGGATTATGCTCAGTTGTTATTGAAAGGTTCCTTTGTTTGGATCATGATGTCAAGTGATGAGAATTAGATTTTTGACAGAGGTAAATGCTAAGGAAAGTGGGGCAGCCTATAATCAGTTGTAAGTATGTTTGTATATATTGTATAATCACTTTTCTTCAGTTGTGTGGTTTTCAATAAAGTGCCCCGCTATTTGGGTAGAATAAGGAAGCCCTATTTTTGAGAAGAGAAGAGAAATGATCCGTTTTGGGTGGTCTGCTTAACCATAGATATCTGGATTCTTGTGTTGATCTTGAAATCAACCATCCCCAGTCAGAGCCACTATTGGGACTCATTAAAATGGAGTCAAGTTTTGAGGGCCAATTCAAATTTTTGCTTTGCATTTCCAAATGAGTCAGTTTGAATGGCCTAGTTAGAGAGACGACAAAATGGAGCCAGTTGACTTTCAAAGGGTAAGGCTCGGGAGATGTGTCTGACACCTTTCATTTGGCCTATTCAGTGATGTGCAACTTTCAAAATTCAGTTTGGATAAGTTTAACAGGTACCCATTTCGAGGGGTGAGCTGAAAGTGCATTTTACGCACAAATGCAGATTTTATTGAATAGCCTACTTTGAGTGCCTATATCTTTTTCCCTATTGATTGTCATGAAGAATTTAAAAATAGATTGAATTGTATGTATAAATGTGAGTTAGCATGCAAAATTTTAAGTCTTTATGAATCCATTTGCAGTTTGTATGTTTTGGCAAGTCCCTATTTTGATAGCTAGTCAGAGCCTTGTTTCACATAAGTGTAGAAGTTGTCTCAGTGAGTGCTATGCCAGAATGTTTGTTTCGGGATATTGTTGGTATAAATGATCAGTCATGTTTCAAATTTCAAGTCTCTGCCAATCCATTTGATCAATTTTCAAAAGGGTCTATTGAGCCATCTTTTTTACTGATATGTACTTTCAGTGTTATATCAGTTAATGTAGCCATTTTCATGAGCGCAACATTGGCACCCAGTCAGGGCACCATTTGCACCTAGTCAGGCTTTTGGTCGAACTGAGAATTCTAAGTTTTAATATGCACTTCAAGGTACCTATGTTTCAAATTTGAGGGCCTACGAAGGTCATTTGATATTTTTTGAGAAAGGCATCATGTGTTGCCAGAACATTGACTTCATCAGGTCTGCAGTGTCGACAAAGCCAGTTGGTCATTTTCGGCAATTAATATCTCTTCATGCAGGATTCGTCTTGGAAAACCATTTTGTAGAGTTCATGCTTGTATATCAGAGTACACGCCTGTCAAATGGCGAGGTCCAGAAAGGTGTTTTGACAGGTTTGAAAATTATGCCTTCGCGATTAAATGTGAAAATGTGGCGTAGGCGCCTGAAAGTCGTGAAACTTAGTCTGATGATCCGAAAATGGTGTTGATCGATTCGAGACATATTTTTAAGGTTCGTGAAGCATTTCAGAGGTCAGTTGCATGAAAATGAATCTGATGATCCGAAAATGGTGCCGATTGATTCAAGACATATTTTTAAGGTTCGTGAAGCATTTCAAAGGTCAGTTGCATTAAAATGAAATTTTTTTTAGTCAGACCCACTTTGAGGCCTGACTTGGCTCATGCCTATGCATTATTTTTGTGATAGAATATTTTCATTTCATGGCATTTCAACCCTAAGACATAATCAAGAAAGTGATTAATGCTATTGGCTTACTCAAGGTTGAATGTTCTACAGTGGCATATTAGAGATTCCAATCTTTTTTTAAAAAAAACTTATGCAATGGAAGGCGATGGTCTTGGAATAGATGTTTGAAACATCAAAAACTCCATGTAATGGCATTATGGCAGCTGGAGTGTGGTATGTGGGTCTTCATGTGCACTCTTTGAATGCAAGTGTGGTGTGGAGCTCCTTTCCTTAGTCTTCCCTGCTATGTAGAAAGAAAATTTGGGAAAATAAATTGAAACCATCAAGCAAATGCAATATGACATATTTGATGCCAAATCTCCCACACAACATGTAAAACCCTAGCCAAAGCAATGGAGTGGCAGCATGGCATGTAAGGCAATGTAAAACTTTGAAACCAAATACAAATTTCCTCCTCTCTGTGTGCATAAGTAAAGGGAATTCAAAGTAAACAACAAATGCATGTAGAGCAGATAGCTCCCTCCTCCCCCATGTGAAGCCTCTGGTAGATGACGAGGTAGCTACAACAATAGCATGTAAAGTGGCTTTGGCAGCAACAAACGTTTCAAGCAAATGCAACAGTGTAGAGTTCCTCTCCCTCATTTGGACCATGAAATCGTCCAAGCAAATAAAAAGGAATGTGCAGATATGGAGGACATGTATCGCGAAGAAGTGTTTGAAATGAAACAAAAAATAGATGCAGAACATGCTAAGTCTAAACAATGGAAAATTGAATGCCAGTCCAACCCCCCACGTTTTTCCTTAGAAGTTTCATGCTTACGTGGTGTTTGAAGGAGTTTTCCTGCAGTTCCAAGTGCTCATGTGGTTGAAGAAGGGATTGCAAGAAGATGCAAAGAAATCAAACAAATTGCTGACATCCTCTCCTCCCTCAAATGCCCTCCCATCTCCTTCCCTGCTGCAATGTGGTGTGTTTGAAGGGACTGCAGAAGACTTCAATCTGAACATGGAGTTTGGGAAGCATAGGAATTTCCAAGCATTTGCAATTTGGCTGGTGAAAAGACCATGTTGAAACTCCAAACTCTAGCAGTAACTCTTCGCTCACATGTCCCCCACCTCTGTGTGATTGTAGCATTGAAACCCCCAGGCAAGGTGCCACTAAAAAACACTCAGAAGCCTTCAACATGCAGTTTCAGGCAAATGCATATATCCCACATTGGCTGGGGAGTGGACATTTTTAATGTTTATAAGCAAATCTCCACCCATCTATAATGTCAAAGCCACAAAGGGCTTTTGAAGGATGGTTCTCATGGGTACCCAAGCGGACCCCACACACATGGGCATGAATCCCAAGGTGACTGTGAAGGAGACCAAGTGGCGAACAGGAAGACCCCATGTAGGCACGGATCCTAGGGCAGGCAAATTTTGCAGAGGAAGAGTAGATTAACCACCAAGCATGTTGAGGAGATCAGATGGTCGGCATGACTTCGTGAAGGAAAGATGCTCACGAGATAAGGTCTACGAAATAGCGAAAAACTAAAGTTGAAGACCCCGCAGGTTCCAAATGATCCGACGGTCGGCACGACTTCGTGAAAGAAAGAAGCTCACCAGTTAAGGTCCGCGAAATGGTGAAAAGCTCAACGAAAGGAGTTAAAGATCGAGCAAGTCTAGAAGATCCAACTGCTCATGCGATTTCAGAGCCCGAAGGTGCACGCTAGTTAGACATTGCGAAATGGCGAAAGCCAGGTAGACCAAGTGGCGAATAGGTAGACCCCACATAGGCACGGATCCTGAGGCAGATGAATTTTGCAGAGGAAGAGAAGATTAACTAGTGAGCATGTTGAGGAGATCGGATGGTCAGTGCGATTTTGTGAAGGAAAGATGCTCTCTAGTTAAGGTCTGCGAAATAGCGAAAAAACATGTGCAAAAAACAAAAGTTAAAGACCCTGTAGGTTCCAGATGATCTGACGGTCGGCGTGACTTCGCGAAAGAAAGAAGCTCGCTAGTTAAGGTCCATGAAATGGAGAAAAGCTCAGTGAAAGGAGTTAAAGATTGAGCAAGTACGAAAGATCCAACAGCTCACACGATTTCGGAGTCCGAAGGTGCACGCCAGTTAGCCATTGTGAAATGACAAAAGTCGGGTGGCAAGTCCAGTTGGCGGTCCAGGTGGAAACATAGCTTACAGGTCCAGCTGACATGGCAATGAGATGGCGATGATGTGTCGCTGAGGTGGCATACAAGTAGGCAGTCCAGTGGTAGTGACGTGGCCGACAAGTGGCAAAAGATGAGGTGTCATCCTAGGTGGTACCTAGTGGATCCTATCAGCCAATCAGAGGCTGCCATGTGGCAGGGCATCAGGCAAAAATCAGAGGCAAAAATGGATGAAAAATCAAATTTAAATGTATAGTGCAAACTATATAGAAAATTGAAAAATTTAAATGATTGTGCACACATGAATGATTAATTCGCCCAGGGGTCTATTTTTGGTCAAAATGCTAAGTATTATATATTGTTGGAAAGCTCTCGAGATAAGGAATTCAATCATGTAGTTAGTTTTAACAAATATGGGATATTTTGAGAGCAGTTTCCATGGGAAAGAGAAAGGAATTGAAATTCAGTTGGAAAAAGAGACACTTGGCTTGTTCTGATGAAATCTGATCTTTTTCCCTCTCCTTCTTATTCTCAATAGTTATCAATTGTAATGGTTCCAGAATTTTGGAGGAAGTGCTCCAGTTTTCATGGCTTCCAGTTTTGAACTTCTTGCCCCAAATGTGTAAAATTCTTTGGTTTGTTTCAGGGTACAGGGACAACATTGCAGTCTTGGAGATGTTTCCTAGTTGCAGGTCTTACTTGTGTCAGACATGAGTAAATTCCACACAGTATTGTCTCTAGGCATGTATTTCATTGTCATGAATTGAATCCTTAAGGAGGATGAAATTTGTCAATTTCAAGGAGATTGTTGTGGCTGTTTGTAGGTATCCTTCAATGAAGGTTTTAAATTCTGTAGTCAGTCATAAATGATGAAATATGTATCCAGATCTGATAATTTTGTGAATGAATCAAATAATGCATTAGTATAAGGTATTAATGCATGAATATCTTGTTTAAGGAAAACAAACTTGCATCTATGATTTATATTTGTAGTTAAGTGCGTGACTCTATTGTTCAATGAACAAGGCACTGGTCTTTGACAGATTTGGGGATAGTTTCAGATTTATACAAATTAAAGACAAATATATTTCCCTTTGTGTTTAGGGGTTGTGTTCTTTCATTCCAAGCTCTTTTTCATCTGTGGTTTATACAAATTTATCCAATCTGTAATGTGTTTCTAAATTTGGTGAGTCTGTGCAATGATCTATCTACTTATTGTTGATGCAGTTATGTGTCTGTAATTGTTGTATTTAATGCATCAAGAGGGTGTCCCCCCCTAGGTCTAGCAGAACCTGAAGTGTAGGAGGATCAATTAGGGTCCTATGTTATGTTGTCCAAGCCCTGATGTGTTTCATAGACTTAAATTGGCCATTTCATAGAAGGATTGAAGGTGTACTTGGGTTAACTAGATTTGGTGAACAACAGGTCTCACAGAGAAGAGCATTGTTCTAGATTAAGTGTAAAATCATGAGAAAGGTGTGTAAGATGATCATAGATTCAAGATCCACAGATAATATCGTATTAGAAGAAGTAGTAAGCAAATTGAAACTACCTAGAATACAACACAAGGAACCATATAAAGTAACATAATTAAACAAGGGACATCATGTGTTAGTAAATGAGCAAACCTGGGTAGATTTCAACATAGGTGAATACACAGATAGGATTATGTGTGACATCCTTCCTATGGATGCTTGTCATCTTCTGTTGGGTAGACCATGGTAGTTTGATAGGAAAGCACAACATGATGGGGAATGAAACTCCTACTCATTTCAGGAAGATGGAGTAACTTATCAAATTCAATCCCTTAAAGAAGAAGGAGAGAGAAGCAGAAACAAAGTGCCTAACATCTTATTAGTGGATGAGAAAGAGTTCATAAACACACTAGAAGAGGGCGAGGGAATTGGCTATGCACTCATAGTGACACCTAGAGAGGAGAAGAAGGACAAATAGATTGAAATCCCACAATGAGTGCAATAGCTTCTTGACAATTTTATAGACATCATAAGTGATGGTACACCAACAACTTTTCCACCTCCTAGAGCCATAAGTCATCAGAGTGACTTCATACCAGGAGCTTCTTTGCCAAACAAAGAAGCATATAAGATGACTCCTGAACAAAACAAAGAAGTAGCAAAACAAATTCAAGAACTGTTAGACCAAGGGTTGATAAGAAAGAGTATAAGTCCTTGTGCAGTACCTACAATGTTAGCACCAAATAAAGGGGGTACATGGAGACTATGCACAGATTCCAGAGCTATAAATAGAATCACTATAAGATACAAGTTTCCCATTCATAGAATAGAAGACTTGATGGATTGTTTAGGGGGTGCAAAGTATTTCACAAAGATAGACCTAAAGAGTGGTTACCATCAAATAAGAATAAAGGAGGGTGATCAATGGAAAACTGCCTTCAAGACAAATGAGGGTCTATATGAGTGGTTAGTTATGCCATTTGGTCTTTCTAATGCTCCCAGCACATTCATGAGATTAATGAATGAAGTCTTGCATGATTTTCTTGGCAAGTTTGTAGTAGTCTACTTAGATGATATTCTCATTTTTAGTAGGACTAAAGAAGAGAACTTGAAGCATTTAGCTATTGTATTGCAAAACTTATCTGATGAACAACTAACCATAAATCTTGAAAAGTGTGATTTTATGAAGCAAGAATTGGTCTATCTCAGTTTTGTTGTATCAAATGGAGATCTAAAAATGGATCAATCTAAAGTTGCAGCCATAGCAAGTTGGCCAACTCCAAGATCAGCAAGTGATGTCAAAAGTTTTCATGGCCTAGCATAGTTTTACAGAAAGTTCATCAAGGGGTTCAGTGAGATTTATGCTCCAATGTTGGATACCATCAAAGGGGGTGTTAAGGTAAAATTGCAATGGATAGATGCAGCTCATAAGGGGTTTGAAATTATGAAAACTAAGGTTGCTTCACAACCAGTACTCATACTTCCTAGTTTTGATAAGCTTTTTACTATTGAATGTGATGCTAGTCATATTGTTGTAGGTGCAGTTTTTAGTCAAGAAAATAGACCAGTTGCATTCTTTAGTGAAAAGTTAAATGATGCTAAGAAAAAGTACTCATCTTATGATTTGGAGCTTTATGCATTAGTACAGGTACTTAGGAAATGGAGACACTATCTCCTTCCTAAAGAATTTGTTGTTTACACAGGTAATCAGACATTAAGTTTCTTGAATTCATAGGATAAGCTCAGTCATAGGCATGTTAAGTGGGTTGAATACTTACAGTCTTATACTTTTACTCTTAAGCATAAGAAAGGACAATGTAACAAGGTAGCAGATGCTTTGAGTAGAAGGTTTCTCATAGTACAGGAGGTACAGGTACAAAGTATTGGTATTGATTGCTTTAAGACTATGTATTCTAATGATGATGACTTTGTTGTTATATATAAAGTTTGTTCAAATTTTGAGAAACATTTCCATCATGAGTATGATGATTACAATTTGCAGAATGGTTTGTTGTTTAAAGGTGGATAGTTGTGTGTTCCCAAGAGCTCCATGAGGGAGAATTCGATTCAAGAAAAATACAATGGGTGTTTGAGTGGACATTTTGGTCTCAACAAAACCTTAGAGTTGGTGCAACGTTTCTACTATTGGCTGAAAATGCAGCATGATATCAGGAGGTATGTGGAGCAATGTATGTTTTGTTAGAAAGCAAAAGGTACCTCTTCAAATGCTGATTTATATCAACCTCTACCTATTCCTACTAGACCTTGGGATTGCATCAGTATGGATTTTGTAGTAGGATTGCCTAGAATGAAAGCAGGTTTTGATAGCATCTTTGTTATTGTTGATAGATTTAGTAAAATGGCACACTTTGTTCCTTGTAAGACTACACATGATGCAAGCCATATTTCTTATCTTTTCTTTAAGGAAGTAGTTGGAATCCATGGCTTACCTACAAGCATTGTTTCAGATAGGGATGTCAAATTTCTTGGTCATTTCTGGAAAACATTATGGAAGAGATTGGGTACTAATCTTTCTTTTGGTTCAGCTTATCATCCTTAGACCAATGGCCAAACTAAGGTGGTTAATAGGACTCTTGGAAATATTTTAAGGTGCTTGACAAAGGAGTATGGATAGAGTTGGGATCACCTCATTCCATAGGCAAAATTTGCTTACAATGACAGTGTGAACAAGTCCACTGGTAAGAATCCTTTTCAGGTGGTTTATGGTATGCACCCAAGGGGTGTTATGGAGTTGAGAGATCTTGGTGATTTTTAGTAGAAGAGTGGAACAACAGATGACATGGCCCAATCCATTAAAGAAGTTCATGATCAAGTAAGGAAGTCTCTTCAAGAAGCTACTCAAAAGGTTAAGGATCGAGTGGATGCAACCAAGAGGGACATTCAGTTTTTAGTTGGTGATTATGTCATGGTTCATTTGAATAAGTCTAGATTGCAAAAAGGAGTTCCCAACAAACTCCAAATGAGGAGGATAGGTCCTTGCAAAATATTGGCTAAGTATGGTTCTAATACTTACAAAATTGATTTACCTACTGATCTTTCATTGTCTCCTATTTTCAATGTTTCAGATTTGGTAGCATCCAAGGGTCCACTTCCTCAAGAGCATGCAAGAATTTCAAATGTGTACCAATCACTTTTAGACTTTCCTTTACCTCCTCCATCCACCCCTCAAGTTGAACAGGTCTTGGACTCTAGAGTTTCTAAGAAGACTCGCCATCAAGTGTATATGGAACATCTCATCAAGTGGAAAGACAAACCACTTTCAGAAGCTACTTGGATGCCTGAGTCTAAGTTTTCTAAAGCTGGAATTTATTCTTCTTTGCTTCCTCCAGGAGTCACTTGACTTCTTTGTCTTTGGGGGAGTATGGTGCAGGAGCACCTAGTTTTGCTCATGCTCTCCATTTTTGAGTATTTTCTTGATTAAGTCTTGAAATAGGTTTCTAATGCTGCCTTAGGTTGTTATGAGTCTTTTCATGAGTTCTTGATCTCATTTTGTGCTTGAGAGATCAAGTTTTGCCTTGTAAGGTTTGAGTTGTCAATTTTGTGCTCCTAGGCCCAATAAGGCTAAAAAATGGAAATTTTCCTTATAAGCTTAGTTATGCTTTGGAAAGTATTGGATCATGTTTAGGAAGTCTTTTTTATCATGTCTAAATTTATTAGGAAGGTTGGATATGTTTGGTTGTTCACTTTGCTACTTGGAGCAACAAAAGTTGTCATGTTTGCTTGTGCAAAATTGTCATTTTGGACATTTTCTTGTAAAAAAAAGACAAACATGTTATGTGTCCATACAGGACTTGGTAACTACTCCAAAATGCTATTTAAATGCCTTCCTCTTCTTTGAAATGGTTGGCTTTTGTACTTTAAAAAAAATCCAATTAAAAGAGCAACTTTTCTGGTTTTTAACATGGCTTTTCCTTCTTGGGAATAACAGTCCGTACAAAATCTTGCCATTTCTATAATGTTCTTGTTGAATAGAGATCTTCTTGTATATTTCATGCTCTCCATGTAATTGGTTTGACAATTTGACATTTGGGAGTTGTTTGTAAATAATATTTTCAGTTTTGTGAATTTGCTGCCCTGTCAAGGGTTTTGGGATAAAAAATGCATTCTCTTGACTAGTTCTAGGTCTGGGCTCCCAAAATGGACTTATTCAATTTTATTTGCATATTTACAGTGTATATATGTTCTACATTTTCCAAGGGTGTTGTTTGGAAAGTAGATGAAAGCTTTTACTAGGCAAGTTTTCCTAACTTGGCTAGTATGCTCTTAAAATTCATGGTTTGGACTCAAAACACAATTTGAGTAATGCAAACAAAGAAAAGATGTTTGTACACTTCCTTGTAATGATTTGAAGATGATTGGTGTCCCAAAATAGTGACAAAGTTCCTTAAACAATCAATTTCTTGTTCATGGCAGCGAGTACCCTGTTTTTGGGATTTTAAATGGTTTTGAAGCAAAGACACCTTGTGGTTGAGTTGATGTTCAATGGAACTACTATACGTGTTTGTTTTCAGTATTGACAATATGTTTGGATGATTAGGAAACAAGGTTGAAACTTGTTTGGAAGTGCCAAGCACCTAAAATACTGAAAATCACAGTGCATTGTTGTCACAAGGGCTTTGACAGTCATATTTTTGGGTTTTTCAGTTCATATGCCATTTGTTTGACATTATGCTTGTAGGGAAGGGTTGATGAACAAGTTAAAATGATGTTGCAGAGGTATGTATTGGGCAGGGAGACAAGGTGCAAGGCCATGGAGTGGTCTACCAAACTCTAAGTTGCCAAACCCTCACAAAACCCTTGTTTTGAGGCTACAAAATAGGACAGCCATAAATTGACCTTCCCAAGACCTCTCTTAGCACCAGTTCATGACTTTTGCAAAAAGGGTACTAAAATTTTTTTACCTTTTTCAGAGATTCCAAGCTGGGAGTGAGTAATGAACAAAATGGTGTTTCAAGAGGGCTAAAAGGGGCTCCTCCCTTGTAGCCCTATTTTGTAAAAAAACTAAGAACTCGATTGAAGTAAGGATTGTTGACCTTGCAAAACCCTTTGAAAATCAATCCAAAACAACTTTAGAAACCTTGTGAGGCCCTTACAATTCCAATTAAGACATTTGGTGGTTTGGACCTAGTATGGTGGATGTGATTAATGTTGACAAGCTAACTCCAAACAAGGGGTTTTAACCAAGATGAAAGGTTAAACTTGCAATTATTCCTCAAAAACATGTTTGAAATCTTGAAAACTCCCAAAGAATGGTAAATCCATATGCAAAGTGAGAAGAAGTCAAAGATTGAGAAAAGCATCTATTTAAGCAAGGTGGAGTATGTTTGAGTAAAGGAGGTGAACTAAAACGATAGGGTGATTGCCTGAGAAGAGAAGTGAAGAGATGAATAGATAACAATCAAAGTTGATATAGAAAACACGCATTGAACACAAAAACTAACCAATTGGTTGATTCTAGCAAGTTTTAGACTTATTGGCAACTTCTCACTCAAAACTCCCTATCACAAATGGGAAAGCAAGTTAGAACAACTTTTGAATATTTTTGAGAAATCCAATAATGTTCTTGAGTTAATTCATACAGAGTTGTGTGGTCTGAAAAGAACAAGAAGTCTACAGGGAGATAGATACTTTATGCTAATTATTGATGATTATTCTAGAATGTGTTGGGTTACTTTTCTCAGGGAGAAATCAGAAGCTTTTGGAAAATTTAAACTATTCAAGGCAATGGTAGAGAATGAAACCAGTAAGAAAATCAAATGTTTGAGATCTGATCAAGGAGGTGAATTTACATCTAAGGAATTTAATGCATTCTATGAAGTAAATGGAATTAGAAGACAACTATCAGCACCCCAGACACCTCAACAAAATGGAATTGTGGAAAGGAAGAGCAAAATTATTTTGGAGGAAGCTAGAAGCATGATATTGGAAGCAAATCTACCTCATGTGTATTGGAGAGAAGCAGTTAATACAACAGTTTACACTTCTAATAGAGTTCCCATCAAAGGTGAAACCGGTAAGACCCTTTATGAACTATGGTTTGGTAATACTCCTACTCTTAAAAATTTCAGAATTTTTGGAAGAAAATGCTATATTAGGAGAGATGAGTATATTGGCAAATTTGATCCTAGAAGTGATGAAGGAATATTTCTTGGTTATTCATCTAAGAGCAAGGCATATAGATGTTTTAATTAAAGATTGCAGAAATTCATTGAGAGTGCTAATGTGAAGATAGATGAACAAATTAAAGGAAATTCAAGGTCTGTAGATTCTGAACTGATAGTTGAGATGATCATAAATGAACCTATACAAAGTGCACTGGTACAAAGTGTGGATCCAGTCACACCGGCATCATCAGAAAATTCCACGGTGACTGAAGAACAACAACATGTGAATAAACCCAAGTATCTAAGACTGAATCACTCAAAAAATCAAATAATTAGGAACAAGTATCAAGGTGTTATGACAATAGGAAGAATGGAAAATGAAGAGGTATGCTTAATTTATCAAATTGAATGGGCATTTGTTATTGAAGCTTGTCAAGATGAACATTGGATTAAAGCAATGGAAAATGAACTAGAACAAATTGAAAAGAACAATACATGGACATTAGTTCCTCGACCTAAAGACAAAAATGTAATTGGAACTAAATGGGTATTCAGAAATAAACTTAATGAAGATGGTAAGGTAATCAGGAACAAAGAAAGATTAGTGTGTAAAGGATATTCACATAAAGAGGGAATTGATTATAATGAAACCTTTGCACCGGTAGCTAGAATTGAGGCAGTCGGATTATTTCTTGCATTTGCAGCTCATAAGAACTATAAAGTATATCAAATGGCTATAAAATGTGCATTTCTGAATGATGATCTTGAAGAGGAAGTTTACATTGAACATCCTGATGGATTTTCATTGACAAATGATAAAGATATGGTTTGTAGATTAAGGAAAGCTTTGTATGGATTGAAGCAAGCTCTTAGAGCTTGGTATGCTAGATTGGACAAATATCTTTTGAAGCTTGGTTACACTAAAGGTAATACTGACAACAACTTATATTTCAAGGTGACTAATAATGACATCTTGGTTATTGAAGTTTTTGTTGATGATATCATTTTTGGAGGAGAAGATGGATTGTGTAAAGACTTTGCTAACAAGATGCAGGAAGAATTTGAAATGTTTATGATTGGGGAGATAAAATTCCTTTTTAGGTTTGTAGATTTCACAAACTGATAAAGGTATATTCATATGTCAAACAAAATACTTGAAGGAACTACTGAAGAAATTTGGTATGGAAAACTCCAAACCGGTAAGTACTCCTATGACTACAACAATTGACATTGAAGGATGATTCAGCTCTGTTAATCCGATAAGATACAAATCTATGATTGGAGGTTTACTGTATTTGACACAAACAAGACCTGATATAATGAATGTAGTATGTATTGTTTCAAAATTTTAAAGTAATCCTAAAGAAAATCATGAATCAACAGTAAAAAGGATTTTCTGGTATCTACAAGGCACAACAAATCTTGGTTTATGGTATCCTAAAGATGAAAATTTTGATTTATGTGCATACAACGATGCAAATTGGGCAGGAGATATAGATGATAGAAAGAGCACCACTAGTGGAGCATTCTTTCTTAGTAGCAAATGGATTTCATGGTTGTGCAAGAAGTAGAGTTGTACATCATTATCAACAACAAAATCAGAATATGTTGCAACAACAACTAATTGTACTCAGGTATTATGGATTAAGCAAATGTTCAAGGAAATAAAGGTAAAATGCAAAGAACCTATAATCATTTATTGTGATAATTCAGAAGCAATTGATATATCAAAGAATCCGTTATTTCACTCTAAGACTAAACATGTTTCTATTATTTACAATTTTCTGAAAGAGAATGTTGAAGCAAAAGAAGTAAGATTGGTTTATGTGAATAATAAAGAGCAGATTGCAGATATCTTTACTAAACCTTTGCCTAAGGAAACTTTTGAATATCTCAGAGAGCAGCTTGGGGTAATACCCCCACCGGTAGAGACTTAGATAGTTGAAGATTGGCATCAAACCGACAGAAACTAACAAAGAAATCTTTTTTCCAGCTTTGATGGAGGAGAGATACTTCTTAGGGGGAGTAGTTGGTTATATTGGTCATATTAGTTGGTTGTGTGTTCTAGTATTTTTATTGATTTGGCATTTGATGCCAAAGGGGAGAGATATCTATGGAAAAAATTTGTATTTAGGAAACATTATCCTAGGGGGAGAGATTATTCATTGAGGGGGAGATATGTACTCTTTGCATTTTGATTTTGACTTCTGGTATTAATCTATTTTGGAGATTTTTGGTATTTTGTTTTGGCACTTAGATGTTTTTCCATCTAGTATTGCCATCAATGCCAAAGGGGGAGATTGTTGGTATTATGAATGTGTTGCATTAGTTTTGTCATTGATTTCAACACTTATCCTTCTGGAGATCTTTGGTTATGATGAACTGACACATTGTGTTCACTGGCAAGTTCAGTAACTTATGTACAGTCACTAGTATATTGTTCACCGGAACTGAGGATGACTTGTTATCATCTAGAGCTCACTTGATTATGTCAAAAACATGGTTTGGATACTTGGTTTTGGAATTCTGGTTAATGGTCTAATCGGGTTGACATATTTGTTGTTACTGACAAATTGGTCTAGGTTATGAACCGATATGCTTTATCTATTCCAGATCAGTATGACACATTATGGAGATAATTTATTGATTGGATATTATTGTTAATGTATTGAGTCGACATGATGCATCGCATCTTGACTTGTTTGTAATTGATTTTATTGTAATATTCTTAGTGAGCCAACCTACACATTTGGTCTTAGGTTTTGTATATATGTAAGATCTCATTTGTGAGATATAGGTTATGGGATATGGTATGTAAGGTTATGGTATTGTAACATGGTATGTGTGAATATTGAGGATCATATGTGAAGGTCATAGAGAAGGTTTAAGGAAGGTTTGGAGGTGATTATCAGAGCTTAACCGATACTAAATCCAGCATTGGAGATGCTATTTTGAGCAATATATTATTCTAGGATTTAACCATCCTACTGTAGTCATTGCGACTCCCATTTGAGCAGTGTGCTCTAGGTAGTTGGCCTTTTTGCATGTGCAGACCCCATTTGTATACACATACTATTTGTAGTAGTATCATCTGATTGTGGGTGAGGTTTCCCACAATGGTTTTTCCCCTTACAGTGTTTCCATGTTAAAATCTTTGTGTTATGTGTTGTGGATATTGTTTCTCTTTATGTTTCATGCATTAAGTTTCACCGGTATTGATATTAATTGTTAATCTGTTAACCAAAATTAAGTTTGGTTTCTTGGTATTAGGTATCAAGTTTGATTAAGTTGTATTTGGGTTGAAATTCATAGACATCTGATTCACCCCTCCGCCCCTCTCAGTTGCCTTTCGGGTCCTAACACTTTATGGAATCCAAAAATACATTTGTTACATTTGTAGGTCTGTACTCCATAGTGGAAGTGCTAGGTGGAGTGTGAGTTTCTGCAGTTGGTTTCTTCTCATCTCTGGATGTCTACGTATTAACCACTTCAACTAACTTGCTTCCATCATTGACCTTTTCATTATTCACTATTTCTTCCTTTTGCTCACTCTGTGTTTCAATTTTTTTTTCAACCTTATTGTCACCCTTACTTTCTGCCTTGTTGATTGTCGAGTCAGCTATACTTTTTTCTTGTCCTTTTTTGGTTTCAGTTTGTGCTTCTATTATTGCTTCTATCGGTTTCTCATTGTTAAGCTGGGTAGCATCTGGGATGGTATCTATTTCCTTAACTTCAGCTGGTATCTCAATGTTCTGAGAGTCAATAGTGTTGACCGGTAACTCAGAGATTTCAATATTTGTGGCTTCAGTTTGCTTTACCTCTATGGTTTCCTTATCCATGACAATGTTGAAGTCCTGAGTGTCCACATTCATGGTAAAAAGAATGTTTGAATCTGGATTAGTATCATCTTGTGCCATTTCTCCTGCCGTCTCTTCCAGTTGATTGTCAGTTTGTACCAATGTCTCTATAGTTATTGGTGGGTTGTCCTGTGCCGATGGAGCAAGGTTATCCTTGATTGTTATATTAGGTACACTACCAATTTTACCTTTACCTTTATCCTTCTGATATACCTTTGCAAAAGACATCAATTTTTCTGTCTATCATTTTCTTCTTTCTTCTCTTTTTCCACAAAAAAAATATCCCACTTGTCTACCGTTTCATCTGCAATTTCCTTTACTCTACTTGCCATAAGGCTAACCTACCAATGACCACTCACAAAAACTGTTCTATTTGCCTCTGAAATTAAGTCATCAATTTCTTGCTTGGAGTTAACAGGATGCACAACAAGTAGAGCCTCTACTTTCAATTGACATTATTTTAGCTTCTAACCTCAAATACAAATCATTAGGCAGATCATCTACAACCTCAATGAGAACTTTCTTTTAGATATCAAGGTGAAAAATAATGCTTTCCTCTATGGTGTTTTTATCTAAATCTTTGAAATAATGATAAAGTTTATTTACATTGCTAAGGTTACCTTCTTGTGTGATTTCATTGATCAATTCTTCTGGTGTAAGAGTATTCAGTGCTTTAGGTTCTTGTTTCTTCTTTGGATTTACCTTTTTCTTTGGACCACTAGGCTCTCTTACAACCTATTGCTTCTTTCTTTGTGTCCTTGACTTCTTGGGAGATGGAGCAGGTGTCGGTGAGGGTTTTCTTTTCTTCCTATCCACTCTCTTGAATTTAGTTGCCCTGTCATCTTCAAAATCAAAAGAAGTAGCCACAAGGGAAATGTGAGCTACTGGTGTCTGCTCTGATTGACTTTCTTTCATACTAGCAACAATACCACCAAGATTCATTAATCCTTCTGTAACATCTTTTACCATTTTAGAAGCATCTTTCATGAATTTGTCTCTTTTCTTCCTCTGCTTCATCATAGCTACATCACTTTCAATTGTTTCAGCATTACCAAATATTTTCTCTGATGGTTCCAGTGGAGCATCTAGGAGTATTTTTGAATATGAGTCCAAGATGTGAGAGTCCACCTCATATCCCATTTCAGCAATCCATATAGTTCTGGGTCTAACTACTTCCATCTATATTTCATCTCTCTTCACTACAAAGCATATCTATTTATCATATTTATCTACAATGCTTTGGGAAACCCTTTCTCTCTATTTCATTTTAGTTTGAAAATTCTTAAAGTAATTTTTAACCAACTCATCACTGTTAGCTCCCATATCGGTGATTGCCTCCTTTATCTATTTTCCAACAGAAATATCATAGGCAAAATCCTTATGTACCATACCGGGGATCTCCTTTGAAAAGTAAAGCATTAGACACACTAATAGATTTCCAAATTTGAATGTTCCTTTCTTATCTCCTTTTATCTTATCCAAATTTTCTAACAATTCATCTTTTAACCATTCACAGATGTCATTCTTTGCATTGTTTACAATCATCTCATGTGCACTATGAATGCATGAACTTGACACATAATACAACCTATTTTTATGACCAACTTTATATCCAATTATCATGCTAGCAAATTTAACATTTTTTATCCTTTATTTCATTGACCCTAAGTGACCGGTTTCAATATGTATCTCTGGTTAAGCTCATAAATTCCTTGTTAGGGATTTTCTTCTTCTTGTCAGGTCTAGAACCAACGGATGGTAAACCAGTAACAAATTTGATAGCTTCCTTGGTAATCTTGAATACTGAGTCCAACCACATAAATTCTTTGTGAACCCTGCTAAGGACATAGCAGATGGCTCATCTGAGAATTCTGGCATATGGAGGATGTCTATGAAACCTAAATCCTCAACTACCTTATGTTCTGGTTTTACTATCCCATCCTTGTTACTAATTACATTCATGTACATGCTCATAAAATCTTCAGATCCTAAAATTTCTATGTTGCAATGTATGTATGCCCTAGGGTCTTCAGTAAATGCGAATCCCTTTGGGATTTTAAAAAATGCACCAATAGTATCAACCTGTTTTTCTATTTTAGGAATGATCTTGAAAACGGGTCTAGGTCGTTTAATGTTTTCCACAATGGTAGGGTTTGCTACGAATTCGAGAACAAAAGATGAAGATGCCATTGCGAAAGATAAATACCTTTTAATTGTGAAATCCTTGAATGCTCTGAAAAGACCTTTGTTGCTTCGCCTTTAGAATGCCTTTTCTCAATTTCGCTCTCTTTGAATGCTTGGATACTTGGTGAATTGAAATGAGAGGTTACAATGCCTTTATAACCAAAAATTGACTTACAACCACAATAAATGCTTCATCGGTAAAGAAGAAATATAACTTCTTACCATCAACCGCGGGTAAATCCATGATTTTGAATTTGTTGCATTACCCCTAAGGATTATTCCTTAGTTAGATGAGGAATCTCCTACCGGTGCAGGATTACCCTGTTCTGCCGATGCAGTGGCAGATTCATCACTTCTCTGATCTCTCTTTCTAATCCATTGTTCAAAAAATTCTTGCTTGATTTCAATCACCTTCTCTTTGCCTTTGTTATTTGATCCTTTATTGTTCACTGATATAGTCTTGCTTCTACAAAATTTTGCAATATGCCTAATCTTGTTACATGCATAACAAGTTACATTGTTTCTCTGAATAGCCTTTCCATAACCTTGACCGGTTTGAGTTCTGCATTGATTAGATAAATGTGCAAATATACCACAAACATAGCATTTTACATTCATTCTACAATTGTCTGAGTTATGACCATTTTTATTGCATTTGGAACATTGATCGGTGGGTAAGTTTGTATTCTAATTATTCCTAAATCTGCATTGATTTTCTCTATGACCAAATTTGTTGCAATTAAAACATTTTCCATTAAATCTATAAGCATTAGGTTGCCTTACCGATTTTCTGTGATCATGATTGTTTGCAGTCTCGAAACTTTCTCCATGTTCAAATCCAAGTCCAACTGTTTCTCCATCAGGTTTCTGAATTTTCAACATATCATCAAGATTATCTGAACTTTTCTTGAATTTGTTTTAGTATTCATTTGCAGTGACCAACTCACTTTCCAATGTGCTAACTTGTATCAAAAGTTCCTCTTTGTCATGTTGCATGTGAATCAAATTAGTTTTAAGCATATCATTTTCATAACTAAGCCTTTGAGATTCATTTGATCTTTCATTTAGTCTTCTGGCCAAATCTTCCTAATTCCTCTTTCTATCTTCAATAGCCTTGCATAGTCTCATGGTTAAATCTTGCATCTCAATCTTCATGTTACTGTTCTCTTGTCTCAATTTATCTGCAATATCTCTAAGAGTTTCTTTTTCTTCATCATCTTGATTTTTCAATTGCACATGTAGTTCTTTTCTCTTATTCTTAGCTATAACCAGGTTATCTTGAAGTGCTTTGATAAATTTCCGAGCAGTTATGAGTTCATCTTCCAGTTTGATATTCTTCATTTTTTCTACATCAAAATCTTCAAGAGCTCCTTCCAACTGTTGTCTCAAGCTTTCCATTGGTACCAGTTTCAGAATTTTCCTCAAGTTGTTAGGCTTCTGCAAATAGAGGACTAGGCTCTGATACCAATTGTTAGATACTTGAACAATCCCAAAGACACTGAGAGGGGGGGGTGAATAAGTGTCTAACCGGTATACTAAAGATTTAAACTTGCATGCAACTTTACAACCCAAATTAATGTACTGGTAAACAAGCAATAAAGCAATAAAGAGAAATAACAGTATAACCATCAATGCACACCATAACACAAATATTTTTGGCGAGGAAACCCGATAGGGGAAAAACCTCGGTGCAATTTGTGACCCACAATATTTACTAACTAGCCAATATGAATAAATATTACTTATACAATAGGGGGTTGCACATGTAGGAAGGCCAACACCCTAGAGCTCACTGCTCAATCACAAAAAGGAGTCACACTGACTACAAAATTGGATGATTAAATCCAATGACAATGTACTTCTCAAAATAGCATCTGCAATGCTAGATTTAGTATCGGTTTAAGCTCTGTCAAATACCTTTGCCATAAACCTTTCTTCACTTTGCTCTGCTCTTATTCGCTCATAAAATTATTACATCAAAATGAATATATAGATATTCGCTCTTATATTCATTACCTAATTACATATCCTTCCTTCGCTTACATACCATTCATAACTTTTTTCACTCTTACAAAATGACCTATAAGATCTTATATATATATGAGTCTTTACAATACATTATGGCGGCTATATTACAATACAAAACAATAGAATTTCCATATCAGCTTAGAGTGCTGGTAAGATCTTCTGTCGATGTAGGTTGGATGCTGATGAGTAATCTTGTTGTGCTTGCTGATGTCGGTAGATGATGTCTATTGTCAGTGTAACCTATAAACTGTGTTACCAGCTAGTTGCCATCAATGACAAAATCAACTATTCTCATCTGAGTGTATAATGCCAATAGATTCGAGATGATTTATGGATTGGTTATTATTGTTTTGGTCTTAAGCCGACATGGCATATCAATGTAAATGGAATTATGTAATGATATTATTATAATATCTGTTAGGATTAATGATAGTCCCAAAGATACTGGGAGGGGCGGTGAATTAGTATATAACCGGTTAACAAATTCTTTAACCTTATTAAGTATTTTGCATTCCAGAACAGTGTACTGGCAAATAAGTTTTAATGCAGTAAACAGAAACAATAATTATATACACCTAAAAATGGTCTGAAGATAATTAATTGAATAAGCAATTATTTAATTAATCTCCCTCCCCAATTTAATTAAATTCATCAACAATTTGATTAAATACCCCCTTTCCTCTACTTATTAATAAATCTAAGGATTTATTTAATAGGTTCATTTCAATAATCCCCTTTGATTAATTAATTCAAATTAATTATTTCTTCCCCATCAAATTCATTTCTTCTAATCCTCTAATTAATTAAAACAAATCAATTATGAGTTGTTTAAATTAATTAGCCTTTTCCTATTATTTGAATTTTTTAAATTCAATTCTCCTAACTTTTAACCACCTAGCCTAATCATTCCTAAACCTAACCCATTTCATTTACCCACACGTCCCCTTTCCTTGAACACTTTACCCTCTCATGATCAAAGCTTTGTGACACTTGTCACTAAGTGTTCCCTTTCATCTAACCTCTTCTAGAATCTTTGTGACACTTGTCACTAAGTGTTCCCTTTCATCCAACCTCTTCTACAAGCCTCTTGACACTTGTCACCAAAGAGATGACAGATGTTCCCTTTAATCCAACCTCTTTGCCAACCTCCCCCAATTTCACCATTGATATCTTCAGACTTAATCTTGGCTGTTGATTCCTGCCACCTCACCCCTAGACTTGGAAATCCTATAAACAGACTCCATTTTGGAGCAATAATGAACCCATCTCACTTGCATTCAAGCATTGTTACTATAGGCATATATCTCTTAGCAAATCATTTTTAGCATTGTTATCATATTCAATTTTAGCTTAATTGCATCCTCATTCTAGCTTATTTTCTAGAATAGTCATGAAATCATGTAGTTTAATCATGCTATCATTGATAGCTTATGCATCTTCATCATTTAAATCCTCCATTTAAGTGTAGTCAAGTCACTAGAATTTTCATAACCAGATCTGAGAGCAAAATTCATACTCGCATTTACTAGGAGGTAATAGATCGATTAGCTATGGTTTTATCTTTCATTGATTAATTTTCTAACCATTACTTGTAATGATTTATTGAGTGTTTTGTGTTGAAGCTGCAGGTATAATAGGTACACACTTTATAGGCATGACAATAATGACAACATAAAAAATACACCATAAAACAAGATGTTTAACGAGGAAAACCAGTGTGGGAAAAACCTCAGTGGGATTTGTGACCCACAATATCCACTCACTGGCCAATGAATAAATATTACTTACAATGAGGGGGTTGCACATGCAGGAAGACCAACTGCCTAGAGCTCATTGCTCAATCTACAAAATAGAAGTCTCACTGACTTACAAAATGGATTATGAAAATCCAATATAATGTACTGCTTCAAATCAACATCAACTATGCTAGGTTTAGTACTGGTTTAAGCTCATACTATAACCATAAACCTTGTACAAAATCTGCCCTTATTATTAGCTCATTTATATCTCATCTCTTATTCCATCTTGTTAGAGTATTCGGGTATTTACTTGATTAATTAAAAATTATTTGTTTAATTATTTAAGTTCCCTTTATCTCTTTTACACTTAAGCTAACTTTAGGTGCATATAATTAATTGTTTTAATTAATTATTATGTGCAAACCTAGGTTTTCCCTTTTTAGGGTTTCTTGACCTATTAAAGGTTGAGTTCTTTCTTTTCATTGTAAGAATTACATTACATATTTTTGTGAATATTGAGCTCTCTCTTTTTGAGCATATTCTCTGTGTTTTGTTTGTTCTTCAGATTTTGCTTCATTGCTTCTCCTTGTAACAGGTTATTCGGCTTGCAGAAGATCTTCAAGCTCCTGTGGTGTTGTATTTTCTCAACTCCTATAATCCTATATATGAAAATGATTTACAAGATCTCATACATATATGAGTCTATTACAATATGCCATGTCAACTTTACAAAAAGATATTTACAATTAAATACAATAAACAAAAGTTTATTCCTGTCGACTGGGGTCTCGGTATGCATTGTAGCCGCTGTCAGTGAAGTGTTTGTCAGTGTCGGTGCCTATCTGGTGGTTGCTAGAAGGTTGCCAGTAGGTTTCCATCAATGACAACATCATCATTTCTCACTAGAGTGTAGAATGCCAACAATCTCCCCCTTTGGCATTGATGGCAACACTCATGAGAAAAATCCAAAAACTGTTTCCAAAAAGTGAAGTCCAAAAATTTACCAAAAAGATGTGCTCCCCCTGAGCAGATGATCTCCTCTAAATAGCCATTTTTCTTTCTTACTACTCCCCCTTTGACATCAATGACAAAGGTTGTTAAAAATTGTCAAACGAATGCAAAATTTCACCTTAAGGTTTGTAACCGGTTGGTTACAATCTGAAATATATCAGCCAAAACCAATTTTAAACTCTACATGAATTTGTTGCTATCATTCATGGTTTGTTACTACTTATCCAATTGCCATTAGTTTTATATCCAAAGTCATTCTATATACTCTAGTTGATTACTACTATCGAAATATTTAGTCGGTAAGAACAGTCTAGTCGGTTACAAAAGGAAAACAGTCACAAAGCCTAGTATACACCAAGCTGTCTACCGAGTGTTATTCCCTGTCTACCGAGCAGTAAAGATAAAACACCGAGTTGATATACACTGAGTGAAACGTGTTACCAAATTCATTGAACCTGGACACACATATGAAAACATGTTACAAGATCGAGGCACATAGAACCGTTATCGCATTGGAAATTGCACATATAGATTTTGTATAATTTTGAGGTCATCTAACCAATGAAATATTTTGCATGGTTATTCATTCGAGAAATCATGTTTGTAAGATCGAAGCAATGAATCAGATCACCGACATAAGAAATCTATTTATACAGCATGAACTTAGGGTTAGAGATATATGTGAATAAGAGAAATGTGTGTGCATATGTGTATGAAGCAAGACTTATGTGATACATGAGAAATCATAGAGTATTATGACTGTTACAGAGACACAGAGGTCACCGAGAAGGTTTTTAGAGAACAGTCAAAGAACAGAGTAAACAGAAGGGTTTACTGAGTTACTTTATGAGTTACCAAGGTATGCTATAGGCAAGGTAATCTTATTTTGAGCACGTAGAATCTGCTACAACATTTCAGATGTAAAGTTGCAGATATTTGTAAAGTCTTATTGTAATATTTTGAAGTTGTAAGAGAAACCTTTAATAGGGTAAAAGACTCTAATCAAGTCTATAAATTGTAAAGCCTCTAACCAGGTGCAACATTTATATAAAGTGTTGTAAAATCCTTTAGCAAGGTAGATCTAACAAATCTTGTTACTCCTAACAGGGTAAGCTATCAGAAATAGCTAAATATGTAGCTCTAACCGAGCACTCTTTATTATTGCAGTAGTGAAGTTGTGGGTGCCATCCCCACTGCAGTTTTTCTCTCTAACCAAGAGTTTCTGCGTAACCAAAATATATGCGTTATGGAGTGAATCATGTATGATTGTTACTTATTTGTTTTAGCTTTATGTTATGTTATAGCAGTTTTTGGTTTATGCATAACAGTAAAGATATTATTGATAAAAGGATTTGAAGTACTGATTCACCCCTCCCCTCTCAGTACATTAGCTTTCCATATTGGGCCTAACAATTGGTATTAGAGCTTGAATCTTGGAAAAGGGTTTAACTACCTAAAGAGAAAGATCTTATCAATGGAAGGCTACAAACAATCTCGGAGGATTGTGTATCTGCAAGAAGAATTGGATCATGCTAATCAAGTGATTGCAGACTTGCAAAGGCAAATGCAAAAATCTCTGAAAGTAAGAAGAAGGTTATCTGATGGCTTGCAGGATTCTCAAGAGTTAGTGGAACAAATTGAGATATCATCTGAGAATAGTATATCTGAAGAGACTGAAGAAATGATTGGAGCACTGAAAGATAAGAACAAAGCATTGACTGATCAACTAAAAGCAATGAAAAGAGAACATGAACATTTCAGTACACAGATGACTGAAAATCTAGATGCATTGAGGACAGCTGAGGACAAAGTAAGAGATCTAGAAAGAGAGAAACACCAACTTGAAGCTTTAGTATTTGGTAAGAATGATGAAATCATAAGGTTGATTGGGATTCAACAAAATCTGTCAGATCAACTAGGTTATGCACATCATGAAGCAAATCTGAAAGATGATGAGAATCAAGCATTGAAACTTGAAGTATCAAGGTTGAGCAATGAACTTGATATAGAGAAGAAATCCAAGGAAACACTGAAGAAGAGTTATGAAGCATCAAAGATGTTGGATGAGCAACTGAATACAAGACGACCCTACAAAGAAGGAGGACTCAGTTACAAAGGAAAAGACTCTACCGAGAAGGGAATCTGCACTACCGAGAGAGGAGAATCATCAAAGCAAGCTGGAATCAAGAAGAACATCAAAAGAAAGAAGCCTATTTGCAACTACTGTGGAAATCAAGGTCATACTGCCAACATGTGTCAAATCAGAAAAGGTAAGCAACCGAATGCCACTAAGACCAATGGTTATTGTTACAATTGCAGTAAATATGGTCACACATCTAATCAATGTAGGACAAAGTCTATTAACAATTATCAGAAGGCAAAATTCAAAGGGTTTTGTAAAAACTATAATAGATATGGACATAGTACCGAGAAGTGTTGGTTTAAGCAAAAGAACCACATGTGGTCTGCACACCGAGCAAATACTAGAGGTTACCGAACTCACACAAATCCTTACTGACAATATTTTGTAGTACCATAGGATTACAATACAAGGATATGGTGTGAATGTTGTGGAAGATATGGACATATAAGTGCCAACTTCTTTATAAGGTTTGGAATGAACAACCGAAGATCATGGAGAAATCCTGGTATGGCATGTTTTCATTGTCACAAAGTTGGACATTTGGCTGGAGATTGCAGAGATCAACCTAGAGAAGACACTAAGGACATAAAAGAGAAATTAAAGATGATTTGGAGAAAGAAGGAAATTGCGTCAAATAAAGAAAGCACCTTACCTACCGAGTTAGGTGCTCCCACTCCAAATTAATCGGTAAAGGTATGAAGGGACTGCATTCTCATAAGGTTACATCTTAAACAGTTCCTATTTTAGTATGTACTGAATCTAAAATCTACATAGTAAGATGTAGTAGTAAGTTTGAAATTCTATCAAAGTCTTTTGGAGCACTTTACAGGAAATCTGTCGAGTTGGTGAATTCAGGAAGCCTGTCAAGTCGGTATATGAAGGAAATTTGCTTACTCGGTTAAAGTGCAAAAAGCGAAAGAAAGATAAGTAGAACCAAGTGCATTTAATGTCTTTGACCTAACTTGCATGGAGCCCAATAAGGTTTATTATGTACTTAAAGCATTCTTTGAGGTCATTTTCATTCACCAAGTTTTTGAGAAGCAGAGTAGAGCGAATCAAGGCGATCAAACCATCTTCAAAGTGAAATCTAAGGTATTTACATCAAATCTCATCGCATTGCTAAGCTAGTTTACTGAACTCATTAAGTTGTTATTATCTGCTGAGTGTGAAGCGTCTGCTGTTTGTTAAGTTCTCAAACCCTAAGGTTCCTGTGTCAATTTTTATCTGAAATCAAAATGGCACCTAAGATCCAAGACCCCATTGTTGTCAAGAATGTAGAGAAGCCCTCACTAAAATACTCTTTGACTCCCAAAATTGCATCTGAACCGGATGACAAAACTGCCTTTTCACTCATCCTGAATCAAGTCTTGTTAGTCAAGGATGTGAGATTCTTCACCAAATGCCGTGTTGAAGAACTCGGTCATGTTGAGATCAAAGATGCATATGATGAATTATGCACAGATGGTAAATTGGATAGCAAATATGAGCACATCAAAATCAAGGGATTGACTGAAGCCCTAACCTATCCCCGTGTGTTCAAACCCCAGTGGGTCAAGTTTGTACTAAGCTGAGAGCATGATGATTTCATGTGGCTACAAGAGCAACCATTTAAGATCACTAAAGAAATCATTCATCTGATCACCAGTTATACTATCTATGATCATGCTCGAGCACAGAAAATGATATCACAGAAGGAATTGATCAATTTGACTGGAGTAGAATCTAATTGCAGAGGTCTGAAGTTGAACAATGTCACTGATCCTGAACTCAAATTTTCCATTAGAGTAATTGGTTACTGTTTCTTCCAATCGGCAAGGGAAAATAGTGTACCCTATGCAGCAGTGGACTTAGCATACAAAATTGTTAAGAAAGGCATGAAAATTGACTTGTGTGAAGTATTGTTGAAGAACTTGTTTGAAAATATGAACACAATCAGGAAGCCGAAGAAGAACAACTCGACAAATACTCTAAAATTTGGATCACTACTTGTATGTATGTTTTTCTACTTTGAGAAATTTTTTCCAACAGTTGGTAAAGTTGTTTGGGAACTACACTGACCAATCACCTATCAGATCAATGACTTCATCAAGAAGTTAGGTGATAACTTTAATGATGTAATGGATGATTACTTCAGCAAGTTCCAAGAGAAAATGCATAATAGGTACTGGATTCCACCCTAGCTAGTAGAAAAATACAAAAATGAAATATGTTTTGAAGTCGACACCGATTACTGTTATGTGAATGTTGTGGAACCGAGGACTTGGTCTTTGCCACCTATGGGTTATGAGGTTGATTTTGATATCACACAACAGCAAATCGATGCATTTCTGACACTACCAAGACATACTACTGAGCTGAGGTATGGAACCTATGAAGAGGTGAAATAAAAAGTAAAGATGAGCATTGTAGTACCCAAAGCTACAAGGAAGGAATTAACTAAGAAATTCGGAGAAGAGTCTTCCTCCACACCTGTCAAAGGTGTTCTAGCCATCACCGAAGAGGAGACAGAAGCCCAAGAAGCTTCCATAACACTTAGCACTGAATTGCCTAAGGGAAAAGTGTTGAAGAGAAAGAAACAGGACACTTCATTGACCCTACCAACAAAGAGACCTAACACAAGGGCATCTGCTACATCACCGAGTAAGAAACAAAAGATTGTTTCCATTCCTAAGGTAACTAGAACTTACAAGAAATCTACTCAGAGACTCATTTTGCCAAAAGAGTCGAGTGATACCGAATCTGAAGATGCAAGTAAATTTCAGATTGTGAAAAGCAAGAAGGTAAATGTACATAGTGTAGAAAATTTTTGTAATAATCTGAAGGAATATGGTGGATTTGGTGGATTTAGATTTGTCAAATATGAATCCAGATCTACTGATGAAAAGAGGCGAATTGAAGAAGCTGTCATTTGCACACTTCTAAAATTTTGAGTGGTCCCATTAGAAGTATGTAATTCTATTCCTAAGGAATTATATGCACATATTGAAACCAGATGGAAATATGCTCTAGACTTGGAGAAACAAATCAGAGAAAGAAGTTTGGTGCATCTCTTTCCTAATATGTCGATTGATGAAATAAAAGAACATTTGACAAATAGCCAAACACAATTTAGAGTAAAACAAAAGGCCTTGAAATTGATGAATGGCTTGTATATAGAAGTGGAGAAGTAAACAAAAGAGCAATGGCAGGACATCTTTCGAAGAAAGAATGCTGGTGAACAATCTACAGTGGAAATAGTCGATGTCACCGACCAAGAGCCTAATGTCACTGACCAAGACCCTGCTGACACCATTCAAATAGATGAAGATATCATGGATGCAGAGGCACCTGGACAAGAAATGATAGAAGGTAATGCTTATGCAAAACTTGTCTCCAGTGAATCTGTTTTGGAACAAGTTCAGCCTTATCCACCGATCAATCAACTTGCTACAACCGAAGCTTCTCAAGATAAAGATGAATGCACCGGAGGTCAAAAGTCTACAGCAGAAGGTACTTCACAAGAACAAACCTCTCAAGCACCTTCTAGCATGAAAAATGTTACAACTAAGACACCAAGCAGTGAGACATAGAAGGACACTACCGAGGCTAAAGAAACTGACCAAAGTGTTGTCTCTACCAAGCAACCTACCAAGGGTCCTCAAGCCTCTCAAGCTATTGTAGTGGTTCACCCAGTGAAAGGTAAAGAAATGAAGTTGAAAAAGCATAGTTTCAAAATAGATTTATCGAAACCGATAGTGTTGCCCAATGTAGACATCTCCAAATTGAAAGGGCAAGAACTCACTGAATTCAGTGAACTGTGCAAAGCAAAGGCCGAACAAGAGAAGTAACTGGCCATACAAAAGAAGAATAAAGTACTTTAGAAGGTAAAGACCTTACTATCAGCTATGCTACCTTCAGCTACAGTATCAACTGATGCAGTCGTCCATATTCAATTGGATAAACTCCTAAATCAAATTGAGACATCTGGAGTAGATGCATCCGAATACTTGAGCAAACTAAAAGACAAGGAGCTAACTGCTAAAATGATAGAGGAAGTACAGAAATCCATTACTGTTGACAAGGTAAAACTTGTCAAATTTATTGCTGAGTTGTCCCCTCAACTCAAGCACATTCTTTCATTATTTCAGAAACTCTGCACATTTTCTTTATTCATTAAGGATATTAAGAATAAATCAGAAGCAATTGAGAAAGAGATCACCGATCTCTCAAATAAGTTGACCCCCGAGCCCAATTCAGTTTAGAATTTTTATAATAAGCTACAATAGCTCATGGCTCAACAATTGGAATTAAGGAATGAAGAACACAAGATCAGGATGGACATAATGACACTTCAAACATTATTCCTTCCTCATCTTTCATCCTTTCAAGAACAGCTCAACCGAGCCACTTACCTCTCTACTACACAAGAGGGAAGCACTTTAGATGGCTTAATTTCATTATTGGCTAATATTAATGCATAGAATTCTTTAATGGACAGTGTAAAGGATGCACTCTCTGTCGCTCTCACCGAAGCCAAGACAAAGTACAAATCCATTTTTGATCAGTTGCCACCTCCAAATGGTAACTAAATTTTGATGTTTGTCAAAAAGGGGGAGTATATCATCAGAGTATATATAGAATCAAAGTACACAGGGGGAGTGTATAGTATTCAAAGTATTAAACAACCAGAGTGTAGTATACAGGGGGAGTATACCAAGCAGAATAAGTAGAGTATCCAAGAGTAGTGAACCGAGCCGTGAACAAAGGAAAGAACAGTGATTACAGAGTATTGATCACGAAGCACACATAATCAGAGTCTTGTACAACATATTGATAAGGGGAGTATATTTGATTATACTATTTCATTGACTAATGTATATACTATATGTTTAGTCAAATTTTGTAAAGTATATAGATTTTTGAGTAATGACTTTGAAAGTAGTTTTGTCAAACATCTCAACTAATGTCAAAAGGGGAGATTGTTACTACTTATCAAATTGCCATTAGTTTTATATCCAAAGTCATTCTATATACTCTAGTTGGTTACTACTACCAAAATATTTAGTCGGTATGAACAGTCTAGTCAGTTACAGAAGGAAAACAGTCATAAAGCCCAGTATACACCGAGTTGTCTACCGAGTGTTATTTCCTATCTACGAAGCAGTAAAGATAATACACCGAGTTGATATACACTGAGTGAAACGTGTTACCAGATTCATTGAACCTAGACACACATATAAAAATGTGTTACAAGATCGAGGCACATAGAACCGTTATCACATTGGAAATTGCACATATAGATTTTGTATAATTTTGAGGTCATCTAACCAATGAAATATTTTGCATGGTTATTCATTTGAGAAATCATGTTTGTAAGATCGAAGCAATGAATCAGATCACCGACATAAGAAATCTATTTATACAGCATGAATTTAGGGTTAGAGATATATGTGAATAAGAGAAATGTGTGTGCATATGTGTATGAAGCAAGACTTATGTGATACATGAGAAATCATCGAGTACTACGACTATTATAGAGACACAGAGGTCACTGAGAAGGTTTTTAGAGAACAGTCAAAGAACAGAGTAAACAGAAGGGTTTACCGAGTTACTTTATGAGTTACCGAGGTATGCTATAGGCAAGGTAATCTTATTTTGAGCACATAGAATCTGCTACAGCATTTCAGATGTAAAGTTACAGATATTTGTAAAGTCTTGCTGAAGTTGTAAGAGAAACCTTTAACAGGGTAAAAGACTCTAATCAAGTCTATAAATTGTAAAGCCTCTAACCAGGTGTAGCATTTATATAAAGTGTTGTAAAATCCTTTAGCAAGGTAGATCTAACAGATCTTGTTACTCCTAACAGGGTAAGCTATCAGAAATAGCTAAATATGTAGCTCTAACCGAGCACTCTTTATTATTGCAGTAGTGAAGTTGTGGGTGCCATCCCCACAGCATTTTTTCTCTCTAACCAAGAGTTTTTGTGTAACCAAAATATGTGTTATGGAGTGAATCATGTATGATTGTTACTTATTTGTTTTAGCTTTATGTTATGTTATAGCAGTTTTTGGTTTATGCATAATAGTAAAGATATTGTTGATAAAAGGATTTGAAGTACTGATTCACCCCTCCCCTCTCAGTACATTAGCTTTCCATATTGGGCCTAACAATGCCTCAGTTCATTGGATCATGTCGGTGAGATGATGCATATGCTCCTTCGGTGATCTTTCTCCTTGAATTAATGCCTTAGAGATCTCATTTCTCAGAGAGATAAGGTTATCTAGTTTAGGACTAAGTTTATACTTCAGCTCTGTGGCATTTGCTTTGATCCTTGCTTTTTCTTTCTCAAATTTCTCCAAATTTTCTTCAAATCCTGCTATTTCTTACTTAATAACTGATATAGGTTCAGATGAACCGATGATGTTATCAGCTATATCATCTATTTCCTTTTGTACTCTGCTTATTTCTTTTTCAATGTCCTAGGTCAACAGATGTGGCTTGCATGTTTCTCTGTACAGTTCCTTATACTCCAAAATTGTTGTATTTAGTGCTGGTAAAAGTGTGTTGATATGTTCAGTGCACTTCTTTATTGTCTCCTCAAAGAATTTTTCTTTTTCTTTTTCCATTTTCTCTTTGAATGTATTCTCATTTACATTATCAATTGTTATTACAATTTCCAGCAATGAATTTAGACAATGTGTCTAACTATCCTAAAGAATCCTTTACATTATCTACATTACATTTTGGTGCAATCATCTTAAGAATAGGTATTGTGTCATCAATTGCCTTGTAGGCCAATGCATTACAGTCAGTTATCTTCTTAATTGAGTCCAAAAGTACCTTTGTTACATTAGTAGGTCTGAATTCAGATGTCTAACCAACTGCCTTTATTATTTCAGTGCTTCTAGTGTTAGTAACCAATTTTCTTCTATCAACCTCCCGTGGATCAGTCTGAGTTTGTGTTTCAACCTATAATGGTTTGGGTTTCTCAGTGATTACCAGTTTTACTATCTCAACATGTACATGTGCCTCTGTTGGTTGCTCTATTAGTTTCTCTATGTTATCAACTGTCGGTATCTCTGTCTCTGTCGGTTTCTCAATGCCAGCATCTAAACTTCCATTATTCATTCCACTGTCCAAAGGTTGCTCTGTATGCTCTATTTACATTTTAACCTCAACATTTTTTGTCGGTTGCTCAGTAATGTTTCCATTGCCAGCAATATCATCCTGTACCTTTGTGTTGTCATTGTCCATAATAATGTTCACTTCTTGAGTATCAACATTCATGGTGAATAAAATTTATGATTCAGGGTTAGTGTCATCATGTGTTATGTCCACATTTTCAGTAGCCGGTGTAGTATCAACATGTATCGGTGTAGTATCCAAGGGTGGTGGTAAGTTGTTAGTTATTTTGATGTTTGGTATTCCACCAACTTTACCTTTCCCTTTGTCCTTGTCCTTTTGATAGACTTTGAATGCTTTCTTGGGTTGGTTTAATTCTTCCTGTTTTTCCTTTTCTACAAAAAAGATATCCCATTTGTTAGTTGTTTCCTCTGCAATTTCATTTACTCTAACAACCATTAAGCTCACTTGCCAGTGACCGCTTGCAAAAACTAATCTATTGGCTTCACAAATTAATTCATCAATCTCCACTTTCGAGTTAACTGGATGTACAGCTAAAAGTTTTTCAACCTTAAGTTTCTTATCTAACTCCATTACTGCAATCCTCTTTGCATCTAACCTTCTATATAGATCATTTGGTAAATCATCTACAACTTCAATCAATACTTTCTTATATATGTCCAGATGTAGAATAATGTTATTTTCAATACTTTCCTTTTTTGCATCAGTGAATGTGTTATACAACTTTCTCACATTAGCCAAGTTACCGTCACGAGTGATTTCATTCAATAAGCTATCCAAAGGTGGTATCGCCTATTTCTGTTTCTTCTTGGGTGTCAACTTCTTTGCTGGTTGTGTTACCACTTGTTGCTTCTTTCTCAGAATTCTTGTTTTCTTGGGTGGAGGAGAGGGTACCGGTAAAGGTTTTCTCTTCCTATCAACTCTCTTAAACTCAGTAGGTATCTCACTATCAGATGATGTGCCTACCAGTGAGATATGTGCCTCCAGTTACAATCCTTCTAGTTCACTTTCCTTTATTCCAGTAAGGTTCATAAAATTTTCTTTTATTTCCTTTACTTGTTTTGATGCACTCCTTATGTACTTTTCTCTTTTCTTTCTTTGTTTCGTTGTTTGTACATCACTCTCAATTGTTTCTGCACTACCAAACACTTTTTCTATTGGTTCTCTAGGTGCTTCTAACAGGGGTTTAGCATAAGTCTCAATAATATTTACATCAACCTCATACCCCATTTCAATTACCCATACAGTTCTAGGAAGAACTGCTTCCATCCATATTTCATCTTTCTTAATCACAAAGCAAATTTCCTTTTCATATTTATCTACTATGCTCTGTAGCAATCTCTCTCTGTTTTTCATTTTGGTTTGGAAAGCTTTGAAATATTCGGTTATATTGTTTTCCTTAGCAGTATCCATGCTGATGAAGGCTTCTTCCAATTGTTTTCCTACCAGTATGTCATATCCAAAGTCTTTATGTTCAATACCGGGAATTTATTTTGAAAAATACAACATAAGGCATACCAAAAGATTACCAAAACGAAATGTCCCTTTCTTGTCTCCTTTTATCTTTTTCAAGTTACCTACAAGTTCATCTTTCAGCCATTCACGCACGTCTATTTTTGCATCATTATTTACCATATCATAAGCACTTTTAATGCAAAGACTAGAAACTAAGTTAAGTCAGTTTGCATGTGTGGTCTTATAGCCTAAAACCATACTTATGAATCTCACATTGATATCCTTGATGTCATTTACTCTTAGAGATCTACTATCATATGTTGCTCTGGTTAAGGTCATGATTGTGTTGTTAGGTACCTTCTTTGTCCTGTCTGGTCTATTGCCGGTAGAGGATAAACTTGTCAATGCCTTAATTGCTTGTCAGGTGAATTTGCAAATTGAATCTAACCAAAGAAATTCTTCATGTGCCCTACTTAGGACAATTCTCGCTAACCTCCTCTAGAAATTCAGGGATGTTCAAGATTTCTACAAAACCTAAGGTCTCAATAACCTTGTGCTCAAGTTTGACATTTCCATTTTCATCACAAATTATGGTATTAAACATCTTTAATATTTCCACAGAACCTAATTCTTCAATAGTACAGTGAATATAAATCTAGGGTCTTCAGCATAAGCTACACCTTTACGAATTTTTGACAATGCACCTATGGAATCATATTGCTTAGCTATCTCAGGAATAATTTTGAAAACGGGCCTAGGGCATTTTACAATTTCCACAATAGTAGGGTTTGCAATAAATTCAGGAGCAGAAGAGGAAGCCATTTGAAAAATACCTTAAGTTGTCTGATAATGTTAGACTGCTTGAAAGAAATCACTTCACTTCTTCACCTTGAATGCCTTCGCTCAGATTTTTGCACTCTCTGCTAGTTTGAATGCTCGGTGATTCAAAAATGAAGGAAAAACTGATGATTTATAATGAAATTTCATTCAACAACCGCAATAAATGCTCACCGGTTAAGTGAAAACTTAACACATCTGCCGGTAAAGAATAAATCTATATTCTCACCATCTACCGAGGGTAATCTACATGATATTCAACTTTTTGTAATACCCCCAAGGGTTACTTCTCAGTTGGATGAAGAATCTCCTACTGGTGGAGTAATACTTTGTTCTACCGATGAAGAAATAGTCTCATCAACATTCTGATCTGTCTTTCTAATCCATTGTTTTGAAAATTATTGCTTTACCTCATCAACTTTTTCTTTGCCTTTCAAATTGGGTCCTTTATTGTTTGTCAGTGAAGTCTTTCTTCTACAAAATTTTACAATATGTCCAATCTTGTTACAAGCATAACAAGTCACATTATTTTTCTGAATAGCTTTTCCATATCCTATGCCGGTATGTGTTCTGCATTGATTAGATAAGTGTCCAAATCTTCCACAAACATAACATCTTACATTCATTCTGCAATTTTTTGAGTTATGACCAATTTTGTTGCATTTAGAACATTGACCAGTGGGTGCATTAGTGTTCTGATAGTTTCTAGATCTACACTGATTTTTTCTATGACCATACGTGTTATAGTTAAAGCATTTCCCATTAAATTTGTAGGCATTAGGTTGTCTTACTGGTTTACTGTGATCATGATTGTTTACAGTACCGGAACTTTCACCAACTTCAAATCCAAGTCTATTCATATCTCCATTAGGTTTTGGACTTTTCAACATATCATCAAGTTCTTCTAAACTTTTCTTGAATTTCTCTTTATGTTTACAGTAGCCAACTCATTTTCCAGAATTCCCATCTGTCTCATAAGTTCAGTTTTATCATGTTGCATGTGAATCAGATCTATCTTTAACATATCATTTTCATGACTGAGTCTTAGATTTTGATTTCCAGCATCATTGAGTCTCCTAGTCAAGTCATCTTCATTCTTTTTCTTGTCTTTAATGTCTTTACAAAATCTCATTGCCATATCTTGCATTTCATTCCTCATAGCCATGTTTTCCTACCTCAATTTGTTCACAAGCTCATTAAGAGTTTCCTTTTCATCATTATCATTTTGTGTCTTCTCATGAAGTTCTTTTCTTTTATTTCTAGCAATAGTAAGATTATCCTAAAGTCCTTGAATGAATTCCTATGCAATCCTCAAATCATCTTCAAGTTTGATATTCTTCAACTTCTTTGAATCATAGTCTACAAGAGCTCCTTCCAATTTCTTTCTTCAGTTCTCCATCTGTACTAGTGTCAGAATCTTCCTCAAGCTGTTAGGCTTTTGAAAATAGAGGACCAAGCTCTGATACCAATTGTTAGGATTAATGATAGTCCCAAAGATACTAAGAGGGGGGGTGAATAAGTATCTAACTGGTTAATAGATTCTTTAACCTTATTAAGTATTTTGCATTCCAGAACAGTGTACCAGTAAATAGGTATTAATGCAGTAAACAAAAACAATAATGACAACATAGAAAACACACCATAACACAAGATATTTAATGAGGAAACCTGATGTGGGAAAAACCTCGATGGGATTTGTGACTCACAATATTCACTCACTGGCCAATGAATAAATATTACTTACACTGAGGGGCTTGCACATGCAGAAAGGCCAACTTCCTAGAGCTCACTGCTCAATCTATAAAATAGAAGTCTCACTGACTTACAAAATGGATTATAAAAATCCAATACAATATCCTACTTCATATCAGCATCAACTATGTCAGGTTCAGTACCGGTTTAAGCTCATAATATAACCATAAACCTTATACAAAATCTGCCCTTATTATTCGCTCATTTCTATCTCATCTCCTATTGCATCCTATATATGAAAATGATTTACAAGATCTCATACATATATGAGTCTATTACAATATGCCATGTCGGCTTTACAAAAAGATATTTACAATTAAATACAATATACAAAATTTTATTCATGTCAGCTGGGATGTCGGTATGCATTGTAGCCACTGTCAGTGAAGTGTCTATCGGTGTCAGTTCCTGTCGAGTGGTTGCCAGTAGGTTGCCATGAATGAAAACACCATCATTTCTCACTAGAGTGTAGAATGCCAACAATATCTTTAGGTGGCCGACCTAATTGGTTTAGGCCTTAGGGTTTGTATAAATAAGAGATAGAAACTCTTTGTAAAGTATCATGGTTATTGGAAAGGTCATGGTCAAGGAATGTAATGTGCGAATATTGTAATATCATTTAGGAAAAGGATTTGATTGATCATTGGTGATCGAATTAGATTCAAAAGAGAATTTAGTCCTTCAGCATTGATCTTAACCAGGACTGTAATTAGGCATGGTAGATGCTATTTCCAACATTTCACTCTATTGGATTGTTGTTCATTTATCTTGATAAGGTTATATCCTCTCTGTAGTCAGTGAGATTCTTTTGTAATGAGCAGTATGCTTTAGGTAGTGTGCCTTCCTGCAAGTGCAGGCCCTTCATTGTAACACATACTTTCACTGTGGGTAGGCTTCCCACCATGGTTTTTCCCTTTCTAGGTTTTCCAAGTACAAATCATGGTGTTATGTGGTATGGTTGTTTTAGATTGATTATATGGTTAATTGTTAAGTTGTATTGTTTACCGGTATCTGTTCCTACCGGCATCTGTCTGCTCTTTATCGAGACTTGATTTTTTTAAGGTTGTAGTGTGGATTAAAAGTTATAATCTGTTAACAACTAATTCAACCCCCCCCCCCCTCTCGTTTGTTCACTGGTTATCCTAACAATTGGTATCAAAGTTTGGTCCTCTTTTGTAGAAGCTTAATCGCTTGAGGTAGATCCTACGGCAACTAACACTTCTAATCCACCAACAACTATTTTCAAAAGAGAAATCCCTAAGCTTGATGGAACAAATTATGGGATATGGAAAATTTGAATGGAGACTCATCTTAGATGTCTTGGAAAGGATATTTGGGAGATCACTGAGAAATGATACATACCTTATGATCTGGTATCTGGCAATCCTACTCCCGCACACCTGGATAAGAATATTGAAAATGATTGCAAAGGTAGAGAAACCCTCTTGTGTGCACTTACTGATCCACAGATTATGGGATTTACTGACAAATCATTGGCTAAAGTTATATGGGACAAATTGAAAACTCTAAATGAAGGTGACCCTACTGTCAAAATTGCTAAACTTGATGGTAACCGAGTAAGGTATGAAAACTTGAAAATGGAAGAAAATGAAAGAATTGTTGTCTTTATGGAAAGAGTAAATGAGATTGTTATAAGAATTCAATGTTGTTGAGGATTTCTAAGTGAAGATGAAATAGTTTCCAAAGTCTTGAAAGCCCTTCCACCAGCTTACAAGATGAAGGCAACTGCAATTAATGAATTAAGAACAATGGCAAACACTTCGGTCAACAGAGACATTTTGATTGGGAAATTATCTTCTTTTGAGCTTGAAGAATTTAGATCTTCTAGAGTTGTAATGTCTAAACCTGCTTTTCATGCATCATCATCAACATCTACCGGCAAAAGTGATTGGAGAGCCCTATATACAAAAGAATTGGAAGACATGAGGAAAGAAGATGAAGAGATTGAGAAACTTGAAGCCCTGATTGCTAGAAGAATACCTAAAGGTCCAACTGGAAGTAAGTATGAAGGAAAACCACCTTTTAAATGTTTTGCATGTAATAAGATTGGTCATTTTGCATCTAGATGTCTTAAAAGGAATGCAAGGTTTGAGGAAAGAGTTAAGAAAACTTTTAAGCCTAACCCGAACAGATATAGATTCAAGAAAAGTAAACAATGCTACATAGTAGATGAGGAAGGAGTAACTGATGACTCTGAAGATGAATCGGCAGAAGACTCTGCTAGTGGATCTGGAAATGGAAAAGAATGGGTGTTCTATTTTTTGAAGGAAGATAAACCAGAACGAGCTATCAAAAATGAAGAGAAGGTCATGGCAACAAAATTTGAAGATAAGGATGAATGGGTAATTGATAGTGGATGCTCACATCATATGACTGAAGATAAAAGAAAATTTATGTCCCTGCAAGAATACAGTGGTGGTCAAGTCAGATTTGGAGATGACAAGGCATGTATGATCGAAGGTAGAGATATTATTTCAATGGATGGAAAGCATGACACTGATAATGTCTATTATGTAGAAGGTTTAAGGCATAATATTTTGAGTGTTGGTCAATTAATTGATAAGGGTTTTCAACTTCAGTTTAAAGATAGAAAATGCAAAATCATTAACAAGACTAGTCTAGAAATTGCAACTGGTATTTAGAGAGGAAGTAATATCTTTCAGTTGAACACTGGTAATAAGACATGTTTGATTGCTCATATTGATGAGAGTTTGATATGGCATAAGAGGTTGTGTCATGTTAATTTTGATTGTAATGTTAAGATCAGTTCAACTAAGGCAATTAGAAATATACCTAAGATTATGAAGCCTCATAATCCAGTATGTAAGGAATGTCAATTGGGTAAGCAAGTTAGAAGTTCTTTTAAGAGCATACATGATAAATCTAATGATGTACTTTATTTGATTCACACTGACTTATGTGGTCCAACAAGGACTAGAATCTTTCAAGCTGATACGCATTTCATGCTGATTATTGATGACTACTCTAGAATGATGTGGGTAACTTTTTTCAGGGAGAAGTCTGAAGCCTTCGAGAAATTCAAGATGTTTAAAGTGAAAGTTGAAACAGAAAGTGGATTGAAAATCAAATGTCTAAGATCAAATCATGGCGGTGGATTCACTTCTCATGAATTTAACAGTTATTATGAGACAAATGGAATCAGGAGACATCTATCTACACCTAGGACTCCTCAACAAAATGGAGTAGTTGAAAGAAAAAATAGAACAATTTTGGATGTAGCTAGATCTATGATGATGGAAGCCAAATTGCCTCATTTCTACTAGAGAGAAACAATGAGTATGATAGTCTACACATTCAATAGAGTTCACATCAAAGGTGAAACCGGTAAGACCCCTTATGAACTATGGTTTGGACATACACCTACTATTAAGTATTTTAGAATTTTTGGAAGTAAATGCTATATCAAAAGAGATGATTGATTTGGAAAGTTTTATCCTAGATGTGATGAAGGGATATTTCTTGGTTATTCAATCCAAAGAAAAACATACAGATGTTGTAACAAAAGTTTGCAGAAAATTGTTGAGAGTGCTAATGTGAAATTGGTTGAATAGTACATAAATCATTCTATATCATATGACAGGGAACTGATAGTGGAAATGATCATAACTGAATCAACAATGCCTCAACCAATACAGGAAGCTGAGATAGTTACATCGACACAATCAAAACATTCAACTATGGCTGATGATCAGAGTGGTGAACCTAAAGTTCAAAAGACACCAAGGTATGTAAGATTAAATCATTTTGAAGATCACATTATTGGAGATAGAAACAAGGGATTTATGACAAGAAGAAAACTGGAAAATGAAGAGGTATGTCTTATTTCTCAAGTTGAACCGGCAACTATTATTGAAGCTTGTAAGGATAAACATTGGTTAAAGGCTATGGAAGATGAAATAGATCAAATAGAGAAGAGTGAAACTTGGTCTTTAGTTTCTCGGCCTAAAAATAAGAATGTTATTGGAACTAAATGGGTTTTTAGAAATAAAATAAGTGAGGATGGTCAAGTTATAAGAACCAAGGCTAGATTGGTTTGTAAAGGATATTCAGAAATGGAAGGAATTGATTAGGGTGAGACATTTGCTCCTGTAGCTAGAATTGAAGCTGTTAGACTATTTCTTGCCTATGCAGCTTGATGCTTTGCAAAAAGGATTAGAAAATCTATTTGATAGCAACACACACAAGAGCACAAGAAACAAACGTTAGTGTTAGCAACAAAAGATTATCCTAAACAGGCATATCAAGAGAGATATTAAGCATGGAATAGAAAGCATATAAACATAGAATAAAATAGCTAATCAAGATGCTCATAGTTGCTCCTCCCTTGTTCCTCTCCTCTCCAAGTCCCAAATGAGTGTAGCTCTCAGCTTTTAGCACTAGCCATGGATGCCATATGGAGATTCAAGATAGTTGAATATGATAAGCAAATGATATGCAAGTGTAGATAGTGATGCTATGAGAAAGCTCTATGCTAATGCCAGTATAACAACAATACGCTAATGCTTCTCTTTTGCTTGAGGAGAAGGGTTCTATTTATAGAAGAAATGGGGAAATGAAGGGTTAAGATTGAGTAATCTTAACAAGGGTTAGGATTGAAAGATATTCAATCCATGTGAGACTTTCAACCCAATCCCATGTTGACAAGTGTCACCATGAGGAGGCTTGAGAGGAGAGATAAGGAGCATTAAATGCTTGAGGGGACATGATGGTTACCCTAGTCAAAGAAATAAATGCTTTGAAGAGACACATGGATTAAATGAGGGTTAAGTTAGGGGTCAAAGTCCTTAACCATGGGTGCAAGTGGAATTAACCATTAATGGTCATGTAAGAGCCATAAGTGGTTTGGAAGACTTTAGAGGTTAATTTGTTGAACACACAAAGCATTAATTGTTTTTCAAAGACTTTGGAGTCTTTGAGAAGTGACTTCAATTTGCTTAGGAATGTGACAATATTTAGGGGATGGATTAGGTTAATTAGGAAAGGCTTAGAAGAATCTAGAAGGGGTTTAGGCATGCAAGTGGATTTTGTAGGAAAATGCAAGTGGGAGGAATTTTGGTATTTTTCAATTAAAATAAAATCATTTATTTCAATTAAATGGTGTAATTTGCATTTGGATAAATATTCAAATAAATATTAATTTATTTAAATGAGAAAAAGGAAGATAAAGCATTAAAATGCTTGAAGACTTTGAGGGAAACCATTAAAGGCTTGAAGACTTTAAGGAAAACCATTAAAGTCCTAAGAAGACTTTAAGGGAAGCCATTAAGTTTGAAGACTTTAAAGCCATCAAGTTTGAAGAATTTAAGGGAAACCATTAAAGATTTAAGAAGACTATAGAAGGAAGCCATCAAGTTTGAAGAATTTAAGGGAAACCATTAAAGGTTTCAAGTGGGTGAGGATAAATAGGATTTTAAATAAATAATTTATTTAAAATAGTTGTGCAACTTGCTTTTGTAGGAAAATACAAGTGGGTGGAAGATAAAGGTGATTTAAATAAATTATTTATTTAAAATAATTGTGCAACTTGCTTTTGTAGGAAAATACAAGTGGGTGGAGGATAAAGGTGATTTAAATAAATTATTTATTTAAAATAATTGTGCAACTTGCATTTGTAGGAAAATGCAAGTGGGTAGAGGATAAAGGTGATTTAAATAAATGTTAATTTATTTAAATGTGAGAGGTGGGATTTTGGGGGATTTAAATAAATATTAATTTATTTAAATGTGAGAGAATATTTAATTAAATAAATATGATTTATTTATTTAATTAATGGTCTGAATTTGGTTAAGTGAATTAAATCAAATAAATTGAATAATTTATTTAATTAATAGGAGAAGAGGGTTAATATGAATTAATTAAATATTAATTTAATTAATTATTAATTGATGGTTAAATAATCAAATAAATACTAAGTATTCATTTAATTAAGTGGACAGATTTATGTGACTACACAGCTTATAAGAACTATAAGGTTTATCAAATGTATGTCAAATGTGTATTTCTGAATGGTGAGCTTGAGGAAGAAGTTTACATTGAGCAACCTAATGGATTTTCACTAATAGATGACAAAGACATGGTTTGCAGATTGAAGAAATCTTTATATGGTTTGAAATGGGCTCCTAGAGCTTGGTATGCAAAGTTGGATAAATATCTTTTGAAGCTTGGTTTTACTAAAGGCGGTGCTAATAGTAATCTATATTACAATATCAATAATAATGATATTCTAATTATTGAAGTTTTTGTTGATGATATCATTTTTGGAGGAGAAGATAAATTGTGCATGGAATTTGCTAACAACATGAAAAATGAATTTGAAATGTCCATGATTGGTGAGATGAAATTTTTCTTAGGTTTGCAGATTACTCAAACTGACAAAGGCATTTTTATCTATCAAACTAAGTTTCTGAAGAAATTGTTGAAAAAGTTATGGAGAATTCCAAACTAGTAAATACTCCTATGGCTACAAGTGAGAAATTATCTATCAAGGATACTTCTACACCGGTAAATCCGACAAGGTATAAATCTATGATTGGTGGTCTGTTATATCTAACTTAGACTAGACCTAATATTATGAATGTAGTAAGTATTGTTTAAAGATATCAAAGTAATCCTAAAGAAAATCATGAATGTGCAGTAAATAGGATATTCTGGTATTTGCAAGGAACAACAGAATATGGTTTATGGTATTCCAGAAATGATGATTTCACTTTATGTGCATATACTGACTCATATTGGGCATGTGATACTGATGATAGGAAGAGCACTTCTGGTGGAGCTTTCTTTGTTGGAAAGAAACTGGTTTCATGGATAAGCAAAAAATAGTCATGCATTTCATTATCTACTGCAGAAGCTAAGTATGTTGTAGCAGCAACTAATTGCACTCAAGTTTTAAGGATGAAGCAAATGTTGAAGGATATTAGAGTAAATTGTAGTGAACTGGTAGTTATCTACTATGATAACTCTGCAACTATTGACATGTCTAAAAATCTGGTATTTCACACTAAGACTAAGAATATTTCAATAAAGTAGAACTTTCTCAAGGACAAGGTAGAAGCAAAGGAAGTCAAATTGGTTTATGTGAACACTAAAGAATAGATTGTAGACATATTCACTAAACTATTGTCTAAGGAATCATTTGAATATTTAAGAGATAGGTTAGGGGTTTCTGCCCCTCCAGTAGAGACTTGATTGATGAAGTTTGTCATCAGTCCGACATGTATTATCAGAAACTTTATTTATTTTGGAACTGATGAGTGGTTCTACTACTCAGGGGGAGAAGTCAGCTTTAATATTTAGAGGTTTATATCATTGCTTTGATTATTTTGTCAGGTTTCTAGCATTGATGTGAAAGGGGGAGTGATAGTAATGTGATAAATCATTCTGAACCTTATAGAGATATCATTCATGGGGGGAGAGATATTGATTGTTGGTTATCTTCTACAGGGGGAGACTTATTTGGCATCTCTTGGTACTTAGATGTTTTTCACATCTAGTGTTGCCATCAATGCCAAAGGGGAGATTGTTGGCATTATGGATGAATTGATTATGTGTTGCATTGATGTTTTGTCATTGATGTCAATACTAGCTAATAAGGATGGTTACCGGAAGACAAGTTTTAGTTACCAGTATAAGATCTAGTGTTACCGGTAGAAAAGATTATCTGTTGACACTTGCGGCGTGTTTGGATCAGTGAAGTATATTGGATTTCATGAGTTATATGCTCCATGAGAATGTTTTGGTCAGTTGGTATTGGCTTGGTAATTGGATGTTATCATGCACTCTGGTAAACCCTTACCGGAACTGGTTTAAGGCTTTATCGGCAGAGCTTTCATTGAGGAATCATGATAGGATGCACAATTGGTGTTGGTGCAACTTCTTCAAGGATTTCAGGATGCTAAAGATGTTCTTTGATCGTGCTTCAAATGATTGAAGACATTGCTTTGGCATGTGGACCTAGAATAGGTCGAGTACCTATCTAGTTTATGGACCAGTATCATGCTAGTGTGTACTCTACACATTACTTGGATGATTCAAGATGATAAATGGATTTGTTATTATTGTTTTGGTCTTAAGCTGACATGGAATATCATTGTAAATGGAATTATGTAATGACATTATTGTAATACCTTTTGGTGGCTGACCTAATTGGTTTAGGCCTTAGGGTTTGTATAAATAAGAGATATAAACTCTTTGTAAAGTATCATGGTTATTAAAAAGGTCATGGTTAGGGAAAGTAATGTGAAAATATTGTAATATCATTCAGGTAGAGGATTTGATCAGTCATTGGTGATCAAATTGGATTCAGAAGAGGATTTTGTCCTCCGACATTGAGCTTAACTGGGACTGTAATTAGGCATGGTAGATGTTATTTCCAGTAGTTCACTTTAATGGATTATTGTCCATTTATCTTGAGAAGGTTGTAGCCTCTCTATAGTCAATGAGACTCTTTTGTAATAAGTAGTACGCTCTAGGCAGTGTGCCTTCCTGCAAGTGCAGGCCCCTCATTGTAACACATACTTTCTACAGAAGTATCATCTGACTGTGGGTAGGCTTCCCACTATGGTTTTTCCCTTTCCGAGGTTTCCATGTAAAAATCATGGTGTTATGTGGTATGGTTTCTTTGCATTGATTATCTAGTTAATTGTTAGTTGTATTGTTTATCGGTATCTATTCCTACCGACATATGTTTGTGCTTTACCGGTACTTGATTTGTTTAAGGGTGTATTGTGGATTAAAACTTATAATCTGTTAACAACTGATTCACCCCCCCCCCCCCCTCTTAGTTGTTCACCGGTTATCCTAACAATTGGTATCAGAGCTTTGGTCCTCTTTTGTAGAAGCTTAACTGCTTGAGGTAGATCCTATGGCAACTAACACTTATTGAACAAATTATGGGATATGGAAAATTTGAATGGAGACTCATCTTAGATGTCTTGGCAAGGATATTTGGGAGATCACTGAGAAATGATATGCACCTTATGATCCAGCATCTGGCAATCCTTCTCCTGCAGACTTGGATAAGAATATTGAAAATGATTGCAGAGCTAGAGAAGCCCTCTTGTATGCACTTACTAATCAACATATTATGGGATTGATTGAAAAATCATCAGCTAAGGTTATATGGGACAAATTGCAAACTCTAAATGAAGGTGACCCTACTGTCAAAATTGCTAAACTTTATGGTTACTGAGTAAGGTATGCAAACTTGAAAATGGAAGAAAATAAAAGAATTGTTGTGTTTATGGAAAGACTAAATGTGATTGTTATGGGAATTCAATGTTGTGGAGGATTTCTAAGTGAAGATGAAATAGTTTCCAAAGTCTCAAGAGCCCTTCCACCATCTTACAAGATGAAGGCAACTGTAATTAATGAGTTAAGAACAATAGCAAACACTTTAGTCAACAGAGACATTCTAATTGGGAAATTATGTGGTTTTGACCTTGAATAATTTAGATCTTCTAGAGTTGTAAAGTCTGAACCTGCTTTTCATGCATCATCATCAACATCTACTAGAAAAAGTGATTGGAGATGGATCTAGAAATGGAAAAGAATGGGTGTTCTATGCTTTGAAGGAAGATAAACCAGAATGGGCTATCAAAAATGAAGAGAAGGTTGTGGCAGCAAAAGTTGAAGATAAGGATGAATGGGTAATTGATAGTAGATGCTCACATCATATGACTCAAGATAAAAGAAAATTTATGTCCCTGCAAGAATACAGTGGTGGTCAAGTCATATTTGGAGATAACAAGGCATGTATGATCAAAGGTAGAGATATTTTTTCTTTGGATGACAAGAATAACACTGATAATGTCTATTATGTAGAAGATTTAAGGCATAATCTTTTGAGTGTTGGTCAATTAGTTGATAAGGGTTTTCAACTTCAGTTTAAATATAGAAAATGCAAAATCATTAACAAGACTGGTTTGGAAATTGCAACCGGTATTTAGACAGGAAGCAATATCTTTCACTTGAACACTAGTAATAAGACATGTTTGATTGCTCATATTGATGAGAGTTGGCTATGGCATAAGAGGTTGTGTGATGTTAATTTTGATTACATTGTTAAGATCAGTTCAACTAAGGTACTTGGAGATATACCTAAGATTATGAAGCCTCATAATCTGGTATGTAAGGAATTTCAAATGGGAAAGCAAGTTAGAACTTGTTTTAAGAGCATACATGATAAATCTAATGATGTACTTGATTTGATTCACACTGACTTATGTGGTCTAGCAAGAACTAGAAGCTTTCAAGGTGATAGGTATTTCATGCTGATTATTGATGGCTACTCTATAATGATGTGGGTAACTTTTTTGAGGGAGAAGTCTAAAACCTTTGAGAAATTCAAGATCCTTAAAGCGAAGGTTGAAACAGAAACTGGATTGAAAATCAAATGTCTAAGATCACATCATTGTGGTGAATTCACTTCTCATGAATTTAATAGTTATTGTGGGACAAATGGAATCAAGAGACAACTATCTGCACCTAGGAGTCCTCAGCAAAATGCAGTAGTTGAAAGAAAGAATAGAACTAGTTTGGATGCAGCTAGATCTATGATGATGGAAGCCAAATTGCCTCATATCTACTAGAGAGAAGCAGTGAGTACGATAGTCTACACATTCAATAGAGTTCCCATCAAAGGTGAAACCGGTAAGACCCCTTATGAACTATGGTTTGGACATACACCTACTGTTAAGTATTTCAGAATTTTTGGAAGTAAATGCTATATCAAAAGAGATGATTCATTTGGAAAGTTTTATCCTAGATGTGATGAAGGGATATTTCTTGGTTATTCAATTCAGAGCAAAGCATACAGATGTTGTAACAAAACATTGCAGAAAATTGTTGAGAGTGCTAATGTGAAAGTGGATGAACAATACAAAAATCATTCTATATCATATGACAGGGAACCGGTAGTAGAAATGATCATAATTGAATTGGCAATGCCTCAACCGATACAGGAAGCTAAGACAGTTACACTGGCACAATCAGAACATTCAACTATGATTGATGATAAGAGTGGTGAACCTGAAGTTCAAAAGACACCAAGGTATGTAAGATTAAATCATTTTGATGATCAAATTATTGGAGATAGAAACAAGGGAGTTATGACAAGAAGAAAACTAGCAAATGAAGAGGTATGTCTTATTTCTCAAGTTGAACTAGCAAATGTTATTGAATCTTGTAAGGATAAACATTGGTTAAAGGCTATGGAAGATGACTTAGATCAAATAGAGAAGAATGAATTTTGGTCTTTAGTTTCTCGGCCTAAAAATAAGAATGTTATTGGAACTAAATGGGTTTTTAGAAATAAACTAAATGAGGATGGTCAAGTTATAAGAAACAAGGCTAGATTGGTTTGTAAAGGATATTCTCAAATGGAAGGAATTGATTATGGTGAGACATTTGCACCTGTAGCTAAAATTGAAGCTGTTAGACTATTTCTTGCCTATGCAGCTTATAAGAACTATAAGGTTTATCAAATGGATGTTAAATGTGCATTTCTGAATGGTGAGCTTGAGGAAGAAGTTTACATTGAGAAACCTGATGTATTGTCACTAACAGATGACAAAGACATGGTTTGCAGATTGAAGAAAGCTTTATATGGTTTGAAACAGGCTCCTAGAGCTTGGTATGCAAGGTTGGATAAATATCTTTTGAAGCTTGGTTTTACGAAAGGCAGTGTTGATAGTAATCTATATTATAAGATCACTGATAATGATATTCTCATTGTTGAAGTTTTTGTTGATGATATCATTTTTGAAGAAGAAGATAAACTGTGCATGGAATTTGCTAACAACATGAAAAATGAATTTGAATTTTTGATGATTGGCGAGATGAAATTTTTCTTAGGTTTGCAGATTACTCAAATTGACAAAGGCATTTTTATTTGTCAAATTAAGTATCTGAGGGAATTGTTGAAAAAGTTTGGTATGGAGAATTTCGAACTGGTAAGTACTCCTATGGCTACAAGTGAGAAATTATCTATCAAGGATACTTCTACATCGGTAAATTCAACAAGGTATAGGGTGAACTCACAATACTGGTTCCCACTTTTTGACCAACTTTGACACTTATATGAATATTTTGAAAAAAACCTTCACTTTCCGACACCTATAACTTTTAAACCATTAAGAATTTGAAGATGATATAAACTAGTGATTTTTAACATCTTGTTTGTAGATTCTAAATATATTTTTTTCAAATTTGTTTGAATAAAATTTTATTGATTTTTCCATCACCCTCAAAAAGTAGTTTTTTACAGCAAACAACATTTTTTAAGAGTGATGTGTGTTGGCATATGCACACTCTAATGAGACATTGTATGTGATTGAAGGTTTTGTCATTGATGGCAACCTTACAATCCTATGACACGGGCAAGGCATTACATCGGCAAGATAGTTCACCGGCATCAACAGAACACACTCTACACTGGCACTCAGACCATCGGCACCGGCACAGAGAAAGGAAGCATACCGACACAGAGGCCGATAGGATTTTTGTTATATTATATTTTGTTTATTATTGTAAGAACTTTGTAAGCCGACTTGTCAAGTTGTAAAATGACTCTTATATATATAAGAGAGATCATTGTAAACATTTTGTAAGTGATGTAAGCGAAAAAAGGAAGATATTAGGCAGACCTATTATGTGAAATGTAGGTTAAAGATTTTATGTAAAGAATAGAGTAGAATCCGATACTGGATCAGGCATTATAGATGCTATTGTAAAGCAGTACAAGATATTGGATTTGTATAATCCAAATTGTAAGTCAGTGAGACTTCCCATTGAGCAATGAGCTCTAGGCAATTAGCCTTCTTGCATGTGCAGGACCCTCTTGTAAGTAATATTCTCTTATTGGCCAATAAGTGGATATTGTGGGTCACAAATCCCACCGAGGTTTTTCCCACACTGGGTTTCCTCGTTAAATCCTTGTGTCATGGTGTGCTTTTCATGTGGATACTTTTAATTCTGTTTATTGCATTATTTCTTGCATACCGGTATACTATTATAATATGTTCTGCATGTTTTAAGTTGAGAAATTCTAATTACTGGTTAGATACTGATTCACCTCCCCCCCCCCTCTCACAGATCCCCCCCCCCCTCTCAGTATCTGTGGGATTCCTAACAATGTGTATCCTGAAATGCATAATTTTTTTTTATAAATGATAAAAACTTAATTCTTTTGAATTTTGGTTTGTAACATCAATACCTAGGGCATGCAGTTGGTTTGATAGTGATATGTTGAATATTTTTCATTTTATTAAGTTTTGAAGTTTGGCTAATTATAATTTAGATATAGGTGTACGTTTGAACACATAACTTGTTCTATATATATCAAAATTCAATTTTCTTTTTTTTGTTAGAAAGAAAACATCAATACCTAGTGCATAGATATTTTTTTGAATTAGTTTACTATTTTTCTCAATGCATTGAACAAAGAAGTTCATGTTCGGTGAAAAACCTACATTCATGAGAAATAAAATAAAAATATATTAATGAAATTAAATATATTAATTGTTATACTATTTGAAAATCTTATAATAAGGACTAAATACATTTTTAAAAAAACTTTTAAATGAATTAATTTGACCCCCCAAAAGCTAATGTAAAATTGGTTTTTTATGACCATTTGATAGATGCAAAGGAGACTCCATTGCAAGTATGATTTAGAAGTAGATAGGTTTTATCCAAGAAATTTTGATCTAAGATCCTTTGATTTAACTCTCTTTAATTAATTACTTAAAATGGGACTTCTTAAAGCTTAAATCATTATATTTTTTTTAAAATGTATGATTTCAGCAAAAATCAGGACGTACCAAAAAGTGGGAACCAGCTTTGTGAGTTCACCCTATAAATATATGATTGGTGGTCTGTTATATCTAACTCAGACTAGACCGGATATTATGAATGCAGTAAGTATTGTTTGAAGATATCAAAGTAATCCTAAAGAAAATCATGAATGTGCAGTAAAGAGGATATTTTGGTATTCGCAAGGAACAACGGAATATGGTTTATGGTATTCTAGAAATGATGATTTCACTTTATGTGCATATACTGACTCAGATTGGGCACGTGATACTGATGATAGGAAGAGCACTTCTGGTGGAGCTTTCTTTCTTGGAAAGAAACTGGTTTCATGGATAAGAAAAAAACAGTCATGCATTTCTTTATCTACTACAGAACCTGAGTATGTTGCAGCAACATCTAATTGCACTCAAGTTTTATGGATGAAGCAAATGTTGAAGGATATTAGAGTAAATTGTAGTGAACCGATAGTTATCTACTATGATAACTTTGTAGCTATTGACATGTCTAAGAATCCGGTATTTCACTCTAAGACTAAGCATATTTCAATAATGTATAACTTTCTCAAGGACATGGTAGAAGCAAAGGAAGTCAAATTGGTTTATGTGAACATTAAAGAACAGATTGCAGACATATTCACTAAACCATTATCTAAGGAATCATTTGAATATTTAAGAGACAAGTTAGGGGTTTTTAACGCTCCAGTAGAGACTTGATTGATGAATTTTGTCATCAGTCTGACATGTATTATCAGAAATATTATTCATTCCGGCACTGATGAGTGGTGCTACTACTCAAGGGGAGTAGTCAGCTTTGAGATTTAGAGGTTTATATCATTGCTTTGATATTTTTGTCAGGTTTCTGGCATTGATGTCAAAGGGGGAGTGATAGTAATCTGAAAAATCATTCTGAACCTTACAGAGATATCATTCATAGGGGGAGAGCTATTGGTTGTTGGTTATCTTCCATAGGGGGAGACTTGTTTGGCATCTCTTGGTACTCAGATGTTTTTCACATCTAGTGTTGACATTAATGCCAAAGGGGGAGATTGTTGGAATTATGGATGAGTTTATTATGTGTTGCATTGATGTTTTGTCATTGATGTCAACACTAGCTGATAAGGATGGTTATCGAAAGACAAGTTTTGGTTACCAGTATAAGCTCTAGTGTTATCGACAGAAGAGATTATTTGTTGACACTTCTGGCGTGTTTGGATTAGTGAAGTATATTTAATTTCATGATTTATATGCTCCATGAGCATGTTTTGGTGAGTTGGTATTGGCTTGGTAATTGGATGTTATCATACACTTTAGTAAACCCTTACCAGCACTGGTTTAAGGCTTTACCAACAGAGCTTTCATTAAGGAATCGTGACAGGATGCACAATTGGTGTTGGAGCAACTTCTTCAGGGATTTCAGGATGTTGAAGATGTTCTTTGATCGTGCTTCAAATGATTGAAGACATTCCTTTGGCGTGGTGGACCTAGAATAGGTTTGGTACCTATCTAGGTTATGGATCGGTATCATGCTAGCATGTACTCTTCACATTACCTAGAAGATTCGAGATGATTTAAGGATTTGTTATTATTGTTTTGGTCTTAAGATGACATGGCATATCATTGTAAATGGAATTATGTAATGATATTATTGTAATACCTTTAGGTGGCCGACCTAGTTGGTTTAGGCCTTAGGGTTTGTATAAATAAGAGATAGAACTTCTTTGTAAAGTATCATGGTTATTGGAAAGGTCATGGTCAAGGAATGTAGTGTGTGAATATTGTAATATCATTTAGGAAAAGGAGTTGATCAATCATTGGTGATCGAATTGGATTTAGAAGAGGATTTAGTCCTCTAGCATTGAGCTTAACCGGGATTGTAATCAGGCATGGTAGATGTTATTTCCAACAGTTCACTCTATTGGATTGTTGTCCATTTATCTTGAGAAGTTTGTAGCCTCTTTGTAGTTAGTGAGAATCTTTTGTAATGAGTAGTACGCTCTAGGTAGTGTGCCATCTTGCAAGTGCAGGCCCCTCATTGTAACACACACTTTTTGCAGAAGTATCATCTGACTATGGGTAGGCTTCCCACCATGGTTTTTCCCTTTCTGTGTTTTCCATGTACAAATCATGGTACTATTTGGTATGGTTGCTTTGAATTGAATATCTGGTTAATTGTTAGGTTGTATTGTTTACCGATATCTATTCCTACCAGCATCTGGTTGTGCTTTACGAGTACTTAATTTGTTTAAGGTTGTAATGTTGATTAAAAGTTATAATTTTTAACAATTGATTCACCCCCCCCCCTCAGTCAAACCCCTATATTGGTGATTTCCACCTCCACAAATAGTTGATTTGTATGGTAAAATAGTGTGTGTAGGAATCTTATGTGTGTGCAAGACCCTAGGATGAATGCAAGCAATCTAGAGCAACCCTGAAGACTAAACCCTAAATGCTTGTAATTGACAAAGTAAATGCTCCAAATAAATGATGCAAAGTGATCTACATCATGAATGTAAATATGTAAATTGATGTAATAAAACTCATATAAAGACATGAAAACAACATGAAATCATACCCAACTCCTAAGGGAGGGGTACAAGCCAATTGATAGTCGATGATCTCCTATTATTCTTCAATGTCTTCAAGGATCCTAATTGATGATGAATTATTGACAAATACTTGATGAATTCTTGATTAATGTTTTTGAATGTTGTTGAAGACCCCACATAGGCTTCTCTTTCACTACATAGAAGGCTCCTTATGCTTGTTAGCTCCTTTCGCCAAAATCTCCTTTTCTGTAGATTAGATCTTAATTCTTAGTCCCTTCAAATGAAGAAAGAGAGCTCTTATGTATGAAACCCTAGATCTTAATTTCATCTTTAGGCCAACCTAGGATTTGAATTTCCCACCAATTTCTTGGGGTTAAGCATTATAATATCATAGAATTATGCTCCCAAAATTTCAGGAAAAATATCGGGGATCGTGTGCAAGGTGCACATGGTCTGACTAAATTTTCACCAAATTTTCAAGGTCGTTAGATATGATGATATTAGAGAAAATCCCAAAGTTACAGCTGATTTTGAGATGTTTTGATATGCGAAATTGGGCCTTAAAGGTTGAAATAGGACATAATTAGGGTTTATGATTTAATGATTTATTGGAGGAATAAATAAAAAGGGCTGGACTTAGGGTAAAGGGCCCAATTTTATGATGTGGGGAGTGATGAAGTGTGACTTAATATTTAATTTAATTAATTAAATGCTTAAAGGGAAATTACAATACAAGATGCAAACAAACTAAGGCAGGTGCTAAACTAAGCGTAGAATTGTACCACCCTAGCAAGGGTGTACAATTTACGACGCTACATTTAGCTCCCACTTTATCAGTTATATGCCACTACATGCATATGCAAGATAAACTAAAGGAAAGCAAACATTCATGAAAATGGATATATCCACAAGTTATCGGATGAAGTCTCCAGTGGTTTCTACAGTACACAGTTAGGAACCACACCCTACAAAACCACATGTTAGATAAAATCACAAAATCACCTAAATGCTTACTAAGGAAGGTGATGAAAATTAGAGGGTATCTATATGCCCCCCTATTTCGGCTTGCTAATTTTAGTGAGTTGAAACAGGGTATCATGTTTACCACATCGAATTGTGAGAGAAGATTGATGATAAATGCTCACAAAAAGATTTGATACAATATCAAAAACTAATGGAGAATCATTTGGTAAGAAAGAGAACTAAACCTCAATTCCAACACAACAAAGAGTGTGAGGATTTGAGAGCTCTCTAACACAAGATGAAATATTTAAATGGAAACAAATGCAAGAGATATAATCCAAAAATGCAACTCCATAAAGGAAATTGGAAAAGAATGGAGGATTGAAATGACATCAAAGAGAGATTATTTATAGAAACACTCTTCTAAATAAGGCAAGAGATCCTCATTAGGGACATGCACGTTCACAAAATAGAAGGGTTTATTATAAAAGATACTACTCAATGAAGAAAAGAAATTGATGAATGATCAAAGACTTCCAACAGCAAGCAGGAGGTCCCAATTAAGGATATGTACTTAAGATCCCCATTAGGGATGATTGTTCCAATATGAGAGAAGAAATTCAAATATGAATACACCTCTACAATCAATAAGAAATCCTTATAGAAGATACTACTTCACAAAGGGGAAATTTTAATCTTAAGAAGGAGAAATCTTTGAAATCACTCTTGCCCCCACCATATATAGGGAGAAGAGATGAGATAGAAATAGGCTATTATGTTTCTTCCAAAAGTATGATTGCGCAAGAAATTGTACCATCATGAATGACAATGAGCCCCTAGTAAGAGAGCTACCAATGTCACATAATGATGAGCAACATAATATTCATTAATATTATTTAAAGACATAATATATTGAATGAGGTATTTGAATTTGACATATTAAATGCTCTACTATAAGTGAGATTAGGAACATGTATAAGATGATGAATGTTAAAAAGTCTTTAGAAAGAGAGAAGTTTATAGGAGAAGAATAGGCCACTAAGTCACACTTTTCTTGCACACAAGAAATCTTAGGAGAGGGATAAGCGTAATTCATTAGAGCCTTATTCCTAGAAGAAGGCATTTTAGAATGAGTAGAAGATAAAGTCTCATAAGTGGGATTAGAAATATCTTGAGGAGATACATAAAGAGATTTGTTCATCACCAAGATTTCCTTATGAGGGGGATGAGTGTTGAAAGAAGTAGAAGATGATTTAATTGAGGTGAGGTCATCATCACTACTAAATATAACATTCACATTGAGAGATGGTATTTTAGATGCTTTGGTGGGATTAGAAGGATTATATCCAAGTCCAAATGAAGCTTCATGTTTGTTATGTTCTAAAAAAACTTTAATTCCTTGTTCATTTGTGCCATAATCATTGCCATTATAGCCACTCTTAGCTAAAATGTGAAAACCGAGACCATAAAGGGATGCCAAATCAGAAAGAGATGGTTGTGCCTCATAGGAATCAATAATATATGAATTAGAGGAAGTATTTGAAGAGTTATTTGAATTAGAAGTGGCCACAAAATGGTTATTTAGTTGTTTAGACAAAGTGGGTTGCTCTTTAGGTTCCTCCTTAGATTTCTCCTTCTTATTCTTAGATTCTTTCCAAGATACTCTATACTCTCCTATAAAAGTAGAGTTAAAGTCTAGAGATCCCCAATCTATTAGGATAACCGATGAACAACTGAGAGGGGGGGCGGGGGTGAATCAGTTGTTAACAGATTATATCATTTAATCCAATTAAAAACTTTTAACCAGATTAAGTACTGGTAAAGAATAAATAGATACCGGTAAATAATACAACTTATCCATTGATCCAAACATGTTGGAAGTGTCCAACAGATAGTCTCTTCTACCGATAACACTAGATCTTCTACCAGTAACCAGAACTTGTCTATCGGTAACCAACCATAATAGCTAGTGTTGACATCAATGACAAAACATCAATGTAACACATAATCAATTCATCCATAATGCCAAAAATCTCCCCCTTTGGCATTGATGGCAACACTAGATGAGAAAAACATCTAAGTACCAAAAAATGCCAAACAAGTCTCCCCCTCTGGAAGACAACCAACAATCTCTTGAATATCAGTAACTCTCCCCCTGTGAATGATATCTCTAAATTTATTTTTCACATCACTATCTCTTCCCCTTTGACATCAATGCCAAAAATCTGACAAAAATATGAAAGCAAGAATATAAACCTCTGAATCTCAAAGCTGACTACTATTAGATACTTAATTAGTCCCAAAGACACTGAGAGGGGGGGTGAATCAATGTTTAACCGATAAGAAAAAGATTTAAACTTGTTTGCAACTTTATAACTCAAATTAATATACCGGTAAGAAAATAATAATGCAGTAAAGAAAAACAAAAGTATAACCATCAATGCACACCATAACACAAATATTTTTGGCAAGGAAACCCGATAGGGGAAAAACCTCGGTGGGATTTGTGACCCACAATATCTACTCACTGGCCAATATGAATAAATATTACTTATAAAATAGGGGCCTACACATGCAGGAAGGCCAACAACCTAGAGCTCACTGCTCAATCACAAAAAGGAGTCCCATTGACTACAATTGGATGGTTAAATCCAATGAATAAACTTGTAGTGCCTGCTAGTGCCAGTAAATGATGTTTGTTGCCTGTGAATCATATTACCAGTTGGTTGCCATCAATGACAACATCAACTATTCTCATCTAAGTGTATAATGCCAACAATCTCCCCCTTTGGCATTGATGGCAACACTCATGAGAAAAATCCAAAATCTGATATCCAAAATTTGAAGTCCAAAAACTGAGTGTGCTCCCCCTGAGAAAATGATCTTCTTTTGTACATTTTTCTCATACACCACTACTCCCCCTTTGGCATCAATGACAAAGGATGTCAAAAGAATCAAAGAATTCAAAATTTACCTAGAAAACTGTAACTAGTTATGTACAATCTAAAAAAATGTCTGCCAAAACCAAGTTAAGACCTTGCAAAAACTTAGTAATGTCAGAAATTATGGTATCTCTCTATTGGATCATCCCGATCAGATAATGCATCTATTGCTCCGGTGATCTATTGCCTTGAATAGGTGCTTTATACAACTCATTATGGAGTGTTAACAAGTTGTCCAATCTAGGACCAAGTTTGTTCTTCAACTCCTGGGTTTTCATCCTTAGCCTTGCTTTCTCCCTTTCTAATTTCTCAATCTTCTCTTCATAGATTGCCATTTCCTGATCCAAAACTAAAGTAAGTTTTGAAGAACCAATCATATTATCGTCTATATCATCAATTTCCTTTTGTGTTTTCCTAATTTTCTTATCAATATCCTCGGTTAGATGGTGAGGCTTACATGCTTCTCTATACAACTCTTTGTATTCCAGAATGGTGGAATTTAGTGTTGGTAACAAAGAATCAATCTGCCCTGTATAGTCTTTAATTGTCCTATCAAAGAATTCATCTTTCTCCTTATTCACCCTCTCCTTAATGGTCTCTTCATTTATTTTATCCACAGTTTGAATGTTAGAAGAAATGAATCTGGACAATGTGTCCAATTTACCTAAAGATCAATCAATATGATCAACTTTACATGTCGGTGCATTCATTTGCAAAATTGGTAAAGTATCATCAATGGCCTTAAATTCTAAGGCATTGCATTATGTAATCTTCTTTATTGAATCTAGAAGTACATTTGTAACATTCTTTGGTCTATAATCCATAGTGGAAGTGCTAGGCGGAGTGCTAGGTTCTGTAGTTGGTTTCTTATCTTTTCTGTATGTCTGCACATTAACCTTAATCACTTCTTCTATCTTGCTTCCATCATTAACCTCTTCTTTATTCAATGTTTCTTCCTTATTCTCACTTTTGTTTTCAACCTTATTTTCATCCTTACTATCATCCTTACTGTCTGCCTTGCTGACTGTCAGTTTAGATATACTCTGTTCATGCCTTGTTCCAGTTTTGGTTCGTGTTTCTTCTTCTACTTCTACTTCTATCGGTATCTCAATATTAAGATGAGTATCATCAGGGATGGTTTCTATTTTCTTAACTTTAGTTGATTCCTTATCCATGACAATGTTAAAGTCTTGAGTGTCCACATTCATAGTAAAAAGAGTGTCTAACTCTGGATTAATGTCATCTTTTGTTACTTCCTCTGTCTTCTCTTCAAGTTGACTATCAGTTTGTGTCAGTGCCTCTGCAATTATTGGTGGGGTGTCCTTTGTCGGTGGAGGAAGGTTATCCTTGACCATGATATCAAGTACACTTCCAATTTTCCCTTTACCTTTATCAACTTTTTGATATACCTTAGCAAAAGACTTATCTACTTTTTGTCTGTCCTTCTCTTCTTTCTTCTCTCTCTCAACAAAAAATATATCCCACTTATCTATTGTTTCATCTATTATTTCTTTAACTCTGTCGGCCATAAGACTAACTTGTCGGTGACTACTTACAAAAATAGTTTTTTTTTCCTCAGATATTAGATCATCAATTTCCTTCTTGGAATTAACAGGATGCACAACTAATAGAGTTTCTACCTTTAATTTCTTATCAAGCTCCATGATGGACATTCTCTTAGCCTCTCATCTTAAGTATAAATCATTTGGCAAAACATCTATGACCTCTATGAGAACTTTCTTGTATATATCTAGGTATAAAATAATACTTTCTTCCATGGTTTCCTTATCTGAATCATTGAAAGAATGATAAAATTTATTCACATTACCAAGGTTACCATCTTGGGTGATTTCATTGATCAACTCTTCTGGTGAAAGAGTATTAGGTTCCTTGGGTTTAGATTTCTTCTTTGGATTCACTTTCTTCTTATGACCATAGGGCTCTCTTACACCCTGTTGTTTCTTTCTCTGTGTCCTTGACTTCTTGGGAGATGGAGCAGGTGTCGGTGAGGGATATATTTTCTTCCTATCCACTCTCTTGAATTCAGCTGCCTGATCAGTGTCAGAATCAGATGAAGTTTCCATAGGGCAAATGTGAGCTACCAGTTTCTTCTCTGATTGACTTTCTTTCACGCCAAGATTCATCAATCCTTCTTTAACATCCTTTACCAACTTAGAAGCATCTTTCATTAGTTTCTCTCTTTTCTTCCTCTACTTTTGCATGTCTACTTCCTTCTCAATTGTTTCTGCATTTCCAAAAATTTCCTTTGATGGTTTCGGTGGAGCATCTAGGAGTATTTTAGCATATGAATCCAAGATGTGAGAATCCACCTCATATCCCATTTCTGTAATCCAGACAGTTCTAGGTCTAACTACCTCCATCCATACTTCATCTCTTCTCACTATAAAGCATATATGTTTATCATATTTATCCACAATGATTTAGGGAATCCTTTCTCTTTTTATCATTTTAGCTTGGAAATTCTTGAAATAGTCTTTCACCAACTCATCATCATCAGATCCCATACTGGTAATGGCCTCCTTTATCTATTTTCCAACAGAAATATCATAAGAAAAATCCTTATGTCCTATACTGGGAATCTCTTTTGAAAAGTAAAGCATTAAACACACAATCAAACTTCCAAATTTAAAGGTTCATTTCTTATCACCTTTGATTTTGTGCAAATTCTCTAACAGTTCATCCTTTAACCATTCACAGATGTCAATTTTAGCATTGTTTAATATCATCTCATTAGCACTATGAATGTAGGAACTAGATACATAATTCAACCTATTGGTATGAGCAACTTTATAACCAATGACCATACTTGCAAATTTAACATTGTTATCCTTTATATCATTGACCCTAAGTGACCTGTTGTCAAATGTAGCTCTGGTTAAACTCATAACCTCTTTGTTTGGGATTTTCTTCTTCTTGTCAGGCCTAGTGTCAGTGGATGGTAAACCAGTAATAGCCCTTATAGCTTCCTTAGTAATCTTAAAAATTGAGTCCAACCACATAAATTCACCATGAACCCTTCTAAGAACATAGCGGACGGTTGCATTTGAGAATTATGACATATGGAGGATATCAATGAAACCTAAATCCTCAACTACCTTGTGTTCCAGTTTCACTACCCCATTCTTGTTAGTGATAACATTCATGTACATGTTCTTCAAATCTTCAGACCCTAAACTCTCTATGTTACAATGTATGTATGCCCTCGGGTTTTCAACAAACGTAACTCCCTTCGGGATTCTAGAAAATGCACCAATGGAGTCATCTAGTTTTGCTATCTTAGGAATGATTTTGAAAATGGATCTAGGTCATTTTATGTTTTCTACAATGGTAGGGTTTGCTATGAATTCAGGAAAAGAGGATGAAGAAGCCATTGTGAAAGATAAATACCTTTTAACTGAGAACTCCTTGAATGCTCTGAAATCCCTTTGTTGCTTCACCTTTAGAATGTCTTTGCTCAAATTTTCTCTCTTTGGATGCTTGGATGCTTGGTGAGATGAAATGAGAAATTTTGGTGTTTTATAACCAAAAAGTTAACTTACAACCGCAATAAATGCTTCACCAGTGAAGCAAATTTCCATTGTAACTCAACATGTCTTCCGGTAAAGAATAATTATAACTTCTTACCACCAACTGGGGGTAAATTCATGATTTTCAATTTGTTGCCTTACCCCTAAGCATTATTCCTTAGCTAGATGAAGAATCTCTTGTCGGTGCAGGATTACCCTGTTCTACCGGTGCAGAGACAGATTCATCATTCCTTAGATCTCTCTTCCTGATCCATTGTTTAGTGAATTCTTGCTTGATTTCATTCACCTTTTCTGTGCCTTTGTCATTAGATCCTTTAATGTTTGCCAGTGCAGTCTTACTTCTATAAAATTTTGCAATATGCCCAATCTTGTTACATGCATAACAAGTTAAATTGTTTCTCTCAATAGCTTTTCCATAACCTTGACCGGTTTGAGTTCTGCATTGATTAGATAAATGTTCAAATCTACCACAAACATAGCATTTCACATTCATTCTACAATTGTCTGAGTTATGACCATTTTTATTGCATTTGGAACATTGACCGGTGGGTAAGTTTGTATTTTTATTATTCCTAAATCTGCACTAATTGTCTCTATGACCAAATTTGTTGCAATTAAAACATTTCCCATTGATATTTTTAAGCATTAGGTTGCCTTATCGGTTTGTTGTGATCATGATTGTTTGCAGTCCTGAAAATTTCTCCATGTTCAAATCCAAGTCCAGCTATTTCTACATCAGGTTTATGACGTTTTAGCATATCATCAATATTATCTTCTCTTTTGAATTTGTCTTTGTATTCATTTGTAGTGACCAACTCACCTTCCAAAGTGCTAACTTGTCTCATAAGTTCTTCTTTGTCATGTTGCATGTGAATCAAATCTGTTTTAAGCATATCATTTTCAGATTGTACATAATCAGTTACAAGTTTCTAGGTAAATTTTGAATTCTTTGATTCTTTTGACATCCTTTGTGTAGCACCACTCATTAGTGTTGGAATGAATAATATCTCTGATAATGCATACCGAACTGATGACAAACCGCATCAATCAAGTCTCTGTCAAAGGGGCAAAAACCCCTAACATGTCTCTCAAATATTCAAATGACTCCTTAGACAACGGTTTAGTGAATATATCTACAATCTATTCTTTAATGTTCACATAAACCAATTTGACTTCCTTTGCTTCTACCTTTTCCTTCAGAAAGATATACTTTATTGATATATGCTTAGTCTTAGAGTGAAATTCTGGATTTTTAGACATGTCAATAGCTGCAGAGTTATCATAGTAGATAACTACTGGTTCACTATAATTTACCCTGATATCCTTCAACCTTTGCTTTATCCAGAAGACTTGAGTGCAATTAGTTTATATTGCAACATACTCAGCTTCTGCAGTAGATAAAGAAATGCATGACTATTTTTTGTTGATCCATGAAACTAGTTTCTTTCCAAGAAAGAAAGCTCCACCAGAAGTGCTCTTCCTATCATCAATATCTCCTACCCAATCTGAGTTAATATATGTACATAAAGTGAAATCATCATTTTTAGAATACCATAAGCCATATTTTGTTGTTCCTTGCAAATACCAGAATATCCTCTTTACTGCACATTCATGATTTTATTTAGGATTACTTTGATATCTAGAAACAATACTTACTACAATCATAATATCTGGTCTAGTCTAAGTCAAATATAATAGACCACCAATCGCAGACTTATACCTTGTCGAATTTACTAGTGTAGAAGTATCCTTGAAAGATAATTTCTCACTTGTCACCATAGGAGTACTTACCAGTTTAGAATTATCCATACCAAACTTCTTCAGCAATTCCCTCAGATACTTAGTTTGACAGATAAAAATGCCTTTGTCAGTTTGAGTAATCTACAAACCTAAGAAATTTTTTATCTCACCAATCAAGGACATTTCAAATTCATTCTTCATATTGTTAGCAAATTCCATGCACAATTTATCTTCTCCTCCAAAAATGATATCATCAACAAATACTTCAGTAGTCAGAATATCATCATCAGTGATCTTATAATATAAATTACTATCAACACTGCCTTTAGTAAAACCAAGTGTCTACCCCAACTATAATGATAATAATTGCTCTAATTGAAATCTCAATCCGAAGTTTGGATATTCATCTGGTAGAGTTTACTATTTTTATGGTTGGTGTTCATTTAGTTATCAATCCAGGAACATAAAACTTGAAATGGGTCTACAATATATATGCACTAAGCTCCTTAAATGGTTATTTTGCATTGTTGCAGTAACTAACATTACGCAGAAAGGAAAGGCAAGAATGGAAATCATAAAAGGCTACATGAAATCTTGATAAAACAATGTTGGAATGATCTAATGTAAATAACATAAATCACAACGTTCTGTCTTGGCTGTAGGAACAGTCAGTGGATCTATTTCCAGTGGCTGCAGGAACAATCCAGACATGAACTTCTATTGCAACTAGGTAAAAACTAACTTCAATGAACATAAACATAGGATCACTCACCAAGTGGGCCCCCTTGGATGAGTGATATCAAACTTCCAGAAAAATACTCTTAACATATCAAAACAACATATCTCTGCTTTATTTCTTTCTGAGATCGATTACATGTTCTAAAAGAAAACTCTAGAATGCTTTCAAAAACTCTTTGCTCAATTCCGTTCTATTTGTCTAACCTCTTAGAAAAAAGGAAGAGCTTATTATAAAGAAAAGATAAACTATAATGGACAACTCAAATCACGCCCAGAAGAAGAGGCGGATAATTGTCAGATGAAGGAGATAACTAGCGCTTGGCTGCAAGAACAGTCAGTGGATCTAAACCGAACCACAGTCTTTGTACGCCATAGTGATATTTTGTGAATTCAATATGCACTAGAGTTAAACTCCCATAGTGAAGTATGACTACTCCGATTATGCCATACATTGCGCTTGCTCAAATCCCCTTCAGTTTGATCTCCAGTTATCTGTACGTGATTCTTCAGTCTTTGGGCGTGAAAGGAAATCATTCACCGCAGCATCATTTATTATCTACACTAAACAAGAACAACATACAAGGGCATGCATATGTATCTTACTCAATTAATACATTCATTAACTCACATATGGCATTATCCTAAATAATCCGCATATCAACAGGGACAAATCACTTGGCTGTAGGAATAAATTGGTATGGCTGTAGGAATTAACCGACAAAGTTCAAACATGATTTCATAAGTTCAGGTTTAACACATGGATTACATATAGTCAATTCACAATCCTTTACTAACACAGTGCAACCCAAAAGATGCCAATAACCTAAGAGTTTTGATAAAAAAACATGTCAAAGTATCAACTTATCACCAAGCTTCAAAAGATATTTATCCAACCTTGCATACCAAGCTCTAAGAGCTTGTTTCAATCCATATAAAGCTTTCTTCAATTTGCAAACCATATCTTTATCATTTGTCAATGAAAATCCATCAGGTTGCTCAATGTATACTTCTTCCTCAAGTTCACCATTCAAAAATGCACATTTAACATCCATTTGATAAACGTTATAGTTCTTATAAGCTGCATAGGCAAGAAATTGTCTAACAGCTTCAATTCTAGCTATAGGTGCAAATGTCTCACCATAATCAATTCCTTCCATTTGAGAATATCCTTTACAAACCAATCTAGCTTTGTTTCTTAAAACTTGACCATCCTTATTCAGTTTATTCCTAAAAACCCATTTAGTTCCAATAACATTCTTATTTTTAGGCTAGAGAACTAAAGACCAAGTTTCATTCTTCTCTATCTAATCTAATTCATCTTCCATATCCTTTAACCAATGTTTGTCCTTACAAGCTTCAATAACATATGTCGGTTCAATTTGAGAAATAAGACATACCTCTTCATTTGCCAATCTTCTTCTTGTCATAACTCCCTTGTTCCTATCTCCAATGATTTGATCTTCAGAATGATTTAATCTTACATACCTTGGTGTCTTATGAACTTATGGTTCACTGCTCTGATCATCAGTCATAGTTGAATTTTCTGATTGTGCCAATGTAAGTGTCTCAATTTCATGTACTAGTTGAGGCATTGTCAGTTCAGTTATGATCATTTCCACTATCGGTTCCCTGTCATATGATATAGATTGATTTATGTACTACTCATCCACTTTCATAGTAGCACTCTCCACAATTTTCTGCAATATTTTGTTATAACATCTATACAATTTTCTTTGAATTGAATAACCAAGAAATATCCCTTCATCACATCTAGGATCAAACTTTCCTATTGAATCATCTATTTTGATATAGCATTTACTTCTAAAAATTTTGAAATATTTAACAGTAGGTGTATGTCCAAACCATAATTCAAAAGGGGTCTTACCGGTTTCACCTTTGATGTGAACTCTATTGAATGTGTAGATTGTTGTAATCACTGCTTCTCTCCAGTAGATGTGAGGAAATTTGGCTTCCATCATCATAGATCTTGTTGCATCCAAAATTGTTCTATTCTTTCTTTCCACTACTCCATTTTGTTGAGGAGTGCGAGGTGCAAATAAGTATCTCCTAATTCCATTTGTCTCACAATAACTATTAAATTCATTAGAAGTGAACTCACTGCCTTGATCTAATCTTAGACATTTGATTTTCAATCCAGTTTCTGTTTCAACCTTTTCTTTAAAGATCTTGAATTTATCAAAGGCTTCATACTTTTCCCTTAGAAAAGTCACCCACATCATCCTAGAATAGTCATCAATAATCAACATGAAATACCTATCACCTTGAAAGCTTCTAGTCCTTTCTAGACCACATAAGTCAGTGTGAATCAAATCAAGTACATCATTAGATTTATCATGTATGCTCTTAAAAGAAGTTCTAACTTGCTTTCCCATTTCATATTCCTTACATGCCAGATTATGAGGCTTCATAATCTTAGGTATATCTCTAACTGCCTTAGTTGAACTAATCTTAACAATACAATCAAAATTAACATGACACAACCTCTTATGCCATAACCAACTCTCATCAATATGAGCAATCAAACATGTCTTATTACCAATGTTCAAGTGAAAGATATTAGCTCCAGTCTGAGTACTGGTTGCAATCTCCAAACTAGTCTTGTTAATGATTTTGTATTTTCTATCTTTAAATTGAAGTTGGAAACCCTTTTCCACTAATTGACCAACACTCAAAAGATTATGCTTTAAACCTTCTACATAATAGACATTATCAATATTATGCTTGCCATCCAGAGAAATAATACCTCTACCTTTAATCATACATGCTTTGTCATCTCCAAATCTGACTTGACCGCCATTGTATTCTTGCAGGGATAGAAATTTTCTTTTATCTCCAATCATAAGATGTGAGAATCCACTATCAATTACCCATTTATCCTTATCTTCAACTTTTGCTACCAGGGCCTTTTCTTCATTTATGATAGCCAGTTCTAGTCCATCTTCCTTTAAAGCATAGAACACCCATTCCTTTCCATTGTCGGATCCACTAGCAATCTTCAGCTGGTTCATCTCCAGAGTCATCACTTACTCCTTACTCATCCGCTATGTAGCATTGTTTACTTTTCTTGAATCTATATTTATTCTAGTTAGGGTTAAATGATTTCTTAACTTTTTCCTCAAATCTTGCATTTCTTTTAGGACATCTAGATGCAAAATGACCAATCTTATTACATGCAAAACATTTAAAAGGTGTTTTTCTTTCATACTTACTTCTTGTTGAACCTTTAGGTACTCTTTTAGCAAATAAGGCTTCAAGTTGCTCAAATTCTTCATCTTATTTCCTCATGTCTTCCAATTCTTTTGCATATAGGACTTTCCAATCACTTTTGTTGGTGGATGATGATGATGATGCATGACAAGCAGGTTCAGACTTTACAGCTCCAAAAGATCCAAATTCTTCAAGCTCAAAAGGAAATAATTTCCCAATCAGAATGTTTCTGTTAACTGAAGAGTTAGCCATTGTTCTCAACTCATTAATTGCAGTTGCCTCCATCTTGTAAGCCAGTGGAAGGGCTCCCAAGAATTTGGAAACTATTCCATCTTCACTCAAAAATCCTCCACAACATTGAATTCCCATAACAATCTCATTTACTCTTTCCATAAACACATCAAATCTTTCATTACCTTCCATCTTTAAGTTTTCATATCTTACCCGGTAACCATCGAGTTTAGCAATTTTGATAGTAGGATCACCTTCATTCAGAGTTTGCAATTTATCCCACATAACCTTAGCCGATGATTTATCAGTCGATCTCATGATCTGCTGATCAGTAAGTGCACACAAGAGGGCTTCTCTAGCTCTGCAATCATTTTCAATTTTCTTATCCAAGTCTAAAGGAGCAGGATTGCCAGATGTTGAATCATAACGTGTGTATCCTTTCTTACGGATCTCCCAAATATCCTTGCCAAGACATCTAAGATGAGTCTCCATTGGAATTTTCCATATCCCATAATTTGTTCCATCAAGCTTAGTCTCTTCTAAAAATAGTTGTCGATGGATTTGAAGTGTTAGCTGCCATAGGATCTACCTCAAGCGGTTAAGCTTCTGCAAAAGAGGACCAAAGCTCTAATACCAATTGTTAGGATAATCGGTGAACAATTGAGAGGGGGGGGTGAATCAATTGTTAATAAATTATATCATTTAATCCACTTAATAACCTTTAACCAAATTAAGTACCATTAAAGCAGAAAAAGATACCGGTAAATAATACAACTTAACAATTAAATAGATAATCAATGCAAAGCAACCATACCACATAACACCATGATTTGTACGTGGAAAACCCAGAAAGGGAAAAACCACGATGGGAAGCCTACCCAGAGTCAGATGATACTTTTGTAGAAAGTAGGTGATACAATGAGGGGCTTGCACATGCAGGAAGGCACACTACCTAGAGCGTACTTCTCATTACAAAAGAGTCTCACTGACTACAAAGAGGTTATAACCACCTCAAGATAAATGGACAACAATCTAGAATAATGAACTACCAAATATATCATCTATTATGCCTAATTACAGTCCTGACTAAGCTCAATACCAAAGGCCTTTGACCTCTTCCTTAATCTCAAATCGATCACATATGATCAACCAAATCTCCTTCGCATATGATATTGCATTTCAATACCATGACACATAATCCCCATAATCTACAATGAGATCTTACATCATTTTATACCAACCCTAAGGCTTAAACCAATTAGGTCGGCCACCTAAAAGATATTACAATGATATGCCATGTTGGCTTAAGACCAAAACAACAATAATCAATTCATAGAACATCTTGAAACATCCCAGTAACATGTAGAGTACACGTTAACATGATATTGATCCATAACCTAGATAGGCACCAGACCTATTCTGGGTCCACCACACCAAAGCAATGTCTTCAAGTAGTTGAGGCACGATCAAAGAACATCTTCAGCATCTTGAAATCCATGTAGAAGCCACACCAATACCACTTATGCATCCTATCAAGATTCCTCAGTAAAAGCTCTGTCGGTAAAACCTTAAACCAATGTCGGTAAGGGTTTACAAGAGTGTATGATAGTATCTGATTACCAGTTCTATACTAACTAACCAAAACATGCTCAAGGAACATGTAACACATGAAATCAAACATACTCCATTGATCCAAACATGCCAGAAGTATCCAACAGATAGTCTCTTCTGTCGGTAATACTAGATCTTCTACCGGTAACCAAAACTTGTTTGTCGATAACCAACCACAACAACTAGTGTTGACATCAATGACAAAACATAAATGTAACACATAATCAATTCATCCATAATGCCAACACAAAAATCATCTGAGAGCACTTTTTTGGGACAAAAGATATCCTTGGGAGGAGATTCTGATTGAGTAAAAGAATCAGGAGTACTAGAAGGAACAAGATCATTAAAGTAAATAGATGTATTTGAAGAAGTAGGAGGATTGGGAGAAGAATGAGAAGTAGTTGAACAAGAAGATCCATCTTTTAATGGATCTTGAAGATTGGTATCAGCTAACAAGGTGTATGTCTTATTTTTGTAAATGAACTTGACTTGCCTATGCAAAGCTGAGGAGAAAACTTTCATGCTATGAATCCAAGGTCTCCCTAATAGAAGGTTGTATATCAAATTATCAAGAATGACATGAATAGGTGTAGGTAAAATAATAGGACCTACCTTAACAGACAAGGTTATGACACCTAAACATTATTTAGCAACATTATCAAAGCCTCGAATAGAAAGAGAAGCAGGTTTGATGAGAGAACGCTCCACATTAATCTTATCCAATAATTCCACACCACAAACATTAAGGCCAAACCCATTGTCCACAAGGGTTCGTCTTATAGTAGTATCATTGATAATAACCACGATCATAAGAGGATCATATTGATGTTGGATTTCATAAGAAGGTAACTCATCTTGCATGAATACAATCTAAGCTTTGGGTTTGTTTGTAGGATCTAAGTTTTTCAAAGCATCTTGTAATATCCTATGATAATAAGGTGAAGTTTGAACCAAATCCCAAATAGAAATCTTGGCAGGAGTAGATTTAAGTTGTTCAATGAGATCATACTCCTTACTAAGAGTCTGTGATATATGGGGTACTTGTGGAAGCATAGGTTGAGAGGGAGGAAGTGAAGTTGGGGTAACTAGAAGAGGATTTAGTTTCCTATTGTTCCTTGTGTTGTAGGTATGAGCAACCGTATGATAACTTTCTTCAGTGATTTTCTTAGCATACTCATAAGGGATCTTAGTAGGATAACCTCCTTGCATAGTTATAACAGGTTTCTTAGGAGTGCAAAAAGAATCATTAACATAACCACCTTGAACCACTAAGATAGGAATACGTTGATAACTTTGAGAAGGACAAGCACCTTGAACTGTAAAGAGGGGTTTATTAGGTGTTTCATTCACATGTATCAAATTGATTGAAGATGGTTTAGGAATATCAAAGGTCTCTTTATGAATTTTAGAAGAATAGACAAGATTGTTGGAAGAATTGTTGATAGTCTCTTCTTGCACTAAAATGTTATCATCGATAAGATCAATTTTAGGAGATAGACTAGGAGTAGGCATTGATGTTTTAGAAGGAAGAATATTAGTAGGAAAGGTCATATCATCCTTTATCATCAAAGGTTCTACATGGGGAATAGACTCTCTAGGATAAGGATCAACATTACTCTCTAAAGTTTCACCTTTGAGGGGGAGATCTTTGAAAGAGATGTTAACAATCTCTTCTTGAAATAAGGTATCCTTATGAGTAGAAACTAGTTGGGGAGAAGGAGATACCTTACCTTTAGAGGAAAAATGATTGAGATTCATGTAAGGTGAGATGACATCAAGAGAGTTACTCTCATAGGGTAAATAATAATCAACACCTTCTAATGGTTCATCCCAAATAGTGAGGTCATTGAAAAAAGTATTAAAAATTGTTAGATAGTTCAGATAACCAAAAGACAACTAAAAGGGGGGAGTGAATTAGTTGTCACAGATTACCAGAAGCATTAGAAATTTAAGCTTTACTATCGAAACCCAAAACATTAACACTGAAATAGAAGTTAATCAAATTAAGCATAAACAGTAATCACAAAATGAAAGCCATCCACACAACACCAAGATTTGTACGTGGAAAACCCAGTAAAGGGAAAAACCACGGTGGGAAGCCTACCCATAGTCAGATAATAATTCTGCATTAAGTATGTGAATCACAATGAAGGGGCCTACACTTGCAGGAAGGCCAATAGCCTAGAGTACACTGCTCATCACAAAAGGAGCCTCATTGACTACATATAAATCCAGACTACAATCCGAAGAAGTGTTGAACTGCAAAAGATAGCATCTCCTATGCCAGAGTACAATTTTAGTTAAGCTCAATACCAAAGGACTAAATCCTAGTGCAGGAGAACCTCATGACTAAGATGATAAGAGAAATAAAGGCTAAAGGTAACACATGAGAACGTGACCTTTCAATCTATGTAATAGGGTAGTCTTGTTTGATTTTTGTAATAAACCCTACCTTGTCACCCAATGACATGGATTTGGCAAATTGATGAACCACCATGGGCATATGGGCCTAGGGGTATTTAGTTAAAGTATTTTATAGGTTTTTATGTGTTGTATATGTCTTAGAAAGGTTTAGGATATGTTGAAACATCTCTAGGTAGGTGGATTTTACATATGTCAAAAGTTGCTCAAACTTGAGAACTTTAAAGACAACTTTTGGTTGCAAATAACAGCTTCCTTCCAATGGTCACCTCAGTTCAAAAGGTGGTTGATAACCATTGAGGAAGATATAAAATTTCATTCCCAATCATAATTGGAGAGGAGGAATACTTTGTAAACTTTCAGCATCATTGAAGTAATACAATTCTAAGAATTTCCTACAATTTTGTTACATTGCACGATGTACGGTATTGTATGAACATTTTTGGAATTAGGAAACTAGTGGGATGTGTTAGATTGGCCAATCCCCCTTTATATGCATCAAGTATAAGGTCCTAATCTGTCAAGACAAGGAAGAACCCTGCCATTTCTGGAAGTGGTCTAGATTTGACAGTTTTGTCTAGGGTTTTGCAAAGAAATGGCCTCATCTTGTTGATCCATGATTGGTGGTTCACGTATTTGGAGGGGATGCAAGTATGGCCAATTTATTTTATGATTTTGAATTCCTTTTGCAGGTTAGGACCAGTTGGAGGTGAGGGTTTGATGCATTAAGGTGGGCAACTCTGTGTGGCTACTGTGTATGTGTAAGCAAACATGTCTCACATCAGGGGTTAGAGGTCTGATCATGGCCTAAGACTTAGGAATTGGTGTATTTACCATGTCCTAAGAGTGTTCCTTTAGTTTTTTTGGTGATTTAAGGTCTGTGTCTACACACTCCTTTGTAAAATAGGCCTAATTGGGGCTATTAGGTCTCTTAACCAAGATAGGGTTTGGATTCTTGTGTTTCCAACCAGTCAAAACCCTTGGGATATGTTTTGTAACTCTCAAAAGGGTATCCAAAGCTGGAATTTTTTGGCTAGGTCTTTTGGAGAAATAAGGAGTTTAGTGAAAACTGATCTGGTAGGGCTACTAGGATTAATAGGCTTTGTTGCAGCCGTTACCCCAAACCGGTAGAGGGAACATAAATTAATGATTGAAGGGGGTCTCCTTGACCTAGAAGACTTTAAATCAAACTTGGGATAACCATTTTTGCATTGGAGAAGGGACCAAACCATTGTTGGCCATAGGGTCCTTAAGAGCCTCTAGAAGACCTTATGAGATGCTCAATGAAAGAGACCTTGTGAGGAAGCTTCTTTGGAAGAAAGGGATGTGGGACTTGTCAAACTGATATTACTTGACCCCTTTTAGTTTTTTGTGATTGCTAGGGTCCTTGGTGTGCTCTTGGAATAGGGGAACCTATCATATACCTATACCAGGGCTCTGCATCAGATCCTCTTACACAAACCCAATTCAATCTCCAATGATTGACCAACTCCTCTTCCTGAATGATATTAAATTATTCATACATTACATTCCTTGACCATGAACTCTTATATTAACCATGATGATCTACAATGAGATCTTACATCTATTTATACAAACCCTTGACCATAAACAATCAAGTCGACCACCAGACAATAAACCGATTAAATAATTACAAACCATGTCAGCCTAAGACCAAACAAATAATATCAATACATAAGACATCCCATAAATACAACAATAGGTCCTATCCACATGTTACATCAATGCCAATCCATAACCTAGATCAACCGGGACCAAGTATAGTTCCACACGCTTCAACAATGATCTCAAAATGCCAAGTCTCCAACATGATCACCAACAACATCCTGAAACTCCATCAGAAGCTGAACCAACACCACTTATGCAATTCATCAAAGATCTCCATCAAAATCTTTGTAGGTGAAGCCCTCATCGAAACCAAAAACCAATCTTCTAAGTAAGCAGGATAGCAACCAATCACCAGACCAAAACCAACTGACCAAGTATGAGTATGAGTATCATGAACAAACCAATTCCATCACCAGATTGTACCGGAGCCTACCAGATCATGTCGGATCCAAGTTAACCAGAAACCACTCATCCTACTAGGACCAAAAGGGTACCAATAAAGAATCCAAACATCTAGTGTTGACATGAATGACAAAACATCAATGCAACACATAATCAATTCCACCAAATGGCCAATAGTCTCCCCCTTTGGCATTGATGGCAACACTAGATGTGAAAAACATCTAAGTACCAAGAAATGCCAAACAAGTCTCCCCTTGTGGAATAAAACCAGCAATCATCTACATATAGCTCTGAATATCAATATCTCTCCCTTTTCATATTTATCCACCTTTGACATTTATCATTTTCTTCCTTTATCTTTTTCACATCACTATCTCTCCCCCTTTGACATCAATGCTAGAAATCTGACAGAAATATCAAAGCAAAAACATAAGCCTCTAAATCTCAAAGTTGACTACTCCCCTTGAGCAGTAGCATCCCACATCTATGCCAGAATGAATAGTATCTCTAATAATGCATGTCTGACTGATGCCAAACCACATCAATCAAGTCTCTATTGGAGGGGCAAAAACCCCCAATCTGTCTCTCACGTACTCAAATGATTCCTTGGATAGAGGTTTAGTGAAAATATCTGCAATATGTTCTTTAGTGTTCACATGAACCAGTCTAACTTCATTTGCTTCCACCTTCTTCTTCAAAAAGTTATACTTGATAGATATGTTCTTTGTCTTAGAATGAAATACTGGATTCTTTGATATATCAATAGCAGTAGAGTTATCACAGTGAATAACTACCGGTGCATCACAATCCACCTTTATATCTTTCAACATTTGCTTCATCCATAAAACTTATGTATAGTTAGTAGAAGCAACAACATACTCAGCTGTAGCAGTAGATAAAGAAGTACATGACTGTTTCTTGTTGATCCATGAAACCAACTTCTTTCCAAGAAAGAAAGGTCCACCAGAAGTACTTTCCTAGTCATCAACATCTCCAGCCCAATCAGCATCTGTATATGCACATAAAGTAAATTTATCATCCTTATGATACCACAAACCATATTCTGATGTACCTTGCAAGTATCTAAAAATCCTTTTCACCACCATCTCATGATATTCTCTAGGATCAGTCTGAAATCTTGAAACAATACAAACAACATTCATAATGTCAAGCCTAGTCTAAGTCAAATAAAGCAGACCTCCAATCATATATTTGTATCTTGTAGGATTTATCGGTTCATAAACATCTTTTCTTGTCAATTTCTCACTTGTAACCATAGGTGTACTTACTAGTTTAGAATCTCCCATACCAAATTTCTTCAACAATTCCTTAGCATATTTAGTTTAATAGATAAAAATGCCTTTGTCAGTCTGAGTAGTCTAGAAACCTAATAAAAATTTCATCTCACCAATCATAAACATCTCAAATTCTTTCTCCATGTTCTTAGAAAATTCTATGCATAATTTATCTTCGCCTCCAAAAATAATGTCATCAACAAATACTTCAACAATCAGTATATCATCATCAGTGATTTTATAATATAAATTACTTTCAGCACTGCATTTAGTAAAACCAAGCTTCAAAAGATATTTATCCAACCTTGCATACCAAGCTCTAGGTGCTTGTTTCAATCCATATAAAGCTTTCCTTAACCTGCAAACCATATCTATATCATTTGATAGTGAAAAACCATTAGATTTCTCAATATAAACTTCCTCATCAAGATCCCCATTCAAGAATGCACATTTAACATCCATTTGATAAACTTTGTAGTTTTTATAAGCAACATAGGAAAGAAATAATCTTACAGCTTCAATCCTAGCTACCGGTGCAATAGACTCTCCATAATCAATTCCTTCCTTATGAGAATATCCTCTAAAAACCAATCTAGCCTTAGCCAGGGAACCAAAGTCCATGTGTTATTTTTCTCAATCTGATCTAATTCTTCTTCTATATCTTTTAACCAAAATTCATCTTTACATGCCTCAATTACTGATACCGGTTCAACTTGTGAAATTAAATATACCTCATTAGTTGTCACTCTTCTTCTTGTCATTACTCTATTGCTCTTATCCCCAATGATTTGATCTTCAGAATGATTTAGACTTACATACCTAGGAGTCTTCTAACTCTCTGTTCCTCTTCCATGTTCTTCAGTTACTGTAGAATTCTCTGATGTTGCCTGAGTAACTGGTTCAACTCTCTGTTTTGGTAAAGGTGCTACTGGTTTAGATATAATCATTTCCACTGTCTGTTCCTTCTCATAAACTTTGATTTGACTTCTATTTAGCTCATCTACTTTGACATTAGCACTCTCCATAATTCTTTGCAATCCCTTGTTATAACATCTATATGCTTTACTTTCTTTAGAATAACCAAGAAATATGCCCTCATCACTTCTAGGATCAAATTTCCCAATAGCATCATCTCTCTTGATATAACATTTACTACCAAAAATTAAGAAATACTTAACTGTAGGTGTATTGCCAAACCATAATTCATAAGGTGTCTTACTGGTTTCTCCTTTGACATGTACTATGTTGAATGTATAAGTCGTTGTACTAACTGCTTCTCTCCAGTAGATATCAGGTAGATTAGCTTCCATCATCATTGTTCTAGCAACATCCAAGATAGTTCTAGTTTTCCTTTCCACAACCCCATTCTGCTAAGATGTCCGGGGAGCAAAAAATTATCTTCTTCTACCATGCTTCTCACAAAAGTTATTAAACTCACTGGATGTGAATTCTCCACCATGATTTGATATCAAACATTTAATCTTCAATCCTGTCTCAGTTTCCACTTTAGCTTTATAGATTTTAGACTTTTCAAATGCTTCGTATTTTTCTCTCAAAAAAGTAACCCACATCATTCTAGAATAATCATCAATTATTAGCATGAAATATCTATCACCATGAAAACTTTTAACTCTAGAAGGGACACACAAATCAGTATGAATAAGATCAAGAACATCATTTGATTTATCTTGTATACTCCTAAAAAAGGTTCTGATTGTTTACCCATTTGACATTCTTTACATACTAGATTATATGGCTGCATAATCTTAGGTATATCCCTAACTGCCTTAGTTGAACTAGTCTTCACAATGCAATCAAAATTCACATGACACAGCCTTTTATGTCATAGCCAACTTTCATTAATATGTGTAATCAAACATGTCTTCTCACCAAAGTTCAAATGAAATATGTTACCTTTTGTCTGTGTACCGGTTGCAATCTCCAAGCCAGATTTTTTAATGATTTTGCATTTTCCATCCTTGAACTGTAATTGAAATCCCTTATCTACCAATTCTCCTACACTCAAAAGATTATTGTTCAAAGCTTCAACATAATAAACATTGTCATTATTGTTCTTACCATCCAATTATATAGTTCCTTTTCCTTTAATCATACATGCCTTGTCATCTCCAAATCTAACTAGTCCACCATCAAATTCTTGCAAAGACAAAAACTTCCCTTTATCTCTAGTCATATGATGTGAACAACCAATATCAATTACCCATTCATCCTTGTCCTCAATTTTAGTAGCAAGTGCCTTCTCCTTAGGTACATTCTCTTCCAGTGTCGGATCATCTTCCTTGATAGCCAGGAGTACCCATTCCTTCCCATTGCCGGATCCACTAGCAAAGTCTTCTGCTAGTTCATCATCTGAATCAGTAATGCCTTCCTCATCCACTTGATGGCATTATAACAAACAATAAGAGATTGTTGGGATTTCAATAAGGATATTGAGAAGGTTGCTGATGATTATGGATATAACTGATTAAGGATGTTTACTATCTTAATATTATTATTTTGTAATTCAGTATGATGTTGCCATATCTTAAGAAGTATGATTTGATGAGTATAAAGATGTCGGTAAAAGACATAGAAAGATTGTGATGAATAAGGGGAGAAATAAGTTATTCAATGGGCAATTAGACAATGATGAGATCATGATGTTTAGATTGTTTTGATATCCTACATATGTTGTTGATTGTAAGGTTAATACTATACTATGTTACCGAGCAAAGAACCTAGTCAGTAAACCCTAAAGAACCTAGTCGGTAAACCCTAAGGAACCTAGTCAGTAAACCCTAAGGTTATCACTATCGGTTAATGAAGGTGGAATGTCTACCAAGTGAAGTTTAGTATTTACCGAGTTGCAACCAAGCTGTAACAGAATGCATTAAATGATTAAATGCATTATTTAATGAAGGAAGCTGATGAGCTGGAATTGATTAAATGATTGGTATGTCATGTATGAAGTTTGTTAAAGAATCTATGGCAAAGGAAAATCAGCAAGAAGGATCTACAGCATAGATTGAACCGCATTACCTTAGCACAAGTTCCAAGGCGAGGTAAAACATTTTCAGATCGAAGGATACATTGAACCTGGTCAAGTTTAAAGATCTGATGGCTATGATTGATCATGGGATATGTGATCAAGGAGATTCAGCAGTTAGCAATTGTTTATAAATAAGGAACTGTTGATAAACAATGAATGCGGGCAAGTGTAAGAACAGAGATGCTACATAGTGATTATCGAGCATAGAAGCTTGAAGACCTGTTTGATTAATAGAGTATAGAGCCCAGCAGAGGGACAAGATAAGTCCTATGACTAGATTGTATTGAGCAAATAAGAATCTGCTTTAGCATTTTAGATGTGAAGTTGCAGATAGATTTTTATTACTTTTATTTTGTGAAGTGACAGAAAATCTCTTAACCGAGTGAACTTAACAATCTTATTTGTAAAAACCTCTAGCAAGGTGACATTCTGATTCAGTGTTTGAAACCCTTTAACAAGGTCACCTCTAACAAGGTGAAGATCCTAATAGATCTAAGGGAAATCCCTTAACTGGGTCACATCTAGCAATGTGTTTGTAATCTTTAACAGGATTTTCTTTTAACCGAGCATACTCTAGAAGAGTATATTTCTTAGTGGGTCTGAAATCCCATAATGGTTTTTCCCTATTTGGGTTTCCACGTTAAATCTGGTGTTATGAGTGTTATGATGTTTATATACTTATGAGTTTGCATTTTTAGCAGTTTTGGTTAAGTTGTTGAAGTATATGTTACCGAGGTTGAATCTGTTGTTTTTATGGAAGATTAAGTTTGTATGATTCACCCCCCCCTCTCATCTTGTTAGCTATTGGATCTGTACTTACATTAAGTATCAGAACTATCAATTGGTATTAGAGCTTTGGACTTCGGAAGGAAAATTTTAAAGGTACTTGAGGCAAAGATCCAAAGATGTATAAAGGGTAGCACCGAAGCTGAACAAGTCTAGTTTCTCTACATGGCAAAAAAGGATGAAGCTGCACCTATTAGGAGTTGGAGAATATGTTGTATATTATCTGGAGAATGATTTCATTACACCTAGAACCTATGCATTTACAATGGAAGAGATAAAGGCAAAGAAAGAACATATTCAAGCAATGATTGAAATAACATCTGCATTGACCGACTTGGAGTTTAATGATCTAGAAGGCTGCAATGATGCCAAGGCAATGTGGGACAAGCTCATATTTGTGTATGGCGGTGATGAACATGTTCAAAGAGAAAAAGTGGATAGTCTAAGAGGACAACTTGAATCTATGAGGATGAATGAAGGTGGGAACATAACCTAGTACAGTACAAGACTAAAGGAGATTGTCAATCAAATCAAAGGAGCAGGAGGAACCATTGAAGAAAAGGATGTCACAAGTAAGTTATTGAGAACCCTTTTACCTGCTTATGCAATCCGAGTCTCTGCAATCAATGAATTGAGGTTTGTACCCAATATGCCAGTTTCTTTGGATGCTACTATTGGTAAGCTACATGCATTTGAGTTAAGTAATTTTGATAATAGTGGGTCTTTGGTAAATAAACTTGAATCTCCATTTAGTTCTTTTCATCTTGATGAATCTGATGATTACAATGAAAGAAAGTATAAGTATTCTGAAGGGAATCATAGTGGAGCAAGCGAAATATTTCGTAAGAACATGGAAGAAGTACACAAACTGTATGAGGAAATCAGAAAGCAAGAAGAGTTTGAAGCACTATTAGCTAGAAGGTTACCGCGAGGCAAAGGTAAGTATAAAGGAAAACTACCTTTGAAATATTTCAATTGTTATAAGATAGGGCATATGGCTTCTAACTGTCCTGACAAAGATTCTACTGAAAAGAGATTACCGAGATGACAGACAGAAAAATAATCATTATAGAGGACATCGAGACTTCGGAAGAAGAGACAAAAAGTCATGCCTAATAGCCGATGAGGAATCAAATGATGATAAATTAGATGAAACTGATACAAAGGAAGTAGTTTATGTGGCTATCAAAGATGGATTAGATGAAGAAAGGTATGAAGAAAAATCCCTAATATCTCACATAAATACTAATGATTCTTGGATCATAGATAGTGGATGCTCACATCACATGACAGGTGATAAACACATGTTTGTTATGTTAGAAGATTATGATGGAGGTTATGTAAGATTTGGTAATGATGCACCATGTCCGGTAAAAGGTAAAGGATCCATAGCACTTCTTGACAATGCTAAATGTAATGATGTTTATTGGGTTGAAGGTTTGAAATACAATTTGTTGAGTGTAGCATAGCTAAACAATATAGATTACCGAATAGAATTTCATAAAGGAATTGTCAAAGTTCATGACAAGCATGGAAAGTTAGCTACTACTGGGACTAAAACAAAAGGTAACACATTTCATCTTGACTCAACTAGGAACAAGTGTCTGTATGGAAAGATAGATGATACCTGGTTATGGCATAAAAGATTTTGTCATGTAAATTTTGATAATCTGATCAAAATAAGTAAGAAGCACCGAGTAAGAGGTCTACCGAGTTTGGAAAAGCCTGAGAATGCTATGTGTCGAGGATGCTAGATGGGTAAGATGACAAGATCAAGCTTTACAAGTAAGTCCTACACTTCTAAGGGAATTTTAGATCTTGTGCACACTGATCTTTGTGGTCGTATGAAAGTTTAAAGTTATTATAGTGATAAATATTTCATATTATTTGTGGATGATTATTCAAGGATGATGTTAGATATGTTTTTAAAAGAAAAATTAGAAGCTTTTCAAATGTTTAAATGGTACAAGGCAAGAGTTGAAAATGAAACAAGAAGACAACTTAAATGTCTTAGATCAGATAGAGGAGGAGAGTTCACTTCTGATGAGTTCAACTTATTCTGCAATGATCATGGTATAAAAAGATAAGTCTCAGCACCGAGAACTCCACAGCAAAATGGGATAGCTGAGAGAAGAAACAGATCTATTGTGGATTGTGCCAGAACCCTAATGATTGAAAAGAAAGTGCCACAAACATTTTGGAGAGAAGCAATAAGCATAGCAGTTTACACCCTAAACCGAGTACAACTAAAGAAAGGAACTTTGAAGACACCATATGAAATCTGGTATGACAAGAAACCTAATGTAAGTTACTTCAAAATCTTTGGAAGTAGATACTATGTACACAAAGATGATAGAAATGGAAAGTTTGATCAGAAAAGTGAAGAAGGAACATTTCTTGATTATTCTTCTAGAAGTAAGGCATTTAAATGTCTGATCAAATCATCTAACAAAATAGTAGAAAGTGAAAATGTGAAAATTGATGAATTTGCAGAAAGAAATGATGAAGGAAATTCCAAAGAACCAGAAGATTATGAAGGATTTGTATATGTTCAACCGCGAAGTCCTACTGAGAAAGTTGCTGAAGAAAATGAAGATAATGTCCAGTTACCGAGTGATGAAGAAGATCATACAGAACCTACCGAGCCTGTGTTAGCCAAGTATGTCAGAAGGAATCATGCATCAAGTCAAATTATAGGAGATAAAGATGATCCAGTGATGACAAGGAACAAACTGAGATAGAACACATGTCTGATATCTGAATTTGAACCGAGGATAGTGAAAGAGGCATTTAACAGTGAAGATTGGATAAATTCTATGACAGAAGAGATTGATCAAATCAAGAAGAATGACACATGGACACTGGTCCTAAGACTGAAGGACAAAAATGTAATCGGTACAAAGTGGATTTTCAGAAACAAGTTGAATGAAAAAGGTGAGGTCATTTGAAATAAAGCAAGACTAGTTTGCAAAGGTTATGCTCAAGAAGAAGGAATTGATTATGGTGAGACTTTTGCACCTATGGCAAGACTTGAAGGAGTAAGAACATTGTTGGCATACGCTGCTTACAAAAATTTCAAGGTATATCAAATGGGTGTCAAATCTGCATTTCTGAATGGTACATTAGAAGAAGAAGTTTTTATTGAACAACCTGAAGGATTTGTTGAAGACAAGAATAAAGATCAGTTATGTAAATTGAACAAAGCTTTATATGGTCTGAAACAAGCACCTAGAGCATGGTATGAAAGATTGCACTCTTATTTGATCAAGATTGGTTTTATAAGAACAAGTGAAAATAGTAATATGTACATGAAGAATGATGAAAATGGAATACTGATCTCAACCATATTTGTTGATGATATTATATTTTATGGAAAAGACTCTTTATGCAAGAACTTTGGGAATGAAATGAGCAAAGAATTTGAGATGTCATTAATCGGTGAGATAAAGTATTTTATAGGTTTACAAATACTGCAAATGAAAAATGAGATTTTCATTACTCAATCCAAGTACATAAAGGAAATCTTGAAGAAATTTGGAATGGAGGACTCAAAACCAGTAAGTACTCCTATGACTACCAACTGTAAATTATCAAAGAATGATGAATCTGCATCTGTTGGTGAGACACTTTACCGATCCATGATTGGAAAGCTACAATATGTTGTTCACAGTAGGCCAAACATAGCACATGCAGTAGGTATAGTTGCAAGATTTTTTGCAGATCCCAAGGAAACACAAATGACGGCAATCAAGAGAATTTTCAGATACTTGAATTTTCACTTCTCAGCGGAAGAAATCATGTTTTAGTTCTTTTACTTTTTGGCATTATTGTCAAAGGGGGAGAAGACTATTGGATGGGGGAGAAGTCTAATGATAGGGGGAGAGCATTTCAGAATCTCACAACAATCTGAATCCGAAACAATTAGGTCAAATCAATTGGTTTTGCCATCAATGCCAAAGGGGGAGATTGTTGGCATTATAACAGACAATAAGAGATTGTTGGCATTTCAATAAGGATATTGAGAAGGTTGTTGATGATTATGGATATAACTGATTAAGGATGATTACTGTCTTAATATTATTATTTTGTCATTGATGTCAAGAAATTGATTTTCTAATTCAGTATGATGTTGCCATATCTTAAGAAGTATGATTTGATGAGTATAAAGATGTCGGTAAAAGACACAGAAAGATTGTGATGAATAAGGGGAGAAATAAGTTATTCAATGGGCAACTATTATGGAGTTAGACAATGATGAGATCATGATGTTTAGATTGTTTTGATATCCTACATATGTTGTTGATTGTAAGGTTAATACTATACTATGTTACCGAGCAAAGAACCTAGTTGGTAAACCCTAAGGAACCTAGTCAATAAACCCTAAGGTTATCGCTATCGGTTAATGAAGGCGGAATGTCTATCGAGTGAAGTTTAGTATTTACCGAGTTGCAACCGAGCTGTAATAGAATGCATTAAATGATTAAATGTGTTATTTAATGAAGGAAGCTGATGAGCTGGAATTGATTAAATGATTGGTATGTCGTGTATGAAGTTTGTTAAAGAATCTATGGCAAAGGAAAATCGGCAAGAAGGATCTACAGCGCAGATTGAACCGCATTACCTTAGCACAAGTTCCAAGGCGAGGTAAAACATTTTTAGATCGAAGGATACATTGAACCTGGTCAAGTTTAAAGATCTGATGGCTATGATTGATCATGGGATATGTGATCAAGGAGATTCAGCGGTTAGCAATTGTTTATAAATAAGGAACTATTGATAAACAATGAATGCGGGCAAGTGTAAGCACAAAGATGCTACATAGTGATTACCGAGCATGAAAGCTTGAAGACCTATTTGATTAACAGAGTATAGAGCCCAGCAGAGGGACAAGATAAGTCCTATGACTAGATTGTATTGAGCAAATAAGAATTTGCTTTAGCATTTCAGATGTGAAGTTGCAGATAGATTTTTATTACTGTTATTTTGTGAAGTGATAGAAAATCTCTTAACCGAGTGGACTTAATAGTCTTATTTGTAAAACCCTCTAGCAAGGTGACATTCTGATTCAGTGTTTGAAACCCTTTAACAAGGTCACCTCTAACAAGGTGAAGATCCTAACAGATCTGAGGGAAATCCCTTAATCGGGTCACATCTAGCAATGTGTTTGTAATCTTTAACATGATTTGCTTCTAACCAAGCATACTCTAGAAGAGTATATTTCTTAGTGGGTCTAAAATCCCACAGTGGTTTTTCCCTATTTGGGTTTCCACGTTAAATTTGGTGTTATGAGTGTTATGATGTTTATATACTTATGAGTTTGCATGTTTAGTAGTTTTGGTTAAGTTGCTGAAGTATATGTTACCGAGGTTGAATCTGTTGTTTTTATGGAAGATTAAGTTTGTATGATTCACCCCCCCTCTCATCTTGTTAGCTATTGGATCTGTACTTACATTAAGTATCAGAACTATCACCACTATGTAGCATGATTTGTCTTTGTTTTTCTTGAATCTATACTTGTTATGATATCCAAGGTTAGGCTTAGATGATCTTTTAACTCTTTCTTCAAATCTTGAATTCCTTTTAGGGCATCAAGATGCAAAATGACCAATCTTATTACATGCAAAACATTTAAAAGGTGCTTTTCCTTCATACTTACTTCCTACCGGTCTTTTTGGTACTCTTCTAGCAAATAGTGCTTCAAGTTTCTCAAACTCATCATCTTTTATTTTCATATCTTCCAATTCTTTTGCATATAAACCTTTCCAATCTTGCTTACCAGTTGTAGATGTAGATGCATGAAAAGCAAGTTCTGTCTTCACAGCTCCAGAAGGTCCAAATTCCTCAAGCTCAAAAGCAGATAGTTTCCCAACCAAAGTATCTTTATTGACAGATGTATTAGCCATTGTTCTCAACTCATTAATAGAAATAGCCTTTATTTTGTAAGCTGGTGGCAGGGCTCTCAGGACTTTAGAAACAATTTCATCTTCGCTCAGAGTTGCACCACAACATTGAATTCCCATAACAATCTCATTAACCCTTTCCATGAATGCAGTAATCCTTCATCTTCTTCCATCTTCAGGTTTTCATATCTCACCCAATAACCATTGAGTTTAGCAATCTTCACTATAGGGTCATCTTCATTAAGAGTCTACAACTTATCCCATATAGCCTTTCCAGGTGATTTGTTTGTTAATCCCATTATTTGTTGATCAGAAAGTGCATACAAGAATCATTCTCAAGCTCCTTGTCCAGTTTTGTTGGAGGAGGATTGCCATATCCTGGATTAAAGGGTTTGACACTATTCTGTGTGATCTCCCAAATCTCCTTGCCAAGACATCTCAGATGAGTCTCCATCTGAATCTTCCATACTGTATAGTTGATTCCTTCAAGCCTTGGTATATCCCTTCGAAAGATAGCTCCAAAAGAACTGGATGAACTTGAACTATTAGTCACCATAGGATCTTCCTCAAGAAATTAAGCTTTTTGCATAGAGTACCAAAGCTCTGATACCAATTGTTAGACAATTCAAATAATCGGAAGACAACTGAGAGGGGGGTGAATCAGTTGTCACAAATTACTGGAAACATTAGCAATTTAAGCTTTAATATCGGAACCCAAAACATTAATACTAGAATATAAGTTAATCAAATTAAGCATACAGTAATCACAGAATAAAATACATCCACACAACACCAATATTTGTACATGAAAAATCTGGTAAAGGGAAAAACCATTGTGGGAAGCCTACCCACAGTCAAATAATACTTCTATAGTAAGTATGTGAATTACAATAAAGGGGCCTGCACTTGCAAGAAGGCCAATAGCCTAGAGCACATTGCTCATCACAAAAGGAGCCTCACTAACTACATATAAATCCAGACTACAATCTGAAGAAGTGTTGAACTGCAAAAGATAGCATCTCCTATGCCAGAGTACAGTTTTGGTTAAGCTCAATACCAGAGGACTAAATCCTTATACACAAACCCAATTCGATCTCCAATGATCAACCAACTCCTTTGCCTGAATGATATTACATTATTTGCACATTGCATTCCTTGACCATGACCTCTTGCATTAACCATGATGATATACAATGAGATCATACATCTATTTATACAAACCCTCGACCATAAACAATCGGGTCAGCCACTAGATAATAAATCGATTACATAATTACAAACCATGTCATCCTAAGACCAAACAAATAATATCAACATATAACACATCCCGAAAATACAGCAATAGGTCCTATCCACATGTTACATCAATATCGGTCCATAACCTAGATCAACCGGGACCAAGTATAGGTCCACAGGCTTCAACAATGATCTCGAAACACCAAGTATCAAACATGATCACCAACAGCATCCTAAAACTCCATCAGAAGTTGCACCAACACCAGTTATGCAATTCATCAAAGATCTCTATCAAAAGCTTTGTCAGTGAAACCCTCACCGGAACCAGAAACCAATCTTCTAAGTAAGCAGGATAGCATCCAATCACCAGACTAAAACCAACTGGCCAAGTATGAGTATGAGTATCATGAACAAGACAATTCCATCACCAGATTATACCAGAGCCTACCAGATCATGTCAGATCCAAGTTAACCAAAAACCACTCATCCTACCAGGACCAGAAGGTTGTCGGTAAAGCATTCAAATAGGTAGTGTTGACATGAATGACAAAACATCAATGCAACACATAATCAATTCCACCAAATGGCCAACATAAATATGCTGCACAGAAATGTCATTTTTGTTATTGCCAATTTTGGGAGAAGGGATAACATTGTTCATTAATTATTCAGCCTTAGGAGGGAGAGCATCACTACATATGTTTAAATCATCCTCTTGCCTCACAATGTGTTCAATAGGATCCTTAGGGGAGAGAGAATTAAGGAAATTGATTATGCTTTCATCTTATTTCTTTAAGTCATATTTAGGGATAAGACAAACTTCAAGGCAAGGAGAAGCATTTCTCATTAATGCATCATCTCTAGTGGGAATTTTGTTGAAGTCAAAAGAGAAAATGCCATCACTAGGAAAAGTAGGGATAATACCATCTTCTTGCATGAAATGATCCCTATGAGGGGAGTATTCTTTAGGAGGGAAATGAACATATTTCTCTAAAGATTCATGCTTAGGAAGGAGATCTTTGAAAGAAGTGCTCATAACCTCTTGTTGCACTAACATGCCCCCATTGATAAGACCAAATTTAGGAGAAGACAAGTCAATTTCCATCAATACCTTTTCACTTAGAGAGGCATAATGTAAAGAAAGTAAAGTAATACTAGGAAAGGTGTTTATGATATCATCCTCTTCCTCTATGATATCTAAATGGGAAGGGCACATTTTAGGAGAATTGTCAATATCACTCTTCAAATATTCATCCGTAGAGCATGGGAGAGTTTTGAAGGGGTTGACTACAAATCTTTTAGGCACTAAAATGTTGTCATAGATAGGAAGAGGTTCTTTAAGAGATGGAAAAATTGAAGCAAGAGAAGCTAACCCATTATCACATTTATGAAATGAATGCATCATGACAACAATTTTCCTCTTTCAAATGATAACATATGCAAAATAGAAGGAAATGTTCAATCTTAACCAATGAAAGAACTCAAAATGTTGATTTAGAAAATTAAATTTATGAATGAAATGTGTTCCCAAATTAGATCTAAAATAAAAGATCCAAATTAAGCTATCCACAAGTTCAATTATGAATTGAAAAATTAGGGTTTTAACAAAATTGACCTCTAAATTTTTTAAATTTGCAAGGAATTGAAACTTGTAAATATAAATTTGAATTTGAAATAGAAAAAAAACACTCAGATCTAAGAACATAAATCAGAATTAAAGAAGATTGGATTCATGTCAGGTTCACTAAAATGCGGAGGGGAAAAACCGAGACCAGGTGACTAGGACCTAATCCCACTTTTGCCAACACATTGGGAATACGAAAGAGCCTAGGGAGATATCTCAAATTGGATACTTCTTTTGAGAAAGAGAGAGCCAAGGATTATCTCTTAGGGTTTCTACTCCTCTTGTTGTAAATGAGGATAAGATGTGAAAGATGGATCAACTAGAGAAGGATATAAACAATGAAGGGTACATAAACTAAAATTGAAGAAACTTGCAAATCTGAAACTGAGATACTGAAAGCAGAGAAGGGGGAGGAATTTGGATGTGTACCTGATACTAAAAAATGATCCAAACTGACTAGGAATAGGACGCCATGCCCCTTTCCCTGATGATCTGACAAAAAGATGCAACTAAAGGGCTCAAATCCTAAGATCCTAACCCTGCACCCTGTCAAAAATAACTAAATTTGAGGGGGACCAGGGTGCCACACCCCTATCTTGGGTAGGAACAGGGTGCCATTCCCCTATTCGTGATGGATTTGGGGTAGTCTAAGACTTTTAGACTGTCCTTGTGCCTTCTGCTAATATGTAAGTCCTCTGGGGTACCTGTACCTACACTATAGCTGAAAAGAGAGGGTTTGGGTGGCTATGTAGGGTTTTTCCTCAGTCAAACCCCTATGTTGGTGATTTCCACCTCCACAAATAGCCAATTTGTATAATAAAATAGTGTGTGAAAAAATATTTTGTGTGTGCAAGACCCTAGGATGAATGCGAACAATCTAGAGCAACCTTAAAGAGTAAACCCTAAATGCTTGTAATTGAAAAAGTAAATTCTCTAAATCACTGATGAAAAGTGATCTAAAGCATGAATTTAAATATGTAAATTTATGTAATGAAACTCATATAAAGACATGAAAACAACGTGAAATCAGACCCAACCCCTAAGGGAGGGGTACAAGCCAATCATCAGTTGGTGATCTCCTATTACTCTTCAATTTCTTCAAGGCTCCTAATTGATGATGAATGCTTGACAAATACTTGATGAATTCTTGATGAATGTTGTTGAATTTTGTTGAAGACCCCAGATAGGCTTCTCTTTCACTACATAGAAGGCTCCTTATGCTTGCTAGATCCTTTCGCCAAAATCTCCTTTTCCATAGATTAGATCTTAATTCTTAGTCCCTTCAAATCAAGAAAGAGAGCTCTTATGTATGAAACCCTAGATCTTGATTTTTTCTTTAGGCCGACCTATGATTTTAATTTCCTGCCAATTTCTTGGGGTTAATCATTATAATATCATAGAATTATTCTCCCAAAATTTTGAGAAACATATCGGGGACTATGTGCAAAGTGCACATGGTATGACCAACTTTTCACCAAATTTTCAAGGTAGTTAGATATGATGATATTAGAGTCAATCTCAAAGTTATAGTTGATTTCGAGATGTTTTGGTATGCAAACTCAGGCCTTAAAGGTCAAAATAGGACATAATTAGGGTTTATGATTTAATGATTTATTTGAGGAATAAAAGAAATGATGAATAATGATGAACAACAAATACCCTAACTAGTACTGAGAGGGGGGGTGTGAATCAGTACATACAAATACTTCTCCACAACTTATCAAGTTAAACAATGCTAACCGGTTGTCTTCATCACTAAACTTAACCATGGCAATACCGGTTAAACATAGTAAGACTTCAAATAGCTTAAATCAGTAAAACTGAATACTTCAAATATCATTCAACACTTGATAACTACTTCACCCATATACATATGTACATGTTGTATCAATGATACCAAGACCATTAGCTCTGCATGCATATTCACCTAAACAAAGAATACTCAATCATCACATGAAAAATGCACAACTCATGACACATAGATTTTTCATGTGAAAACCCAAATGGGAAAAACCACGGTGGTGATGTATACCCACAAGCATGTTTTGAACTCTTTTGAAGTCTTCTTTGTTAGGAGCCTAGTCTAGTTAAAGAATTTACAATAAGGTTCTGCTAGGAACCGATCCTATTAAAGATCACCCGGTTAAGGGATGGCTATATACCCTATTAAAGGTTACCTCGCTAGAGGATTTAAAGAACTCAATGAAATTGAGTCACCTAGTTAAAGGATTTATAACAAGCCTATTAAAGCTACTCGGTTAAGGGATTTTCCTTCTGTTGAAATGGTTAGAAGTCAACAAGTAAAGCTTTGATCTGATAATAGCACTACTTGCTAAGGTAGATCCTTTTCAGCTCCTCTCCTCTGCAATCACACTCTGCAGGTTTCACACTCTGGTTTGACAAGAATCTCAACATGCAGACACAAAAACAACATTTTCCAACAACAACAATATCAAAACTCATTGACCTTATAGACAAGAATTAGGTCAGTAACATAAACCCTAAACCCTAAGTATTTTAGGTTTGCAATTACAAGCGGTCCAATCCTGACTGTCCAAACACTTTTCATAGAATAAAATGATCTAAATAGATCTCAAGTCACTCGGCATCGTCTGATCTTCACCACATCTGGAAAACGGTAACCCATCATGTGCTCTTCATACACCGCTCAGAAAATCGCACATTCCCGAGGTAGGAATTCAATGCATTCAATCTCCACGTGCAAAATCTTCAAGGAAATCCTTCATGTGCACACATCTAACGTGGCATCCTGATCCTTATCCTTAACATTCATAAAACACCATTGGTTGCACCGCACAGATCATACTAGAAACCCTAAAACTAAACAAAGACTACCAACCGGTAGTTCTTAGTGAACCCCGACACCAGTCCACTCCATCCTCATTGACCAAAACCGCTTCCACTCTTCATACCAGTGCATACCGGTGTACTTGCTTGAGCACATATTGACATCAATGATGACATACTTTATCACCGCTTCATCATATGCCAACAATCTCCCCCTTTGGCATTGATGGCAATACTCAGTGTATCATTGCTCAGTATATGTACCATGCTCAATAGCATATACCAGTTTTCATATACCGGTTCAAATATTTGTACTCTACCATACAACCACCACCATCTAGACTGGTCAGTGTGTACTCTACCATATATCTTCATCATCAGATATCTTTTCCCCTATCATATATCTTCTCCCTCTTTGACAACAATGCCAAAGTCGAGGCATAAGCTTCCATACTCTACTATGTTGCTCCCCCTATGGAGTAGCATCCTTCAACACATCAACCCTATAAGATTTGTCACTATGGTACCTGACTAATGTGGAGCACACAACTTTAGTTTACTTCATGAAGGGGTAGAACCCCCAATTCACCTCTCAAATAGGTAAATGTATTCTTGAGTAAGGGCTTAGTGAATATGTCTGCTAGTTGCTCCTTACTGGAAACATGTTCTAATACAACCTCTTTATTCTGAACATTTTCTCTCAAGAAATGATACTTTAGTTCAATGTGCTTTATCCTAGCATACAATACCATATTTTTGGAAATATTGATTGCACTAGTATTATCACAGAAAATACTCACTGGTTCAAATATAGGCACTTTGAAGCCATTTAGTACATGCTTCATCTAGATTTCCTGAGTGTAATTCATAAATGTTGCCACATATTCTGCTTCAGTTGTAGACTGGGAAATACAGCTCTGGTTCTTGCTTGTCCAGGAGACTAATCTTCCACCAAGGAAGAAAGCTCCACCGGTTGTGCTCTTCCAGTCATCCACATTACCTGCCCAATCTGCATCAGTAACACTTCGAGATTAAAATCACCATTGTATGGATACCACAATCCATAGTCAATAGTCCCTTTCAAGTATCTAAGAATCCTCTTTACTACTACCAAGTGGGATTCTCTTGGACTCTTCTGAAAATGACCTACTATGCACACTACATGAGCAATGTCCAGTCTGTTGTGCACCACATAGTGCAACTTATCAATCATTGACCGATACTCCTTCTCATTCGCCAACGTTGAATCATCTTCCTTAGTAAATTTACATCCGGTCACCATTAGTGTAGCAACCGATTTTCTCTCCTCCATGCCAAAGGTCTTCAATACCTCTTTGACATACTTGGACTGGGTAATGAAGATAACCTCTTTCATTTCCTGAATCTGTACACCAATGAAGAACTTTATCTCTCCAATGAGAGACTGATGAATAATGATGAACAACAAATACCCTAACTGGTACTAAGAGGGGGGGGTGAATCAATACATACAAAAACTTCTCCAATAACTTATCATATTAAAATAATGCTTAACTGGTTGTCTTCATTCCTGAACTTAACCATGGCAATACCAGTTAAACACAGTAAGACTTCAGACAACTTGAACTTGTAAAACTGAATGCTTCAAATATCATTCAATACTTGATAACTACCTCACCCATACATATGTGCAAGTGTTGTATCAGTAATCACCCATACATATGTGCAAGTGTTGTATCAATAATACCATAGCCATTAGCTCTGTATGCATAGTCACTTAAACAAAGAATACTTAATCAATACATGAAAAATGAACAACTCGTGACACATAGATTTTTCACATGGAAACCCAAATGGGAAAAACCACGGTGGGGATGAATACCCACAAGCTTGTTTTGAACTCTTTTGAAGCTCGCTCTATTAGGAGTCTAGTCTGGTTAAAGACTTTACAATAAGGTTCTGCTAGGAACCGATCCTATTAAAGATCACCTGGTTAAGGGATGGCTATATACCTTGTTAAAGGTTGAAACCCTATTAAAGGTTACCTTGCTAGAGGATATAAAGAACTCAATGAACTTGAGTCATCTAGCTAGAGGTTTTACAATAAGCCTGTTAAAGCTACCCGGTCAAGGTATTTTCCTACCATTGAAATGGTTAGAAGACAATAGGTAAAACTCTGATCTGATAACAACACTAAATGCTAAGGCAGATCCTTTTTAGTTCCTCTACTCTGCACTCACACTCAGCAATTTTCACTCATTGGTCTGGCAAGTATCTCATCACTCGGAAACACACATAATGTTTGCCAACACTTACAATAACAAACATCATCGACCTTATAGACAACAATTAGGTTAGTAACATAAACCCTAAATCCTAATTATTTAGGTTTACTATTGCAAGCAGTCCAATCCTGACTTTCCAAACACATTACATAGAATGAAACAATCTCAAACAGATCACAAGTCATTCTGCATCATCCATTCTTCACCACACATAGAAATCAGTAACCCATCACGCTTTCTTCTCATACCGCTAAGAAGAATGTTCATTCCCGAGGTAGACATTAAATGCAGTTGATCTTGACATGCAAGATCCTCAAGGAAATCCTTCACGTGCACAAAACTGATGTGGCATCTCGATCTCATCCTTATTTCTTAGCTAACTCATCACAGAATATCATCGGTTGCATCACACAAGCTAGATTGCCAAACCGAAAACCCTAGAGATGAGACTACCAACTGGTAGTCACACTTAGTGAAACCCTGACACTGGTTCACTACATATCTTCATACTGGTTCTCCAACTTGATCATCAATAACAACTTCTTCCAATATTCATACCAGTTGACCTATACTTATTAACATCAATGACAACATGTTATTATTATATTATCATACTGGTTCATCATATGCCAACAATATCCCCCTTTGGCATTGACGTCAGTACTCAGTGTAGCATTGAAACTAAAAACATCATAGATCAGTGCATCTAAAATATCTTCATCAGATATCTTCTCCCCTATCATATAGCTTCTCCCCCTTTGACAACAATGCCAAAGTGGAGGCACAAGCTCCCATACTCCACTATGATGCTCCCCTTATGGAATGGCATCCTTCAACATATCAATCCTATAAGATTTATCACTGTAATACCTGACTAATGTGGAGCACACATCTTTAGTTTACTTCATGAAGGGGCAAAACCCCTAATTCACCTCTCAAATAGGTAAATGTAGTCTTTGATAAGGGCTTAGTGAATATGTCTACTAGCTGCTCCTTACTAGAAACATGTTGTAATACAACCTCTCTGTTTTGAACTTTCTCTCTCAAGAAATGATACTTGAGCTCAATGTGCTTAGTTCTAGCATGCAATACCGGATTCTTGGAAATATTGATTGCACTAGTATTGTCACAAAATATACTCACCCATTCAGATATAGGTGCTTTGAAACCATCAAATACATGTTTCATCTAGATTACCTGAGTGTAGTTCATAAATGTTGCCACATACTCTGCTTCAACTATAGACTGAGAAGTACAACTCTGCTTCTTACTCGTCCATGAGACTAGTCTTCCACCAAGAAAGAACGCTCCACCGGTTCTGCTTTTTCGGTCGTCCACATTACCTCCCCAATCTACATCGGTAAATACCTTGAGATTAAAATCACCATTGTATGGATACCACATCCATAATCAATTGTCCCTTTCAGGTATCTAATAATCCTCTTCACTGCTACCAACTGGGATTCTCTTGGACTTTTCTAAAAATGAGCTACTATGCCCACTGCATGAGCAATATCTGGTCCATTGTGCACCGCATAGTGTAGCTTACCGATCATTGACCAGTACTCCTTCTCATTCACCAATGTTGAATCATCTTCCTTAATCAATTTACAGTTGGTCACCATTGGTGTACCAACCGGTTTTCTCTCCTCCATGCCAAAGATCTTCAATACCTCTTTGACATACTTGGATTGGGTAATAAAGATACCCTCTTTCATTTGCTGAATCTGTAGACCAATGAAGAACTTTATCTCTCCAATGAGAGACATCTCAAACTCTTTCTTCATTTCATCTACAAATGCATCGCTCATTTCATCATCTCCTCCAAAGATTATGTCATCTACAAATACTTCACAGATCAGAATCTGATCACCTTCAGATTTCAAGTAGATTTTGCTATCCTCACTTGTTCTCTGAAATCCTATCTTTACAAGATGAGAGTGTAAATATTCATACCATGCCCTAGGTGCTTGTTTCAATCCGTACAAGGCTTTGTGTAATCTACACACCATGTTACTATCTTTTGATAAGGCACACCCATCCGGTTGCTCAATATACACTTCCTCTTCTAGGATTTCATTCAAGAACGTAGACTTCACATCCATCTAGTATACCTTAAATCCCTTGAATATTGAAAATGCAAGTAGCATTCAGACACCTTCTAGTCTAGCCACACAAGCAAATGTTTCTCCATAGTCTTCTCCCTCTTCCTGAGCATATCCCTTGCATACAAGTCTTGCCTTGTTTCTTACAATTGTGCCTTCTTCATTTAGCTTATTCCTAAAGACCCATTTGGTACCTATGACATTCTTGTGTTCTGGTCTAGGTACCAAAGACCATGTTGCATTCTTTTCTATTTGGTCTAGCTCCTCTTCCATTGCCTTAATCCAGTCTTTATCTGTAAGTGCTTCTCTAGAAGTCTTGGGCTCCAATTCAGAAATCATGCAAGAGTTTTCTTTCACCTTTCTTCTTGTGAGTATCCCTACATCTTTATCTGCTATGATCTGCTTCGAATCATGATGTAGTTTCACATATCTAGGAATGACTCTAGTTGGTTCTGCTTGCTTTTCCTCTTCTTCTTCACTAACTTCGTCTTCTTCACCTATTGTAGCTTCTATCGGTATAGGAACACCGAGGTCTTTACTTGTTTCTTTCTTAACTAGTTCCCAGAAGGCTACACCCGGTTCATCTTCCACTTTCTCGCCACAGGTTTCCTCAGGTTCCTCAGGGGATTCATCAACCCTGACATTGATACTCTCAACAATTTTCTGTGTTTTATTGTTGTAGCACTTGAGAGATTTACTTTTAGTGGAATATCCCATAAATATTCCCTCATCACATTTAGTATCAAATTTGCTCAGATGCTCACCTCTCTTGATGTAACACTTATTGCCAACTACTTTAAAATAACTCACAGTGGGAGTCTTCTCGGTCCAATACTCATAAGGGGTTTTATCATTACCTTTCTTGATGAGTACCCGATTCATAGTATAGACTGCAGTGCTCACCACTTCTCCCCAAAAATTGTGAGCAACCTTTCCTTGGATCAGCATTGTTCTGGCCGCTTCAACTAAAGTCCTGTTATTCCTTTCTGCTATGCCATTCTATTGTGGTGCCCTTGGGGCAGACAACTGCCTCTTGATACCGCTGTCTTCATAGTACTTGTTGAATTCATCAGAAGTGAATTCACCTCCTTGATGAGTTCTTAGGCATTCTATCTTTTGACCACTTTCCTTCTCTACTAATGCTCTAAAGGCTTTGAACTTTCCAAACTCCTAACACTTTTCTTTCAAGAATGTGACCCACATCATTCTTGAGTAGTCATCAGTAAGAGTCATGAAATACCTATCTCCCTGAATACTTCTAGTTTTCATAGGACCACATAGGTTGGTATGCACAAGATCAAGTAAGTTCTCTGCTAAAAAATACTTACCTTTGAAAGTTGAGGAAGACATCTTCCCAAGTTGACATTCTCTGCACAAAGAATTCTCTGGTTTGTTAAGAAAAGGCAATCCTCTTACTGCCTTGATCTTACTCGCCTTTACAATATTATCAAATTTCATATGACAAAGTCTCCTATGCCATATCCAACTGTCATCAAACTTCGCCATCAAACACCGACTTATCTTGGCATTCAAATGAAACAAGTTACCTCTGGTCTACTTACCAGTGGCAATAAGTTCACCACTTTTTCTAATTATACTGCAGACTCCACCTTTGAACTCCAGAATGGGTCCTTTATCATTTAGCTGAGCAGCACTCAACAGGATATGCTTAAGACCTTCTACCCAGTAGACATCATCCACACTTCTCTTTCCATTCACTGAGATGGATCCTTTACCTTTTACCAAGAAAGGTGCATCATTGCCAAATCTGACAACACCTCCATCATATTCTTCTAGAGACAGAAACTTTCTCCGATCACTAGGCATGTGGTGAGAAAAACCACTATTAATAATCCACTCATTAGAGTTCTCAATGCGAGAGACAAGTGCTTTCTTGTCAAACACTTCTTCCTTTACAGCTACAAACACTATGTCCTCATTCTCTTCATCCTCAAATTCTTCATCAGTAACACCTTCATCCACTGCAACAAGAATTTATTCTATTTCCTCCTTTGTACTTTCTAAATCTCTACAGTTTATCCTTATTGTCATTGTTAGGATAGTTAACAGTTATATGCCCTGTCTTATTTCAGGAAAAACATTTTAAAGGAAGCTTATCTCTGTATTTCCTAGTGCCTTTTGGAAGTCTCTTGGCAAGAAGAGCTTCAAACTCCATCAGAATCTCTTCATCATCCATACCTCTACTTTGCATGCATTCATAACTGGTAGTTACTTCTTTTCCTTTTCTGGTTGGTGCAACAGATGCTCTAAAAGATAACTCAATCTTCTGAACATTGCCATCATAGCTATTCAACTCATATGCAGTCAACATTACAATGATAGAGTCTAAGGATACCTTGGTTTTGTCAATAGACCTTAGTTCTTGAATAATAGGAACTCTAATTGCATAGACCGGTAACAATCTCAAAAATTTACTGACAATGGTGGCATCATCAATTGTTCCACCGGTGCTCTTGATATCTCCAACAATAGTCTTGATCCTTATGCCATATTGTTGAATGGTCTCACCTTCAACCATCCTCATGTCTTCAAATTTTCCTCTAAGGCTCTCTTCCTTAGCTTGCTTGACATGCTCATCACCGCCATAAATAGTTTTTAGTGTGTATCATGCATCGTTAGGAGTGTCCTTATCTTGTACCTCAATGATCTCAATATCAAACAAACTGCTAATAAGGGCTTGCATGACTTGCCCATTTTCTTGAATCTCTCTTTTCTGATCGTTGATTAGAATGCTAGTGGGGATTACATAGGCATTCTCAACATAGCTCCAGTGTTGAGCACCCAAACTCTTGATATAGATCTTCATTCTGTCCTTCCATATTTTGAAGTTATCTCTATTGAACTTAGGACCTTCCCTCTTCATCATTAAAGCAAGATCTTTTACCTCAAGCGGTTAAGCTTATATCACTGAGGACTTGGAGTTGCTCTGATACCAATTGATGAATAATGGTGAACAACAAATACCCTTATTGGTACTGAGAGGGGGGGGTGAATCAGTACATACAAAAACTTCTCCGACAACTTATCATATTAAAATAATGCTTAACTGGGTGTCTTCATTACTGAACTTAACCATGGCAGTACCAGTTAAACACAGTAAGACTTTAGACAACTTGAACTTGTAAAACTAAATGCTTCAAATATCATTCAATACTTGATAACTACTTCACCCATACATATGTGCAAGTGTTTTATCAGTAATACCATAACCATTAGATCTACTTGCATAGTCACTTAAACAAAGAATACTTAATCATCACATGAGAAATACACAACTCATTACATAGATTTTTCATGTGGAAACCCAAATGGGAAAAACCATGGTGGGGATGAATACCCACAAGCTTGTTTTGAACTTTTTTGAAGCTCGCTCTATTAGGAGCCTAGTCTGGTTAAAGACTTTACAATAAGGTTCAACTAGGAACTGATCCTTTTAAAGATCACCCGGTTAAGGGATGGCTATATACCCTGTTAAAGGTTACCTTGCTAGAGGATTTAAAGAGCTCAATGAACTTGAGTCACCTTGTTAGAAGTTTTACAATAAGCTTGTTAAAACTACCCGGTCAAGGGATTTTCCTACTGTTGAAATGGTTAGAAGACAACAGGTAAAATTCTGATATGATAACAACACTATATGCTAAGGCAGATCCTTTTCAGTTCCTCTACTCTGCAATCACACTCTGCAGTTTTCACTCACTGGTATGGCAAGTATCTCATTACTCGGATACACACACAAATTTTGCCAACACTTACAATAACAAACATCATCGACCTTATAGACAACAATTAGGTCGGTAACATAAACCCTAAATCCTAATTATTTACGTTTACTATTACAAGCAGTCCAATCCTGACTGTCCAAACACATTACATAGAATGAAACAATCTCAAATAGATCACAAGTCATTCTGCATCATCCATTCTTCACCACACATAGAAATTAGTAACCCATCATGCTTTCTTCTCATACTGCTAAGAAGAATGTTCATTCCCGATGTAGACATTAAATGCAGTCCATCTTCACATGCAAGATCCTCAAGGAAATCCTTCACGTGCACAAAACTGACATGGCATCTTGATATCATCCTTATTTCTTAGCTAACTCATCACAGAATATCATCGGTTGCATCACACAATCTAGATTCCCAAACCGGAAACCCTAGAGCTGAGACTACCAACCGATAGTCACACTTAGTGAAACCCTGACACCGGTTCACTGCATCTTTTCATACCAGTTCTCCAAATTGATCATCAATAACAACTTCTTCCAATATTCATACTGGTTGACCTATACTTATTGACATCAATCACAACATATATTATTATTATTATATTATCATACCGGTTCATCATATTCCAATAGAGACATCTCAAAGTCTTTCTTCATTTCATCTTCAAATGCATGGCTCATTTCATCATCTCCTCCAAATATTATGTCATCTACAAACACTTCACAGATCAGAATCTGATTACCTTCAGATTTTAGGTATATGTTATTGTCCTCACTTGTTCTTTGAAATTCTATTTTCACAAGATGAGAGTGTAACCATTCATACCATGTCCTAGGTGCTTGTTTCAATCCATATAGAGCCTTGTGTAATCTACAAACCATGTTAATATCTTTTGATAAGGCAAACCCATCCAATTGCTTGATATACACTTCCTCTTCTAGGATTCCATTCAAGAACGCAAACTTCACATCCATCCAGTATACCTTAAATCCCTTGAATGCTGCAAATGCAAGTAGCATTCGAACACCTTCCAGTCTAGCCACATGAGAAAAGGTTTCTCCATAGTCTTCTCCCTCTTCCTGAGCATATCCCTTGCATACAATTCTTTCCTTGTTCCTTACAACTATGCCTTCTTCATTTAACTTATTCCTTAAGACCCATTTGGTACCTATGACATTCTTGTGTTCCAATCTAGGTACCAAAGACCATGTTGCATTCTTTTCTATCTAGTCCAGCTCCTCTTCCATTGCCTTTATCTAGTCTTCATCGGTAAGTGCCTCCCTCATGGTCTTAGGCTCAAATTTAGAAATCATGCAAGAGTTCTCTTTCACCTTTCTTCTTGTGAGTATCCCTGCATCTTTATCTCCTATGATCTGCTTCAGATCATGATGTAGTTTCACATATCTAGGAGTGACTCTAGCTGGTTCTACGTGCTTTTCCTCTTCTTCTTCATCTCCATCTTCTTCTTCACCTACTGTAGCTTCTATCGGTATAGGAACACTGAGGTCTTTACTTCTTTCTTTCTTAACCGGTTCCTAGAAGGCTACACCCAGTTCATCTTCCACTTTGTCACTGCAGGTTTCCTCGGCCTCCTAAGGGGATTCATCAACCTTGACATTGTTACTCTCAACAATTTTTTGAGTCCTATTATTGTATCACTTGAGAGCTTTTCTCTTAGTGGAATATCCTAGAAATATTCCTTCATCACATTTAGCATCAAACTTGTTCAGATGGTCGACTCTCTTGATATAACACTTACTACCAAATACTTTAAAATAACTCACAGTGGGAGTCTTCTCGGTCCAATACTCATAAGGGGTTTTAACTTTACCTTTCTTGATGAGTACCCAGTTCATAGTATAGACTGCAGTGCTCACCGCTTCTCTCCAAAAAGTGTGAACAACCTTTCCTTGGATCAGCATAGTTCTGGCCGCTTCAACTACAGTCCTGTTATTCCTTTCTGCTATGTCATTCTGTTGTGGTGTCTTTGGGGCAAACAGTTGCCTCTTGATGTCGTTCTCTTCATAGTACTTGTTGAATTCATTAGAAGTGAATTCACCTCCTTGATTGGTTCTAAGACACTTTATTCTTCTACCACTCTCCTTCTCAACCAGTGCTATAAAGGCTTTGAACGTTCCAAATGCCTCAGACTTTGTCTTTCAAGAATGTGATCCACATCATTCTTGAGCAGTCATCGGTAAGAATCATGAAATACCGATCTCCCTAAATACTTCTTGTTTTCATAGGACCACATAGATCGGTGTGCACAAGATCAAATAAGTTCTCTGCTGAAAAAGACTTACCTTTAAATGTTGAGGAAGGCATCTTCCCAAGTTGACATTCTCTACATAAATAATTCTCTGGTTTGTTTAGCAAAGGCAATCCTCTCACTGCCTTCATCTTACTAGCTTTTACAATATTATCAAAATTCATATGACAAAGTCTCCTATGCCATATCCAACTGTCATCAAACTTCACCATCAGACACTGATTAATCTTTGCATTCAGCTGAAACAAGTTACCTCTGGTCTACTTACCAGTGGCAATAAGTTCACCACTCTTTCCAATTATACTGCAGACTCCACCTTTGAACTCCAGAATGAGTCCTTTTTCATTTAGTTGAGCAACACTCAAAAGGTTGTGCTTAAGACCTTCTACCCAGTAGAAATCATCCTTGCTGCTCTTTCCATTCAGTGAGATGGATCCTTTTCCTTTCACCAAGCACGGTGCATCATTGCCAAATTGGACAACACCTCCATCATATTCTTCTAGAGACAAAAACTTTCCCCGGTCACCAGTCATGTGGTGAGAACAACCACTATCAATAATCCACTCATTAGAGTTGTCAATGTAAGAGACAGGTGCTTTCTTGTCAGACACTTCTTCCTTTATAGCTACAAAAACTATGTCCTCATTCTCTTCATCCTCAGATTCTTCATCAGTAACACCTTCATCCACTGCAACAAGACAATTTCTTCTTTTTCCTCCTTTATACTTTCTAAACCTCTCTGGTTTATCGTTATTGTCATTGTTAGGATAGTTAACAGCTATATGTCCTATCTTATTGCAGGAAAAACATTTTAAAGGAATCTTACTTTTCGGTGCCTTTTGGAAGTCTCTTGGCAAGAAGAGCTTCAAACTCCATCAGAATCTCTTCATCATCCATATCTCTACATTTCCTGGATTCATAACTGGTACTTACTTATTTTCCTTTTTTGGTTGGTACAACAGATGTTGTAAAGGCTGGCTCAATCTTCTGAACACTGCCATCATAGCTATTCAACTCATATGTAGTCAACTTTGCAATGATAGAGTCTAAGGATACCTTGGTTTTGTCAATAGACCTTAGCTCCTGAATAGTAGCAACTTTGATTGCATAGACCGATAACAATGATCTCAAAACTTTACTGACAACGGTGGCATCTTCAATTGTTCCGCCAGTGCTCTAGATATCTCCAACCACAGTATTGATCGTTATGCCATATTGCTGAATGGTTTCCCCTTCAACCATCCTCATGTCTTCAAATTTTCCTCTAAGGCTCTCTTCCTTAGCTTGCTTGACATGCTCATCACCACCATAAATGGTTTCCAATGTGTCCCATACATCCTTATGATTTTCCTTATCTTGTACATCAATGAACTCAATATCGGGCAGACTGCTAATAAGGGCTTTCATTACTTGCCCATTTTCTTGAATCTCTCTCTTCTGATCATCAGTTAGAGTGCTAGCGGGGATTATATAGGCATTCTCAAAATAGCTCTAGTGTTGAGCACCCAAACTCTTGATATAGATCTTCATTCTCTCCTTCCATATTTTGAAGTTATCTCTATTGAACTTAGGACCTTCCCTCTTCATCATTAAGGCGGGATCTTTTACCTCAAGCGGTTAAGCTTATTTCACCGAGGACCTGGAGTTGCTCTGATACCAATTGATAAATAATGATGAATAACAAATACCCTAACTGGTACTAAGAGGGGGGGGTGAATTAGTACATACAAAAACTTCTCCATAACTTATCAAGTTAAAACAATGCTAACCGGTTGTCTTCATCATTGAACTTAACCATGACAATACCGGTTAAACACAGTAAGACTTCAGACAGCTTAAACAAGTAAAACTAAATACTTCAAATATCATTCAATGCTTGATAACTAATTCACCCATATACATATGCACATGTTGTATCAGTGATACCAAGACCATTAGCTCTGCATGCATATTCACCTAAACAAAGAATACTCAATCATCACATGAAAAATGCACAACTTATGACACACAAATTTTTCACATAGAAACCCAAATGGGAGAAACCATGGAAGGGATGAATACCCACAAGCTTGTTTTGAACTCTTTTGAAGTCCGCTCTGTTAGGAGCCTAGTCCGGTTAAAGACTTTACAATAAGGTTCTACTAGGAACCGATCCTGTTAAAGATCACCCGGGTAAGGGATGGCTATATACCCTGTTAAAGGTTGAAACCCTATTAAAGGTTACCTCGCCAGAGGATTTAAAGAACTCAATGAACTTGATTCACTTGGTTAGAGGATTTACAACAAGCCTGTTAAAGCTACCCGGTTAAGGGATTTTCCTTCTGTTGAAATGGTTAGAAGTCAACAGGTAAAGCTTTGATCTGATAACAACACTACTTGCTAAGGCAGATCCTTTTCAGCTCCTCTCCTCTGCAATCAAACTCTACAAGAATCTCAACATGCAGACAAAAAAACAAAATTTGCCAACAACAACAATATCAAAACTCATCGACCTTAGAGACAAGAATTAGGTCGGTAACATAAACTATAAACCCTAAGTATTTTAGGTTTACAGTTACAAGTGTTCCAATCCTAACCATCCAAACACTTTGCATAGAATAAAATGCTCTAAATAGATCTCAAGTCACTCTGCATCATCCGATCTTCACTGCATCTGGAAAATGGTAACCCATCACATGCTCTTCATACACCGCTCACAAAATCGTACAATCCCAAGGTAGGCATTCAATGCATTCGATCTCCATGCGCAAAATCCTCAAGGAAATCCTTCACGTGCACACAGATGATGTGGCATCTTGATCCTTATCCTTTACATTCACAAAACACCATCGGTTGCACCGCACAGATCATATCGGAAACCCTAAAACTAAACAGAGACTACTAACCAGTAGTTAGACTTAGTGAACCCCGACACTGGTCCACTTCATCCTGGTTGACCAAAACCGCTTCCACTCTTCATACCGGTGCATACTAGTGTACCTTCTTGAGCACATATTGAGATCAATGACAACATACTTTGGCATCGCTTCATCATATGAAAACAATAAAAAGGGGCTCAGTTAGGGTTAAAGGCCCAGTTTTATGATGTGGGGAGTCATGAAGTATGACTTTAGATTTAATTAAATTAATAAATTAAATTCTTAAAGGGAAATTACAATGCAAGATGAAAATTCACTAAGGCGGGTGCTAAACTAAGCGTAGAATTGTACCACCCTAGCAAGGGTGTACAATTTATGACGCTACAACTGTGTTTGTTATTCCAATAAAAAATCCTACCATCATATTTTGTGATAATCAAAGCGCTATACAAATCTCAAAAAAATACAGTTCATCACCAAAGGATGAAACACATCTAGATACATATACACTACTTTTGGGAGCTGATTCGAGAAGGCGTCATCAATTTTAAGTATTGTTCTACATTGGAACAGATTGTGGACATCTTCACCAAAGCCTTCACCCAAAGAAAGTTCCTTCATTTGCAAGCTTTGCATGGGATGCAACATTTGTCTACTCTAGGAGGGGCTACTTAGTCCTTCATTTTCTCTCTCTTTTTAGTGGTCTATTCCTCTTATGAGGGGGCTTGTTCTTTTTTGGGGGATTTCTATGTACATGGGTACCTAACATGGCCTCATTTGTCAAGATCAATCTTTCCACCCACCTAAGCTACACTTAAGGGGAGTGTTAGTGCAGGTTTTTAATTTTTCCTTATGTTAGGGGGTATTTATTTTCCTACGCATATTATTTAAGCTTTCTTAGGTTATTAGGAGTGGTTAATATGAGGATATATGGAAAAATACTTCAAGCTACATATGTAACTCCCACCTACTCATGGGTAGTTGAGTTACACACCCTCTTTTGTCTTGTTGTGTGATGAGGAGGCATCAGACTGGAAGGGTAACCTTGAACCAACCAGCCTCTAAGGCTCACAAACTCAAGCAAATCCCTACTACCAAAGGGTCCTTACACAACACCAAGTCAAACAATGGTTCAATGACACTAAACAATACCTTGGGAGACTCAAAGGCTCCAAAGAAAGGCTTTATTTAGAGTCAACTGCAAGATTTAAGGCAAGGTTTGTAAAGTTGTCATAGATTCAGGGTCTACTGATAACATTGTATCTTTGGAAGTAGTAAACAAGTTGAACTTGGAGAGGATACCCCATAGTTGTCAATATAGGGTCATTTGGTTGAACAAAGGGCAACGTATACTCATCAATGAACAAGCATGGGTAGAGTTTAGTATTGGGGGTTATAAGGATAAAATTTTGTCTGACATCCTTCCAATGGATGCTTGCCATCTTTTGCTTGGAAGACCATGGAAGTTTGATAGAAAGGCTCATCATGATGTAGAAAATAATGCTTACTCTTTTCAAAAGGATGGTGTGACTTTTAGGATATAGTCAGTGGTAGAAGGGGACCCACAACATGTAGGATCTAGTGTGATGATGGTGGGGGAAAAATAATTCCTTGATACACTAAAGGAGGAAGGTGGGGTAGGCTTTGCTTTGATTGTGAAGCCCAATGAAGAAAGAAATAAGGGTGTGAGTGAGGTAGGACCTAAGCAGGTCAGGGAGCTGCTAGAGAGGTACAAAGGAGTGGTTGTAGAAGACATGCTTGATTCCCTGCCACCTATCAAAGATATTAGTCATCAGATTGACCTCATACCAGGAGCAGTATTCCCTAACAAGGCAGCATATAAAATGACCCCACAACATAATGAAGAGATAGCTAGGAAAATTCAATAGCTCCTAGATAAAGGGTTGGTGAGAAAGAGCCTTAGCCCATGTGCAGTACCTACTATTTTTAGCCCCAAAGAAGGATGGGAAATGGAGGCTTTGCACTGATTTTAGGGCTATCAATAGGATAACCATTAGATATAGGTTTCCTATTCCTAGGATAGAGGATCTAATGGATTATTTGGGGGGAGCTACCTATTTCTCCAAGATTGATCTCAAGAGTGGGTACCATTAGATAAAGATAAGAGAGGGGGATGAGTGGAAGATTGCGAAAACCAATGAAGGGTTGTATGAGTGGCTTGTGATTCCTTTTGGTCTTTAAAATGCCCCTAGCACATTTATGAGACTAATGAATGAAGTGTTGCAGGAGTTTATAGGGAAATTTGTGGCAGTCTACCTTGATGACATATTGGTGTTCAGTAAGAGCAAGGAGGAGCACTTGAAACACTTGGAGATAGTATTGAAGCAGCTGCAGGAGCAGAAGATGATGATAAATTTAGAAAAGTGTGACTTCATGAAGTAGGAGTTGGTGTACTTAGGCTTTGTCATCTCTAAGGGTGACTTGAAGATGGATTCTTCCAAGGTAGAGGCTATTTTGAACTGGCCTACACCTAAGAAAGCAGGAGAGGTAAGAATTTTTCATGGTTCGGAAACATTTTATAAGAAATTCATTAGGAATGATAGTGATATTTGTGCACCTATATTAGAAACCATCAAGGGTGGTGGTAAGGTGAAGTTTGTGTGGACCAAAGAAGAAAATGAGAGTTTTGAGTGTTTAAAACAGAAATTTGCCAAGTACCCAGTCCTAGTATCACCTGATTTCAGTAAGGTCTTCACCATTGAATGTGATGCAAGTGGGTTGGCTATAGGAGCAGTATTGAGACAAGAGGGGAGACCGGTGGCCTTTTCAGGGAAAAACTAAATGAAGCAAAGAGGAAGTATTCCTCATATGATTTAGAGATGTATGCCATGGTACAAGCTCTGAAAAGTGGAGGCATTACTTGCTTCCTAAGGAATTTATTGTGTATACTAACAATCATGCTCTTAGTTTTTTGAATGGATAGGAGAAGCTCATTCATAGGCATATGAAATGGGTTGAAAGTCTTCAAGAATACACATTCATCATCAAGCATAAGAAAGGGGTAGCCAAAAGGGTTGTAGATGCTCTAAGTAGGAGGGTGTTGACGGTGCAAGAAGTGTATTTGCAGAGTATGGGTGTTGAAGCACTCAAAGGATTGTATGAAGAGGACCAAGATTTCAAGGAGGTATATAAGGTATACAGTGAGTTTGCAAATTCTTTGCATGGAGAGTTTTCTGACTACACCTTGCAGGATGGTCTTTTGTTCAAGGGGTGTCCATTATGTATCTCGAGGTGTTCAATGAGGGATAATGTAGTGAAGGAGAAACATAGTGGTGGTTTAGGAGGTCACTTTGGACTAAATAAGACCTTGGACCTAGCTAGGAGATTTTAGTTTTGACCAAGGATGTTGACCTATATCAGAAAGTTTGTGGAGAGTTGTACTGTGTGTCACAGAGAAAAGGGGGTCTCAACCAATGCAGGGTTGTACCAACCTTTTCCTATACCAAGTAGACCATGGGAAAGTTTGAGTATGGACCTTGTGATGGGATTACCCAAGACAAAGACAGGTCATGACGGTGTGTTTATTGTGGTAGACAGGTTCAACAAGATGGATCACTTTATTTCTTCTAAACCACAAATGATACTAGCTATATTGGAGGATTGTTATTTAGAGAGATTGTTAGAATCCATGGGTTTCTTTTGAGTATTGTATCTGACAGGGACAACAAGTTTGTAGGGCATTTTTGGAGAACCTTGTGGAAAAGTTTGGGTACAAATTTGTCTTTCAGCTCAGCCTATCATCCTCAGACTGATGGGAAAATTGAGGTTGTGAATAAGTCCTTGGGAAATAATCTTAGATGTTTGACAAAGGAGCATGGAAGTAGTTGGGATGTCGTGATACCTCAGGAAGAGTATGCCTATAATGATTCAACAAACATTATTATAGGTTTGAGTCCTTTTGAAATTGTGTATGGTTGTCATCCAAGAGGAGTTTTTGAATTGAGAGATGTTCAGGGGTTGGACAAGAGGAGTGGACATGCTAATGAATTTGTAGAGGCTCTGAAAGAGGTGCACCAACAAGCCAGAGATACCATACACAAGAAAAATCAAAATATTAAGGAAAGAGTGGATCAACGAAGGAGAGATGTGTAGTACCAAGTGGGTGACATGGTCATGGTTCATCTTAGCAAGGACAGGTTGCCCAAGGGAAGCCATAGCAAGTTGATGATGAGAAGGATTGGACCTTGTAGAATTTTGGAGAAATATGGTCCTAATACTTATAAAATTGAACTCTTTGATGATATTTCTATTTCACCTATATTTAATGTTTCTGGTCTAAGATTGTATAAGAGTCCTACTGCAAGAGAAAGTGCAGGTGAATCTATTCAGGAAAGTGAAGAATGGATAAAGCACTTACCACCTAAGGAGCCACCTAAGATGGAGTGCATCTTAGATAGAAGGGAAGCCAAGAAGACAAGGCACAAGACTTATTTTTAGCACTTGGTTAAATGGAAAGGCCTTCCTATCTTAGAAGCTACATGGATGCTGGAGGAAGATATCAAAAAGCAGGGTGGTGATTTGCAGAAGTTGGTCTCTAAGAGGACTTGAGACAAATTTCACCTAAGTATGGTGTAGGAGAACCTACCTATGAAGGAATGAGCCAAATACAAGATGATTTTCTATTATTCTAAGATGAATGTAATAAGACCCTATGGATCCTTTTTTTATTTCATTGTCCTAGGAGTGTGAAAAGTGTGTCCATGTTTGGGTCAAATTGTCATCTAGGGCCTTTTAGAGAAAATTGAGTCAATAAGGGTCACAATGGTCTAAATTGAGGGATCAAGTGGCCAAAGGTTTATTTGAGTCAATTTTTATGTTTTAGAATCAAATATAATCATTTTGGGGGACTATGATAGTCAGGAGTCTAAGTTGGTTGAATAATGCAAAAATTGTCATATTGTCAATTTGTTGTCATGACAATTTTGCACTTTTTGTAAGTTGTGATTCTCCAACAGTTCGTTCAGTTTGAAAAATGATTGGAGGTTGTGTTCTTTTGGGGTAAGCACCTTTAAGGACCCCAAACATCGAAATATGTAAGTTGGGTTGATTTTGGTTGATTTGGAAAGGAAATTGAAGCATCAAAATTGTTGGAAACTAAGAAAACCGTCTAATTTATGTTGATTGCATACTGAAGGTGGATTGACAAGAATGATCATCACATAAATCCTGAAACTAGATCATTTTAAAAAAAATTTGCATTCGGTGTGAAGTCTTGAAGTTGTCGCTGCCCCATTCTACAAGCAAATCTCTATCGGGTAGCCTAAAACCCTCAAACCCCTAGGGTTTGACTGCAATAATGTGTTTTGGCCTATCAATCCTTAACTAAACACTCTATCATTATAGGAGATGATAGGCCACTGTATCATATATCATTTTCAAAATCCATTAAGAGGACACAACAGGGCGAAGAGGGTGGAGAACTAACCCTAGTTCTAGCATCTCTATGTGACAGACCGGTTTGATGAGTGCAGTGCGTGAGAATGAAGTGGTAGAGAACTGGAAAGAGGTTCGAATCTGGTAGAAGATTACTTTGGAGGTTTACATAACATTTCATGGTTAGTGATGGTCACCAATTAGGAGAAACAAACCAGTTTGTGGAAGGCGTTCAATCAAATAGGTCTAATAGCCCTATTAGGTCTATTAGTGTAGTATAGGTTGGGATATTTGCAAGTTGGTCTAGTACCAGAAAGTGAAATATTGTTGATAAATCCCAAAAGGGTGTTTGAAAATATAATTTGTTCGCCTAGATCCTTAGGGTGTCAAAAATTATCACGCGATTCCTTCAAATGGAGGCCTGATTGCAACTAGGTCTGTTTGTGGGCAAGTGAGTCAAAATTGATGTTCCGGTGGGTCTAAACCATGAAATCTTGTTTTATTTGTGTTAAGGTGTTGTGAGAACACCCCTCCAAGGGTTGTTGTATTGAATTGGTCAAGTGGGCCATTCAAACCCCTAAAGCCTAGTAGTAACCCACTCATGTATGCAAGGGTGTGTGTAGTCACACAAGACTTGAGAGTGTTAGTTGTTTGAAAGTGGACATATTGGAGCCTTTGAGTCTCCCAAGGTATTTTTTAGGGTAATTGAACCATTTCTTTAATTGGTGTTTTGTAAGGACCCTTTGGTAGTAGGGAATTGGTTGAGTTTGTGAGCCTTAGAGGTTGGTTGGTTCAAGGTTATCCTTCCAGTCTGTTGCCTCCTCATCATTGTGCCACCTCACATAACCACTATGTTGTCATTTCCTAAGTGGTTTATGGGATATTTGGGTTTCTCACCCTCTTTTGGCTTGTTGTGCCACCTCACATAACCACTATGTTGTCATTTCCTAAGTGGGTTTGGGGTAGTTGGGTTTCTCACCCTCTTTTGGCTTTATGTGCCACCTTTATAACTCCTTTTTTATTTCATGTAAGGAGGTTATGCCACATGTTTTGGCATTTACCAAGTAGGTTAAACCTCCCAATTTTTATGGGGAGTGTGAGTTAATGCACCTCTTGGATGTATATGTTATTATTTTTCTATATAATAAGCACTTTACTCTCACCTTCACCAGTTCAGTGATAGCTTGATGAGAGTCTTCTCAAAATTGTCTTCTTTGTCTCTATTTTTCTCTCATTTCAGATTTCCCTTCATTCAGCTATTTTGGTTTTTGATCATCTATTGCTTGGTGTTGCATGTGATCTATGACCAACATCATTTCCTGGCTCGATTCTTGCTTCTCGCATAATCCAACATGGTGTGCCTTCTTGAAAATTATAATTGTCATTGAACATGTTAATTTTTAGTTAGACATTGATTCTTATTGCATTTATTCCATGGTGATGGGTAAATGATGATTTAATTTCTTCTTTTTGGTCAAAAGCATAATCCAAAACTGTCATACCATATGAGGGAGTTGCCCCTCTCAAATGTAGAGGAAGATCACACATTGGTCTTTGTAGGATTTTGCCAAGATCAAGGGCACAATGAAAAGCATAAAAGAGACAATAGAATGACAAGAACAAACTGTATTCTCATCAATATGCAAAATGATCAACTGGATTAACCAATACAATGAATATAGGCATGCTTATATAGGCAAGGCCATGTGGATGTATGAGCACACAAATATGACATGTGGCTCAATGAGAAACAAGGGTAGGTAAGAAATACTAGGGGTAGGTAGGAGAAATAATATAATATTCCACAAGAGGTGGATGACCCACCGAATGTGGAGTGTAACAGCAAAATAAGACCACAAAAGGTGGAATTTCTCCTACAAGCTCTATCCCTATGTGCATACTTCCCTAAGTATCTCAAATCCAAACTACAAAGAGATGCATTATCCTAAGTTAACTTAAGTAAGTGTAATAATATCCAAAATGAATATTTATTTACACCAACACCCCCCCTTAAGTGCAACTTAGGGGAATGAAGACTCAAGTCAACAATGCAAGATGGGTCCCAGCTACTAGGCCATGATAGGTACCCATGTACAATATGCATATGCAAGCAAAACTATGCAATGCAATCTCTCACAAATGGAGAAAGGGAGAAAACCCAGTGGGAAAAAACTCCCCCCCAAAAGAGAGATGAATGTACAAAAGACTCTCAAAGAAGAAGGACAAAACCTCAAAGAGGGAAAAGTCCCCCCCATAAGAGAGGAAGGAGAAGTCAACTGACCCCCCCTAATGACACATCCCTCACCCCCAAGAGAGCTCACAACTGCTGGAACTTACTCTCAGTGAAAGGTTTGGTGAATATGTCAGCAACCTGCTCTGCTATAGGACAATACTGGAAATCAATGACCTGCTCCTAAATGAGCTCTTGGATATAGTGCATATGAATCGCGATGTGCTTGGTCCACTGGTGCTGGACCGGGTTCTTTGAGATTGCAATAGCACTCTGATTGTCGCAATGTAGAACTGTCGGTTGTGGAGTGGTGAATCCAAACTCAGTGAGAATTTGCTGGAGCCAAATGGTCTCAGTCATTGCGTTAACAGCGCCTCGATACTCATCCTCAGTTGAAGAGAGAGCAATAGCATGTTGCTTCTTGCTCTACCAACAAATGGGGCCCAAACCAAGGTGAAAACTGTAACCAGAAGTAGACTTATGATCAACTAGATCGCCAGCCCAATCGGAGTTGGTGTAACCAACCAAGCAAAGTCATGTGCCTACTGCATAGTGAATCCCATAGTGATGTGTACCCTGGATGTAATGAAGGATGTGTTTGGCAGCTTTCCAATGAAGCTCATGTGGTTCCTGTATGAAGCGGGAAACCATGCCAACTGCAAATGAAATATCAGGGCATGTATGAGTCAAGTAGATGAGACTACCCACAAGCTGACGATACAAAGTAGCATCAACTAGTGGAGAAGAACATTGAGCCTCAAGCTTGACTCCTGAAAGAAAGGGAGTTAGGGAAGGCTTACAATCAGCCATATGAAAGCATGCAAGTAGATCAAGAGCATACTTGGGCTGTGATAGTGTAATCCCGAAAGGTGACTGTGAAATCTCTATCCCGAGAAAGTAGTGCAAAAGACCCAAGTCAGTCATAGCAAATCTGTCATGCAAAGTAGATTTGACCCTGCTAATGATGGATGAAGTACTCCCTGTAATGATCAAGTCATCAACATAGAGCACAAGTATCAAGTGAGAATCATCCTATCACAAAATGTAGACATTTGGATCAGAATGATACTTGGTGAACCCTGCGAAGAGAAGAAGGGAATCCATCTTGGCGTACCAAGCCCTGGGGGCCTGCTTAAGGCCATAGAGAGATTTCCTTAGTCTACAAACCAAGGAAGTATCCTGGATGAAACCCTGTGGCTGCTCCATATAAATCTCCTCATCAAGATCACCATGAAGAAAAGCACTCTTCACATCCATCTGATGTACATCCCAACCATGAGCTGTAGCAATAGCAAGTGTCAAACGAATTGAGTTCATCTTGGCTACGGGTGCAAAGGTCTTAGTATAGTCAACACCTGCAACCTGCGAGAAACCTTTCGCAACAAGCCGAGCCTTATACTTATCCACACTACCATCCACTGCAAACTTGGTCCGATAGATCCATTTACATCAAACCATCTTTCTCCCCTTAGGGAGATGGACTAAATCCCATGTGTTGTTCCTCATCAAGGAACTATATTCTTCCTCCATAGCTTGGTCCCACTCAGGAACCCCTGATGCTTCCCTAAATGTCTATGGATCAGAAGCGGTAGCAATGAATGCATGTGGAAGATCCTGATATTGTGATCGAGTTCTCCGTGTATCTGAAGGATCCCCAACTAGAGAAGCTACAGACTCAAGTGTCTGTCGAGCCCAACGAGGTCTAGGTGGAGGTGGAGAACGAGGCTCCTCAACTTCAGGTGGACCCTGCGGAGGTGTAACCCTGCGAGTCGGAGTTGAAGGAGTCTCATCATCTGAATCACTAGCATCACTATCCACAATGGAGGAAGGTGGAGGAGGTAGAGAGGCTAAGCTAGGAGAGCTTTCCTCAAAGTGAACACTCCTCTCAATGAACACCTCATGTGTCTCTGGATCCATCAATCTGTATGCCTTAACACCCTCAGGATATCCAACAAATATGCAAGGCTGACTCTGAGGTTCCAATGCCTTGCGTTTCTGTGGAGGTATGCGAGCCCATGCTAGACACCCAAAGATTCTGAAATGTCTCACAATCGGTTTCCTACTAGCCCAAGCTTCAAAAGGAGTAATACCTTGCAAAGCTTTGTGAGGAACCCAATTCTGGATGTGTGTGGCACAACTGATAGCCTCTGCCCAAAAGGCGGGATCAAGAGAACGTGCATGTATCATACAACTAGCCATTTATTTGAGAGTTCTATTCTTGCGTTCTGCAACCTTGTTCTGCTGTGGAGTGTATGCGACAGAATGCTAAAGATCAATCCCCTCAAATGTACAAAAATCCTCAAGTCTCTTGTTCACATATTCCCTTCCATTATCTGTGTGAAGAATCTTGACCACTTTCCCTGATTGCTTCTCCACATGAGTCTTGAAGTCCTAAAATCTATCAAACACTTCACTCTTATGAATGAGAAAGTAGACCCAAGTGAAGCGGGAGTAGTCATCAATGAAGGTAAGAACATAGCGGGCCTTACTAAATGAAGGTGCTAGAAATGGACCTGCTACATCGCTGTGAACAAGTTGAAGAACTTCCAAAGCTCTCCAAGTTTTCCCTTTATCAAACTTCTCTTTGGGATGCTTGCCCATGGAACAACCTGAACATACACCCTCTAAAAAACTGATTCGAGGTAGACCTATGACCATGTCTTTAGTGCTAAGCTGCTGAAGATAGCGGTAGTTGAGGTGACCAAACTGCTCATGCCATAGCTTACTTTCTGAATTTGAATGAGTAAGCAAGGCCCTAGAAGGTGAACTTGGCACAAAGTGGGAGAATGAATAAATCCTTTTCATTGACTTGTCCCACTGCTACCAAGGCATCATCATCAAGTTCCTTTACCACAACTGAATCTGGTGTAAACTCAACCTTTTTCCCATTCCCATAGTGAGTGATTTGGTAGATGGAGAGAAGGTTGGTAGACAAGTTAGGAACATAGAGAACATTCTCAAATGTTCCATCATCCATGTCAACTGAACCTTTCCCTTCAACCTCTACTTGTGTATCATCACCTATGTAAATGTGAGGTACCTTAGATGGCTCCAATGAAGAAAACTGCTCCTTTGTAGAACCCATGTGATATGAGGCACCCGAGTCAAGTATCCATTGCTGTGAAGAACCTGTTGTAGCCACAAATGCTTGCCCTTTTCCCTTAGACTGTGAGGAAGAGGAAGGAGATGAATCCTTCTTTGTGTAGGTGGATGGCAAGTTGATGTTGTTTTTCTTAAGAAGATTGGTTAACTCATCAACTTGCTTTGCGTGGCATCAATGCTCATCATGACCATACTTCTTGCAATATGCACAAGTTGGTTTATCCTTCTTAGGTGGTGTCCCCTTCTTGGAAGAGGAAGAAAAATCACCTTGTGATGGAGAGGATGATTGCCCTTTTTCCTGGTGTGGCTTAGACTTAGAGTGCTTCTTCTTCTTGTTGGAATCTTTGCCTTGACTTCCTTGATTCCCTTGATTAGCCACCAAAGCCTTGGACTTTGAAGACTTTGAGAAACCCCATGTTCAACAACTTAGATTGTTCCAATATCAACATTTCTGTGAAAGCATCAAATGAAGGCATAACATAAGAACTCCCCACTATCAAACGATGAGTTTGGAAGCTAGATACAAATGCAGCATATTCTGGTGCAAGCTTGTCCAACAAGTTGAATATCAACTGAGCATCCTTTTTGTCAATTCAACAATCCTTAAGCTTTGCTCTTAGCTCATTTGCTTTGGTGACATAATCTTGGATTGTATCAAAACTCTTGGGATCCAAGTTGGTGAGCTCATTGTCAATCTGATAGCCTATGATTTCATCAACTTGTCCATACAATTTCTGAAACATATCCCAAGCCTCTTTGATTGTTTTACACTTCTCAATGTGAAAAATGAGGTCATCTGATACATACTTGCGTAAGGTTCCAAGAGCCATGCAATTCTTTGTGAGCCATTCTAATTGAGCATTTGGATCAGCCTTAGGATCAGGTGGTGCTATTATTGTTCCATCTATGTAGTGTGTGAGACCCTTTTCCATTAATTTACTCCATACTTTAATTTTCCATGATGCATAATTATGTGGAGTTAGAGGTGGAAATTTATTAGGACTCATTGCAACAAAAATGGAAAGAGCACAAAGAGAGGCACAATCACACAAGACACCCCCCCAAATTCACTCAATCAAAGAACCCCCCCCAAATGTGATGATTTTGGCACTTTATAAGTAGTGCGTATACAATGGGCCACTTGCAAAAAATGGCAAAGTGGACTTCTGATTTACAATTTTACAACTGCCTCAATAAGGCCAAAAGAGACTCAAATTGATAATGCAAGAGATCTAACTAAGATCCAAGCAATTTACAAGTACCTAATAGGCCAAATAAGACCAATATCTGAAAGTACAATTTCCACTCAAAATATCTAAAATCTGATCATAGATTATGAAAGTAGATGAAAAAATAAGCACTTAAAAAAAAATGACACCTGAAAAGGAGGTCATATGAGCTCAAATGAGGCCTTTGAAGTTGCAGAATTGAGGATTGGACAGGTACAGCTGAGAGAATCCAAAAATTCAGAAAAACCTGTGCACCAAAATCATAAAATAACTACACCACTGCGAAGATCATGAAATTTTAGCCCATTTCAAAAAAAATTGCACCAAAAAAGGAGCAAAAATGAGCAAGATATGGCCTTTAAAAGTTGGACTGCAAAACTGAAAAGCCCAATGAAGAGGGGTCAAAAAAATTTCAAAAAATGCTGATGTGGCGCTGACGTCAGCAATTCACTATGTTAAATTTGACGACCGTATGACCGTCGCGAAAACTTCGCCTCCCTGCTGACTGGGCGTCCGTACTGTACAGACTGCTGACTGGGCAGATGACTAGGGTGCCATACGGATGCTGATGTGGCACTGTGCAGTGGCGTACGGACGGCCTGCGTGGCATGGGTGACGTGGCGTATGGAGGTGACAGGGCGTATGGATAGTATGCCGTGTGTGCCGCATGGCGGGGTCCCGACAGCTGACTGGGCTCCATGTGGTGGCCGAGGTTGACTAGTCGGTCGCCAGAGATCTTTGGCCGGCGGCGGTGGCTGGGTCCCGGCGGCGCGAGAGAAGATCTGCAGCGGCGGCGAGAAGGAGACGGTCACCGGAGGCGGGAGTGGTCCGTCGGAGAGCCGGGCCGAGGTCGCCGGAGGTGGGAGCTGGTGGAGCTGGAGAGCGGGGCCGGGAGCCGAGGCGGCGTGCAGAGCGAGGCGGCGACGAGAACAGGTACGTGGCAGCGCCGACAACACCTGCACAAAGGGTACGAGCTTACAACGCAAGGTACTGCAGAGTATGGGGGGTCTGCAAACCCCCAAAAAACAGCGAACAAAATTTTTTATTTTTTTTATTTTTTTTTTATCGCTATTTTTTTTTCGATTTTTTTTTTTTTTCGAAAAATAAATTTTTTGAAATTTTTTTTCGAAATCCGTACAATAATAGCCAAAATGGGAAAAAAAAATTTCTCACCAAAATAGGTCAACTTTATAGTCGAAATTTATGGAAACGGCCTCCCGGATTCAACGGTGATGTCCAAATCACTGTATGACGCCCCCAAAAATTGAAGATCCCCAAATCCAAAAATAGAAGCCTTCCACGATGTCTCCAAAAACTAATCAATGAAGCCCCAATAGCTCTGATACCATGTAGGATTTTGCCAAGATCAAGGGCACAATGAAAAGCATAAAAGAGACAATAGAATGACAAGAACAAACTGTATTCTCATCAATATGCAAAATGATCAACTGGATTAACCAATACAATGAATATAGGCCTGCTTATATAGGCAAGGCCATATGGATGTATGAGCACACAAATATGACATGTGGCTCAATGAGAAACAAGGGTAGGTAAGAAATACTAGGGGTAGGTAGGAGAAATAATATAATATTCCACAAGAGGTGGATGACCCACCGAATGTGGAGTGTAACAGCAAAATAAGAGCACAAAAAGTGGAATTTCTCCTACAAGCTCTATCCCTATGTGCATACTTCCCTAAGTGTCTCAAATCCAAACTACGAAGAGATGCATTATCCTAAGTTAACTTAAGTAAGTGTAATAATATCCAAAATGAATATTTATTTACACCAACAGTCTTTATCGATAGGGTAAATAAAGCTAAAAAAAAATTAATTTCTTTATAAAGATAAATCTATTTACATATAACCTATGAACTATTATTATTTATTGTTATTCTAAATCTTGCTCTTTATTATTCACATATGTGGTTGTGTGGTCATTCATTTGTCTTGCATTGCAATATGTACAACTCAAAAATCACATAATTTAATGTTTGAAATGATTTTAACAATGATTCATCAAATGAAAAAATAGAATGAAACATTTTGACACTAAAATTGACAATAATGTCAATCCACTCACAAAACCAAACTAAAAACCAAACCCAAAACTTCAAACCCCAACACACACAACTAAGACACAAAACTTATTTTTTTTGATGTTGATTGCTTGTTCACTTGGGTGCTCCCACCATAATTTCTCATTCATATGTCATCCTATCAACCTAAGATATTTTATGAGGTCATATCATGTCATTAAAAGAAATCATTATTGGGCAAGTATCTTCAAATTTGAGCATTATGAAGTAGAAAGATACAACAACTTACATTCAAGTATGCATTTGTGATTAACCTTGTCATGTCACATAATCTGATTGCATGAACATTTGAAGGACTTATTTAAATATTGTTGCATCAGCACTATTATTACTTTTTGATGTAATATCATTTCAAATCTAATTTAGCCTCTACCTTACCAAGGATAATCTCTTTTTTTCATCATCGTACATATAGTGGAAGTAGAAACATCAACACGGGGTTTGAGTTAGGAAAGATCCTATATAGCACAATATTTTTTCCTTTTATGTGTACAAGTGACAGATCCAACAATCAAAAGTTGTAAAATTATGCAAAGCCAACTAATAAACACAATCCTAGACTTTCAATAGAAAAAACCTTAGGTCTATGTCGATTAGCTTATTTGACTAATTTTGGTTGTTCGACGCATCAACACCTCCTATGGATTCGCGACATGGCTTCCTCCCACCTCCTGTGGATCCTTAACTCTAGCCGCTCTCCCGTTCACTGACAACTCGAGCTTTTGGTGTAACGGTAGCAGTGATTCCAACAATTGGTATTAGAGCGCCAGGTCACAGGTTCGAATCCCAGGAGTTGCCCCTGGAATCCTCCATTGGTGCGGAGGGGGGGTGTTGGCATTTGCATGAAGATTGCATTAATGATATGTTATGTTGTCATTGATGTCAATTAAACCAGTAATGATATTGTTGTAATATTGTTACTGTAACCGATAGGAAGAATTTGTGAGGAAAACTGGTAACTGGTGTAAAGGTGTAAACCTTATCTATTGTTGTAACTGGTAAACCCTACCTGTTGTTTTTGATAAACCCTAACCAATTGAGTTTGGTGAATTGGTTATATTGGTTTATGATCTGATTTTGAGCGGTAATGATGATGATATGCATGATTATTGTATGAAGACAATTCCAAGAGATTTCGACGAGTTGTTGTAACGGTTTTTGTCTAGGGAATGAGAAAATTTATTGCATCTAATGCAAAGCGTATTATGAGTTACTAATTTCAATGAAGCGGTGATCAAGGAGTGATCAAGATTTTCTTGATTAATGTGTAGAGATTTCTATGTAACCCAACGGTCATACTTGAACCGAATTTGTTTGTAATCTCGATGAGAATTAGGTTTTTGTTGTGTTACTAACCTGATTGATTTGTATGTAAGGTCGATGAAGTTGTTTAGTTTTAAGAGAGTTGGCAAAGAGATAGACACAGTTCAGTTGAGTGTGTGGTTGCCAAACCAAATGATGTATCTGCAGTTTGAGTAAAGGTAGATAGGAGCATGAAATGGATTTGATCAAGCAAGTGTAGTGCTATTCAGACATATCAGTAAACTCCTGTTGTTTTCTAACAATTACAACAGAATTGAAATCCCCTAACCGGGTAAGCTCTAACAAGCTTGGTGCTATTCAAATCCTCTAACAAGGTGGTCCATTAGATTGGATTTTCAAATCCTCTACTGAGGTTACTCCTTATAGGGTATTTCTTCTAACAAGGCATTTGTACTCAATCCCTTGACCGGGTGATTCCTAATAGGATCAATTCTTAACGGGACTTTTTGTAAAGCTTTAATAAGCTAGGCTCCTAACAGGGCAAACTTCAGAAGAGTTCAGATATTATCTTGTGAGTCTCATCTCACCATGGTTTTTACCTATTTGGGTTTCCACGTCAAAAATATTTGTGTCAAGTGGTGAGTGTTTTTGTGGTTATGTTTTCATGGTTGATTTACTTAACTACTTAACTATTTTGGATAAGTCGTGATAACCGAAAGTATTGAGATATGAAGAAGTTGTTTACTGTTAATTTGTTGTAATAGACAACCGGTTTATCTTATGAGTTTTTTATCATGACAGTGTTATTATTCTAAGTTTACTTTGAGAGATTGATTGGTGAAGTTTAATATCAGTTTTTCTATCTACTGATTCAGCCCCCCCCCCTCTCAGTAGTTGACCAGATACTTATTCTTTCTTCATACCATCAATTGGTATCAGAGCATTACAGCTCCTCTAAGGTCTAAGCCTAACAGCTTGAAGTAAAGATCTGTTGATCATGATGAAGAAGGAAGGTCCAAAGTTTAATAGAGAGAACTACAGGATATGGAGTGACATAATGAAAATTTTATCAAGAGTCTGGGAAATTGGTATTGGGAACATGTTGATACTAAGTATGTGGCACCTATTGGGATGTTGACTGATGATCAAAAGAAAGAGCAACAAGAAAATCATCAAGCATTGGAGGTTATTATCAGTTCTTTGTCTGATGTAGAGTATGTAGATGTTCATGGTCTTGAAACTGCATATGAGGTATGGAAAAAACTTGAAGAGATTTATAATGGTGATGAACATATTAAGATTGCTAAAGAGAAGAGTCTAAGAGGAAAGTTTGATGACATGCAGATGGTTGAAGGTGAGAATATATAGCGGTATGGTCAAAGGATAAAAGAGATAGTCGATGAAATTAAGAGTGCAGGAGGTAAAGTGGAAGATTCCACAATGATCAGTAAGGTATTGAGAACCCTGCTACCGATCTATGCTATCAGAGTTGCAGCTATTTCGGAGCTGAAGTCCATTGACAAAACTAAGGTAACTCTTGACTCCATCATTGGCAAGCTTACTTCTTTTGAATTAAATGGTTATGATGGTAGTGTACAGAAATCTGAGTCTGCATTTAGAGCTTTTGTTTCTAACCCATTTGTGAGGAAAAGTAGAGATGCCAGTCACAGTATGAATCCAAGTTCAATAGAGAAGCTGATGATGAAGACAGTTTAGTTGAGCTTGAAGCATTGTTGGCCAAGTGGTTGCCTATAGGTATAGGTAAATATAGAGGCAAATTACCTTTAAAATGTTTTGCATGCAACAAGATTGGACACATTGCTACTAACTGTCTTAATGGCGATAATGAGCACAAACGAGAGAAATTCAAGAAGTATAAGGGTAAAGGCAAAAGAGATTGTCTTATTGTTGTTGATGATGGTATCACTAATGAGGAATCTAATGGTGAAGCTAATGAAGACATTGTGTTTGTAGCCATTAAAGAAGAGATGTCAGACCAGAAGGTATTAGTATCCAGGATGGATAACTCTGATGATTGGATCATTGATAGTGGTTATTCACAACACATGACTGGTGATTGGAGAAAATTTCTTTCTCTAAAGGAATTTGATGGCAGAGTTGTAAGACTTGGTAATGACTCACCTTGCATGGTTAAAGGTAAGGGAACTATTTCTCTTAATGGAAAGAGTAGTGCAGATGATGTCTACTTGGTTGAAGGTCTAAAGCACAATCTTTTGAGTGTGGCACAACTCAATGACAAAGGATACCCATTGGAATTTAAAAATGGTATGTGCAAGATCTATGACAATAAAGGTGAACTGATTGCAACTGGGAAGCAAACTAAAGGTAACTTGTTTCATCTTAATCCTAAAGTCAACAACTATTTAATTACAAAGATAGATGATAGTTGGCTTTGGCATAGGAGATTTTGTCATATAAACTTTGATAACATTGTTAAAGTGAGTAAGTCTAAGACATTGAGAGGTTTGCCTTAGTTAGACAAACCGGTTAATGCTTTGTGCAAAGAATGTCAGTTGGGAAAGATGACATCCTCAACTTTCAAGAGCAAATCTTTTTAAGCGGAACATTTGTTAGATTTGGTTCATACAGATCTTTGTGGACCAATAAGAACAAAAAGTATTCAAGGTGACAGATATTTCATGATCTTCACTGATGATTGCTCAATGATGATGTGGGTCACATTCTTGAAGGATAAGACTAAATCTTTTGGTAAGTTCAATGCATTTAGGGCCTTAGCTAAGAAAGAGAGTGCTAAGAAGATAAAGTGTCTGAGGACAGATCAGGGCGGTGAATATACTTCTGAGGAATTCACTAGGTATTGTGAAGGAAATGGTATCAAATGACAACTTTGTACACCAAGGATACCACAACAGAATGGTATCACAAAAAGAAACAACCGGTTAGTTGTTGAAGACGCTAGGAAGATGTTGATGCAAGGAGATGTAGTGAAAACTTTTTGGAGAGAAGTTGTCAACACAACTGTCTACACTATGAACCGGATTCTGGTAAAGAGAGGTAAGGTCAAGACTCCTTATGAATATTGGTATGGTAGATCACCTGATATTAGTTATTTCAGAATATTTGGAAGAAAATGTTTTATTAAGAGAGGTGATTATATTAGCAAATTTTAGGCTGAAAGTGATGAAGGTATATTTCTTGGCTATTCCACCAAGAGTAAGGCCTACAAGTTCTTTAACAACCAGACATAGAGAATTGTTGAGAGTGTTGATGTTTGAGTGGATGAATTTCCTGAAGTCTCAGAGGAAACCAGTTCAAAGAAAAAGGATGAAGATCCTTTCATTTTGATTTTGGAACCAGGAACTGTGAAATCTAAAACCAACAAAGCAAATATTGATGTACCAGTCCAACCGGAATAGATAAATTCAGAAGAAGATGATGATAATGAAGAAGTTGAACCTGAAGATAATGATCATGTTATTCCAAGATATGTGAGACTGAATCACAATCCTGAATAAATTATTGGGGATAAGGATGCTAGAGTACTAACCAGAAGAAGAATCAAAGAAAATTCTTGTATGATCTCCACTATTGAACCAAGAACTGCTAAGGAAGAATTTAGTGATGATCATTGGGTTAAAGCTATGGAGGAGGAATTCGATTAAATTGAGAAGAACAACACATGGACCTTGGTACTCCGACTAGTAAATAAAAATGTGATAGGAACTAAGTGGGTTTTCAGGAACAAGTTGAATGAAGATGGTATTGTGGTTCACAATAAATCTAGGCTGGTTTGCAAAGGTTATGCACAAGAGGAAGGAGAAGACTATGGTGAGACTTTTGTACCAGTGGAAAGACTGGAAGGTGTCAGAACTTGCATTTGTAGAACACAAGAAATTCAAGGTATACTAGATGGATGTTAAGTCAACGTTTTTGAATGGGATACTTGAAGAATAAGTATACATTGAGCAACTAGATGGTTATGCTCTGACCGATAAGGAAGACATGGTATGCACATTGCATAAAGCTTTATATGGATTAAAGCAGGCACCTAGAGAATGGTATGAAAGGCTACATACACATCTGATTAAGATAGGCTTTCTAAGAACCAGTAATGATAGTAACATATATCTCAAATCTGAAGGAGATAAAATACTAGTCAGTGAAGTATTTGTTGATGAGATATCATATTTGGAGGTAATGATGACATGAGCAACAATTTTGTAGATGAAATGAAAAATGAGTTTTAAATGTCTTTAGTGGGGGAAATAAAATTTCTCATAGGCTTGCAAATACAACAAATAAAGAATGGTAGTTTCATCACACAGTCTAAGTATGTGAAAGAGGTCTTGAAGACATTTGGCATGAGTGACTGTAAACTAGTTGGCACACCTATGGTTACAGGTTGTAAGTTGTCTAAGGAAGATGAGTCCAAATCTGTTGATGAGAAGGAATACAGGTCAATGATTGGAAAATTGTACTATGTTATTCATAGCAGATCAAACATAGCTCATGCATTTGACATAGTTGCTAGATTTCAGAGGAATCCTAAGGAAACACATCTGATAGCAACCAAAAAAAAATTAGATACTTGAAAGTTATTGTTGATTATGGGTTATGGTATCCATATGGAGGAAATTTTGACTTGAAGGTGTACATAGATGCAGATTGGGCAGGAAATGTTGATGATCGGAAAAGCACAACTAGTGGAACATTTTTTCTTGGAGGAAGGCTTGTTTCATGGAGTAGTAAGAAGCAAAGTTGTACTTCACAATCTATTGTTGAAGCTGAGTATGTTGCAACTTACATGAATTCCACACAGGCTATATGGATGAGGCACATTTTGGAAGGTTTTAAGATGAAGATTTCAGAACCTATAAAGATTTTATGTTATAACACAAGTGCCATAAATATTTCCAAGAACCTTGTTTTGCACACACAAACCAAGCATATTGAACTGAAGTATCATTTCTTGAGGGAAAAAGTTCAGTGTAAAGATGTTATCTTGGAGCATGTTTCTACCAAGGAGCAGCTTGCAAATATTTTTACTAAACCTCTGCCTAAGACTACTTTTGAATATCTTAGATGTCAATTAGGGGTTGTCCCTCTTCATGAAGTCGGTTAAGTATGATGTAGATTACATCAGTCCTGGAGCTACTTGCAGAATTTTATAGGAGGATTAGTGTAGAAGTGGATGTATTCCACAGGGTGAGTATCAAGTTGCAGATTGTTGATGATGTACAGTGAAATTTGACATTACATGTTTTACTTTCAATTTGGCATTGTTGTCAAAGGGGGAGAAGAATTATGTGATTATGGGAAGGAGAACTAGTGACAAGCTGAAGACATAGTGAGCATGGTGAATACTTGGTAATGTAAACCAGGATTCCTATTCACAATCACACAACAATAAATGGTATTGATATTTGTATTGCCATCAATGCCAAAGGGGGAGATTGTTGGCATTTGCATGAAGATTGTATTAATGATATGTTATGTTGTCATTGATGTCAATTAAACCAGTAATGATATTGTTGATATTGTTGTAATATTGTTACTATAATCGGTAGGAAGAATTTGTGAGGAGAACTGGTAACCGGTGTAAAGGTGTAAACCTTATCTATTATTGTAACTAGTAAGCCCCACCTATTGTTTTTGATAAACCCTAACCGATTAAGTTTGGTGAATTGGTTATATTGGTCTATGATATGATGTTGAGCGGTAATGATGATGACACGCATGATTATTGTATGAAGAAAATTCCAAGAGATTTTGGCGAGTTGTTGTACCATTTTTTGTTTAGGGAATGAGCAAATGTATTGCATCTACTGTAAAGTGCGTGATGAGTTACTAATTTCAATGAAGCAGTGATCAAGGAGTGATCAAGGTTTTCTTGATTGATGTGCAGAGATTGCTATGTAATCCAACGGTCATACTTGAACCGAATTTGTTTGTAATCTCGATGAGAGTTAGGTTTTTGTTGTGTTACCGACCTGATTAATTTGTATTTAAGGTTGATGAAGTTGTTTAGTTTTAAGAGAGCTGGCAAAGAGATAGACACAGTTCAATTGCGTGTGTGGTTTCCAAACCGGATGATGTATTTGCAGTTTGAGTAAAGGCAGATAGGAGCATGCAATGGATCTGATCAAGCAAGTGTAGTGCTATTTAGACAGATCAACAAACTCCTATTGTTTTCTAACAATTACAGCAGAATTAAAATCCCCTAACTGGGTAAGCTCTAACAAGCTTGGTGCTATTCAAATCCTCTAACAAGGTAGTCCATTAGATTAGATTTTCAAATCCTCTACCGAGGTTACTCCTTACAGGGTATTGCTTCTAACAAGGCATTTGTAGTCAATCCCTTGACCGGGTGATTCCTAACAGGATCAGTTCTTAACAAGACTTTTTGTAAAGCTTTAACAGGCTAGGCTCCTAACATGGCGAACTTCAGAAGAGTTCAGATATTATCTTGTGAGTCTCATCTCACCATGTTTTTGACCTATTTGGGTTTCCACGTCAAAAATACTTGTGTCAAGTGGTGAATTTTTTTGTGGTTATGTTTTCATGGTTGATTTACTTAACTACTTAACTATTTTGGATAAGTCATGATAACTGGAAGTATTGAGATATGAAGAAGTTGTTTACTGTTAATTTGTTGTAACAGACAACCGGTTTATCTTATGAGTTTTTTTATCTTGACAGTGTTATTATTCGAAGTTTACTTTGAGAGATTGATTGGTGAAGTTTAATATCAGTTTTTCTATCTACTGATTCACCCCCCCTCTCAGTAGTTGACTGGATACTTATTCTTTCTTTTCATCATCATACCTATAGTGGAAGTAGAAACATCAATGCGGGGTTTGACTTAGGAAAGATCCTATATAGCACAATATTTTTTCTTTTTATGTGTACAAGTGACAGATCCAACAATCAAAAGTTGTAGAATTATGCAAAGCCAACTAATAAACACAATCCTTGACTTTGAATAGAAAAAACCTTAGGTCTATGTCTATAGTGGAAGTAGAAACATCAACGCGGGGTTTGAGCTAGGAAAGATCCTATATAGCACAATATTTTTTCTTTTTATGTGTACAAGTGACAAATCCAACAATCAAAAGTTGTAGAATTATACAAAGCCAACTAATAAACACAATCCTTGACTTTGAATAGAAAAAACCTTAGGTCTATGTCGATTAGCTCGTTCGACTAATGTTGGTTGTTCGGTGGCTCAACACCTCCTGTGGATTCATGACATGGCTTCCTCCCGCCTCCCGTGGATCCTTAACTTCGACCGCTCTCCCCTTCACTGACAGCTCGAGCTTTTGGTGTAATGGCAGCGGTGATTCAAACAATTGGTATCAGAGCGCTAGGTCATAGGTTCGAATCCCAGGAGTTGCCCTGAAATCCTCCGTTGGTGCAAAGGGGGGGTGCCCTTGGAATCCTCAGTAGGTGCTGAGGGGGGCATTGTTGGCTGTCACCGGTCAGCAGCTCCTGTGGATTCATGACATGGCTTCCTCCCGCCTCCAAAGGATCCTTAACTCTGGCCGCTCTCTCGTTCATTGACAACTCGATCTTTTGGTGTAATGATAGTGGTGATTCAACAACTAACACTTTTAGGCTATATTTTAGAGTGAAAGATCTACAAGGCATTCTGATCCAAAATACGAAGCCTTAGCTGACAGAGAGGTCTCCAAGTCTAAGGAACCTATCTCACTTGATTGGTACTTTTAGCTCCAGATTTCAGTAACAAGTTCTTTTTGCATGTCATTTCCAAAGGTATTCTTATGTGTTAGCTTTCAATTTTGTATGTATCTATTTATGCTGAACATTGTTAATTTTGTAACATTTTACCTACATCTTGCATAATCATAATCAAAACATATCTAATAATATCAAATTCAAAGGGAATAATAATACATAGAATCCAACTTTCCTTTAAGACTAACTTTGGATCTCATTAATTATTCCCCTAATGAGAAGTAGAAATGGTGATTAAATAAGTTCTTAATTTACATTCGTAGACTATGTATCATATTTCCACCATTTTATTTATGACATTTTGAAGAAAAGACCTTAATTAAGGCTTTGAAATGGAACAATGGCCCCGTAGGAGCTCTATAGGTGACTAGAAGTCATAATTCTTTAGCACCTATATAAAAATGGAACAATGGCCCTGTAGGAGCTCTATAGGTGACTAGAAGTCATAATTCTTTAGCACCTATATAAAAAGATTTAGTGTCATTGCAAGGGTAGTGGTAGGGTGGTGAGTTTAGGTGACACATGAATCACATTGCTCATCATCCACTTGGACTCTTAGCCCCTCTCACCATATAAGACTTTTTTTACAAAGTAGGAGCTATGAAAATATTTTAAGGATTTAAAAAATATAATAATTTAAAATTAAAATCTATCCCAACACTTGAGCCGATGTGATGCTAGTGTACACTAGAAGGATAGTGATGCTAGATTGCTAGAGTTCACCCTCTACTAACACCTATAGAGAATATTCTCTACATATAAGCTTCCTACATAGAATTTGGACTCATTGATGCCTATAACCTACTCCCTAGTATGGTATAGATTGTATGGTCTATACAGATTTTATGAATCCATACATTATGTAATTTTTGACAAAAATATGCAAACCCTCCATTGTCAAAGAATAAGCAATACCTAGAAAAAAAAATGAAAATGTCTTTATAACAAATGATATTTTAGTATTAGATTACTAGGGATATTTTATTAGATTTTGGTTGAATTTTTAAAGTCATTTTAAGGACACTTTGCACTAGACTTATAGTGTAGTGAGTTGTATGATGAATCATACCTCTAATCTTAACTGTAGACGATGAAGAATCTATTTCACATATCTATTTACATTTCTTAGAAAAAGAAAGTCCATCCTATAATATTCATGTAACTCTGAGGAGGGAGGGCCCTAGAGGTGTGCACCCTAACTTTTCCCTTTTGAAAATCCTACGTGGATATTTCAAATTTCTCTCAATTTTGTACAGCAATTGACTTGTCAAGTCCCCTACTTAAAAAAGTTGTTTTCAAGTCCACATGGCCATATATGATGCCACAGTAGCATGCATTTTTGTGAAGATATCCAAAATAGTCCCAAAATGTGATAAGACCAATAGTGCACTAAATAATGTTTATTTGTGTGCAGATGTGGCATCACATGATTGATTACTTTTTGAATTTTAAAGATAATTTTTAAGAAATAAATATTGACATGAGATTTTTAGTGCACAACTATTGGTCTCATTTTGTGGCTATTGATCCTTCTCACTTACATACTTACAAAATCAACCCTACTTTGACTTCTCTCCCTTAAACTCATGTAACTATATGTAAAGATTTGCATATAGGTATGAACATGAGTTTGAGACTCAACAGGTTTCTTCGCATATAGTTAGGACGGAGGAAGTGAGAAGTAGCTTGCAATTTGTACGTGAAGTAATTAATGGAAGACACACTTAATCACATCATTACTTGCATGTCATGTCTGTCCTTTTTGTTTAAAATTTAACTAAGATAAGATCCCATGGAGGGGGGCTTTTTATGAATATTTTAAAGTTGGCGGTCCCATGAATTTCATATTGCACTTAGCTTAAAAATTTAAACTCCTAAATCTAAAGATGTTGGTAGTCTCATCTTAAGTTTAAACTCTTAAATTTAAAAAGCTTCTTGTATTCCATCTAAAATTCAGATGATTGACAAGTGACAAAAAATATTTCTAATCTGGTTGGGCAATTTCTAGCCCCACCCAATTTTCAAGGATTAAAATTACATACCAAAAAAGATTCCAAATAATCCCAAAACAAAAAAATAATTTCTTCATGAGACCACCTCTTCTTTAAATATAGAACTTATGCCCCCTCCATGAAACCTGCCTAAAGCCAATCAAATTTCCAAAAGAAAAGTATTGTGCAGATTCGCTACAGACAACTTTAACGAATTGTTTGAACTTGAGTGGCCGACAGCTCACCTCCCACTATCTTTATGCTGCATGTCATGTCCGTCCTTTCTGCGGGAAATTTCATAAAGCCGTGCAAATTTCCAAAGGGGAAGATATTGTGCAGATTCGATAGAGACAGCTTTGACCAATTGTTTGAACTTGAGTGGGCTACAGCTCACCTCCCACTATCTTTACGCTTTAATCGGAAAGGACTCTGCTTTAAGCGTAAAGATAGTGGTAAGGATATTGTGAATATGGAGATTTTGCTAGTTTTTTAACATGCGCCTCACGTCGGTCCTTTCTATGCCACCACACCTTTTCCACGGGATGTCCAATCAAGTTATTTTTTTTTATTGGATGAAGAAAATCAATATATTATTCTTTTACAGGAGCATGTGTTTCCATGTGCATCTTATGTAATTGTGAGCACCATCGATGGTTTCATGTGCCTCTCTTCTCTTATAGGCAGGACATTAATGTTTTCAGGAATTAAACATTTTTTTCAGAATTGTGTCAATAGAAAATTAAATGTTTATTCTAAAGTTTATGCATGTATGAATTTCTAAGTTTAATTTTCTTTTTTTTTTTGTGATTGATCATTTTACTGATGTTTTGCTATTAAAAATTCTAACCAATAAGCAATAAATATAATTTTTTTAAAAACATTTTCTAATGTTTTTTCCCTAAAAAATTCATTCTAAATATTTGGGACCCACCTTTAACATAGATTTTGTGAACATAAAAGAGAATCTATTGAAATGATTGGATAGGATAGATTGATCTCTAAAATATTTTGGGAAAATAATTTCCTTATACCATATAACCAATAAACAATAGTCTATGGCGTAGTCATAAATGTGGCCTTATTATTTTGATCAATAATAGAGCGAATTCAGCCATAAATGTAATCATGAATGGCTATCCGCAATGTGATCTTATTTAACATTAAAAGAATACGGGTTCCCTATGAATTTTTCGTAGTTACTTTGGGAGAACACTTTTGTTTTTATAAGACGTTGGTATCTTAGTAGAGAGGTAATAAATTTTTTACAGATAATAATATGTTATTGTTTTATATTATGTTGATATTTGTTAAAAATATATTTATTCAATTTTGAAAATTACATGAAAAATATGTTTATTATTAAGATATATTTAATTTAAAAAATTAATTGATAATTATATTAATAATTTTTAGGATATAGGTCAGTTAGTGTAAGAAATAATATAAATATTTTAAATTTAATGTTTGAATAATATAATAAAGATTATATGAATAATTTTTTGTATTAATTGTCACATGGAACATGAAGGTTATAATTCTTTTACATTCATATTGTCTACAATGGTATATTAGGTTTTTTAATTTTCCATTTGAAAATAAAGAAAAAAAAATGGTAACAAGGGATAAAACCAGGAGAGAAAATATTGACAGACTACAAAATCGTAGACAGCCATTACATCCATCTACCCTATCCAAACTTAACTTTCAAAAACTAACAACCTATTTATGCTTATACTTTTTGTACATAGACAACAACTAATTTTTTATGCTTATATATTTTGTATATGCGATAAAATGATTTTAACTTTTTTATTATAAAGTGTAGACATATAAATCTGACCACATATTAAATAAATATTTAATATTTATTTAATTCATTAAATTCACTTTCCCCTATTAATTAAATTATATTTAATAAATCCCCCCACTTTCTTCTATTTGACTAAATAAATTATTCAATTTATTTAATTAAATTCATCTAACCACTTTCTAGCCTTTAATTAAATAAATCACTTTATTTAATTAAAACCCCTTTCCCATTTAATTAAATTCACATTTAATTAAAAATCCCCTCCAATTTAAATAAATCAAAATTTAATTTAATTAGGCAAGTTGTCATCCATTTTTTGGAATAAATCACTTTATTTCAAAATTAAAATCCCAAAATACCTCCCACTTGCATTCTCCTAACAAATTCACTTGCATGATTAATCTTCTTCTAGACTCTTCTAGATTCTTCTAATCACCCTAATTAGCCTAAATCATCTCTTAAATATTTGCACATTTCTTAAGAGAAGTCACTTCTCAAAAATGCCTCAAAGTCTTTGAATTGCAATGAAGGCTTTGTGTCCTCAACAAGTTAACCTTTAAAGTCTTCCTAACCATTAATGGTTAATCCAACCTCAACTCATGGTTAGAGAATTTCTCTCTAACTTAACCCTCATTTAACTCAAGGGTCTCATCAAGCACTCATTGCTTTGACCCTAGTTATCCTATTAACTCTTGCACTAGAGTTTACCCTTTGGGTAAAAGCTTTATCCATCGGTTAATCCTAATTAACCGACCTAACCACACTCTCCTAGGGTGACCCTCATGTCTTCTCAGGCATTTAATGTCTCTTGCATCTCCTCTCAAGCCACCTCTTGCTGACAATTGTCACCATTTCATTTGTGAAAATTGTAAACATGGATTGAGTAAGTTTCAATCCTAGCCCTTGTTAAGATTTCCCAATCTTAACCATCCATTTCCCTATTTCTTCTATCAATTGGGCTCACTTTCTTCAATCTCCATATCCAAGTTTGCATCTACACTATAGTCTAATTATATCAAGCATTTTAGCCTCTCTTTGATAATATCATTTTAATCATTTAGGAGAATTTTAGGAATAACAACTTTAATCATGAATCATGTTAGCATAGCTAAATAGTTTCATTATCATATCATCATCTTTATCGTAGATTAAAATCATATCTTAGTAAGCATTGATAGATCTAGAATGCATTGCATATAGATCATTATCATTCACTATCACTCATTCTTGGAGTTGTCATTCCTAAGTCATTTGCTCAATGATCTGAGAGCAAAACATTGGCTTGAGGGATCCTATGAGATAAAGAACAATGAGACACATTTTGGGAAGTTAACCTGTTTTAATTAGTTTAAGCTTAGTTAACCATTTGCACTCAAAATTTTCATTGGTACGTTAGCTTTTGATCTCAATTTTCGTATTTTGATCACACTAAATCTTGCATACATTTTTGGCACCCACCGTGGGGCACGCCCCCAATCTAACATCATTTTTCACGCAAGTTGAAGACAACAATCATGCCAGAACACTGGAATAGTGCATCTGCTAGCTTCTGTAGCGCATCTACAACTTACTTTAGTGCATTATTGCACTGTTTAGTGCATAGAAAACATTAGCACATAAGAACTTCATTTTAGCACTTAGTTCTGTTAGATACTTCAGTGCATAGGAACATCATTTTAGCGCATAGAGGCTTCAAAGTAGTGCATAGGCTCTACCTTTTAGCACTTTGGCACCATTATATAGTGCATCAGTTCCATAGTTTAGCACTTGGACCAGACAGAGAGAAATTTTTTTGTAACAAAATCGGAAATTAGGCTTGTGAAGCCCATCATTAGGATTTGTTTTTTGCTAACTAACATTTTGTAGGTTCTAATAGTTGTGTGTAGGGACAAAAGGAGTTAGTTTAGTTTTCTTTACTTTCTTTCCAGGTTAGTAAAAAGAACTCATCTTTCCTTTTCTTACAAAGGCTTAAAATGAACCTCATGATTTCTTTTGGTGTTTAAAATGAACCTCATGATTTCTTTTGGTGCTTAAAACAACACTAAATTTTTCTTGCTTGCATAGGTAAAAACAACAACAACTCAAATCTTTCCTTTTATGCAAGTTAGGATCACATTTCTTTGGGATCTAAAAAGAACAAGACAAAACTTTCCAATTTTTGCAAAGGGGTTAAAATTGAACGTCATTTTCCTTTGGTGCTCATTAAAATGAACCTCAGTTTTTATTTGGAAGCTTAAAAAGAACCTTCACTTTACTATTTTAAAGCTTTCAAATTAAGGATCATTGTTGTTCATTTTGGTGAATTTACTTTAATTGACTAGGATTTTATTTGTTCAAAAGTTGTTGCTATCTCTCACATATTGCTATCTTGGGTTAAAAAGAACCACATGTATTTTGGAGCAACATCTCCAAGGTAGATTTTTAGAAACCAATTACGATATTGGATAAAAAGAAAGCATGTATTTCGTGTTTCGAAGGTGTTAGGTATATTCTCTCCCCTTAATTAGGTGATCAAAAAGCCAAAGACACCATTTTCAAGCTTTCTTTCAATTTAGCATTAAGATAAATCCTTTAGTAGGGCCTGCCCTCCTGAGGTGACTATAAGGCCAGTGAGAGGGGAACGACCTAATTGGGGAATGACTTTATTGCCAAGTATTCCAACCCACTATAATCAAATGTGGAGACTGATGAAAATCCCCTCCAATGGTTTTGCTCAGTGATTAGCCTTCTCCCAGTATCCTTGTGATACATAAAGTCTTTGTTCTAAAGGTTGGGAAGCCTCCTGAGTGAGTTTATCACTGAAGACTAAATGTAAGCCTAATTACGAACTTTAAAACTAGAAGCCTCACCGTATCAGTTTTACCAAAAATTTCTAATATCATAGTGCAAGGGTGGGGAAGGATCTACCTCCAAGACACTCACCATATATCTCCCAAGAAAATGAGCCAATTGAGGAGCAATCTTCTTTGGTTCAACTTTTGGACAAAGAGCAAAAAACGGGCACACTTTAGAGCATGACAGGGCTATTTGAGCTGACGAAGTATCAAGTGTGGGCTATTGATATTTTAAATGACCTTTGAGAATAGATAGGTCTATCTGATGTGTATTTCTTGTGCAAACCCATGAAAACAAACAAGGATTTGAAAAGATCATATTGAACACACACTATCTGTTTAGCATAGACAAACTATTTTGTTTCTATCTACTATGTTTTCAAATAATCTTTTAGAGGATCATCCATAAAAACACTGGACTTGTTTCAATTTTTTTATAAAAACCATCAAACTAAGAAAACCAGGGCAACATAGTGCATTGAAAGTCTAGAGTAGCGCATCTAAACATTAGTGTAGCACATAGCTTCTATTCAATAGCGCATACCAACCAAACATTAGCACTTCAACCAACCATATTAGTGCATAGCAAAAACAACATTTTCACTATCATACAAACACAAGATAGCACATATCAAGGGCAACATAGCGCATCTAAACATCTTTTTAGCGCATCAGATTCATATTTTAGCGCATAAGTAGTCTGTTTTAGCACATATCGAAAGGTGTCCAAAACAGAGAGCAGGTTATCAACAATCTTGAAAATTTAACACCATTTTCAAATACCCTTATGGGTCCTCTATCAAAACTAGCTTCAACAAGAGAAATTTTATTAGAGCAGTATCGTTTCATGATTTCAGTTTCACATTTCAACTATATCAATGTCAGAATACTGAGTTGAGTTATCCAAAGTTAGTCCAAACACGACAAGTTTCCAAAATCAAAGATATATCGTTCTTTATCAGGAAACTTTATCACATCCTTTCGGACATACTTAGTCATATTAATAGGGGCATATTGAATCCTTTATTCGACTGAGTAAACTAAGATACCATAAACAAAAGTATTTTGTCAACCAAAGAACAAAACTTTTATCACTTGTATGACCACTTCTCAATAGTTACAAAGGAAGAGTCTTCATTAGAAAACTAATTTGAAGAGAAAACAACCAAGGCAAGAAAAAATCTTAAAAAGAAGAAAGTTTCTCTATATAAACCGTAAACTCTTCCTAAAACACCACACTTTCTTACACCGCTTTCATACCTATCTACACGGTAAATGAACAGAGTTTGACAAGGAAACTTTGCAAGCATGTGCCTTTCAACAAAAATCAACATTCTCTCAATGCCTCTCCAAAGGAGGAAAAATTGACATAGCTTATTTTCCCAAGGATCCCATTACATATTGAATAAACTCAAGTCATGCCAATTTCTACATGATCCCATAAAAACATTGGGTGGGACGAAGAGCCGAAATCAAGCATGAGATATCGAGAATTCAACACCTGGAAAAACTACCTAAATATGGAAGAAGAAGAAATAATGGATGAAGTTATTGAGGAGACACAACAAGACACTAGCCTACACTTCTAGAGAAACTTATCGAAACTAACAAACAAAAATACTTCCTCCTGCTATCTAGCAAAGGTTTCAAAATTCCTGAGGATTTTGACATGGAACAACCAAAACAAACTGAGAGCATCAAAGGAACAAAAACAAGAACACACACCTCTAACACTGATCATAACAATACACATGATCATGCCGATACCAATGACCAAGATGACACTAATAATCAAGGTGACACCGACCATAAAGATACCAACACTAGAAATAATCCCCTCACTACACTTACACAACAACTACAAGCACTTCAACAACAAATGGAAGACATGCAACAAGGAACTACCACGCGATATTCCTTAGAGGATTTGTCCTTATCCATTTGATTGAAGTCTAAACATGGCACCATTCCCACCAAACTCTGAAATACCAAATTATGACAAATACAATGGTAAAAATGATCCTCGAAATCACATAAGGGAATTTTGCGCAATGAGCTTGGAGTTTGCCCACAATGACACTTACATGATGAGGTTATTTCCAAGAAGCCCAGGGGGACAAACGATGGAGTGGCTTTCAAAAATCACACCTACCATCAAATCATTTGAAGAGTTGGTGAACAAATTTGTTTCCCAATATTCTTATAGAATTCAACACGAGGTTACCATGCTTGATCTTTGCAACACAAAACAAAAGAACAATGAATCATTCTGATGTTCTTACAAAGATGGAGACAATTGATCTCTAGATATCCCTGAACTGTACTTGAAAAGGAAAAAATGGAAATCTTTATAGAAAATCTTAATGACGAGATGAGCTATCAACTTAAACTACAATGTCTACCTAGTTTTAAAAAGTTGATCGAAAATGGCATTTAGATAGAAGAAGCCTCAATAAAAAGGGGAACTTTAAAGTTCTCTAAAGAAGGTGCTAGTTCATCAAACAATAACTATAACAACAATTACTACAACTCAGACAAATCTGAATTTTGGACAAGAAACAAGAATTTCATCAATGATGGTATAGTTGACAATACCAATCAAAGACCCAATAATCTAGGAATGAGCAATCAAGAAAACATCAAACAAGGGAACAACAATCAAGGAAACATCAACCAATGGAACAAAAATCAAGGAAACAACACTAACATGAAACCAACACCATATCGACGAAATTTCTCACCTTTAGGACAAACCCTTGAATCAGCATTTTGAGAACTGTTGGCAAATAAACTCATTACATTGCCAAATACAAGGTATTTTGAACCTCAAGTCAAACCATCATGGTGGAATGATGCACACTACTTCAAATATCATAGAAACAAAGGGAATCACACAAATGATTGCCTTAGGTTGAAAAATTTGGTTCAAGATTTACTAGATAACGGTGACATAACAATAGATGGTCATAAAACCAACGATGATCATGAGGCCTTAAAAAATTCACTTCCCAATTATGACAAAGGCACATCATCATCCTCAAACAAAAAAGGGGCTCGTATCAATCATGTGTATAACAATGTTATCAATCACATATTAGCATCCGACAATCAAGTTAATATCATTAAGATCAAAGACAAACAAGAACATGTCCCAGTAAATGTGACTACACGGGCCCAATCTAGATATGTTTTGAAAGGGAATACCTCCTAAACAACAACACTTTCTTATGTTCAATACAGCTTGGTAGATCAGTTGAAGAAGACACCAACCCACATATCCATATTGGAACTTCTCAAGATCTCACCTGCGCACAAGGATATTTTGGAAAAGGATCTTGTTAACACTACAGTTCCAAATAACCTAGATATAGATCGATTCCAGGAAATGGTGGGACATTTAAACGTGCCTCATAATCTATAATTTTCAGAACATGATGACGTCTCTCTAAATCATCTACATAATACTCCACTCCATATCAAAGTCCTAGTCTATAAACATCGAGTAAAATGAGTACTAATAGATGGAGGAGCCGGTCTAAATATATAGAATTTAAAACTTATCTGTGCATTGGGTTTCTCAGAAATAGCCATTGATCCTAAGAAAAACATAACAATCAAAGCATATGATGATGAAGAAATATCATCAAAAGGGCTCGTGGTATTACCTATTCAAGTAGGACTAGTTCAAAGAGATACTCTATGTCAGGTCTTGGACATAGAATTATCTCACAACATACTTTTGGATAGTCCTTGGATCCATGAAATGCAAGAAGTACCCTCCACATATCACTAGTGCCTGAAATTCCCATATGATGGATAGCAAATCTCCATCACAATAGACACTAATCCTTTCTAGTATTGCAATAATTTTAAAGCAGTTCAAAATGTTCTTGTACCACAGAACAAGGAAGCTCACACTTCCACATCATCAAATAGTCAGAATCAACTCAAATCTCTATCCATAGATTTTGAGAAAAGTATGAAGTTGAAGGACAAAGGAATGGGAGAATACTCTTTTGAACCATCCTTATGTCTATCAAAATTGCCAATTTTGCCAAAGTCTCATGGACAACCCTCAACTTCAAGACAACAATCTTCACAACCTATCAAAATGTTTGATGGTATGTTCATTCAGGTAAGAACACTATCAAATGAGACAAATGACAAAGATGTTTTGAACTGGTTATACAAGGATGATGAAGACACACAAGCAACAATGTTAAGAGTCACTCTCCCAACAGAGCAATATGGCAATGGGTTTAGAATCATGCATAGGATGGGATATTTAGGAAATGGTCCTATTGGAAAATAGAAAGAAGGTATTGTAGAGCCAATTCAACCACACTCACAACTTGCCAAGGACAAATCTAGACTAGGGTATGGACAACATCAACAACCTGATCAATAGAATCCACAACAAGAAACCACAAAGCAACAATAAAAGAAGCAGGAATTAACACAACAACAAGAAACTGATGAGGCATTACACAAACACAAGGAAGATGAATATGAGAAACAACAAGAAGAGATTGCCATACAAAAAGAGGAGGCTTCTCACAAACAGATTCATAGATTGTAGCCTAGTACAGAGCCTTCAATTCAAACAAGATGCAAGCAAGTCTAGAAATAGAAGAAAGAACTGTACCAAAAGAAAAAACCTTCTCACCAGATGACATCCCCATCACTTACAATAATAGAGTCCTAGAGAGTGATTCTGAAATAGACTCAAATGAATATGAATGGGATACTTGTTTTGATGTCATTGAAGATATTGAGGTAGATATAATCCACACATATACATCCACGCCTGATGGCATTATGTGAACCGGTATGTGGACATAATGACATTGTATGTTGTCATTGATGTCAATATGTTGAAGAGGTATGAACCGGTATAACACTGTGAACTGGCATTTGTGCCAAAGTGAAGTGGTGTGCTTGTTCAAGATGAACGACATATGGTTATGGGAACCGACACATGGTACCGGTTGGTAGTCTCAACTTCAGGGTTTTCGGTTGAAGTGCTTCAAGCCTGTATGGCTCAACTGATGATCTTTGTGTAATGAGTAAGCAGTATATCAAAGAACAAGATCATGTTGCCATGTCAGCCTTGCGCACGTGAAGGATCTTGCATGAAGAAGACTATCCCTATCTACGTTGGGAATGTGCGAAGTTTGTAAACGGTGAAAACGCATGATGGATTATCAGCCGCCATGAAATCGGTGGATAATGAACGATGGAGAATGTCTTGAGATTTATTCAAGATCTGCTGCATTTAATACAGTATGATCAACGATCAGGATTGAATTGTTTGAATTCCTTAACCTAACAGGTCTAGGGTTTAGGGTTTATGCTATCGACCTGTCTGTTGTCCTATAAGGTCGATGTTGTGATTCTTTAAGAGGTTGTTGGCAAAAGCTATGTAAAAGTATCCAAGAGAAGGGATACGAGATCCTTGCCAGACCAGAGGAGAGAAGTGATACCTAGAGAGTGTAAGTGTAGAAGGTGAAGAGGAGCTTAAGTGGATCTGCATTGGCATTGAGTGTTGTTACCAGATCATTGTAATACCTATTGATCTCTAACCACCTCAACAGTTGGAAAATCCCCTAACAGGGTAGCCTTAACCGGCTTGCTGTAAATCCCTTAACAGGGTAACTAAAGTTATTGAGATCTGGAAAGCTAGAGAACTCTGGAAATCCTTTAGCTATTGAGTTCTTGAAATCCTGTAGCAAGGTACCCTTAACAGGGTTTAACCCTTAACCGGGTATTGTAGCCATCCCTTAACCAGGTGATCTCTAACAGGATCGGTTCCTAGTAGAACCTTTTGTAATGTCTTTAACCGGACAAGGCTTCTAACAGAGCAGACTTCCAAAGAGTTCAACAACAAGCTTGTGGGTATTCATCCCCATCGTGGTTTCTCCCAGTTGTGTTTCCACTTGAAAAATATGTGTGTCATGTGTGATGCTTTTATCTTGTGATGCTTTTTTATTACCTGTTAAGCATATGATGGTTCTGTGTTTTATGCCTATTAATAAAACATGTTGAACTAGCTGTTGTGAAGATATGATGACAGATTACCTGTTCATACATAAGGGTGAAATGGCAGTGTAGTTTCGAGTTGAGTGGAAAGCTTAGTGAGTAACTGGTTTATGATTGTTTTAGTTGTTCTTTGTTTTACCGGTTGCACTCTATTTCAAACCGATGTCACTGTTTTCAGTCATTTGGAGTGATCACTACTGAACCGGTTTAGGTCTGTATTTTGTCTGTACTGATTCACCCCCCCCTCTCAGTACCGGTTTGGTACTATTCATTCATCATTGAGTTATCAATTGGTATCAGAACACTCTAGGTCCTCTGTGTTGTAAGCTTAACCACTTGAGGTAAAGATCCCAGTCAAATGATGAAGAGGGAAGGTCCAAAGTTTAACAGGGAAAATTTTGGTATATGGAAAGATAGGATGAAAATATTCGTCAGAAGCATGGGTGCTCAACACTGGAGTTATGTTGAGAATGTCTATGTTGTCCCTACTGGTACTCTCACTGATGACCAAAAGAGAGAGATACAAGAAAATGGGCAAGTCATGGAAGCCCTTATTAGTAGTCTATCTGACATTGAGTTTATTGATGTTCAGGACAAGGTAAATCCCAAAGAGTTATGGGATGCTCTTGAAAATATCTATGGTGGTGATGAACATGTAAAATAGGCTAAGGAAGAAAGCCTGAGAGGGAAGTTTGAAGCTATGCGGATGGTTGAAGGTGAGACCATTCAACAGTATGGAATAAGAATCAAAACAGTTGTTGGAGAAATCAAGAGTGCAGGTGGTAAAATAGAAGATTCCACTGTGGTAAGAAAAGTCCTGAGATCCCTATTGCTGGTCTATGTAATAAGGGTTGCTGCTATTCAGGAGTTGAGATCAATAGACAAGACTAAGGTATCCTTGGACTCCATCATAGCCAAGTTGACAGCCTATGAGCTAAATAGTTTTGATGGCAGTGTTCAAAAGACTGAATCAGCTTTTAAAGCCTCTGCTATACCATCCAGAAAAGGAAAAGAAGCTAGTACTAGTGGTGAACCTAGACAGAGTAGAGAAATGGATGATGAGGAGATTTTGATGGCATTTGAAGCTCTCCTTGCCAGGAAGCTTCCTAAAAGAACCAGTAAATACAAAGGTAAGCTACCTTTGAAATTATTTTCTTGTAACCGGATAGGACATATTGCTATAAACTGTCCTAATGGCGATAACAAGGACAAACCAGAAAGGTTCAAGAAATTCAAAGGAGGAAACCAGAGAAACTGTTTTGTGGTAGTTGATGAAGGTGTCACAGATGAAGAATCAGAGGATGAAGAAAATGAAGATATTGTGTTTGTTGCTGTCAAAGAAGATGTGTCAGACAAGAAGGCTCTTGTCTCTCGGTTTGATAATTCCAATGAGTGGATCATTGACAGTGGTTGTTCTCACCATATGACTAGTGACTGGAGCAAGTTTCTATCCTTGGAGGAGTATGATGGAGGTGTGGTTCGCTTTGGTAATGATGCACCATGCATGGTCAAAGGTAGAGGGTCCATCTCTCTGAATGGAAAGAGCAGTGCTGACAATGTGTACTGGGTTGATGGTCTCAGACACAACCTTCTGAGTGTTGCCCAACTAAATGACAGTGGCCTCACTCTGGAATTCAAGAATGGAGTTTGCAGAATCAAAGGAAAAGATGGTGAATTGGTGGCCACCGGCATGCAGACCAAAGGTAACCTATTTCATCTGAATGCAAATATAAGTACATGTCTTATGGCTAAGTTTGATGATAGCTGGATATGGCATAGGAGACTCTGCCATGTAAACTTTGATAACATTGTGAAGGCTAGTAAGATCAAGGCAGTTAGAGGGTTGTTGGTGCTAAGCAAACCGGATAATACCTTGTGCAGAGAGTGTCAATTGGGGAAAATGTCTTCCTCAACCTTTAAAGGTAAATCTTTCACTGCTGACAACTTGCTTGATCTTGTGCATACTGATTTGTGTGGTCCTATGAAAACTAGAAGTGTGCAGGGTGATAGGTACTTCATGATTCTCACTGATGATTGCTCAAGAATGATGTGGGTCACATTCTTGAAAGACAAGTCTGAAGCCTTTGTGAAGTTCAAAGCTTTTAGAGCATTAGTGGAGAAGGAAAGCGGTAAAAGGATCAAGTGTCTCAAAACTGATCAAGGAGGGGAATTCACTTCTGATGAATTCAACAAGTATTGTGAAGAATTTGGCATCAAGAGGCAACTGTTTGCCCCCCGGACTCCATAGCAAAATGGCCTAACAGAGAGGAATAACTGGACTATGGTTGAAGCAGCTAGAACCATGTTGATTCAAGGAAAGGTAGCTCACACCTTTTGGAGAGAAGCAGTGAGCACTGCAGTCTACACAATGAACCGGGTACTCATCAACAAAGGTAAGGACAAAAATCCTTATGAGTATTGGACCAGTAAGACACCTGTGGTTAGCTACTTTAGGGTATTTGGTAGCAAATGTTACATCAAGAGGAGTGAACATCAGGGCAAATTTGAAGCTAAATGCGATGAGGGAATATTCCTAGGATATTCCACCAAGAGTAAAGCTCTCAAGTGTTACAACAATAGGACTCAGAGAATTATGGAAAGTATCAATGTAAGAGTTGATGAATCCTCTGAGAAAACTGAGGAAATTGGCAGTGAGCAAGCTGTAAATGAACCGGTTGCAACCTTCTAGGAACCGGTTCTCAGTCAACCAAGTACCAGTAATAGTGTTCTTGAACTAGTGAATGCTGATACTGATGAAGATGAGGATGAAGAGGAAAAGCAAGAAGAACCAGTCAAGACCATTCCTCGGTATGTCAAGCTGAATCATGATCCTAAGCAGATCATAGGAGATAAGGATGCAGGAATCCTTACAAGAAGAAAGATCAGAGAAAACTCATGTATGATCTTTGAATTTGAGCCTAAATCATTCAAAGAGGCTTATAAAGATGAAGACTGGATCAAGGAAATGGAAGAGGAACTTGACCAGATAGAGAAAAATGGTACATGGTCCTTGGTACCCAGACCAGAGCATAAAAATGTCATTGGCACCAAATGGGTGTTCAAAAACAAGTTGAATGAGGATGGCACAGTGATTAGGAATAAAGCCAGATTGGTTTGCAAAGGATATGCTCAAGAAGAAGGAGAAGACTATGGAGAAACCTTTGCTCCTATAGCTAGATTGGAAGGAGTTCATATGCTTCTTGCATATGCAGCTTTTAAAGGCTTCAAAGTATATCAAATGGATGTAAAATCTGCATTCCTAAATGGTGTACTTGAAGAGGAGGTGTATATTGAGCAACCAAAATGGTTTTCCCTATCTGAAGATAGTGACATGGTATGTAGGCTACATAAAGCCTTATATGGTCTAAAGCAAGCACCTAGGGCATGGTATGAGCGCCTACATTCCCATCTTGTGAAGATTGGATGTGAGAGAACAAGTGAAGATAGCAATATCTACTTGAAATCTGAAGGAGATCATATCCTAATCTGTGAGGTATTTGTTGATGACATTATCTTTGGTGGTGATGACAAGATGAGTCATGAGTTTGCTGATGAGATGAAGGAAGAGTTTGAGATGTCACTCATAGGGGAGATTAAGTTCTTCATTGGACTACAGATTCAACAGATGAAGGATGGAATCTTTATCACTCAGTACAAATATGTCAAAGAGGTGTTGAAGACCTTTGGCATGGAAGATAGCAAACCGGTTGGTACACCGATGGTGACCGGTTGTAAAATATCCAAAGAGGATGACTCTGCATTGGTTGATGAGAAGGAATACCGATCAATGATTGGTAAGCTGTATTATGTAATACATAGCAGACTAGATATTGCACATGCAGTTGGCATTACTACAAGGTTCCAGAAAAGTCCAAGAGAATCCCACTTGGTTGCAGTCAAGCAAATTCTTAGGTATCTGAAGGGAACTGTTGACTATGGATTGTGGTATCCATATAGCAAGGACTTCAACTTGAAAGTGTTCATAGATGCTGATTGGGCTGGTAATGTAGATGATCGGAAGAGCACACCCGGTGGTGCATTCTTCCTTGGTGGTAGACTGGTCTCATGGATGAGTAAAAAGAAGAGTTGTATCTCTCAGTCTATAGCAGAAGCGAAGTATGTTGCCGCTTACATGAACTGCACTCAGACAATATGGATGAAGCATGTACTGAAAGGCTTCAAAATCCCTGTACCTAAACCGGTAAGTATATTCTGTGATAACACAAGTGCTATCAATATTTCAAAGAATCCGGTTTTACATTCTAGAACCAAGCACTTTGAGCTTAAGTATCATTTCTTAAGGGAAAAGGTTCAGAACAAAGAGATTGCAGTGGAGCATGTGTCCAGTAAGGAGCAGTTAGCAGACATATTCACCAAGCCTCTTCCAAAGACTACATTTACACACTTAAGAGGCGAATTAGGGGTACTACCCCTTCAAGAGGTGAACTAAAGGTATATTCTCCACATATTGCATAGTCAAATCTTTCTTCAGGATTGATGTGTTGAAGGATGCTACTCCTCAGGGGGAGCAACATAATGGAACCGAGAAGCTTGTGCCTCCACTTTGGCATTGTTGTCAAAGGGGGAGAAGATGTCAAGTGGAGAAGATATTTGCAGAAATTGGGGGAGAAAATGTGAAGTAGAGAGATATCTTTGTATATTGCCATCAATGCCAAAGGGGGAGACTGTTGGCATTATGTGAACCGGTATGTGGACATAATGACATTGTATGTTGTCATTGACGTCAATATGTTGAAGAGGTATGAACCGACATATGTGAGAATTGGTATAACACTGTGAACCGACATTTGTGCCAAAGTGAAGTGGTGTGCTTGTTCAAGATGAACCGACATATGGTTATGGGAACCGACACATGGTACCGGTTGGTAGTCTCAACTTCAAGGTTTCTGGTTGAAGTGCTTCAAGCCTATAAGGCTCGACCGGTGATCTTTGTGTAATGAGTAAGCATTATATCAAAGAACAAGATCTTGTTGCCACGTCAGCCTTGCGTGCGTGAAGGATCTTGCATGAAGAAGACTATCCCTATCTACCTTGGGAATGTGCGAAGTTTGTAAATGGTGAAAACGCATGATGGATTATCAGCTGCCATGAAATCGGTGGATAATGAACGATGGAGAATGTCTTCAGATTTATTCAAGATCTGCTACATTTAATACAGTATGATCAACAACCAGGATTGAACTATTTGAATTCCTTAACCTAACAGGTCTAGGGTTTAGGATTTATGCTACCGACCTATCTGTTGTCCTATAAGGTCGATGTTGTGATTCTTTAAGAGGTTGTTGGCAAAAGCTATGTAAAAGTATCCAACTGAAGGGATACGAGATCCTTGCTAGACCAGAGGAGAGAAGTGATACCTGTAGAGTGTAAGTGTAGAAGGTGAAGAGGAGCTTAAGCAGATCTGCATTAGCATTGAGTGTTGTTACCAAATCATTGTAATACCTGTTGATCTCTAACCACCTCAATAGTTGGAAAATCCCCTAACAGGGTAGCCTTAACCAGCTTGTTGTAAATCCCTTAATAGGGTAACTCAAAGTTATTGAGATTTGGAAAGCTAGAGAGCTCTGGAAATCCTTTAGCTATTGAGTTCTTGAAATCCTCTAACAAGGTACCCTTAATAGGGTTTAACCCTTAACAGGGTTTAACCCTTAACCGAGTATTGTAGCCATCCCTTAACCGGGTGATCTCTAATAGGATCGGTTCCTAGCAGAACCTTTTGTAATGTCTTTAACCGGACAAGGCTTCTAACAGAGCGGACTTCCAAAGAGTTCAACAAAAAGCTTGTGGGTATTCATCCCCATCATGGTTTTTCCCAATTGGGTTTCCACGTGAAAAATATGTGTGTCATGTGTGATGCTTTTATCTTGTGATGTTTTGTTATTACCTGTTAAGCATATGATGGTTCTGTGTTTTATGCCTGTTAATAAAACATGTTGAACTAGTTGTTGTGAAGATATGATGATAGATTACCTGTTCATACATAAGGGTGAAATGGTAGTGTAGTTCGAAGTTGAGTGGAAAGCTCAGTGAGTAACCAGTTTATGATTGTTTTAGTTGTTCTGAGTTTTACCAGTTGCACTCTGTTTCAAACCGGTGTCACTGTTTGCCAGTCATTGGAGTGATCACTGTTGAACCGGTTTAGGTCTGTATTTTGTTTGTACTGATTCACCTCCCCCTCTCAGTAATAGTTTGGTACTATTCGTTCATCATTGAGTTATTAGAAGCAAGAACTGTACCAAAAGCAAAACCCTTCTCACCAGATGACATCCCCATCACTTACAATAATAGAGTCCTAGAGAGTGATTCTGAAACAGACTCAGATGAATATGAATGGGATACTTGTTTTGATGTCATTGAAGATATTGAGGTAGATATAATCCACACATATACACCCACGCCTGATGAGGGACCTTACCCATGTTACTGACAATTTTGATAACATTTCTATCATGACCCTTACAGTTGTTGACCTAAATCCACCTAACGATTCCTTACCCCTCATACATCTTGAACTCATAGACTGGGAATAACCTAAACAAATCAACATACCTATCTTCCTAGATGATGACACTATTGTCCAATACCTTTGTTCTGTAAACCCGAAAACATGTTCCACCAGAAAATCTCACAATGAAGTTCTCAATCAGGAGAGTGCCAAGTCTCTTAGTCACAAAATGAATAAAATTAAAAATTGATCTAATGGTGAAACCCATTTAATGACAATATTAGATCATAAAAAAGTAAAAATAAAGGATGTATCTAATAGTGAAAACCTCTCTGAGGCACCAAAGGATGAGAGACTTGAGACTCTTCCTGAACACTATTAGGAGAGATCACCAATTTTGATTGAACCAACTCAATCAATTAATATTAGCACTAATCCAATAGAAAAGACCATACACCTAGCAGAGTCATTAACAGAACAAGAATGGCCTAACTTCATCAAGTTCTTCAAATAAAAGAAAATCAATTTTGCTTGGTCCTGTGCATATATGTCAGAGGTAGATCCAGATTTGATCATGCATCACTTATCTATAGCTCCAGGAGCTAAGCCCGTCAAGCAGAAACTGAGAAAAATGAACCCACATGTCGCCATATTGGTTAAGGTAGAACTGATGAAGTTACTTGATGTAGGATTCTTCTAACCTATAGATTATGTGGAATGGATCTCTAATATTGTACCTGTATCCAAACCAGATAAAAGCACTAGAATCTGTACAGATTTCAAGGATCTCAACAAGGCTTGTTTGAAGGATAACTTTCCTTTACCCAACATTCACACAATTGTAGATCTAATGATAGGACATGTTATGTTATCACTCATGGATGGTTTCTCAGGCTACAATCAAAGAAAGATAGCACCAGAAGACCAAGATAAAACAACATTTACATGTCCATGGGGTACTTACTACTGGAATTTTATGCCTTTCATCTTGAAGAATGCAAGAGCAACCTATCAACGAGCAATGACCACAATAGTCCATGACATGATGCACACATTCATGGAGGACTATGTAGATGAACTATTGGATAAATCATTCACAAGAGAAGGACATCTAGAGATTTTGGATAAAATCTTTTAGAGGTAAGAACAATTCAATGTCAAATTAAATCCTAAAAAGTGTGTCTTCGGTGTAACATTTGGCAAACTCTTGGGATATATAGTCTCAGAAAAGGGAATAAAGGTGGACCCCACAAAGGTACAAGGAATCATGGATATTCCACCTCCTAGAAATATCAGTCAATTAAGATCTCTACAAGGACAACTACAATCCATAAGAAGATTCATTTCCCAACTAGCCAACAAGTGCCTTCCGTTCACTCATCTACTCCACAAAAATGTCCCTTTTAGATGGGAAGGGCAATGTGTAGAATCATTCCACCAACTCAAACAATATTTGATGAATGCACCTATCTTGGTACCACCAATAGCCAACAAACCTCTTATTCTTTACATATTAGCTACAAAGGTATCACTAGGAGCATTGTTAGCACAAGAAGATTCATCAGGCAAGGAGAGGGAAATATAATACATTAGCAGGACATTAAATGGTTACGAGCTCAACTGCACATTCATTGAAAAAGCTTATTTGGCAGTGAAGTTCTCTTCTCAAAAGTTTTGCCACTATATGCTAGCTCACACAATCAAGTTGGTAGCAAAGATTGACCCATTAAAATATCTACTCAGCAAAGCTGCTCTCATAGGGAGGTTAGCTAAATGGGTCATGATCCTAAGTAAGTTTGACATTCACTACACAAACATAAGAGAAATCAAAGGTCACACTATCATAGATTAGCTAGCCGAAACACCATTACCAAATAGTCATCCAATCCATATGGAATTTCTAGATACAAATATTCTCACAATATCGACAAAACCATGGGTCTTATACTTTGACGGATCATACACACAACATGGATCAGGAGTCGGTGTCCTATTCATCACTCTAGAAGGACACACTATTCCTAAATCTTACAAATTGATGTTTCCTTACACAAATAACATTATTGAGTATGAAGCTCTAGTCATAGGAATCAAAATGGTTGTTGAGTGGAAGATCAAAAAAATTGAAAGTCTTTGGAGACTCACAATTGGTTATTAATCAAGTTAATGATGATTATCAGAAAAAGGAAGACAAGTTGATGCCCTACAAGTGCATGGTGGATGATTTCAAAAGTACTTTGTGGACATCACATTTGAGTAGATTCCAAGGTCGGACAACAAAGATGTCGACGCCATGGTAACCATTGCCTCACTCCTACAAATACCAAACAAACAAAGTCATTATGAGTTCCTGGTGGAACAACTGTTTTCCCCTGCCTACGACAATTCTGAATCCCAAGTCATATGCCACATAGTTGGCTCTGACTCACCTCTCTATGGAAATATCTACACCCACCTAAAAGACAATATCCTTCCACTAGATCTATCCCAAAACCAAAAACACAACTTTATTCGCCAAGCAACCCGTTATACTCTAACTGCTAACACACTTTACCGTAGAGGTCTCGATGGTACTCTTCTTAGGTGTCTGGATCGTAATGAATTTGAAACCGCCTTGCATGAAATTCATGATGGTATTTGTGGGACACATTCGAGTGGTCCTACTCTCACCAAGAAACTTATAAGGATGGGATATGGTTGGTTGACCATGGAAAAAGAATCATACCAGTTTGCCAAAAAATGTCCAAAATGCCAAATTCATGGCAATCTTATACATGCACCAACACAAGAACTACAACCATTCACCACATCATGGCCATTCTATCAGTGGGGACTCAACCTAGTGGGCAAGATTCATTATTCTTCATCAAATGGACATAATTTTATCATCATGGCCATTGAGTATTTTACAAAGTGGATAGAGGTCATCCCATTGATTACTATTACCGGCAAACAAATATCTTCTTTTATCCTGAATTATCTCATTTATCGGTATGACATTCTTAGTTCCATTATCACCTTTCAAGAATCAAGATGTGAAAGAGATATGCGAATGATTTCATATCCAACATCATTTCTCCACACCATATTATCCACAAGGGAATGACCAAGCAAAGGCCTCAAACAAAACCATCCTGAAAATCCTCAAAAAGACAATGAACGAGGTTGGTCGTGATTGGCATGTTCAACTCAACCTAGCATTATGGGCCTACAGAACTAGCATCCACACACCTATAGGGGAAACACCATACTCACTTGTGTATGGATTAGAGGCTATTTTACCTATTGAGGTTGAGATTCCATCACTCACAGTATCACTAAAGGGACTCATTCTAGATGAGGAATATTGGGTAAGTAGACTGCAAGAGTTAGAGCTGCTAGATGAGTGCCGACAATGTGATTTTGATCATCTCAAAGCATATCAGCAATGCATATGCTAGAGCTACAATCAAAAAGTAAAGCCAGGAGCATTTCAAATCGGTGACTTGGTATTGAAGGAGAATCACCGCAATCAACAGGATCTGGAAAAGAGGGCAAATTTGAACCAAATTGGCTAGGTCCTTTTGTCATCATATCCGCTTATGGATCAGGGGCATATCATTTATCTACATTAAAAGGGGACCTATTTGATGAACCTATCAACAATGTGCATCTCAAAAAGTTCTATACATGAGTTATCCAATGCATTGATAAGGGAAAAAGTAAAAACTTAAAAAAATAAAAAATCAAGAAAAAAATACAAAAAAAATCAATCACAAATCAAAAAGTGCAATAAAAATAAGTAGTGAAAACCTAGCAATAGGTGCTATTTATGATAGATCAACTCTTTCATCTATATGTACCCATATCATATCTTTTTGCATCCATTCGAACTAAGCCTATAACCATCGTAAAGCTTTCTAATATGCAACAAGTCTTGGACACACTCAGCGTAGTCACTATCCTTGATTATCCAAACAGTTTTCTGCATAAATCTCTCACCATGGCTTAAGTGATCAATGTATATATCCACATCATAAGAACTGTCCATAGCTGGGGGCAAAATCTCAATCTCAGTGGGGGCATTCAACTTTAGTTTACATCAAACAGACAAAATTAGAACAATAAAGAAAAACACATAACAAAAAAGGATCAAAGCATACCACAATGACAAATGTCAAAACACTAACCATCAGACTTAAAATCAAAATCACTGTCAGAATCAACACAAAAATAGAACACGATGGATGATCTCTTCTAAATCATGATTTGTTTACTCTTAGCCTAAAGTTTGACTGTTTTTATCTTGATTTTTGAGTTATTAGATCTCCTGAGGAACTCAAGGATGCATTGAGCTAAAGAAGAAAAGAAGGAATCTGATATTTTAATTGGTTTTCTATCTGGGTGATCATTCATATGATGCAAATTTGTCTTGAGACATGGTTGGAAACATAACATTGAAGACATTTTATAGTTTTCACATAGAATGGTTAACTCTTGTCTGTTTTACATAAACAACACTCAGGTCATCTTGGTTCAATTATACCTTGACGCTTGTGTCATTTTGCAATATCAAAATCCATGTAAGTTGTACTCAGGTCATCATGGTTCAATTATACCATTGATGCTTGTATTAACTTCCAATATTTTAAAAAGCTCAATGATGACAAAAAGGGCGCAAATAATTGGCTAAAGGAATGACAACACGACATAATTAGACCATCATTATCATTGTCATTAGTGCATTTAGTTGCAATCATTAGTGAATTCAGTTGCATTCATCATCATTATCATTATTATTATCATCACATCCTATGTATATCATGTACCCATCACATAAATGCATTTATCATATAAAACCACAATCATCATCATATCAACTTTTTTTTATCAGGTAATCATATATCACCTTCAAAACATATAGATAACCATCATCATATAAATAACATCCTTTGCATCCATACATCATCACATCATAAAAACATGCATATAAAAATGCCATCAAGAAAAACATTTGCATTATTCCATTCATACATCATCATATGCTCAATACATCCACAATCATCATCATGAAATCATCATAAAATCATCATCATAAGATCATCATCATGAAATCATCATAAAAACATCATAAAGAATCATAAGATAGAACTCATCACATCAACCATCATCATGGAACATCACATGTGGACCAAGGGAAAATTGCTATCATATCTCATATAATCTCAAAACAAGGTCGAAATATACAAATGAATATCATGTATGTATAAAATACATTAAAGGTGATCTATACCACAAAATGAGACAATCAAGTATGACTATCTCTAGAGGCAAACGGTCTCACTGCAAATTTCCCTGCTCCTGGGTCCCTACGAGGTGGATCTCGCCGTATAGGTCTGGTCACACCTTTGTTGTTTGTTCTGGTATGACTACAACCAGATCGGGCGGCAGCTACTGCAACATAGCTAGGTGCTTTTCGCTCTCGAGGGACCAGATCCTTGTATAAGCACCGGTAATACTCGACCTCCTTGGTCGAGTACTGTATCTCCCTAAGCGTATCTCAGAGTGGGGTGCCTGCTTCTTCTCTATCCAATCTATCAGAAAGGGCCTCCACTCATCCCTGTCGCTCTATAGCCGTATCTCTCTCGGTTTGTAGTTGAGCAATCTATCGCTACTATGCCAAAAACTGTGCCTGCAACTGCTGCACAGAGATCTGCATAGCCCTAATCCATACATCCTGCTGATGCGAGGGCACTCTAATTTGAATGGGCACCTAAGAGGAAGTCCCTGCCACACCTGTACCTATTTGAGGATCCAGTGGAGGGGGAGCATCTGATCTCCTCCTCTGTGTAGCCCGCCTACCCCCCACTGCACCTGACACAAGACTACCACCACCTCCACCACCACCACCACCACCATCGTCACCCCTATCATCACCCTCATCATCATCATCATCACCCCCCTCATCATCCTCTTTGTTCCTCTGTCCTCCTTTCCCCTGCGGACACTCCTCCTCCTCATCATCAAAAGCTAGCACTAGCTCTCCTAGATCAGATAAACAGGCCATGACATGTGCAATCCAATATGCTGAATACTCCCTAGTCATACCCGCATCCACTACTCTGACTCCGTAATCCCAAAACTAGTCGGCTAGACTTATATACTCAGCCACCACTGCAACACTATCAATGCTAGGCCCCCACTCTATTAAATCCTGTAGATGACGAGCATATAAACAAGCTCCCTATGGTATCCCCTGTTGTCGCCCATGTTGTCTATAAACCTGACTGTGCAAAAATCTATTAATGATAAAGGTTGTTCACCCAATCAAGTACTTGGACATATATACATAGAGCATCTCTAGCCCATCCTCCACCCATATCTCACAATCCATATACAACCTCTAGATGACCATGTCTATATCATCCAACACTCTCCGACAGTACTCTACTTTTCCCAGCTTTCGCTGGACAACTACACCTGCATATCCATATGCATACGGTTGGTCAGCTGGTCTATCCCTATCTGCAAGCGGCCATGCCACTGCTATATGCTCCTAGATCCACACCTGTAATAAAGTGACCCCTATTGATAAACTCATGTATCCCTGATACATGACCTAGTGTAGCTCCCTGTATAGGTGGGCCAACATACATGAACCCCATGCAAACCTCCTACTTTGTATCACCATAGCCTCTAGCACCAAATCCCATCCAACGGCCAACCCCTTCGACCTACAATTGGGACATAAGAAACCACCAACGAAGCTTGCTAGTATAGATGGTAGAGGAGCATAACTACCTGCTATCTCCCACCAAGGGATCTCATAACCACTGGTTTGCTCATCCTGAAATACTTGTCATAGGGCCTCAGTACCACCCTCCTCAGTCTTCTTATATGATAATAGATCTCCTACCACCGGAATCTGTAGGATCCTATAGCAGTCCTTAGGCATCACTGTCATCTCCCCTGTCACTAGATGGAAGGTGTTGGTGTTGTTGTGCCACCTCTCTACCAAAGCTATCAACAAACCCCAATTAATGGTATATCGAGGCATGTCAAGAAGAGCTGATAATCCACATCTCTCAATAATATCTTTGTCTACCTGTGTAAGTCGAGGGATCAGTCTCCATGTCTTTGGGAATCTCTCCCAAGACTGTAGCATACCTAATACAGCCTGCAAATTAAAACATATCCACTATTAGTCATCGATCTGATCAATTCTATCAATACAAATCGACTCAATCAATTATATTGCAAATATAATATCAAGATCAATCATAAACATATCAGTGAATCATATCTAGTCAAGAGAATCATATTAGCAATAATATTAATGAATCCATATCAGAGAGCATCATATCAAGATCAATCAGAAACATATCAGTGAATCATATCCAATCAAGAGCATCATATCAACAATAAACTTAAAGAATCCATATCAGAGAGCATCATATCAGTAACATATCAGGAAATTCAAACAAACCTAAGAACATCATATCAAGATTAATCAACCTCATATCAACAACTCCTATCAGTGATCCATATTGTGACTCATATCAATGCACCATATCTGAGCAACATATCAGAAAATTCAATCCAAAGAACCATATCAGGCAAAACAACTCAATCAGATCCATATCAACATAAAAACCATCTACATACACCCATCACACCATTTTCAAGATCATTCACTCGACAAACAAACAATTAACACATTTTAAGCGTATACACTAAAACTAACTATAAATGCACTAATTTGCTCTATATGCGCTAATATTTTCATTCAATGCCCTAAAAATCATGGTGTATGCACTAAAAATTCTCCATGTGCTAAATCAGACATCAATTGCAATTTCCTAGCTGACCTATGCGCTTAAACATGCTATGCACTAAAAGCCAAATCGAATGCACTGTTTTTTGGATGTGCTAAATCTAACCAATGCGCTAACCTCTCATTTGCACGTGCTAAAACCTAACCCTAGGTTTTGCATGCACTATTTTTTGTTGCGTATGCATTAAAACCCTAGTCCTACACGCTAAAATGAGGAAATCCAACCATGAAAATTAAAAAAACATATAAAATCTATGAAAATCGTACAAACAGATAGGGATTTTCGACACTTACTAGTGGTCCATACATGGTGGGTCTCCAGTATTGCCTAACGCATTGAAAATAGTGAGAATGGTAGGGAATCAACATCATTGTCAGAGCTCCACATGCACAATCACAAGAAGACAAGTATAAAATGAATCTTCTTTTTCACTTTTTACCTTTTAAGAGGGTAAAAGGGAGGGTTAATAAGTGGCCATGTAATTTTTTCCACTTTTTCATTTATTACCCTATTCAACATCATTTTTCGGGAGATGAATCAAATGGTGTGTATCCTACGTTCAACACCGTCAACATTATCATACAAAAAAAAAATCGCAAATTTTTTTAAACATAGAAGACACCCTCGATTCATCTCCCAAGGGGGCATCATCACACTATCATTCATTAAATCCACATTTTGACAAACAACACCATATCGATAAATATTTTGCAACATAGCAAGAGATTTTTCTTTGAATCAACATGTGAACACACGTCACTTCAAAGAGGGGCAAAATGTAGACGTATAAATCTAACCACATATTAAATTCATTTCTCCTATTAATTAAATTATATTTAATTATTCCCCCCACTTTCATCTATTTGATTAAATAAATTTTTCAATTTATTTAATTAAATTCATCTAACCACTTTTTAGCATTTAATTAAATAAATCACTTTATTTAATTAAAACCCCTTTCCCATTTAATTAAATTCACATTTAATTAAAAATCCCCTCTCCAATTTAAATAAATCAAAGTTTAATTTAAATTAGGCAAGTTGTCATCCACTTTTTGGAATAAATCACTTTATTTCAAAATTAAAATTCAAAAATACCCCCCACTTGCATTCTCCTAACAAATCCACCTGCATATCATCATATCATCATATTAGCATAGCTAAATAGTTTCATTATCATATCTTAGTAAGCATTGATAGATCTAGAATGCATTGCATATAGATCATTATCATTCACTATCACTCATTCTCGGAGTTATCATTCCTAAGTCATTTGCTCAATGATCTGAGAGCAAAACATTGGTTTGAGGGATCCTATGAGATAGAGAACAATGAGACACATCTTGGGAAGTTAACTTGTTTAAATTAGTTTAATCTTAGTTAACCACTTGCACTCAAAAGTTTCATTGTATGTTATCTTTTGATCTCAATTTTTGTATTTTGATCACACTAAATCTTGCATACATAAAGCATTTAATATTTTCAAATTCTCACCTCTAAAGTAATTTTTTTTTTAATTTCTTATCGATTGAACTACAAAAATATTGCAATTATAATGTCACTTCTATGAAATAATTAATAGATGAGGTATTTCAAAATTTTATTTTTTTATATTATGTCATGTATAATTTCTAGATTAATATAAGTATTATTAATAGATCTTAAGATCAATCACAAAAATATCTACATAATTAAACAAATCTCTACTATTTTCATACATCATTCAAATTTTTTTAACAAAAGAAAAATCTCCTATTTTTTTTTGCAAAGTTTCCTATTTTAACATAAGGTGGGGACTCTAGATGTAGCACAACTCTTGTTATATTTTACTTTTATAATGCTCATAAACAAAAGATGTCAATTATTTGATGAAAAATAATTAAAATATCATTCATACCAATTAAAATATTTAACTTTTATTATAATATCTAGTTATATAAAAAATATTATTTATAATTTTTATATAATTTATTTGGATTAATGCTTGTAATTAATTTAAAATTTTATTTAATTTTAAAAATTAATTAAAAAGTTTAAAATATTTTTTTGACATATCATTCTGCTAAATCAATTGTAATCATAATATAATATATCTATATGTATATTAGTATATCTATCTTTTAAAGAATATATATAAAATATGTTGAGAAATATTTTTTTTCTAGAAATATATTTTTAATCAATTTGTATTTAAAAACTTAATAATCTACTTAAAAATTAAAAATATTAAATCGATCTAATTTTCTTATTTTAAATAATATAAAATGATTTTAATGTTAAAATTTAAAATAAATATATTATTTAAAACTTTTAATTTTTTTTGGTTAATATAAACTTATAAATAAATAATACATTATAATTTATAAAAGCAAAATTTCACATTTAAATATTTTTCAATTTGAAATTAAGAAATTAAAAATAATATAATATTAAATGAATCATAGAAATTTAGAGAGTAAAAAGACATGAAATAAAAAATGGACAAAATCCTTTTATTTATATTTTCCCAAATGATGTAACATCGCAAAACTTTTTATTGATAAAGTTAGCACTACAATCAAGAGCTTTGAGCGAGCTTTGGTTCTCGGTTTTCATGATGATGAAGTTGTGGTCTTCCTCGACAAAACTATGCACTTGAATTTTATTTAGCGAGATTTGGTTCTTCATTTTCATGATAATGAAGTTGTGGTCTTCCTCAACAAAATTGTGCACTTGAATTTTATTTTCCCAACTTTTTCAAAGCCTCACAATATTGCAACATTTTATCTCCTTTATGACTCTCCTCCCATAGTTAACAAATCAATTGAGCTCTTCTTGGTGGAAGATATCAAACAAGGAATAAATAATCTAACAAGTGGTAAGGGGCACAACATAGATGAATTGTGGGCTGAATTTTTAAAACAGGGAGTTGAGACCCTTGCCCCTCACACCAAAAGAATGTCCAATGACATCACTTAAGATGACTTTTTAATAGAGTTGAATATTCATGAGTGAATAATGTTGCATACTTTTGTTTTACAATTCAACACATGCAAATCATAGGGATCTACTTCTCTTTTCACACATCTTACATTAACGTATAAATAAAATTTATTTATGATGAATTCCTTGATTTAACAAGAGCTGCAATGTAGCGTAGTTCCTGCCAGCTACCAAATGCTGGCAGGATGGTTATGGCATAATGCTGTATGTATATCTCAGATTGAATGTCATGCCTCAGATTGAATGTCATTGTTTCTGGCTGATCATATGATCAAGAAAACTGAAATCTCTTAAACAGTTTTTCAATAGGTAAAGTTAATCACAATAAAAAATTTTGATCTATCAATTCACCCAAAACTCCCAGTAGAAAACTAAGATTATGTGTCCCCTTGTTCTCATGCTACCCCTAAAGACAGTTTGATTGGAAGATCAGATGCATATTCATCCGATCAATTGATGGAACTCCTCCCATTTTGTGTAAACTGCTTCATCATCTACTTCACCCAATGCAAAAATGAAGCTTTCACCATTAAAATTAGGGTAGATCATTTAGACATGGAAATAGGCATGAATTCAGGTCTATTAAAATTAAGTAGGAATCATTGGTAAGTTAGTAAATTTTTGGCCATCCTGTGATATCAGTTTAGAAGAATGGACTTCTACCAATCAGGGTGTGAACTGTAGGATGAAATTACTACCTAAGGTTTCTTGTGGTTTCCTGCTCTTCCAAAGAATCAATGACCAAAATTTTAAAGAACTCATGGACTGTGGATGGAGCAGAGTTCTTTCTATTTTGATCTAGTCTCATGCAATGTCTCCAAAAACACCATGTGGATTAGGCTCTACAACATTCCTATAGTACTTGGACATCTCTGCCTTGGCAAAATTTGGTAAATGGTAACACACTTGGAGAGTTTATCGGTGTGAATGAGAATGTCAAGGAGGGCAATCCAGGTTGTTTGTACAAATTTGCATTAAACAGGATTTATCCAAATCTCTTCTGAAAACTGTTGTTCCAGAAACTGCAGCAGTGGACTGGATTCAAAATATCAATATGGAAGGTCCAAGCCCTAAGTGTTTCCTCTGTCACAAACTGGGCCATAGAAAAGCTATATTGCAGGCAGTGGCAAAACTAGATCGAGAACCTTCTTGCATTGAAAAGGAAAAGACCAATGATGACAATGAGAAAGCACTTATAGATAATGCCAGTGGTCCTTCACTTCATGAACTGGCTGCGGAAAATGAAATCACAATACCTCTGGCCTGCAGCTCTCCTATCTTGGATGAAGATTTGAAAAAGGAAAAGATTTGGAAGAAATAGACAACATTGTTACTAATGAGATCGAATTTCATTTAAATTGGCTTATATTGTTCACCACCCACCATGAGGTATTCATGTCACTAGCTCCATCCCAAACTGGCATGCAAAATATGTGTCAATAAAATTGAATGCCACCAGATAAAGATCAGAAAGGATAAAAAAAAATGGGAGAAGCGAATTGTTTGCTTATATCAGCTCCTATAGGTTACTGACAAAGATCTCGTGAGTAGTGTGTTCTCTTGCATTGGTAACTACAAACCCATCTGCCAACCACCTACAATGCTAATAATAGACTGCCAAAATATTTTGAAAAAGTATTTCAGATAAAAAACATGCAAGTTGTAAATAATGTATATTGGAAAATAAGTTTATGCACAGAAATAGGATAGTTTGTATATTGGAAAATAAGTTTATGCACAGAAATAGGATAGTTTGATTGGCTCAGGCAAAAATGATTAATCACTGTTTAATATCGCTGCCTCCGCTATAGTTCCCTGGCAGGAACTAATAATAATCCAGATTGGGGAATATTACAAAACATATAGAAGGTATAGAATTTCATTTACTCACCTATGTATAAAATTAGTTATTTTTTGAATTTAAAATATATGAAAGATGGATGTTGGGGGGTTAAAGTTTGAAAAAGTGTCACACTTTTATGAAAGAAATAGTCATCATATATATAGTTCTTCAATTTGCACCACTTAAAAGTGACATTTACATTTTGAATTTTAAAATAATGTAAATAAAATGTAGAATTCTTGATATTTATAATTGAATTTGAGAAATAAAACTAAATTTGAGAAAAAAAATAACTGATTTTTTTCAATCAAAGAGAAGAATTTCAAGCAATGATTTAACAAAAAATTGAGTCAATGGAATGTTGCAAAAAAACAAAATTTTTTTAATTAATAATTTTATTTTATTAATTTTCATAATTATTCATAGAACCATCTAGATATATAATTATAGGACAATTTAATTAACATATTTTATTAGTCTGCTAGTTTATCTAGTAGGATAGTTATGGGGTGTTGTTTAAGCTATTATATTTTTTTATTACTTATGAGAGTTAACTTTTGTGTTTTGTTTGGGTGCCTAGTTGTGTGATGCCAAAAGCTGTATTGTGGCTACTTTGCTTTGTTGTTTTGTGTATGTTCTTGTGATGGTTCAAGGCCCTTCCCTTGCTAAAGTAAATTGAAATTTATTTTTTCTTATAATTATTATTTTAAAATAACCTTTTTTTCATGCATATAAATAGGGGAAGGGGTCTAGTTATTGCCCATGTTACAATGACCATTCACTCCTTGCTCACCTAACCAACCCCAGGTACCAACTTTGAAGAAAAAAAAATGATAACTAAAATCCTATTAGTAAATCTCACATGTACAAATAGTAGATCACTTAACCCTTAGTTGTTAAAATTTGTAGATGTTGATTAGAGGAGTTGTGCAATTTTATTAGTACCCATAGCACATGACTACTGGGGAATTTGGGCATAAGTATTGATAATTTTGAGGTTTTTATAGCACACAGTTCTTGGGGAATCATTAAATCGGTATCGAGTGACACTTCTAAATCACTATTTTTTGACCACAATGTTCATCTTTGCTATCTACAATCTAAAACAATAGCTATAAGCAAGTAGATCACATACAAATACAACAAAAAAAATTGTCGAAATTTGATGTATCACTTAGGATCTGTGGGTGCACAAAGATAGGTATATAATGACTATCGGTGCTCTTGCCCTAATCACATAAAATTATCTTTAAATTTTTTAACTTAAATAAATGAAAAAAATATATTTCCACAACCCATAACAATAGATCATGAATTGTTTCTGGTGTTTAATTGTGTTTGATTTATTTGGTATCAACGTTTCAGGACACACTTTGTGATCCATCATCAAGATAGTAGAGAGAAATTTATTTCTCTCTACTATCTTGATGATGGGTCACAAAGTGTAAAATTTTTCTCTCTAGCATTTTGATGATGGATCACAAAGTGTGACTTGAAGCATTGATACCAAATAAACCAGGCACAATTAAAATTAAAAAAACAATTATTGATTTAAATAAATTATTCTTCACTATTAAACCTTCAAAAAGTGAAGTAAAATTTTATCAATCTAAATGTAAACCAATTTTAACTATTCATAACTTCGTCATGATCTTAGTCAGAATGTTCGTTGAGTTTGGATTTATCATTGTGTTTCATTCATAAATTTCTCTTAAGAAAAGTCAAGGTATGTGTTAATACGACCTTGAAGGGCAGATCTAGCTAAATATCCAATAAATTTCCTAAAAACTCACATCCAAACGAGTAGGGATACGTGTTTCCATTTTGGTAGGATTAAACCAATGGATGTAGTGGACTAGTAATCACCATAATGAAAGTCCGAATAACTAGGGGAAGCACTAGTTACTGTCCATGTTCCAATAACCGTTCACCCCTTGCACACCCAACCCTTCAATTCTAACTTTACACAAACCAAAAAAAAAAGAATACTTAAAGGCCATTAATAAATTTCACATGTACTAATAACTGCCTAATTTTTTGCATTTTTGGACCATAATTGGCCCATCTATGTACCTTTATTGGACTCATAACACATGCATTTGTGCATAAGTATTGGCAATTTTAAGTGCACATTTATTAGAATATCTTATATCTTTAAACATGTATGAGGTGAAACTTTGAAATGTGTAGTTTTTGACCCTTGCATGCATAAAAAATCCCACAGTATGCATATTACCACCTAGAAACCAAAATAATAGCTATAAGTAATTAAGTTGTGTGAGATTTTGCCAAGATCTAGAGGCAATGAAAAGCACAAATAAGAGAGAACAAAATATATGATAGGAATAAACTGCATTCTATCAAGATGAAAATACTAATCAACTGGATCATCAAGCATTGTTGTTCATACAATGAATATGAGCCTGCTTATATAGGTGAGGCTATATGGATATGTGAGCACATAAATGTGACATTTGGCTCAATAAGAAACAAGGGTAGGTAGGAAATAGGTGTGGTAGGTAGGAGAAACAATAAAATATTCCACATGAGGTGGATCACCCACTGAATGTGGAATGTAACAAGATAAGACCACAAAAGGTGGAAATTCTTCTACACACAGTATTCCAATGTGGCACAAACACCCAAGTGTCTCATACCCAAACTACTATGAAATACATTATCCTAAGTAAACTTAAGTAAGGTCTAATAATATCCATGATGAATAATTATTTACACCAACACCTCCCCTTAAGTGCAACTTAGGGGAATGCACTTAAGTCTACAATGAAACTAAGCAATGCAAGATGGGTCCCGACTACAAGGCCATGTTAGGTACCCATGTACAAATGCAAATGCATGCAAACCAATGCAATGAAATCTCTCACAAAGTGGGGAAAGAGAGAAAAAACCAATGGGAAAAAACCCTCCCCCAAAAGAGAGATGAAAGCTATACACGAGAACTCTCATAGAAGTATGTGAGGAACAAAACCCCATGTGAGGAAAAAGTTCCCCCCATATGAGAGAAGAAGAGAAGCTAGGAAGCCCCCCCTCAATGCAAAATCTACACCAATGATAGAAGCTCGATGATGAATGAAGAAACTACTCCATGAACGTCAAACAACATTCCTCCCCTTAGGAAGAAACAAAACCAAAGGTGTATCCATGAAGTCTCCCCAATCATGAAGGGAAGATGTAGGAAAAAAACTCATGATGAAAGGAATCTCTGAAAAGTACTCAAGTGTCTCCATGTCGATGCTGAAAGATACCCCCTCCAAAGGTGGTAAACTGCTCCACACTATTGAAAAAGGTACTCCAAGATCTAGTGGAGATGAATGTAGAACATGTACCAAAGACTCACATGTCTCCTCAAAGGATAAATAAACCTCCTCCAACTATTGTGCATAAGTATCAACAATCATGTCAACCTCAAAAGAATGATCATATAGAGTATGAACAAGAGGGTCAGAGTGTTCCCTCACAACAATCAAAGATGGATCATCTTCATCAAAGAGAAGATGAATATCATCAATGATGTCTCCCAAATTTGGAATGTAGGACTCCACAAAAAAAACCTGCAATGTCTGTCAAGTAATCATCCCAAGAAATTGAAGTTGGAAGACATGAGATATCCTACTGCATTGAATCACATGAAGGTAAAACTATCGCACTATCCGCATCATCAGGTGCAATAGGTGATGTGATATCAATAGGAGGAGATGAAACACAAGGCTCAAGAACAGGGTCACATGTGAGAATCCCCATGTTCAAGTACCCAAATTTCTCCTCAAAATCTGAACCATGACAAGAGGTGTGATCATCATGTGAAGAATCATCATATATGAAATCATCATCATCAACAAAATCTGAAAAGGAATATAACCGAGATGCATGATCAACCACTCGTCGCAATGATATCTCTAGTCTTCAAGTCTCTAATGAAAATTGACTCAGGTGTGAACTCCACAATTCTCTTAGTTGTGCCATGTGTGATTTGATAGATGGAAAGGAGATTGTTTGTCAAGTGGGGTACACACAACACATCATTGAAGGAGTTATCCCCAATGGAAATAGATCCTTTCCCAATCACATCCATGTATGTATTATTGCCCATCAAAATCAATGGTATGGTGCAAGGCTCAAATGAAGAGAACATAGACTGCGAAGATGCCATATGATAAGAAGCCCCTGAATCTAGAAGCCATCTCCCTGAATCATGACTTGTAGTAGCACAAAGAGCTTTTCCTTTTCTTCTTCCAAAAGAGTGAGTCTTCCCACTTGTTGAAGCCATGAATGCTTTCCCTTTCCCTTTTGATTGTGAGGAAGTAGAAGTTGATGAATTATCCTTCTTGTAGGCATTAGGCAAATCAATGTTGTGCCTTTTGAGGATATGTGTGAGCTCATCAATCTTCTTAGAATGGCAACAACGCTTCTCATGACCAACTTTTTTACAATAGGCACAAGGAGGTCTCTCCTTCTTTGGTGAATAGTCCTTCATGGAAGAGGATGAATCTCCTTGTTGTGGAGAAGGTGTTGCTTCGTCCTTAGGCTTTGATTTCCATTTCTTCTTGTTGGAGTTGTCCTTTCCTTGATTTCCTTTGTTCCCTTGATTTGCCACTAATGCTTGAGACTTAGAAGTCTTAAGAATGCCCATGCTTATCAACTTAGTTTGTTCCATCATCAACATTTCGGCAAAAGCATCAAATTTAGGCATTGTGTAGCTTGAACCCATTGTCATCCTATGGGTTTGGAAACTAGAAACAAATGCTATATATTCTTGTGGAAGCTTGCCCATCAAGTTGAAGATCAATTGAGTATCCTTCTTATCAATGCCACAATCCTTGAGTTGTGCCCTCAAATATTTTACCTTAGTGACATAATCTTGTATAGTATCAAATTTCTTGGGATCTAACATGGCGAGATCACTATCAATTTGATATCCCCTAATCTCATCAACTTGACCATACAAGTCTTGAAACTTTTGCCAAGCATCCTTGATTAGAGTATATTTCTCAATATGAAAAATGAGATCCTTTGATACATCATTTCTTAAGATACCAATTTCCATGATATTTTTAGTGAGCCAATCCAAGTGACCAACAAGATCAGCCTTAGGATCAGTGGGAGCAACAATAGTTCCATCAATATAATGAGTTAGTCCTTTTTCCATAAGTTTACTCTATGCATCAATTTTCCAAGTAGCATAATTATGAGGAGTTAAGAGAGGAAAATTAGGACAACCCATAGAAGAAAAAAGGAAAAAACACAAGATAGAGAGAGGGACAATCACACAAGACACCCCCCACCCCCAAATTACTCAATCAAGAAACCCCCCCCCCAAAAAAAATCATGATTTGACACTTTATACTTAGTGTGTGTACAATAGGTCACTTGAAAAAAAAGGCAAGGTGAGATTCTGATTTAAATTTTACAACTTCTCAAAATGAGATATAAGAGACTTCAACAAATACTGCTAGTGATCTAAACTGAGATCCAAGCAAAATGAAAGTACCAAAAAGGCCAAAAAATGACCAAAAACTGAAAGTACAATTTCTACTCAAAATCACTACAAAAAAATGGCATATTATGAAAGTAGACAAAAAATTATGCACTTCCAAAAAAAAAGACACCTAAAAAGGAGTCCATATGAGCCCAAATGAAGCTTCGAAAGTTGTAAAAATCAAGATTTCATGATTTTAGAAAAACCTGTATCCAAAAATCCGAAAACTCCTCCACCACTATATAGGTCATGAAATTATACCCCAAAACAAAAAAACATGCTCAAAAAAAGGAGTCCGGATGAGTGAGATATCGCTATTTGAAAATTGCCTGCAAAATTATAATTTTTGGAAAATTTCCATCGCAACTTCAAATTTCAAATGCCTCTAGATTTGGCCTCCGAAGTCCGATTTGGATGAAACAAAAGGCAAAACTGACTTTCTTGGACCTCCTCAATCTAATGGTAACCTCAAATTTGACCCATCAAGACTCAATAATAACCTGCAATAGAAAGATCCAAAATACACAACCCCAAATAGCATCAAATTTCTCTCAGTTGACAAACCAATGACACTCTAATGACTCTGATACCATGTGAGATTTTGCCAAGATCTAGAGGCAATGGAAAGCATAAATAAGAGAGAACAAAATAAATGATAGGATTAAACTGTATTCTATCAAGATGAAAATACTGATCAATTGGATCATCAAGTGTTGTTGTTCATACAATGAATATGAGCCCGCTTATATAGGCAATGCTATATGGATATGTGAGAACACAAACATGACATGTGGCTCAATAAGAAACAAGGGTAGGTAGGAAATAGGTGTGATAGGTAGGAGAAACAATAAAATATTTCACATGAGGTGGATCACCCACTGAATGTGGAATGTAACAATAAGGTAAGACCACAAAAGGTGGAAATTCTCCTACACACACTATCCCAATGTGGCACAAACACCCAAGTGTCTCATACCCAAACTACTATGAAATGCATTATGCTAGTAGACTTAAGTAAGGTGTAATAATATCCATGCTGAATAATTATTTACACCAACAAGTTGCATGCAAAAACAACCAAAAAAATCGTCACTGTTTGTTAGTTGATAGGCTATTTCTATGGAGAACCCTCCACCGGATTCTCCTCTAGTCTTACACCGTAAATCTAGGGAAGTTTTAAAGTTTTTGTTGTAAATTCATCCACATTTTTTAGTCATTATTAAAATCTTTTTCTAAAATTTTATCTATTTCTGGCATGACACAACTATTGCATCAACATTGTTCTATGTATTTCGGCAAACCACTAAGTATTTAGTTAGGAAACATCTGAGCTCACAATTTGAAATAAATCACTAGGATTTTCTTTAGCGGAGAATTAAATAGGATTTTTTTTTAGGTTTAGCATAGTGATAGCTGTTAAGCAGTGCACACTATCCTTGCATCAATAGAGTCATTGTTGTCAATTCATCTCCATAGACATTCTTCCCATGTACTCATTTCTCCAGCTAACTCAATTTATTTTAATATTAAATTTAACATCTAGAAAGTTTTTGCATCAATATTTTCTCTTTCTAGGTTTAGAGTTATGCCCTTTTGTATAGGTGTTTAGTTTTATTAAAATATGTTATACAATTTAAATTATCTCTACTAGATCTTTACTGCTTCTCGACAAGCTCTTGTATGTTTACGAAATATCAACGAAAAATAAAATCTGTGGAGATTGCCAGCCTTTTTTGAACTTTGGCCACTACATTGCTCATAGATTTTCAAGTTTAGGTTCCAGAATTATGATGTTTAGAATCATCTCCAACTAATGCTTTCATAGTTAGGAACCTATAGCATCCTAAAATTGCACCCTTTGCAATTTTGACCATATTTAGGGCCCTCACCTTAGTGTTCTCATCAATATGCTTAACTGGGACTCATTTATGCTTGTACCATGCAATAATGGCCTTTATAACACATTCCACCTTGCTAGAACCCTTAACCCTGGCCAACATATGGGGTAGGACCAGGGTGTGGCACCTTGGTCTGGACCATGACACCACGCCATGGTCCTCCCTAATTGGGCCCTATTTCAAACCCTTTTCCCTATCTCAAAATTGAGAAATAAATCTTTCTCTAAGTCGGTCTATGTTGTAAAATTAACATAATTGATGATGGGAAAGTATATAAGGAGGTCTTCCCCTCTCCTTTGGGATAATGTGGTGAGATTGGGAGCACAAGAAATCAATCAATCAAGCAATCAATCATTCAAGCATTAAGGCACTCATCATCAAGCATTTCTAGAGGTCTTCAAGGCTACATATTCGTCATCTATCCATAATGGAGCAATTTTACTTCATTCCTATGCAAGCATGTGTGTGTGATTAAGGTTTTGTCATGTTCATTCCATTTTATACAATATATATGATTACATTCAAAAAACAAAGCATCGTTATCAATCATTGCAGATCTAAGGTTATATAAATCCATTATTTATTTTAAGTATTTGCAATATTTCATTTAGGGTTAATTCCTAAACTAGGGTTTGACTTAGGAAAACCCCTATTCCCAACCTATTTCCCCTTCTTTTTGTGTGTAGGAAAAAGGTTCAAAGTTATCTTTAGAACAGGCTTCATTTACAGAGACACATCAATCCCTCTTTTGTGTGCAAAAAGTGCGGAGGACCAAGGCGACCACCAACATGGTCCTAACATTTTAGGAGCTCTTTCGAAGATCAAATCTGGCTTGGCTTACATTGCTCAGTTCCAGGTGTGTTTGAAAATCTCGCATCTATAGCTCACTATTTTCTCAATGTTACCTTCAATTTTTAGCATTTTACCTTAATTCACCATTTAAACTCACAAAAGAGGGTCAATTCATTCACCACACCCTTGAATCCAATCAGTATTCAGTCCCCATCACCCTTAATTTAGGATTGTATCTATTGGATTCATCCCTCTTTTGAATGCAATGGCAAATTAGTGGTTTTCATCCCTCTAATAGTGGAAACTCTAATTTTTCGCCATTACATTTTGATGAACCCGACTCCTTACACCTTTAATTTTGATTTTTGTTCTCAGATCTAAGTGTCTATGCAATTTAAAATTCAATTTTTCATTTACAAGTTTGATTTCCTTGCAAATTTTTAAAATTTAGAGGTTAAATTGAACAAAACCCTAATTTTTAAATTTAAAATTGAGCTTGTGATTTGTTTATTTTGGATAAATTATTTTATATTTGAGTGTTTTTCAATTTCAAAATTCAAATTTTCACTTGCAAGTTTAATTTCAAACTCAAATTTTAAAACCAAGTGGTTAATTTTCAAAACTCTAATTTTAAAAAATTTTAAAATTGAGCTTGTGGGTTGTTTAAATTTTGAATTTACCATTTTAGAGTTGACTCAAATTCAAAATTGCAATCTTGGATGAAATTTCAAATTTAAATTTTAAAATTATGTGGTTAATTGCAATAGCCCTAATTTTAAAAATTTAATTAACCTTGTGGGTTGCCCAATTTTGGATTAATTATTTGAATTTTCAAAATTGCAATCTTAGATCTAATTTTAAATTTTAAATTTTAAATCAAGAGGTTTTTTGCACAAGGCCCTAATTTTTATTTATTTGTGGGTTACACAATTTTTCACGATCATTCTCAAATTTTTCAAAAATCACAAATCAATTTGCTTATTCAATTGAATAATCTTTTTTTAAAATTTTTTTGCATTATTCAATTATTTTTCATGTTTCAAATTTCAAATTCTCAAATTTTATTTTTCAAAATTTAAAATCTCAAAATACAAACAAAAAATTCAAATTTGTGGGTCTTATCAATTTACAAAATCCTAATTTATTTTGATCGAAATTTAAACATTCATCATGGCAATTAATGGATTTGATTGATTTGCTATTTCACACATGATTACATTTCTTTTTAAGTACATTTATTATCATCATGTGTCAGATGATGGCTTCTTTCACTTCATGTTACTTCTTTTCATTCATAGCACTTGGACATATTGCATTTTTAGAATTTCCAAGTTGTTTCCTTTTCATCAATTAGATCTCAAAGCTTTCATGTATCATGTATGTTCTGTTATGGCGATGGTTTTAGAAAAATGCATTTCCTACGTAGATCATATAAAAACTTTTGTAGATCCCAATCCTAGAGATGTTAATGAGAAACCTAATACTTGTACCTCTCCTAGAGTATAGAATGTGAATGAAGAAAGAGCTAAAACTCCTACCAATGATCTCTCTAATGCAAAGAAATAATTGAAGAGAAACATGACCCCATCTTCTTCTCATATACATACTCTAGCACAAGGGGGCCAAAATCAAGATATTGGTGTTTCCATCTCTCTAGATCCTCCTTATTCTCCTAGAGCCTATCTTAATCATCAAAACATTTGTAGAGAAGATGATGTTATGCATTTAATTCATGATCTCTCTCCCCATATAACATTAAGAAAATATGAGACCTTAGATGATAAGGATCTTCCTTCCCAATCTACTAAAGAGGACATGCATGATGAAAGAAAGGAAATTTGCCCTCAACAAGATGTTCGTTCTTCATCTACTAATCCTTTATTTCCTTTTAAACATCTTTATACTACAAAATTCAAACAAATTTATTACAATGTTCCCCTCCCTTTTCAATTAATAAATTCTTATAGGAGTGGCTTTAACATAATATCAAAACAAGGTATTAGAGGACGAGGACTTGGAAAATTTGAATAAGGAATTTGAGTCCCTATAAACCCCCTACACAAATTACCATAAAAGGCCTAGGAAATGATAATAAATCTCCTATGGATGAACTCCTTAGGATTCAAGATTTCAAAGATTATCTTGCAAGACAACAAGCCATTTGCGCAACTAAAAGTGCTTCTTCTTCAAAAGTTACTCCTTTTTGTTCATTTCATCAAACTCACAATCATCACACTAATTATTGTCTTGATTTTCAAAATGCAATGAAGGAACTTATAAATAGTGGCAAAGTTAGAATCATTGATGACAATCCTACTTTTTCTAATAATAACCCTTGTCATCTATCTCAAAAGAATAAGCCTACAACTATTGATGATCAAGAAAAATTTGTAACTACAATCTTTTGGAAATTCAAGTATGACAAGAATGTCATTTTTCCTTTTGTGAAGTTTAGCACTAAGCATAAAGAAGGTAGTGGACATTGCCTTTCCATCATGGTGGTTCTCATTATCTTGGAAAGTGTAAAGATTTAAGGAATTTTTTCAAGAACAATACGATCGTGCTTGTATATATCTTTCAACAGATCTTGCTCTCTTTCTAGGTGAAAAGGTAGTGCCTTAGCACTCCTTTTACTCTCATGTTGCTCCTCACCCTATGATACAAGTAGTTAACTTAATTTGGGGCTCTTTATCATTAGAGGTGATGATTTTTCAATTTCAAACATTTTGGGGTAGAAACATGATTCTCGTTTACCTCTATCCCATCTCTCATATATAAAGTTCCACCATTTCCTTCATGGAGTGCATTCTTCATAACTTGATGTCTTTTCGCATATAGTTATCCTTCATGTGAATGCATGTGTGATCCTTGAATATGACTTATTATTTGTTTGAAACAACATATTTCTTATGGACAATCTCTCCTAAGGAAATGCGTGATTCTTCCCCCTAATATATCCTTGTCCTCTTACTTGGGGAGAAAGGATGGCATTTTCCCTTTCTCTCTTTCTCTCTAAAGTATCACAATTTCCTTTGGGGGTTTTTATTTTTTATATGTTGACATCCTTTCTTATATGGAATGATATGTACCTCATGATAAATCCCTCCTTAGGGGAATTTGTGATCTTCCTTCCTTTCTTTCTCTTTATCTTTGAAGATTACATCTTCTTTAGAGTTGTATTTTACATATATTAATATCTTTCCTTGCATTTTATATTCCTTCATGTGAATACATTGTGCATTTTCTTATGTTTTATCTCTTTTTGGAAGTTGCATAATTCTTCTCATTGTCCTTACACTTGGGGGACAATGATTTTTCTGTCTACCTCTCTTATCCTCTCTAAGGATGTACTTTTCCTTTGTTGAGTGGTGTTTGCTTATGATTAGGTGTCATTCCTTGTGTGAATTTTTTGCTTATTCAAGGGTTCTCTCTTATGCAAGAGGTGTATGTCCTTGGCTACAACCTCTTTTTCACTTGGTGATGTACACACCTAGATGATAAACTTACCCCCTCAAATTGGTTCAAAAACTGTGTCATCCTTCATCAAGAATCTCTTTCATCTAGTAATAGGAGGAAGGTATGAATTCTTGTCCCCCTTCCTTTCTTTTGGTAGAATATATTATATTTGTTCAAGAAACTCCTCTTGGAGGTAGATGTCCTTTGAGAAAAGATCTCTTCTCCTCCAAGGATCTCCTTTACACTTGTAGCAAGATATCTCTTTTTCAACTAGATCTTATCCTCGCTTATAAGAATATTGCCTCTTTAGCTTAGATTTATGACATTGTTGCCTAAAGGATATCTCCTTGGTGTTGAAGGTTGGTATCCTTGTTTCTAGTTTCCTTAAGACATCAACATAAAACTATGTTGACATCTTAAGGGTGGGGCACCCATATCACTCTCTTTGTATTGTAGTGTACTCTATTTTTGCATATCATTTTTGCATGTCTTAAACAAGGTGTTCATTAGCGAAACCAGAGGAAACAAACTCTTACACAAGATTCTTCATGCTCAAAACCAGACACATTATTTGATATATGTCTTAGACGAGGTTACACATCACCGAAACCAAAGTAAAACTCTTACATGGGATGTCCTTGAAACCAAGCATGTATCTATCATTTGTCTCTTGGCATTTGCACACACAGTCACCTCTTGGCATTCACACGTTTGCCTCTTTGCATTCACACGTTCGCCTCTTGGAATTTGCACACACAGTCACCTCTTGGAATTTGCATTTACATTACATGTCTTAAACAAGTTGATGCACACTAAAAAATGAGGTGCTTCATGGTTGAAACCAGAAATCACTTGCACACACGCATGAGGATGAGTGGAACTAGCGAAATAGTGCCAGACTATTCCTACTCTCCTCACTAACATGGATGACCTAGATGCAAACATCTAGGGGCGGGGTATCTATGTTTTACTTTTTCATCATTCTTCTCATGGATCACTTGGAAAAGAACATCTAGTGTGTATTCATGCTCTCTCTCTCTCTCTCCTTCTCATGAACTCACAAATTTTCTATTGATAGTTCATGGATGATGCTTTCTTTTCTCTTTAATATGATCACTTGTGTTCGTAACATGGAATTTTCAAGGATGATATTAGTGGTTGAGACATTTTGATATCAAGGTCTCTTTGGCTAGTTGACTTGAGGTCTTGTTTTTGTTTCTTAGCTTTTGTTGTGTGTCTTTTGCCTTTGTTTGCCTTTTTGTCTTTGTTTGTCTTTTTATTTTTGTCTTGTTTTTGTGTGCCCTTTCATATGTTTGAGTGAGTTAAGATCCTATTATTGGGGGCTTGGTTCCTCAAAATTAGTGACGTCTTATGCTCCTTTTGATTTTTCTATGTGTTCCTCATTCCTCATATTCTTCATTCCTCTTTCTTCTACTTTATCGTGAGTATATGCGTAAGCTCATACTCCTACTAAAGTGGGGGCTAAATGTAGCATCCTAAAATTGCACCCTTTGCAATTTTGACTGCATTTGGAGCCCTCACCTTAGTGTTCTCATTCATATACTTAATTGGGACTCATTTATGCTTGTACCATGCAATAATGACCTTTACACCACATTCCACCTTGCTAGGACCCTTAAGCCTGACCCAAATATGGGGTAGGACCAGGGCATGGTGCCTTGGTCCTCACTGGGACCATGGCACCATGCCATGGTTGTCCCTAATTTGGCCCTATTTCAAACCCTTTGCCCTATCTCAAAATTGAGTTGGAAACCTTTCTCTGTGTTGGCCTATGTCGGAAAATTAACATAATTGATGACGAGAAAGTATATAAGGTCTTCCCCTCTCCTTTGGGATAAGGTGGTGAGATTGGGAGCAAAAGAAATCACACAATCAAGAAATCAAGAATTAAGGCATTAAGGCACTCATCATCAAGCATTTCTAGAGGTCTTCAAGGCTGCATATTCTTCATCTATCCATTGTGGATATAAATTTTACTTCATTCCTATGCAAGCATGTGTGTGTGATTAGGGTTTTGTCATTTTCATGCCATTTCATACAACATATGTGATTACATTCAAGAAGCAAAGCATCATCATCAACCATTGCAGATCTAAGGTATATCTTTCCATTATTTATTTCAATTATTTACAATATTTCATTCAAGGTTAAGTCCTAAACTGGGGTAGGCAAACCTCTATTCCCAACCTATTTCTCCTTCTTTTTGTGTGTAAGAAACATGTATAGAGTTGTGATCTTCAGAATAAGATTCATTTATAGAGATGAATCAATCCCCCTTTGGTGTGCAAAAGGTGTGGAGGACCAAGGCATCCACCACCATGGTCTTGACATTTCAGGAGCTTTTTCAAAGATTAGATCCGACTCGACTTACATTGTTCAGTTCTAGGTGTGTGCAAAAATCCTGCATTTGTAGCTCACCGTTTTCTCGGTTTTACCTTCAATTTGTAGCATTTTACCTTAATTTAGCATTTCAACACATAAAATAGGGTCAATTCATTCACCACACCCTTGAATCCAATCCGTATTCAATCCCCATCATCCTTAGTTTGGGATTGGATATATTGGATTCATCCCTCTTTTGAATATAATGATAAATTAGCGGTTTTCATCCCTCTAATGGTGAAAACCCTAAATTTTCACGATTATAAAACCCTCTTCAACAAATGAAGCCCATTTTCATAGATCTCGTCATCCAACCAAGATGAAAGTGCTTAATTAGTGTCTTTTGCTCACTTTTTCTACCCAAGATTACCGATGAATTGAAAATGCCATTCTTCTTCTAGACCACCATGGGTAACTACGCATTGAGTATGATGTAGTCCATCACGAATAACCTACATCTAGAAGTTCCAATGGATGACATGCTTGCAATGCTTCTTCCAGGTCTTCCTAGACTAGTTTTGTTCAATGAATCAAATATACTTTTCCCTATTTGTGGGGCAAGTCGGATGGGGTTTCCACATGATTAATTTTTAAGTCTTTTGAGCATATGATGATGACCATGTTTGACGAGATGGAGGGTGAGTACATGCATTATGTACAGAGCTACAACTACATGTTGCTACTAGAGTTGTCTGTATTTGCTACAAATGTATTGCTTTTGCAGTTATTTCTACATTCCTCTTAAATTTGTAATTTCTTATGCTTCTTCAATAAAAAAAAGTTTGGGTCATATTACTTGGCATCATGCATGATTTGTATTCATTCTCTACACATATTACTTAGTTTGAAATTTTTATGGTTGAATAGTCCTAAGTTCTAACTATATCAAATTTTATAGATTTGAAAATAAAATGAAAGAACTTGAATGTGCTCATTGACATCACTTTTCAGTGGCAAAAATGTTTGATGAAAATTCATGAGCAATTTCATATTATGCAAAATAAAAAATATCATGCAAATGTATTATACTGTATATGTTAATAAATTCTTTTTTTTTATTATGTATTCAACCCATGAATGTGTAAGAGATTGCCTTGCCCTCTCTCATGACATCCCAAAGATTTGGCCAATGATTGTTTGCAATATCTTGTTACATTGTTCCAACAACAATAAAGTTTGTTGAATGAAACAAATGTCACACATGAGAAGTGAAATTTTAATCCTACTCTAAAAGACAACTATAAATTAAGCATGTAATATTTTTAATACTTTTTATGTACCTAGATTAACAAATTGAAGAGATGAGCTAGAATATAGATTTATAATATGTAGTCAAACTGATATTTTACATTGTTTGAAATATTATATAGAATTACCATTAAACTCTATCAAAGAATTTACAAAGATACATCTAAATATGTAAATCAACTATTACTAAATATCAATTATGAATAATTTAATATTATAGATTTCTTTTCCTTTCTTTCTGCAGCATGCTCTTGAGTCTACTATTAAAGATGTTTGCAATTGTATGATTCAAGAGGGTAATTTTACCATCCTCCACCAAGGGATGATGTTTAGGCTATACAATTTTCACAAGGCCCTTTGCCCCCCTAAACCTATCTCGGTTCAACTCACCCCGTCCATTCTGGGTCCCCCTGAAGGCTCTAAAAAGGGCCTCAAAAAGTCTTTGAAAAAGCCGATGACACCTTGTCAATCCCCTAACCAAGGCCCCCCTTGCCCCCTCAAAAATGGGGAAAAAAATAAAAGCAACCCTTCTACTACAAAACCCACCTCCAAGAAACCCAGAAAGGAGCCCAAAATCCTCCTTGTTGAGTCTGATGCGAAGGATGGTATCACCCCACATAAATCCCACATAAATAAACCCCAGACGAAGAAAATCATCGTGAGAAAGAATTATGCTAACGAAGAAGAGGATGATTATGAGAAAGCGAAAAGTGAGAAAGGGGAGGAGGAAATGGAGGCTACGGAGGGCTCAGATTCCTCCAATTTGGGCACTAACATCCTCGACTCGGAGGCCATTAAGGAGGATATCAAGAACACCTCCTCTCATTCTAACACTTCCCTGCCCCACACCTCTAAGGGGGATGGAAGGCATTCTGAAGGCAGGAAGACTATTGTTGATGAAGGGGAGAAGGAAGAGGCAGTGTAGTGTTCGGGTTGCAGTGCTATCAGTGAAGATTTAAATGGTGTTAAGAAAAATTTGGAGCACTTGGAGTCCTATGTCAACAAAATTGGGAAATTCTCTATCAAAGTGATGCACTTGTCGGCTACCTCTCTGTGCTTGCTCCACCAGGATAAGGCTGATCCAGACGGTCTTGAAAGCGACACCACTAAGGAACTCTTCCAGTTCCTGGTAGATGATTGGACTGGGCTTATTCTTTCTAAGCACATGGGTGCTGATAATTAGGTTGTATGGTTGGTTCTTTTCTTTTTTGCTATAGTTTTTGTCACTGGAACGCCTTGTTCCATGGTAATATTGCTACTATTAACGGTTTTTATAGTACTAACATTATGATGGTTTACTGCTGTTTATGGTGCTTGTTGGACAAGATTGGTTTCGATCTTGGGTTATCCAATAGCGGTAGATAGTTTTTGTTTTTTATTACTAGAGTAGGCATTGGCTGACTGCTGCTTGTCTGCGAGGTGTGTGCTGGTAGTGTTTTTTTCTGTTTCATTCGTGTCAGCCCCTGGTTTTGGCTGCTTTATATTAAAAAACAATATTAATTATTAATAATTATTAAATCTTTAAAATTAAAAACTAAAAAGTATGGTCAAAATTTATTTTTTATCAATATTAATTTTAATATTTAAAATTAACAATTTTAATTAAAATTGTTATGCAAAATGATATTAGTTGTAAGTAATTTTTTTTTTTAATATTTTTTATTATTTAATATTGTTGTCACTAATAATGTGACAAAAACCTCCTCTTCTTTAATAATAAATGTGAAAACAACTTCTTCATTTCAAATAGTTATTCTATATCTTACTATTGACATAATCTTTTCACCCCTTAGGATACAAATGCTAGTATAATAATATGTAGGTAGACAAATTTAGCTATAAGGAGTGGTCATAAACAACATGATTCATTCGATTGGGACAATATCATTATCGATGCCCATCGATGTGATTAAAAAGTCAGAAAGTGCTCACAGTTAGGTGTATTGCATGTATTAGGTGTATGTTGATAAACATTGTTGCGATTAGGCCTTGAATTTGATGGCCACCCTTGCCTGTCATATGAATTTTTTATGACGGTTTAGTCATTCTAATGCCTTTCATTTTACGTTTTTAAAAAAATGCGGGGAAAAGAAATAATTCCATGCAAAAAAAAAGAAAAAAATTAAAAAACAAATGATAAATCAATAATGCACTAAAAAAATATTAAATTTACTTGTAAGTTTCTAAATTCACACCCAAAATCTTGTTTATTATAAAAATAGAAACTATTTTAGATTTTTTTATTACAATATTTTTAAAAAATAAAAAATGATTATATCTTATCATTTCAATTGTTAGAAGTTTCTATATTGATATTTAAGACAATTTTATAAAAAATGTTAAAAAATAAATTGACAAAGTTTCTAAATTTATATAAGAAAAAACATACTAAAAATTCATATAAAAATAATATAAAATTAGAAACAATTATATCTTAATCCTATCATTTTAAAATATTCTAAATAAATTAATATATCTATAATAAACGTTGTAAAATAATATATATCAATATATATTACCTATTATAAATTTTCTAAAGTGTCATATATACGATTTTTGGATAGATACAATCCACTAATTTTATTAATTGTAATATAGAGTCTAAAAGTACAAAACGGCCATATAGCCTGTCAAATTCCAGGCCTGTCCGCGATGGTGTATGATGTGTTTTGTATGTATGTTTTCAGACATAAGATGAAGATGACAATGTTCAGGCTAACCGCGTGGTGCAGAATGTAGGCTACGCAAATGCTTCTATTATAAAACTTAAAGCAGCTTTTGCCCTCACTCAATATTAGAGAACTGTTTCTGATTCTCTTCAACTGTACTGCCTGCAAGTGCTTTCTATATTCATTCTAGGTTTGAGCACACAGACCAAATTTGCTGATAAACTGATGGGAAACTCTTGCGGGTGCTGTCTCTCTACATCCCCTGCTACCCCTCATCCTCATATTCCTCCGCCTCATCCTCCGCCTCATCCTCCGCCTTCTCCTCCGCCTCCTCCTTCGCTGGAGTCGGTCATTCATTCAATCAGTCAATCCATTGGGAATGAAAACCCAACTCAGAAAATTGGTTTGCTTATCCAGTTTATAGATGATATGCTATTGAAAATAAAGGTTATTAGCGGCCTCCCCTTCAGCTATTGTTCTCTGCTATTAATTAATGATGATTTAATCATTTTTCTGTATTTATTTTTGCAGGCCCCTTCACAACACGGGGCATCAACCTCTTCTTCCGGTATTCAACTTGATTCCGTGGCTTGGGGCACCAAAGCGGCTTCTGAAATCATAGACACCATTTCAAGAGAAGCTAAAGAATTAGAGAAATCGGTAACGCGTTAATATATGGATTATATTTGTAGAAGAAGTTATGAATGTAAAATTGTAACTTATATTATTTTGTTTTGACGCAGGAAGTAGCGAAAGAATTGGGAAATGTCGCTTTAAAAGCAGTAAAATTAGTGGGAGAGTCTCACTGGATATTCTTGGGACTATCTATGGCAGCATATGCCCTGGAGAGATGTGTAACGGTGAGATCCAATGTGTCAGAGGTCAACGAGCTATTGGAGAAAATTGTTGATTTGGCGAAAGATGTTAAGAAGCTGGGAGAAACAACTCCTCGCGATATAAGTGAAAGACTGTGTTCTGCTGTGCATATAATAGTAGAAGGTACAATCCTCTGTTGTGAATACACCGACCAAGGAAAGCTACAGAGGTTGGTATGACCTTTCCTACTTTCTCTTGCCTCCTACACTTCCACAGTAATTTGATTCGCATTGTGACTTTGGATCTAGTCTGATTAGCTCTATATAGACTTTTTCGAAATGAATTCTCTTGCGGATATGTAAATTTCATTTCTTCACCCAAGGAAATAGCCTTCGACCTTGTTCTTTAAGGCAACTATAGAATCTCAGAGCTTCCATCTTACATATGTCTAACCCTTCCATAGCTATGTCTGTAGACTGTAACTCTAAAGACAAGTTAACGTTTCGGATATCCCATTTTCCATGTTATTTAATCTTTTAAGGATGATATGGATATAACATGGAGCCCTTCTCTTCTTATTTACCTGCCCCATTAGAGTGTGTTGGTCCTGGATTTACTATGGTTGCAACTACGGTAACCTTATCGATTCTTCTTTTCATCTATTGTCGATCGACATCGCATGAGGTTCAGATTCCTTTAATTTGTTAATAGTAGCAATTTCAATATCTTGTCTCTATATTACGATGCTTTGTTAATAGTAGCAATTTCAATATCTTGTCTCTATATTACGATGTTTCTTTTTTCGGGTTGGTAATAGAGTTTTGTATTGATCTAAATCAGCAAAAAGTACATTGTCCAGAAAACCATCAACCCAAAAAGCTTATATAGAAAGCTACCCATAGAAACTAACACAGAATAATCTCTATATAACAGTCTAATAACCACTACAAAATATGGAAAGACAGTACGAAACAGTTTAACGGGCACATTTTCCGCCTAACAGTTATGAAAAAACATAGCAAACGATATCTCTGTCACTACCCAAGACACTGCAAAACTAAACACAAGCTATAGAAAACTAAACTGCTAACTATCATTTGCATGCTCCTAATTGAACCTAGCCAAGACTCTCATTGCCTCCTTTCTGTGCGCCCTTGGTCGCAATTCACGACCCATCTCCACCCTCGCCAATTCATGCGCTGCGTGAACCCGCATCAACCCTACAAAAGTCTTAAAAGCCTCCCAACCATGCCATGTCGACGCTCTGCACCTCGCTTTTACATCATCCTCTGGCCAACGAACAAAGGGAATGGAGTTCACAGGTTCCATCATCCCCTCAGAAATATCAATGCTAGCCCTCGGGACAGCCCATTCAAGTATTGATTCCATGTCTCCTAGAAATTAATCTACAATTAATTCCTTTAGCACCCGTCAAACCTTATCCACTGCATCTTCGAATTCTAAGCCCCAAGAAGAAATTAACAAATAAATCTCCATATTAGTCATGTATCTGTGACTAATATGCACAATATCCTCCCCCAATATTAGTTTAACTGCCTCCAAAAGCCTTTCATCCTTGTATAGGAAAAGACTTTGTATGCGCCTATTCGAAGCTTTGCCTACAAATGGCACTAATTTCTTCCCCGTTTTGAAGGTGAAGTTCGCTTCCATTTTGAATCCTACTACAGTGTCGTCACCTCTGAGTTCGTAATCCAACTCTCTGCAGATTGCTTTCAGAAAACCAATATGACAAAGTGAATAGCCACCAAAATACCATATAACAATCAAAGCATCATTCATTCCACCCGACACTAACATCCTCCATCGCCGCCAAAGGCCTGGATCTTCAATGCACTTCCATAACTATTATATCCAAACTTTTCCTTTCATATTGTTCGCACGATCCGGCATTAACTTCACCTCTAAATCATGCCAAGTACCATGTCCTTCAACTATTGCTTCGACCAACCAACATTCTCAGGGTTACCATATACATCATATCTTCGCCCACGTCATCATTCAGTAGATTACGAGTATCTTCCAATTGATATTCACGTACAACTTCAAACATGCTAGCCCATTTAGATAAAACATTTGCCTCTCTATTTCCTTTTCTATAGTGATTTTAAAGTTATTAAAACAATTCAAGTCACATTTGATTTTTTGAACAAACTTATTTAACAGCCAAGCCTATATTTCTCCCTTAATAATTGCATTGATTATGATCAATGAATCACCCTCCAAATATAATATTTTGAAACCAGGTTGTAATCCCCACTCAATTGCCAAGAGTCCTGCTTGCACCTCAACCTCATTGTTCATGTCCCTCTCCAAATTTTTGGCACCCCATGCAACAATGTTACCATTCCAATCCCAAAACACCACCCTTGTACCAAATTCTGCCAGATTTCCTTTTGACGCCCCATCAAAATTTGCCTTGATCCACCCTTCTTCGGGTGAAGTCCATTTACCATTTAAATGCTTACGAGTATTCCCTAGAGACGGATCATCCCGCCTAGGCCCATGACTGGGCCCTCTATTATATGATGTTAATAATACTCTTCATATTAATGTTTTTCCTATTTGTCTAGACAACACTTCTGAATTCTGAATCAAAATAGTGTTGTAACGGTTTAAATTTCACATTAAGATTTGATTTCTAGAAAAAAATTATAACACTCAAAATTGACTAACATTTTCTAGATTTAATATGTTTTGTGTGTGATTTAAGACTGGTCTAACCATGTATTGGTTGTCGGAGGTTGATACCTGACAAGTCAAGGGTATTTTCCGAACCAAAAATTGTTGGCTTCTGTCTAGTTCGCTATCAGAGTTTTAAGTGTTAGTTTATATTCTTTTCAGCTGTGGGATGCATTGTTTCCCTGCAGATGTAGGGTCTTTGCTATGTTTACATCCCCATCAACTGACCTATCTCTTTCTCTACTCTCTTTTGAAGCCCTTGTGAAGGAGAGATTCTAGCTATCCAAACAAGGACTGAAAAGATTCAGAGATGGGCTACCTCCAAGTCACCTTGTTTTCTTGCATATGATTATCATTTTTTTTATTAGAAAAAAATTACTAGTCAACAATGAAATTAACAATACTTTTTCAAAGAGACAATTTGTCTTGCTAGGAAAGTATGTTAAATCTATGCAAATTTTGTAGGAAGAGAGGTCTCGTTTAATGGAAGAATATTATGCCAACTAAAAGGGTGAAGTTAAAGGGTTTTGAAGAAATCAGGAATCAAATCCAATAAGATTGAGTTCTACTACATAATCAAAATGAGAAGGTTGATGGTTTTTTATTATTTAGGAAAAAGACATTTATAATTTATTCTCATGAATTAATATAGTAAACTTTACCATATTGTACTCATTTCCATAGAATCTTAACCAATATGATCATTTATTTAATTTTATTGAATTTATTATATCCCTTTTAGTACATTATTATTAATTAAAATATCTAGCCAATTCACTATATATCCAAGATACATTTTTTAAAATTATTTTTATATCTTAATAAATGTTTGTATCTTTTGCATATTTGATTGAGAATTTTATTTCCACCACTATTGCATTCATATCCAATTATAAAATATTGAATGACTTAGATTTAGAGGTTACAAAGTTAATTAGGTTAGAAATATTTTAATGCTAATAATTTTGCCTCAATGATTATTATAATTAAAAGTTATATTTACAAATCTTCATAGCATAGTAAGCCTACAAGATTCTAATTATTTCTAAATGCTATCTATAAACAAATATGAAGCATGAAATAAAATACTAAAATTAATAGTTATGACCTATAAATAAAAAATGTATTTGAGTTAGGAGATGGAAACATCTAACTTAAAGTGCTTAGATAAATAAAAAATAGGAAAAATAATATGCACACATAACTTTAGCTTGATCTAAGATTGCAAATTGATCTGGTAGATAGCCAATCTTCTTGGGTGTAACTAATTGACCAAGACATAAGTAGCCACTAATGCAAACAATTTGAAACATTATATTATCACACCTTAGTCCTATTTCTATACGACACATTTCACACTCAATCTTGACCGTGAGACATTTACATTTGAGTATTGGGGTGTCATATGGGAAAATGTATGTAAGCTTGGTGTTAGTGGAATGATGTAACACAATAGTGGTGGATTTAAAAATATCCAAGAGTTGAATCTACTACAAGTGGTGTGTACTTGTGATAAGAGTCAAAAAGGGAAATTATTTGATTTTGGGTTGAAGCAAGGGATGATCTTGTAAATTAGCTAGTAATGCAATATGTGATACAATGGATGAATAAAAATAAATATGTAACCTAATACATGATTAGATGTAGAAGGATTCTATTAGATATGGCATTGATATTTAAGAATGAACAAGATTTATGAATAGGTGGGATAAAAATTTCTTATACCTCTTCTACCTTATAGAATTTAAGATATAAATATTAATGCAAGTAGATCATCAACTAGGGTCTGTATAATTGCTAATAATTGTTATGCACGTATGAAATGTTGACATTAGATGGGTTGGTGATAGATGAAAACCTCATATGGTGTTATTTGTATTATAGAAATATGTGTGATAATTCTATCATGTGTTTAGATGCATATGGTGTTATTTGTTTTATTAAAATATGTGGGTAAATTTTATTATGTGTTAGATGCATATGTTGTTAGTTGTATGGTCATACACCGTGACATTGAGGCTTCCAAGTGAGTCATGCATATGGTAGGATATCATGTGAACAAGAATACTATAATTTCACTTGTATATGGTTTAATTAGACACTAGCATGTGTAGCCATGTGCAAGGCCATGATATCTACATGGATAGCAATAAATAGTGGTATTCGATAACTATATATGAGTACTATTTTGCATGCATTGAATATGAGTACACAATGTTGCTGCTAGAGAGAACATACAAGGTTGAGCTTTGGCCATTTATTCCCTTTGAAGAAAGACACCCACCATTGTATTAGTAATGAAATGACAAATTTTCATTCATAATCATTGAATAATGTACCTTTTATCTTAATTTATATATTATTTAGCCTTGGCTACTTAAAATATTTGATGAGTTTCATGGTGAATGTACCACTTATATACCTTAAAGATGGTCAAGTAAGTCACCAATGCATGGTAGAGAGTATCTATTTTTCATTGTGATCTTGTTTATCTCTCATGTCTTAGTGCATAGGCATTAGGAGATATCCTACCTTTCCTTGATTGAGTGTCACTTGGTTCTAGCATCAAACTTCATCATTTCCCTAAGTACACTTTCAATATAATGAGCTATTTGGAGAGGACATCTGTGAAGAAAATCAATTCATTATACCACTTAGTGTGTTGGAATACCTTTACTTTTTGTAAAGACATAATCATACCATTGTAGTACTATCTCTAGCATGTGCTTTGTTGTGATTGTGTATTTAGAAGTGTCTATGGGTAGAGTATTAGAAGAAAAAACTTTAATGTGCAAGAAATGATCTTACAATACTATTTAATATAGACTAAACCTATTTTGGTTTGTGATTTGGACTCAAAAAAGTTGGAATTACATATACTAATGCATATTGCATATAATTATAATTTAGAATGGTAGATGCATTACTCTCCAAGTATTCTATCATAGGCATCTAGAGATATAACATCATACATAATCATGTTCTACATAGGTTTTACTATGTATTTAAAAGTATATTATTTGGTTCCTTGAATGTCTTTACTATGTTACAACTATCGTAGTGAAATATGGGTTTAAACTTTAAACTAGACATCACAATGATGTTCTTTTGACTATTATTATGGATGATTGTATGACTAGGTTGACAAATAACCAAATAATTCATGCGAATGTTCTTCCAAATCATATATGAGCATGAAATTAGTGTTGAAGCATCATAACTCTTTCTTACTATCCTTAGTAGAAGTTAGAATTGATTGTGGCTTTCCCAAACATTGGCTATTATGCGCAAAATTCTTTGTAAGTGTAAGAGTTGGTTTGATGATGATGGAACTACACATTAGATTATTGAGGTTCCTTATCCTTGTCAAGACAAGGATAATGCTAATTCCCTCTATTTAACTTAAAATTTAAAGAATAGTTCAAAGGATAGAACTTATCTTGATAAATTTATCTAGGTTGTATACTTGAAAATTATGGCTCAATGTTATTAATTGCTGCTTCTCCACTGAACCAAGTCATATTAGAATTTAAAAAAATTCTTCACAAATGAGCTTTCATTATCATTTCTTCTCTGCATTCTTTCTTTCTTTCAGGCTACTCAAAATTCTTTCATATGTCTACTCAAAAATTATTCATGACTCTGACCATAGAATCTTCAGAAAGATTTCACAAATCTACTCTATTCTTTCACAAATTTTGCCTTTGAAAGATCCTCTATTATATAATCCTTTTATAAATTTGCTTGTGTATACAAGATAACTCATTTTTTTTATTTTTTCTATAAAATGATTTATGCAAATCTGCCTTGAATGTATAGAGTATTCTTATAAATCTATCATGGTCATATATATTTTTTTCCTCATACAAGACTGCTGGTGCATAGAGTATTCTTATAAATCTGTCATGGTCATATATATTTTTTTCCTCATACAAGACTGCTGGTGCATATGAGATTTGTTTCTTTTATTTCATACATATTACTTCACAATTCATACTTCATTTTATATCTTTATTCTTCAATTTAGTTTTATCTTAGTTTTCATATGTCTAAGCTTCCTTTTTATATCAACATACATCTTTTCTCCATATCTGCTCTCCATATCGTTTTTCTCATTTATTTTTCTTTTTTGGAAGAATGCAATGTATTAGATCATTGTATACGATATGAATTCTATCCGCAAGAATGCTTCTATCCGTTGTTTTCTTGTCGTGAAGATGTTGTTGTTGCCCTGGGTAAAATTACAGAAGCGATGTAGGAAATTCTTGATTTGCTAATAATTTCGTACGATTTTTATACAAGTAGTTTATTTTCTTCAATATAGACTTGAGATTACGATCTCTTTTTCCGGGTTGATGGTAGTGGATTTTTATTTTTGGATGTTGAGACTTTTTGTTAGGTTATATGGTCGATCTTTAGAGTGTTAATTCTTTCACAGGCTGACAAGATTATGCTCTGATACCACTGTAATATCCCCTTCTTCGTCTAACTCCAGAAGTAGGGATAGTTACCTTGCAAACTTAATTACATGAGATTAATTCCTTTATAGCCTTACTTAATGCTGTGAATGTGCGTCTTATGAGTTTTTTGCATAGCTAGATCACTGACATTTCTAACCTTTCAATGTATATGAACCATTATAAACTGTTGTTGTATCTGATATGACAATCTGTGTATATGGCCTATACAGTGATATTGATTAGACCAATGAAGCTGTTGTATTCTTGCCACAATAATGGTGTTGTGTCTGATGTATATTTAGTTGCCTATAACCAGATTTGCCAATAAGACAAATGCTCAATTCTGAGTGGATCCCATACTGGATACCAAGTAAAAGGAAAACTTGATGATTTGAAATGAGTGTGTGATCTTAATTAAATATCATGTAATACTAATCAGGTGCATCTTTTGATCTGGAACAATTATAACATTTCATTAAATCGTGGCTCTTATTTGTCTAATCGCATCCTTGTATGAATGTAATCGTGGCTTTATATTAGCCAACGATCAATTTTTATTAGAGTCGCTGTGATTAAATTAGTCATTCGGCTGACTAACTAACCAATGAAATAGTTAGTAGCTAGTCAACTGGATGATTAATCGGTCAGTAGACTAGTTGGTGTGTTTTGGATTTGTTAATGTTAACCGGTTAATCCTTCCTTCATATCAATTACCAATATAGAATAGGTTATTTCCTTTGATTGTTTGATCATTGTTGTCTTTGTCAATGCTTGCTATCAAATGAAATCGCAAATTAGTATATCTCGAACTTTACACCATGGTTATTAGTTCCTTCTATTCATGATTCATTAGTCTTCAATCCTCAACATCCCTTCTATCTTTAATTCTTATTGGATCCCCTATAGGGATAATTACAGTGCTCCACATGGAGATACTTAGTGTCGAAATGGTAGAAAGAGAGAGTCCCACGTTAATAAAGATTTATCGGAAGTGCTCATATCATACTATAATTGATAGTTTGACTAATTGTTATTGAATCATCAGTTGTCCTAGGACACAGATTCTTTTTGATGAAATCGTTGCTCTTATATATCTTTATAATACTATCATTGTTGTGGGGAATATAGCCACTACGAGGTGATGATATCGGTGTGTTCACTGCCTTATACTCTGCCTCCCTTTCATTTATCAAATTGTAGTTATTGGTTGACTAACTTGCTACCTGGTGTTGTAATCGAGCGAATGATAATCGATCACCAACTCACTTACTCATGGATGAAGATAGCTGACATTAAGTTCAATCATGGGATAGTCCTATTAGGAGAGTTGGTTGACCTTTGTATGTATCAGCATTCGTAAAGATAATACAAGTAGCTTCTTAATACTTAACAGAGTCTTATTTGGGGACATCACAAAGGGATTCGTTGTGCATAGAGAAAGTTTGATATTATGACAGTAACGATCAGAGCACGGAAAATTTTTGTGGTCAATTTTTGCATCTATGGATGATGAAAATGGCTGATTTATCGAGTAGGTCCTGCAGTTGTCCTTACATTTGGAAAGAAAAATCTTAGATATGCCAATTACTGTTGGCATATGATGAAGCAGTGACAATGTATGTTGTCATTGATTTCAATAAGTGAACAGGTATATGGTACTCAAGCAGGTGAACTGGTATGAACCAGTATGAAGACTAGAAGCGGCTATAGTCAACTAGGATGGAGTGAACCGATGTCGCGGTTCACAGTTTGACTACTGGTTGGTAGTCCCAATTCAGCTCAAGGATTTCTGGTTTGGGGATCTGACTTGTGCGGTGCAACCGATGACATTCTGTGATGAGTTTGTTAAGAGATAAGGATGAGATCGAGGTGCCACATCAGCTATGTGCATGTGAAGATCGAATGCATTGAATGTCTACCTCGGGAATGTGCATTTTTCTTAGAGGTATGCGAAAAGCGCGTGATGGTTTATTGTTTTCCAGATTCGGTGAAGATTGGACGATGCAGAATGACTTGAGATCTTTCTCAGATTGTTCTATTCTATGCAATGCATTTTAATGGTCAAGATCAGACCGTTTGTAACTGAAAACCTAAATGTGTAGGGTTTAGGATTTATGCTATTGACCTAATTGTTGTCTATAAGGTCGATGATGTTTGTTATTGTTTGTGTTGGCAAAAGTTGTGTGGGTGTCTGCATGTTTTGATACTTGCCAAACCAAAGTGAGTAGTCTATAGAGTGTGATTGTAGAAGAGAGCAACTGAAAATAATCTACCTTAGCAAAGTAGTGTTGTTATCAAATCGGAGTCTTACCTATTGTCTTCTAACCATTTCAATAGAAGGAAAATCCCTTGACCGGGTAGCTTTAACAAGCTTGTTGCAAATCCTCTAACCAGGTGACTCAAGCTCATTGAGTTCTTTAAATCCTCTAGCGAGGTAACCTTTAATAGGGTTTATAGCCATCCCTTAACCGGGTTATCCCTAACAGGATCAGTTCCTAACAAAACCTTATTGTAAAGTCTTTAACTGGACTAAGCTCCTAATAGAGCGGACTTCAATAGAGTCCAAAAACAAGCTTGTGGGTATTCATCCCCACAGTGGTTTTTCCCATTTGGGTTTCCATGTGAAAAATCTGTGTGTCATGGGCTGTGTATTTTTCATGTGATGATTGAGTAGTTTTTGTTTAGTTGTATATGCATGTAGAGCTAATGGTTGTGATATTACTAATACAGCTCATGCATGATCAAACTGGTAAAATAGATATCTAGATTTGAAAATTGTTGGATGCTATTTGAAGTACTTTTGTTTTATCGGTTTAGCTGTCTGAAGTATTTATGTTAATCGGTATTGCTATGGTTAAGTACGGTGATATAGACAACTGTTTATTTGTGTTCAGAGAGTGTTAAAATATTAAAGCAAGTTTTTGTCTGTACTGATTCACCTCCCCCCTCTCGGTACCGGTTAGAGTATTAGCTATTCATCATTATTCATCAATTACCTCGAAGCATTAGATAAGACAATTCCCTTATAGCATTATATTGGTTTACACAACAATAATAACATTTCCTTCCTAACTAGTCAACCAATAAGTAATAGAATAAATTCTTGATCTTCTAACTCTAATTACTACTTAACAAGTTTATTTTAGATTTGAATAATCAGATTTAGTAGAAACACAGCTCATAGATCAACCCACAAAGAGAAGAAAAAGTAACAGATATTTCTTATATTAAAGGATCATAAACTCTATCACAATCTATTGGTACAATAGTAACACTATTGTACAGAAACCATAAATTAAATGGGCCGTGAATACACTATAAAGCTATGTGTTAATAGAAAAAATAACACACATAATACACTTGGTAGAAGTGGCAACTACAGTAGGTGCACAACATATACCCTCTGGCATAATGCTTAAACAAATAGTAGACCATATGAAGTTGATCAACTATTGTCCATAACTATGGGAGATCGTTCATGGTCTCCAATAAAACTGTGACCAAAAAATGGTTTCTATCCTCTATCTTCCTATGAATTCGAGTATCTTCATCGTCGACTTTTATTGTTTCAATACTGGTCCTCAAAATGATAGTAGCTAGGGTTTTTGTTTGCAGGAGAATAGTTGATCATCTTTATCTCAAGGTATCCCTTCTTTTGAAATCCTGCAAATTAATGTCTTAGATCTATGCAAAAATCATTGGAAGCTAAAGATACAATCATCGCATTAATTGAACCCAAGAAGTAAGTTACTGATTGCGGTGATTTAGTAAATGGATCCCCATTTCTCGCTTCCGTTTGAATTGGTTTGACTTATCAGCACGTATCATCCTTTTCTTTAAATTTTATGTGAATCCATGTCCATGAGAGCTGACCCTTGTTTTTTTGGTGTGGTTGCTAATTAATCAATGGTTCTCCTCATTGTGTACGGGTTGTTAGGAATGAACAATGTAAAATGGTAGAAATTTCTCATTAGGAATTAGGATTAGGAGTGACGCATACTCGTACAAGGAAGTTTAACTTTTCAAAAATGGAAGGGAAAGGAGTGGGAGTTGAAGGAAAAGGATGGTAGGAAGGGGAAGTGCAATACTCTAATAACTTGTAGAATTATAAAATATGCGGGAAATTATATTTCTTTAACCTAATAGGCACATTGGTTAACAAGGGAGATTGCATCAACACTCTTTTATCATGAAAGAATGGAAATATGATTTGTATAAACATGATATTATTGAAATGGCGATATTACACTCACATATATAGTATCACATTATGTGAACGAGAATGATCTTTGTGTCATAGATGTATAGCCTAATTGGTTTTGGAACATTTAGAACCATGTAGGTTTACAATACATGTGTGTGAATATAACATAAGAAAGAAGGTACATGAGAACTATACACAAATGCACATGGATATTCTATTTCATGTGAATGAGTACTATGTTACATTTTTATATGAATTTGATTATGTAGATGATGCTATTTAAGATGATATGTGAAGCTGCAATTTGATCAACATAGGAGTTATCATAATAATATGTGCAAGAGAGAAAATAGTAACATAAGAGAGAAAGTAGTGATGCAAGAGAGAAAACAATGATCATATCAATGATAATGATGACAATGCAAATTTCTAGTGGCTATGGTGAAGGAAAAAGAATCTTAGTGACTTCATAAGTTAGGAAATAAGAAAAATGGATATGTTGGATGAGAGAGGAGAAGGAAACTGCAAGGATTGTATACGCTTAATTTATTAAGAACCTTTTACAAATTTATCTTTGAAATATGCACTTGGCTATATCCTTGCTTTGATGATGTTCCTCTAATTTTTCTCTCTATTAAAGGAGAGAAGAGGATACTATGTTTTATTATTTTTGGCATATTGTTACATAGTAAGTGAATGAAGGAAATAATGAGATTATATATGAATATTTACTATTGTTTTGGTGAATGATCATTACAACATATTTAGAATTAGGATAAGTAAACAAGGACACATTTTCCCTTTCTATATATTCAATATGGTCATATGCATGGGGGGTACAAATGAACTAAGAACATATACCCATGGGTGCAATAACCTTTTAAGATAACGTTTCTAGGTTTCAAGAGTTGGTTTTGGTCAAGTTTGACAACAAGTGGAAGTAAGAAAAGTACTATGGGGATGAGTAACAATATTTGAAAGGGAAATGGTTGAAGATGGATTGATGATAAAAAAAGGGGAAACACCCAACAAAATGGTAGATGAATCAATCTTAATACTTTAGCTTTCAAAAGTTTTAACCCTCATGGTGTATAGATTGAACTGTTATGAATCAAATTTATAGACTTCTTGCATAGGTTCTAACAATCTATTCTAGATCGAGTCCATTTATATAAGTTCATTTTCACATTTATAGATCTATTTATGATCTTATTAGTTTTGTACTTTGCTCTCTAATTTACCAAATTCCATGAAATTCACTCTACTTTAAAGAATGACAATATATATGAATACGTTTACAGAGTTCTTAGATTTTTAGAGGATATGTTTTTGAAGGTCATGCATTGTAAAATGACAAAAATTTCCATCATACCAATAATCAAAGACAAGAATCTTAATATCGTAGGATGACTATGTAGATTCTTATATCGCTTCTCGCACCAACTCAAAATATTCCTATAATAAATGCTCTTTGGAAGTTCTAGGGTGAGAGAATATTCAAATTTGAGAATGTGAATGAATGCAATTGAAACTCCTTGAATATCAGTATAGAAAAAAATTATACAAACATGTATTTACTCAACTCATTAGGAAAAGTGATATGAGTTAGATTTGACTAAATTTGAATTGAAATTTTCCAAAAGTAAGAGGTGAAATCCATAGTTACCGAATAGAAATATTCATGGATGATTCAATAAATATAGACAATGTGAAGAAGTGTGTAGTTATGGATAAAACGACATATATAATAGATAAAGGTGTGGAAAATGAATTTAACCTTACAAATGATTACACAATTTGACAATATACAATTATATTGAATATTTTTATAATAAACATAAAAATAAATAAAAATCAACATAGCTATTTAAATTTCACCATTTAAATACTTTAGATTTAAATTTAATTTTAATAATAAATAATCTTGACTTTGGACACAACTTTAATGTTAATTATGCCAAAGGCATACCCTATATGAAGTTTTCAACTTCCTTATTAAAATCAATGATTTAAAGTTAACTAGAAGGATGCAAGACAATTGAATTGACCTCAATCGTAGGTTTACATTAATAATTTTAAAAAAATGATTAAAAATTAAAAATATATATTTTAATATAATTAATTAGAAAAAGAATGTGTACAAAAGAAAAATCTACTATTTTTTGCTTTTAATAATAATATCTTTTAATGGTATTTGTTTTTATCTGAATATTCCATATTTTTTTGAAGTTTCAAAAATGGAAAAGACAAAAATGTTAAAAAAGAAAGAATTAGTTTTTTTCTACTTTTTTAAATGATTAATTTTTCATTAAGTGAAAATCTTATTTTTAATTATTTATATTTTTTTTATGAAATTACAAATAATAATTCAGAACTATTAGAGTTCATTCAATTTATAGTTATTACTTATTTGTCTTATTAAAAATTTAATTATTGTAGAATACTTATTTTTTGAATTAGAAATCTATCTTTTATTTCGGCATACCCTATATGAAGTTTTCAACTTCTTTATTGAAATCAATGGTTTGAAGTTGAGTAGAAGGATGCAAGATGATTGAATTGATCTCAATCCTAGGTTTACATTAATATTAATTTTTTAAAAATGATTAAAAACTAAAAAAACATATTTTAATATGATTAATTAGAAAAAGAATGTGTACAAAAGAAAAATTTACTATGTTTTACTTTTAATAATAATATGTTTTAATGGTATTTAGTTTTATTGGAATATTTCATATTTTTTTGAAGTTTCAAAAGTGGAAAATACAAAAATATTAAAAAAGTTAGCTTTTTTTTTCTACTTTTTTAAATGATTAATTTTTCATTAAGTGAAAATCTAATTTTAATTATTTATATTTTTTAATAAAATTATAAATGATGATTGAGAATTATTAGAGTTCATTTAATTTATAGTTATTACTTATTTGTCTTATTAAAATTTTAATTATTGTAGAATACTTATTTTTTAAATTAGAAATCTATATTTTATTTCTATCTTCTTTTGATAAGAATTATCTCTTTATAACTACCTCTCTTTCCCCTTCTCTTCTTGTATATATCTATCTCTTGCTCTCTTCCAATTTATGTCTAGCTCTAGTTCTCTATATATATCTATGTATCAATCTTTTTATTTCTCTCTGTTTCTCCCTCTCTCTATATCTCCTTATATCTCTATATCTCTATCACTCTATCTTGCCATCTACATATCTCTTTATCTCCCAATATTCCTCTATATATCTCTTTATATCCCCATATTTATATCTTTTTATCTCACTCTACATCTCTTTATCTCTCTATCTATTTTATCCTCTTCTTCTCTCACTCAATCTACCTTTCTACCACTATCTTTCTCTCCCCTCTCTATTTATATACATGTATCCCTCTATATATCCATCTCTCTCTCCCTCTTTGTCTCTCCTTATCCCTCATTTTATATCTCTATATTCATACCTATTTTCCTCTTTATATCCATCGTTCCATATTTTTTCTTTTCGTCTATCCATGAATCAATCTCTCTCTCTCTCTCTCTCTCTCTCTCTCTCACACACACACACACACACACACACACACACACACACACACACACACACACACACACACACACACACCTATCTAATCCTATCTCTTCTCTCTCTTTTTCCCTTCATATATCTCTCATTTTCTCCATCTTTCTCTCCTCTTTCTCCATCTTCATATTCATATCATCTCCATCTCTATAGGTATCTCTATATTTATCTCTTTACATCTCTCTCTTTCTCTCTTTCTTCCCCCACCCCCCACCTCTCTCTCTCTCCCTCTCACCTGATTGCAAACATAACATGAGCCTATTGGTTATAGAACTTGATTTTCTTTCTAATTGAATTTTTTTGTTTCAGTTATAATTGGAACCTTGTAAGAGATTGCAAAGTGGATTTGAAACTATCACTTCTCCATTGAGACCTTTGTTTCACAAGCATCATTATTTTCTAAATTTGGTCTACCAATTGATCTCATGTAATACACAAATTTATGCAAAAAATCGACCAAATTTTGCCCTAATTGACCTTCCGTACCTCTTCAGCATACCCATTGCACCCTAAGATGCAAATACTAGTTTATTTTATCTTATTACTTTATTGTACTTAATAAGGAAAGAATTCTAACTGCAGAACGTGAAAATCTTAAACATTCCCGATGAAACTGTAAATATTAACACCGATATCGGAAACAATAGTTGTTGCAAAAATGTTGATAAAGTGCATGAATGACAGTTTGACTGCTCAAAATTATTTGCTATATTCAAATTTTTTTGTCTCGCAATTGAAAATAATAGAAGTATTTAACAACGGATGATTAGATCTCGAGTCGATTAGATCTCGGGTTTGATTAATTCCTTTTTCTGGTTTAAACTAAATTGAAACTAGAAAATGTATATATTACGCACTTTTTCTTAATACTCTATTAAGAAGATGAAAGATGCGAATGATTGATTATATTGGACGATTTTGATAGGTACTGGCTTGCCGCTGCAATGCAGACTCAACTTGAGAAGACTGGTAAGAGTATACAAGATATTACATCATCTCTCACTCACTCCACCGTTGCAGACATTAAAAAACAACTTCCTTGGCGTATAGAGCAATCTCCTCAGAATCTCCTCGATTTCAAGCCAGGTGCACACAATGACCATCATTCAAAGCTTTCGTTTGTTATGGAAAGAGTGTTTATTTGTCTGAGAAGCTATATTGTCATATTAGGAGGATTTTTGTATGTTCTTATCATGTTATCTTTGTTGTGTTTTGCTGAGCACGTGCAGAAGGTATCGAGGAGAAAGTAGCAAAAGTGAGAGAAATAGTGGATTTGGAAGGCAGTGAAGCAACTGTAGCTGTTATATTATGGGGTTTCGGAGGTGTTGGCAAGAGCATTTTGGCTTTGTCATGCATTCAGGAGTTGAATTGCATTTCCAAAGGTTACAAATTTTGTAGGGTGATAATTGACGAGAAAACGCCAGACAGGACATCTCACATCAAGCAGCTACAAAAAGATATCATTAATGATTTTGGGGGAGGCAAACTGGATTTGCGAAATACAGAGGAAGGGCGACATCAAGTGTTCAAAGTTGTGATGAACAAACGTTGTTTACTATTTATTGACAACGTTGTTGATTCTTGGTATATCAAAGAACTCTTACCATCAGATTTTCCGCAATCAGAAGAAAACATTGTTTCAGTGCAGGTAGCAAAAGAAGCGAGGTTACGGATAGTTATAACCTCTCGACAAAATAATATCAAACAACTACTAAATATCAAAAAGTTCAATGAATACCACGTAGATCCCCTGTCTTACCCTGCTGCCAAAATTATCCTGCGCAAAACAATTTTAGGTGGTCAGGGTGAAAGCCACCTCAAAGGGGACTTTGATGAAGAGGGGTGTATAAATGCTATTGCAGAGGCATGCAAAGGTGTCCCTCTACTTTTGTCTGTTTTTGGAAATTGCTTGAGGGCTGAAACTGAAAGGGATCAGACTTTTTACAAGGAAGCCCTGAAAGCCCTTACGGAGGCAGATTTTGATAGATTTGCTGATGAAGAAAACCTGAGTGAAAAGCTTATGTTTGTGTATGATAAAATGAGAGATCCCGAAGCTAAAGAGGCATTTCTTGATATTTGTACACAGTTTCATGGTTGGAGATGGATACATGTTGCTGAGATTGTGGATTCAAATAATCTTGAATCCCTCCACAAGAGAGGGCTAGTAAAGAGAGATGAGTCAGGGAAAGTAATTGTTCATGACATCCTTCGGTTGATGGGAAGTAAAGCAGCAAAGGAAACTAGGATTACAAATCATAGGGAATTCTTAGCTGTGGTGGAAGAGGAATATAAGCTAAAAAATATAAAAGGCGTAGCCCTTACAGATAATACAAGTTTAGCTACAATTGAATCCGCACATTTAAATGCCATGCGTCATTCTTTGAGAGTCCTAATTCTAGGAGATTGGGTGGTAATAAACGGTCTATGCCATGGAGCTTTTACAAATCTCAGATATCTCTCTGTGGGGGACGTGACTGCTTTTCCGTTTACAGGTGTTTTTAAAATGGAGAAACTCAAACGTTTCTACAATAAATCGAAACCAGGCATGGACTTACCTGAGGTTAGTTTGCAATTTAAAGCTGTGGCAATTTAAGTTTTTTTCCCATTCCGAGATGCAATAACTTTAGAATGCTGTATTTGTCCTTTATGTGCGGGGGAAGCTCACAAATATAGTTAGAACTTTTCTTTAATGAATGGTTCAATTTAATAGTTTACCATTTCTCTTGTAGGTTGCTTTTCTAGGTGAATTATTTTCATTAAATTTATTCATTGTTTTAGATTTATTCACTCATAATTAGATAAGATGATGGTACTTGCACTTGAAGCGAGCTCCTTTGAAATATTTTCATTAAAGGTATACAACTCACTGTTTTTGGCTTATACTACTACAAGAATATGTCTTTCTTGAATTCTTAAATGTCTATTTACATGCAACCAATCCATACGGAAGTTGATTGTTAATATTTTTTTTAAAGATCTTTCTATCAAATATGATCTGACACCTTGCCTTGAAATTCTTAACAATGAATCTACCATGCTGTCAGCTTCCTCGATCTCTAAGGGGTATAGTTTATGAAGTGCCACATTCAGTCTGTGAGTTTGCAGCAGTTCCACTGGAAAATATGAAAACTTTGGAAAGTTTTGAAGTGCAATCCAGCAAACCGGTAAAACTTCCGGAAGGGTTCAAGCTTCCTGCATCTGTAGAACGGTTGACGTTAACCAGGTGCAGAAAATTACCAGAAACATTCAGCCACTTAACTAATGCTGAGTTTCTTGATTTGAGTAATTGTCATTTTGAATCTTTGCCTCAAGGATTCGGACGACTTGCCAGCTTGAAATATTTGTATATGAAGTACTGCCCCAGTCTGAAATATCTCTCTGAAGGATTTGGCTCATTATGTTCATTGACTGAGTTGAGTGTAGAGGGATGCACCCGTTTAGAAAATTTATCCGCTCACTTTGGAAGGTTGACTGCACTGCAAAAGCTTTGGATGGGAGAATGCGAGAGTTTGAGGACACTGCCTGAAGACTTTGGCGGCTTATCTTCTCTTCAATATTTGGATATAAGGGGATGCATCGGCCTGGAGCGATTGCCAGAAAGTTTTTCGAGGCTTTCCATAAATTCCTTAGATCTGGAATCGTTGCCTAGTTTAGATGAACTTCCGCAAAGTATTGGAAACATGCCATCTCTGACTCGCCTCATGATAAAATCTTGCAATTCATTAACTACTCTTCCCAATAGCCTTGTGCAATTGAAAATGTTGAAGAATTTGACAATAGATAGCTGTAATAAGCTTGCTGCTCTCCCGAAGGACTTCGGCCACCTAACTTCCTTAACACACATGACCGTGGATAATTGCCCTGCTCTAAAGGAGTTGCCTGATGGGTTTCATGCACTTCCTGTGTTGAAAATACTAGAGCTGAAAAGATGCAAAGATTTAGTCAGTCTTTCGCCAGACCTAGGCCAGCTCAACTGTTTGGAAGAGTTGTACATTCTCAGGTTGCCCTTGTCGAGTCTTCCGAAAGGATTCAGCAATTTGAAAAGCTTAAGGAAATTGGCGATAGTTACTGGATTCAAATTGGAAACGTTGCCGGATGATATAGAAAATTTGGTCTCCTTAAGGAGACTGACTCTGTGCTTATGTCCAATATTGGATGGGATAACTATGGAGAGAATAGTGAAATTGCAGAATTGTTATTATGTAGATATAGGATCAAGTCCTAAATTGATTCAAAGGTGGGAAGAGATGCAGAACAAGGAAGAATATCCTATTGTTGTGTGGACTAAGTCCTTAAAGGTGTGAATTACGTCCCTTGCTTTGCAGTGCATCGTATTTAGCACGCCAAGAGTGGTTTACATTTTTTAATTCGTGTCATGTTGTTTTTTGTTTTGGTTTAGCGTGAAGTTGATTTGGATTGGCAAAGGGCTACAAGAGTAGCTTTGTTCAGTCTGAATTGCAAAGAGTTGAATGGCACCGGTGATGAACTGATAGATCGCTCTTCAATTGTCATTAACGTGGACACAACTGTTGCAGTCATTTCACTCCCTTTTCATTTGCAATCCCATCATGAAGTCCCTTTGAAAAACATGTGCGAGTTGGCGAGGAGAAGATCAACGACAGCTTGTTCTGGGCAGCTTCAGGTTATTATTTGTCTCAAAGGATTTGAACTGGAAGGACAGAGAGTAAGTGCAGAGAAAGAGGAAGAGAGCATTGAAAAAGCTCTTAAGTGGCTGCCAGAAGGATCATGTGCCATTCCTGTCTCCGACATCAGACGCCGTTTCTTAGTTAAGGATGTCTTCTTTGAGTATTATTCGGAAGAAAGCGGACCTGCATGTTTCATAGCGGATGTCCGGGTGCAGAGTAACGGCCAGACAGTTTTTGTGGATGGCGAAAGAATGGGGCAAGATGATGCTTCAGAAAAGTTGAAGCAAAATTTTCACAAGTCCAAAAGTGAGGAGGAAGAAAACGAGTCTCCCGACGAGCTACAAGAGTGTCTGAAACTTCTTTGCAACAACGAAGAGGGCGAAAGTGAGAGGTCCATCCAATCACCACAATTGGCAGAAATAAATATGTTAAAAATGTTTGCGCAAGCATTGAAGAAAAAGGGCATACATCACTTTCTTGACCGCAATATGGAGGAGTACGTTTCATAACTCTCGCGTAATAACACCATATCAAATCACAGTTATTTAATAAAATATTTGTTTTATAGATTAAAGATTCAACTTAGATGATGTTCAAAATGTATAGCGTATTTTATTATATAAATAGGAATAATGGTTTATCTTAATATAAACTAATTATGAATTGTTTGTAATTTTAATATAAAATAAAATATTTTTTAATGTTATAAATTATATAATTATACATTTAATTTTGTGTAATTTGATGCAGGTTCATATAAATCAATTAGAAGGAAAAGATGTATGTTTCATTATATGTGATTTAAGTACTGTAGAACATACAAAAATACAACAATTCTGCAAAGATCTTCAAAGTTTCAATTGTGAAGGAGTTTTGATTGTTCTATCAAGCAATGAAAAACATGGAATTGGTACTTATATGAGGACATGTGGATACATGTCTTTGGCAGCTCTTCTCAATCCTGTGATAACTCAAGGCATCAAAGAAGCTAACGCAAATTTCATTCTTCTCAATAGGGAAGGAAAGATAATTAGTAGAGCTCCACTATCACTTGTGATGTCATGGGACATTAAAGCATATCCATTTGGAAAATCTGAAGTAGGAAAAATAATCTCCAAGCTGCATGATAAATCAACTCTAGAATTTCTTCTAGAAGATATGGATATTCTAGATCATGAAGGGAGTAAAGTAAGTTTCTTTTACCATTTAATAATTTTTTTAAAGTTTAATTATTTCAATTTATATTAATTTCATATCTTTACTTTTATTTATTTGCAGGTGGAAAAGCAATTTATTAATAACAAACTTATCTTTTTATATGTTGAACCTCCAACTCATGAGTTCAAAATGAAGAATGGGTTGGACCAGTTGCTACAAGAGCATAAAGATTTCAAAATTTTATATATAGGGCATTTCTCTAACACTCAGCAAACAAATATAGAAGCCTACAAAACTATATATGAGGATGCCACCCAAAAAATGCATTGGCTTAAACTTTCATTTTGGGATATGCTAAAGTTTTGGAATAGGTGCAGCTACTTATCTGGTAATTTTATTGAGAAATTGAATTTCTCTTTCACACTTCCAAATCTTGTGAAGCAATTATATGTTGAAAAAAGATGGTTACTTTTCTTAGATAGCGATGGAGTTGTAGCACGAAGTGGAAAAGAGGTAGTGGATATTATTTGCCAATCAAGTGATGAAAATAGAGATGACATAGATATTATGGTGAAGGATGAATTGATAAAATCTAGTTTAGAAAGTGGAAAATGTTCAAGGATAGTGCAAACATATTTTACTACAGATGAAATATATAACCATCTAGAACATTCACATACATTGGTGTTCACTATATTGTACCAATATTATACTTGTGACATTTGTTGCTCAACATTCAAGGCCTCATCCCCGGTTGACCAAGGGTGGTACTTTTGTTCTGAATGTGATTGGGGTGCATGCCAAGATTGTTGGAAGCAATATGCTAGAAAAAAAGTACAAAGCATGTTGGAGATGTAAAATATCTTGTCTATTCCATAGAATTATCGATATTTATGATACACTTTGAAAATTGTCCTCTTTATTTTAATAAAGTATTCTTGAGATCATTTTTAAAACTTTGTATATAATTGATTTTTTTTTTTTTACAAAACTTCAAATTTAATTCTTTATAAATAACATGATTCAAGTTTACTTAGAGAATGAGTTCAACCAAAAATAAAAATAAAAATAATCATCTAATTCCTTAACAATATGTGTTCATTCATAATATACCTCATTTCACTTTTAAAAAACATGAAGAAATCTAAAGTGTCATTTTATAATTTAAGGTTATGATGTTAGTGAACATTAATGTTAGATGACTAGAAAAATCAATATTAAATTAATCTTATTATTATTACTATTTAAGTCATACTAACATATTTTTTTAAAGAAATATTATATATAATTTCATATTGAATTTGTTATTGAAAATATCATTTAAATGAAAATGGAAAGATATAAATTGTTAAGGAGTTTCTTAATTAAACCAGTATCATAAGAATTATGATTTTTTTATGTTTCTATCACATTAAATTTGTATTTATAGTTTTTTTTTAAAATTTAGACATTAATATTCATTATTATTTTTTGATAAAAAAATATTATTAGAAAAGGGAAATCTCATAAATGTTTGAGAAACATATAAAAAATTAAAGTTCAAGTAATATTTCATTATGATGTGACACTTATCATTTGCAAAACCTCAAGAATGAAAATATTCATCAAAAATATTATTGTTGTAACATAAAAATGTATATTTTATGAACTTGTAAAATAATGTTATAGTATTTCAAATAAAATAGTACCACTTCATAATACATGTGAAGATATTGTATTATAAAATGAGACAATATATGAAAAAAAAATTGAGTAGAAAAAGAGGGCCATGTGAAGAGGATACATAGGAATATAAAGATAGAGAAAAAGTGATGGTATATCCAAGAAAGAAGAAATTTTAATATGGAACATATAATAAAACAAAGGTACATAGGTTTGGTACTAGTAGGATATAAGTTTGATTTCAATAATGTATATAAAATAAATTTATTTAAAGGATTTGGAATATCAATAATTTATTTAATAGTAAATATTTATATAAGTATCATGATGAAGAATTAGAGTAATACAATGTCAAGATTAATTTGAGAAATAGATGTCATTATTATGAGCTAAATGGATTAAAGAGATAATAAAAGAGTTGGAAAGAGTATAAGAAAGAGAAAATATGAGGAATAGTAGGTTAGATGGAAAGGGAAGCCTATTGATAAATTAACATGGATATCAAAAGCTAAGATGAACCATCTTGGTTTTCCTAAATAGATTATAGTTGTTTGAAAGTGAAAGATTCTAATTTGTGTTAACTTGGGTCTTTGATGCATGAGCATCTGAGATGTAAAAGAAAATTTCTATTAAAAATATTTTATTTGATGTTCCTTTTAATTTACAAGTATCAAGAAGCATCAAAACCTTTTTTCTTATTATCGTAGAAGCTAACTCATCCTACCACTTTCAATTGATGACATTAGATTTCTATAAATTAATATTGTTGTGTGGTAAATTCAAAATAACGTAACCTTAATATGGAATTACCATGTAGAGTTTTCAACTTATTTATGATGCTCAAAGTGGGAACTTTAACATTGCTAGAGTCGCCAATGGAATCAATCCTCTAGGATCACTTGCAAAACCAAAAAGGTGCCTTCCACAGGAGAGTGACAAGAGAAAAATAGTTCTTGATTATGGGCACAATGGATTAGATTGAGTTGGACAATACATCAGAAAATGTACATATGATTCCTTATTGATAAAGGCAGGGTTTATAGGTACGATCAAACAAGATTGTGACATGTGTCATAATCTTATACAATGAGACAACTAACATGATAATTATTAAATAACTTAGGAAAAGAAATACATAAAATCCAAAAAAGATAAGATCTTATGAAAACTAAGACTTCTAGAAAGATTGTTAGGACCAAAATAAACTTAATATATGAATAGGACCTATGAGTGAACTAGATAGGTAAAACAACTTATTAACACCAATACCCCCCTTTTAGTACAACTTAGGGAGTAGTAGATTACTTTGAAAATGTTGCAAAGATGACAAATATTATTACTCCTGGAACTAGGCCTTGTTAGGCAAATACAATCTCTCACAAATAGAGAAAAGGAGAAAACCTAGTGGGACAAAAATCCCCTCCAAAAGAGAGATAATATAAAAAGGAACTGATAATGAATGGAGGTCTCAATGATATCGCCCAAGGACTATCCATAACAAATATATAATCATTTATCCCCTGATAATAGGGAAAGGGAGAGACTATATAGTCCATCCATATTTTTTAATGATCTTCTACAATGAAATATTGAAAGATCTCTTAGAGGAAACTCAAGAAAAAATTTCAATGGAGCAAACTGTAAAAGCTCTCTTGGAGAAAACTCTCGAATCTGATATAGCAATAGATGATTGGATGATCTTTCTACAAATATTAAAAAATCTTAATGGAGAAACCCTAGAATTTTATTGAAGCAACATGAGATGGATTAACAATCTAGGGCTAAAATGATGTGATTTGATCAATGAAACACGTTCCCAAGATCCACCAAGATATCAATACAAACAGAACTAAAATAAAATGTACATGAAAGTAAATCTAGAAAAATTTCATAGATTTCTTGAGAGAGCTCCTCAATGCCTTTTTAATACCACAAGAAGTGTGAGAATCAAAGACTGTGTCAAAAAGTTATGAGCTTTAGAGCCAAAAATAGAGGTCTAACTTCAAACAACAAATAATGACACCAAATAACATAATCTAGAAAATTATCGTAGTCCATTACAAATTAATTTAAGCCATTTTTTTTTACAATATCTCATTTTAAAAAATGAACACTATGGCAAGAAGTAATGGCCTTCAAAAAATTTTCCTAATTAGGGCAGGGGTCCAATTTTGGACCCTTACGCCATAAAATCTCAGTAAACCATTTTACCACCAGTGTAGTGCTAGATAGGAGGCATGAGCAATGATTGAGGTAGTGGGTTAAAATTCTCACCACCCGAGGCTTAGCCCTTTCCAATAGGCACATCATCATTGGTGGAGAACCCTTGATACTAGGTACTAAAAAATTTAAATTGTGGGAGATAAAATAATTAAATCAAAATTTTTAATAATAAAAAATGATTGCATACCCTCTAATGGAGATGATGTAGGAGTTGTACCAAGTTGCACAAAGATTGTGAGCAATAATGTCTAGGACAAAGAATATGTAGAGTACAATGAATATGTTTCCTAACCTTCTTGCGTACTCTACTAGTTCCAATGGGTATAGTATGAACTATGTGAACTTGAATGGATAGATATACTTATATGAATGTAAAATCAATTACCTACCAAATATGCCAAATCCTCCAAAAATGGTTTTTTTTTGTGTCCAAAATCAAAGTTCTTTATTTGAAAATAGGGTTTTTTTAGCCTTTTATACTTAATTGTGTGTTTCTTTTTACCACAAATTATACCTTGTAAAATGCCATCTCCAAATCAGCCTTAGATCTAAGAAGTTGTGTGCGAATCTAAAGCTCTAATACCATGTTAGAGTCAGCAATAGACTCAACCTATTAGACTTGTGTGAATAATGTTGTCATTGATGTCAAACCAATCTTCCAGTTCTATACCAAATAATGTTTGTAGGCGTGGATATCAGTTCAGACATTATGGATATTATGGATGATATATGCATGGTGTTGTGGTTATGTATGTATAGTTTAGGTGCTGCAGTTTTTGGTTAGAAGGTATTATGCAGCATGGACACTTATCGGGTTCTCATTGATCTCAGTATTCTAGTGTTAGGAATTATGGTTGATCTTGGTATCAATCACATGTCTTGGTGTCAGCAATTTGTAGCATTGGTAACTATAAGAAGTATCGCTTCGAGTTTTGTGATTGTAGTTTCCTTGGTATCTATGAAGTCTACATTTTTGAGATATTGAGCGTGATCTTGTGGAAATAGGTCCATTCCCTTGGGTCCATATATATATATATATAGATATTCCCTTGCCACTTTTCCAGTAATCACAATGTGTAGATTGGTAATTGGATGTATGCAAAGGAACTGTGTAGAAGTATTATAGAGGCCAACATGGGCTTTTTGGTAATGTGTTGGGCTTGGCCGACACACTATTTTGTATTCGTGATCTTTGGTATATAAATACATATTCATGTGTGAAGAAACATAGACAAGTGAGAGGCATAGGAAACTTGATCATGTGTGAAGTGTGAACGATAGTTGGTAGAAAAAGAAGCAGTGTATGTGAGTATTGCAGATAGTGAAGGAAGATAGTAGCATAGTAGTCCTTAACCGGATCTTCTATGGAACAATGGTGTAGAGGTCTCTAAACAGATCTTTTGTAAATTTTGAGTTTTGAATTTGAGCTTAAACTTGGAACTGATCTCATGCATTTGTAGATGCAAACTTTCTCAATTTAATCCCTTCTATAGTAGTGAGCATTCCAAAAGTTAGCCATTCCTATTCTTTTTGTATCTATAGTGAGCAGTCTGACAGTGGGCCATTTTGTAATCTAGTAGTGAGCCACCTATTTGTAAACACAACTATAACTAGTTATATTTACTTGAGAGTTGAGAGTTACATTCTCTGTGGTTTTTGCCATTTTGGGTTTTCCAGGTATAGAATATGGTGTTCATCTTGTGGATGTGTTTCTCATGTTTATACTACGTTAACCATTTGGCTTAAGTCAATTTTGTGGGGTAGCCTCAATTGGTAAAATTTTTACTATTTTCATTTTAAGTGGGAATAATGATTCCCCCTGCCCCTCTCAGTATTCTTGTGCTTTCAACCTAATCAATAATTGGTATCTGAGCTTTGGTCCCTTGTTTGGAAAGCCTAGTAGCTTGATGGAGATTTGTGTTGGTTGAGCCATGACACCTATATTCTTGAATGAAGAATTTTAGATGGATGAAGGGAAACCCTTGAAGATTTGGAAAGTGTTGAATCAGAGAATGAAGAACTAAAGGAAAATGTGAAGATAGCAGATGAATGTGTTTAGAAGCTGAGAGAGAAAATATAGAAATTTAAATTGAGACATAAGGAGGTTAATCATCAGTTGAATCAAGCAAATGAGACTATCAAAGACCTGATATAGAAGATGGAGGAAAAAGACAAGACAGAGTAGTTCTTGAAAGAGACATTGAAGCTAAAATTTGAAGAATGTGAGAAGCTTGAACAAGAAATAAAGAACCTGAAGGCAAAAAACAAGATCCTTGATAGAAACAAGCTCCTGGAAGGTTGGATTAGCATGCAACAAGTTAAGTCAGACAAAATTGGACCTGGTTACCAAACTGGTATGTGCCAAGATCAGAGTAATAAAGAAGAAGTTAAAGAAGTCAAAGCTGACATAGAGAAGAAGTCTAAAGATGAGAAGAAATCTTAGAATTAGAAATCAAATACAAAGAGACCACCGATTTGACAACCCAATGCACAAAGGTACCCATCTTTTAATGGCTATTATTTCAAAGGCAATAAATTTGGACACAACGCAATGAATTGTAGAAGTATTCAATGTTATAGCTACAAAATGTTTGGACATAAGGCCAGTCTTTGTAGAAATCATGATGTGAATCAAAATCATAACTCGGTTGTTGCAAACAAGAAGAGTTATAACTTTCAAGGTCAGTGCTACAATTGCAATATCTATAGAAACAAGGCTAGTCAATGCATATGCTAAAATCCATCATGTATTCAACTAGAAATAAAGGGAAATCAGGTATCCCTATTCTAATCAAAGAATTCTAAATAAACTTAATGAAATAACACAATCAAATAATAGGAATATAAAATAATCAATTAAAATCTCCCTATTCCATGATCGCATGTAGCTTCCATTGTTCTTCTCTTCATTGTGTTATGGTGGTTCTCAGATATTGCACTGGCAACTTGCAAGTGACACAAAGATTCAAAGTTTGTGATTATTGAAAATGGAGATTGAATGCTCAATTTATAGATTTTTGGAGAGGATTGATTGAAAGGTGGAACAAATTGATCAAGAGGTGGAACTCAAGTGAGCTCACATACTAATTTATAGTTGAGCTACTGATTTGGAGGTGGAACAAAATAGTTTGAATAGTTAATTGAGCTAACTGATTGAAAAAAAAGCTGATTGGAAGATGAAAAATAATGATTGGAGGATAATTGATTGATGACATAGTTAATTGATTGAAACCTTTATTTAGAAAAAGCTAACTAGAAGATAGAAATAGGAATTGAAAAGAAAATGATTTTAATTAATTAATTGAGTGAATTACTTAATTTAGCATGTGCTTGCACTTTGACTTTGATTTCAATTTAATCTTTGCATGAGAATTAATTCAAATATTCAATTTATTTTAAATTCAATTTGTTATTTGAACATATTTAGAACTTGAATTTGATTTTCAATTTGATTTTTGGAATCATGCACATGTATTTGAAATTAGAGGAAATTAATGAAATTAGAGGAATTAGAATTTTGGGATTAGAAGAATTAATTAGTTAATTAAATAATTTAAAGAAACTATTTAATTATTTAGAAATTGAATTTAATTAAATAATAAAGATTAATTAAATGATAAATATTTAATTAATATTTAGAAAAGGGTTGAATAATTAAATGATTAAAAATAGAGATAAAAAGTGAATTTATTTAAATAATAAAGATTATTTAAATTGAGGGATTAATCACAATTAATTAAATAATTAATATTTAATTAATATTTAGAAAAGGAGGTTGAATGATTAATTGATGATAGAATTGAAATAGAAATAATTAGTAAGATGATAGATTAAATATGAAATTAGAAGAATAATATTAATTAACTTAATTAAATAATTAAAGAATTATTTAATCAATTGGAGGAATAATTAGTACATGATCAATGAGATATTTTTATGTGTCTACATTTGCCCCTCTTTGAGACAATGTTGGAATGCCATTGTTTCAAAGAAAATTAAAAAAGTTCTGCCCAAGTATGCCCCAGTAATGGAGGTAGGATGCCCTCTCGAGAGATTGTTTATGCATTAAAGGTATGAATGATCTCTCGAATGAAGAATAATAGTTAGTTGATTATAGATAGACATAGGTGATATGAAGATGATATTAAGATAGAATATGAGAGAATAGATTGATGAAAGAATAATTTTAGATGATAGAAAGTAATTTAGAAAGAGATGGTTAGAAAAGAATCAACAAACTAGAAATAAGAAAATGAGATAAAATAAGAAAGAATGATTTATCAACTTGTGTCATTATTTATTGTGCAATATATATTCATCACTGAGCCTTATTATGGAACAATGGAGCTTAGCACATCAAGGTATAAGGAACCAAGATGTAAAGATATCTCATTAAAGAAACAAACACGTAGCAGACAAAGAGTGAACCCTCCATTCTAGGAATTACACTAGGGGTCGAGGTATGTGTGGCATTCACAAGTTGAATGCTCCTATCATAGACACACACTAGAACTATTACCGTAGAACTTCATTGGTTCACACAACAAACAACAAACAAAGAAAAATATAATGCCCATCATGGCTCCTCTAGTCACTTGTGGACATCCTTGAGTAGCATAGGAACACAATCTATCACCAAATGATAAAAAATAAAGACTGACCCAGACCAAATTCAGTAGCTATACTAACCTTGTGCCTTCGTTCTCAGTTGCTTGATGTGATGGTTGATAATGTCTGATCTCAGAAAGTTGTGGACCCTGTTTAAGAATGACCTATTTGATTTCGAGTATATCCATCTCTGTTTAAGACAAGATAATGATCACTTGATATGGATATGATACGATTGATAAGACAATTTGATCAGTTGATTGCAGATGTTTGATTGGATAGTTGTATCCTTTGTTAACTTTGTGCGAAGTGTTTGCTAGATATCTGCTAGGGTATTTGTTTCTTGCGAGACATTTTATTACAATTTTTTTGATTTTCTAGATTGATATTTGAATTTTTTGGTTTATTTTTTCAAGACTTTATCTAAATGTTTTTGGTTTATTTTATGATTTTTAGGATATTTTAAGGATTTTTTCAGCTATGCCCCCAGTGTGCAAACCTGTATGACATTCAATGATCTGTAAAATGTGTGTGGGAGACAATGAATTTTTCAGATGACCTATGTTAATGCAATATGCATGATGAAGATGTATTTCCTATTCGAACAAGGATGATTGTGTTTATTTAGCATTTTGTAGTACACCAATTGAATTGAAGGTATAAAACATTTAATAGATAAATGGTCAATCGATCCTTAAGATCCCAATGAACATCCAAATTAACACACTTAGTGACTAGGATTTACAAATGGAGATGCAGAAAACTTCCCCATTGATTCTTGAAACTTTGATCTTCTTTTGCCCATGTGTGTGTAAATGAGTTAATTCTCACTCTTGTGTTCACTAAAGATCCTTAGCATCCTATATGACTAGCTATGTGGATTATTTTAACTTCAAAAGCATCCCGAATAGAGCTCCGATGTCAAATATTTCTCCATTGCCAGCAGAAGTTCATAGCCCTGATGGAGTTACTTGTATGTTCCCAGAGTCAAGCTTTTTGTCGCACTTTGTATGCATGATATTTCAGTTATATATCATTGCTCTTTTTGCTTGAGATGGATATTTGGCATAACACTTTTTCTCTTTTATTTTCTTGCCTTGACTTGTAAGTAATGAAACCTACTTGGGTGTGACAATTACAGTGATGCTGAAGTAGAATTTTATATTTTTCACGAGTTATATGATCAAATAGGTGTCCTGAATGAATTAGAGATTTTGTTAATGTGTTTGAGATATAGCAATTGATAGTTTTTAGGTTAACAAGTCTCAAAGACTTCATGTCTGAATATCTAAGAAATGAGATGACCCTTGTTTCTCTTGAATGCAAATAGATGATAAACTTGGACAATTGCCTTGTTTTATTGATGTTGTTATATGCTCATGCAGGAATTTTGTGAATGCAATGCATTTGAAAAAGAAACTATATGTGATGCATTTGGAAAAGAAACTATATGTGATGCAGTGATTGAAAGAAAATGAGATGCAATGCGGAAAGTAAAACCTAACCAAACCCAACCCTTACATGTAATATCATTTAAGGTGCATGTTGTTCATAGGCTCAAGGAGTGGATCTCCCTCCATGGTAGCCAAATTATATGCTCCATTTCCTATAACCCTTGTTATGATAAAAGGACCTAGCCAGTTAGGTTCAAACTGCCCTAGCTTTTCACATTCCACTAGGTTCCTTTGGTTTTCCTTGAGAACTAGATATCCCACTTCAAAATTCCTTGGGGGTACTCATTTATTGTAACTCCTTCTTTGTCTATTATGGTAACCTTGTAAATGATTTAAAGTAGTCTGTCTCTTTTCGTTGAGAATTTCAAGCTCTTGCAATCTTTCAATTCGGTAGTCTTCCTTTGATATGATGTGTTTTAAGGAGTCTCTTAAAGATGGTAGTTCTATTTCAATAGGTAGTATTGCTTTTGTACCATAGACTAATGAATAGGGTGTTGCTCCTGTAGGAGTGCGTACCCCTATTCTATAAGCCCAAAGAGTGGGATTTAATTGGAGATGCCAGTCCCGTCCTGCATCAGCGACAACTTTCTTAAGGATCTTTAATATTGTCTTGTTTGTTGCCTCTGCTTGTCCATTGCTTTGCGGATAATATGGTGTTGCAAATCTCTGTTGTATTTGAAAATTTTCACACAATTCTCTCATTTCTTGATTCTTGAATGGACATCCATTATCGGTCACTATGCACATTGGAATCTCATATCGACAGATAATGTAATTAAGTATGAATTTCTCTATTTAATTACCCAAGGTATATGTAAGAGGGATTGTCTCTACCCATTCAGTAAAGTACTCAGTAGCTGTAAAGATGAATTTGTGCCCATTGGAAGAAGTAGGATTAACTTTACCAACTAGATCCAACCCCCATTGTGAAAATGGTCAGGGTGATGTAATAGGTTGTAGATCTTGTGTTGGTACATGAATAAGGTCTCCATGCCCTTAACATTATCTACACTTTTGCACATATTTATTGGCATCATTTTCCATAGTTGGCCAATAGTATCATGTTCTTAATAATTTATTTGATAAGGGTGGGCCACTCTGATGCACCCCATAAATTCCATCATGTACCTCTTTTAAGGCAAGCTGTGCTTCTTCTACATCAAGAAATCAGAGAAGTGTTCCATCAAAGCCTTTTCTATAAAATGTGTCAACAATAATAGTGTGTCTGGTTGCCTGACGAATAAGAGTTTTCTTTTGATTTCTAGACAAATCAGGAGATATGTACCGAGTATGTAAGTATGTGTATATCTCATTGTACCATGGGGATTTAGGACCCACAATTATACATACATATTCTGATGAGGGAATCTCATTTGTTGGTATCATCAATTGTTATACAATAAACTCAATCTGAGTTTCATTATTAGGCATGTTTACTAGAGACCCTACTTTAGCCATGGCATCGACTGCCTTATTCTGTACTATTGGAATCTACTCAAAAGTGATGTTACTAAAGTATTCTTTGTAATCTTCAACCATTTATTTATAAGGCATTAGTTTATCATCTTTTGTATTATAGTCATTATTGAATTGATTTACAATCAGTTGTGAGTCACCATATACTTGTAATTTTTTTATCCTCCACTGTACATTTGTTCGAAGTCCTATGATGAGAGCTTCATATTCAACTATATTGTTTGTACAGGGAAAATTTATTCTGAATGACTTGGGGATAGAATCACCTCTAGGGGTGATGAAACGAATCCTAGGTCTAGTTCATGATTTGTGTAAGATCCATCAAAGTATAATTTCCACATGGTGGATGCTATCAGTGTAAACACAAAATCATCAGGAAAATCTATTACTAGCGAGTGACTATCTTGCAAGGGAGCCTCTGATAACTGATTTACTATAATCTACCCTTTGATTGCCTTTTGGTCCACATAATCTATATCAAAATCACTTAGAATCATGAACCACTTTGCCAATATTTCAGTTAATGTTGCTCTGCTTAACAAGTATTTGAGTGGATCAAAGTGTGCTATGAGTTGAACTTTGTGACTCAGCATATAATGTCTAAGTTTCTGAGATGCGAAGATCACTGCTAGACATGCTCATTCTATAGGAGTGTAATTAAGCTCATATCCGATTAGGGTTCTACTTATATAGTAGATTTCTCTTTCCTTTCCTTGATCGTCATGTTGTGTCAACAAGGCTCCCAAAGATGAGTTTGTTGTTGATATATAGAGTAATAGGGGCTTTCCTTCAAAAGGTGAAACTAATACTAGAGTATTCAAAAGATAATCTTTTAAAGCTTGAAAATCTTCTTGGCACTATTCTGTCCATTTGAAGGTGACTCCTTTTCTGAGTAAATACTGAAATGGATGACACTTATCTGCTAACTGTGCTATGAACCTTCTTATAGACTACAGTCTTCCTTGTAAACCTCTTAATTGATTGAGTGTTGATGGAGGTTGCATATCCATGATTGCTTTGGCCTTAATGGGTCTACTTCAATTCCTCTATTAGAAACGATACAGCCTAAAATTTTGCCATCTATTATGCCAAACACACACTTTTTTGGGTTTAATCTGACATTGTATTGTTCTAATCGATCAAATATATTTGCAAGGACTTCAAGGTGACCTTCTCTTGTCTATGATTTAGCCAATAGATCATCTGCATAGTCTTCCATGATATTATGGATCATGTCATGAAATAATATTGTCATGGCCCTTTATAATGTTGCTCTTGCATTCTTAAGACCAAATGGCATGATGTTCCAACAATATGTTCCCCATGGATAGGTAAATTTTGTCTTGTGTTGATCTTTTGGTGCAATCGTGATCTGGTTTTATCCCGAGAAACCATCCATTAATGAAAGCATTTCATTTCTAGCAGTTGAATTAACTATCATGTCTATATTAGGTAATAGGAAATCATCCTTAGGACAAGCTTTGTTCAAATCTCAGAAGTCTGCGTAGACTCTTATGCCCCCAATGGGTTTAGTCACATGTACCAAATTAGATATCCATTCTTCATAGTCAATAGGTCTAATGAAGCCCACATCCAGAAGCTTTTGAAGCTTTATTTTAACCAATAATGCAATCTGTGGATGCATCTTTCTTAGCTTTGGTTTGTATGGTTTGGTTCTTGGTAGCAATGGAAAATGATGTAATACCAATTCTGGATCTAGGCCTGACATATTTTCATAGGACCAAGCAAAATTGATTGGACATTGTTCGAAGAACTGTATGAATCTGTCCTTTTCATGCTAGTTTAATGATTTTGCTAGGTGGACATTATGTACAACTTACCCTTCTGCTATATTCAGTTCTTCAGTTTCTTCCATGAGTAATTTTGAATTCTCTTGTTCGATAGGGAGGTTATCTAACTTGTTCTTTCCATTGCGATCATTTTCATCTATATCTTCTTTAATAGAGGCAATTGCCTCTCCAAAGTATGTTGTTCTATCCAAGCATATAGAAAATCCTACCTTATGATCACCATGTGGAAACCTTTCTCTGACACCCAGGAATTCTGCAATAGCTTCATCATTCTCAAACCAATCTAGAGTTGCTTTTCCTTCTCGCCCCCAATCAATCAAATGTGAGTGTATAAGGGGTAAGTCATTACTTCCTTCTGTTGTAAAAGATCCTGATAACATGCATACCTGGTCATTTGAGTGACTTGATATATTTTCATCATCAAGAGTTGATTGGTGATCTTCTACCATTTCTATTGCTTGTGGGCTATCATCATGATCAGATAGGAATTCATAGTCATGAGAATCTGTCACACTTTCTATTTATGTTTCACCTTCTGAGGCTGTATCACTTTCTATACCTACCCTTTAATCCTAGTCAACCATTTATATTTTCACCTCTTAATCATATCCCTCCATTTTCTAAGATCTTCTTTATGTAAGAGGATTTTATGATCTTTATAAATCCTAATAAGCAATTTAGCAATCTGGCAATCTAGCATTGGAGTGTACTCTTTGCATTCTAGCATTCTTATTTTGCATCCATCATATTTCAAATCTCCAATAAATCATAGCTTCTTGTGTGTTCTTTTGAGAGTCATATTATTTGCATAAGATCTTGGTTTAAGGAGTGCAATGGAGTAATTTTTAGCATGCATATGTGTTTTAATTAAATTTTAGTTTGCATTGTGTGCATTTTGCAGGTACTTTATTGAGGATGTTGAAATAAATCTAGATCTTGTCCCATAAGATCTTAGATATATACTTTTCTCCATTTACATTTGGCATGTCCGGTGGGACCTTTCCCATGTTCTTTTATTGTCTTGATTTTGCTTGATAGCGGTTTTAACAGATGTGTCTTGTTTGCAGGTTTTCTTGGCTTTTTTATTTTGTTTGATGGCTTTCACTATTGGATCGGATCTGATTGGCAGTTTGAGATCTCATAAGCTAAGATCATAGAGATTAGCGTAATCTATTTTACATCGTGGTGAGATTTAACATTTTATATTACTAGTCTATGCATAAATTGGTGATCGATATGTATATCTACCCTTGCCAACATTTTTTGAATCAAATCGACATTATTGTGGCTTGGACAACCTCTTTCCTATTTGATATTGACACTGTGAAGTGGTGTCTTACACCTTGTCTATACTTCACATTTTGCATGCTGATCTGCTAAAAGCAACCTATTGTGCTTCCACGTATTGGCCAATGCTCCTACATTTGGCATTAAAAATCTGCAATTTTTTTCAAAAAGGGGCCTGCGTTTTTTAGTTTTTAAAGCCCACGTAGGGTCCACATAGGCTATTTTACAGCCCATGTGAGGCCTTTCCTAACCCATGACGTCTATTCTCGTGTGTCAAAGACCATGATTTTGAAACTACTAATAACATTTGGTGGAGGACGTTTGACGAAGGCTTGATTTTGAAACCAATTGTCTTTTCAGTATAGCAAACACTTCAATTGGTGCTCTAAAAATTAACTAGCATCTTTTTTGTATTGAGCAATAGGTTCTTTTTATTTTACCTTTTAGAGGGGTTGCCTCTCGATAAGCCCTTAAAGCCAAGTGAGAGGGAACAACCCAAGTTGTAACAGGCTGAAGCCGAGCCCTTCCAAGCCACTATAAATAAATACATTTGTGATAAAATTTGCAAGCGATGAGTGTTATATGTTGTCACAATGGCATCATGTCTCCCTTAGTACTCACGTGGCACGTAAAAACTTGTAGCTCATGTAACCTTTATAGGCTGGGAGGCCTCCTTTAATGGAGTGGAAAACACTGTTGATTATAGCCACTCGAACAGATGCCTTGACTACACCCCTTTATGTTTAGATTTTCCAAAAACCTTCTACTTGTTGATTTAGACATTGTGATATGTGCATGCCAAAGAAATCCCTCATGTGCCCTTCAACTTGAGATAATAAATTTATTGGAAGGTGATGACCTAGAAATTATAAGCTTGGTATGCTCGAAGAAGTGAGTGTCGTGGAGGGGAGACAGTGTTACCAAGTTTCTAACTATCTAGTTGAATGTGGTATTTTATTGCAAGGAGATTCAACAAGTATTGTCCTGGCCAGCCTTAAGATTGTGCTTGAATGTGTTTTTATTGTAGAATCAAACAAATATTTTGTCTATCATGTTTTTTGAGTGTGTGGAAAACAAACAAGAACATTTCGCAATCAACACCACACTTGAAATCGAAACATTTTACAAAAACCTTCGTCTAAGTTTTTGAGTATTCTTCCACATTGTAAAAACCAACATTGCAAAACAACATTTTTATTGAGATATTGAACCCGTGTTCTCGAAATAATCATTTCAAATCTCTTGGGATATCATTTTGTAGTTTTGATCTTTTTAGGTCATTGCATAGTCTCCACTTAGTCACACCTTTCATCCTTTCATATCTTACTTAGTCATACCTAGTCCTTTCATATTTAGATCATCCCATTCAATCATACATTTAGTCCTTGCATCACACCTTTTGTCCTTTGCATCCTTTAGATATTTTACCTCGTTGCATACGAGTCTTTGCATATTACTCCTTGTATATTTAGATTATCCCATTCAATCATACATTCATTCCTTGCATCACATATTTAGTCTTTGAATCCTTTAGATTGCTTCATCTGATTGCATATTCAGTCCTTGCATCCATTCATTAGTCAAACACATCTTATCCTTGCATTTAGTTCCCTCTCAAAAGGTCTTGAAACAAACATTGGTTATCAATCCTCCCGTATCACTTGAGGCACATCATCCTTGAGTTAGGGAACATTTTACCATCTTTGAGTTGGGTAGTTCTCTTAGAGTTCATCATCTCCTACTTAGCACACCCTCTCTTGATCACTTGTCCTTATGTCTATCCATCATAGCACAAGTAACACCTTGCATCACAATTTCCTTTAGACCTAGAGTTTCCTTGAATCCTTGCATTTTATCATACTAGGTTCACCATTGGTTGTTAGTCCCTCATTTAGAGCCTCGTATTATAAGTATCCTATCATATAGTTGAGTCTACATTTTTAGGGTTTGCATTCCATCTAGAGTTTCATACATTGTCCTAGGTCAAAGATCAGAACTATCATAAATCTCCATGGCTACCTTGACCCAACAAATTCAAAATATCAAGTGAGAAATATATGACATTCAAGTCCAACAAAATGAGTCAATGACTTCTTTTGAGAGATATATTTATTATAGCAAGAGTGACAAACTTCAAGGAATGCTAAAATGACTATATAAGGTGGAACAACAAGTAATTGAAAATCAAAAGCCAAATCTCAAGAAAGATCACATGACTCCTTCACCAAGAAAACACGACATTTCTTCCAAATATCCCTCAAATAGACAATTTACACCTTTGGGACAATCTATTGAGTTGTCTTTGAAAGAGCTTCTTGAGCACAATCTTATCACATTGCCTAACGCAACCCCATGAGGATGTAATTTTTTGAGTAATTATTGCACCTATCATAGACAAAACAAACATAAGACTTAAAATTGCATGGAATTAAAACATAAGATTCAAGACCTCCTTGATAATCATGTCATGAAAACTGAATATCCTAATGACTCACCTAAAGAGAAACAAGGCACTACTTCTAAGCATGATCAGAGTTATGAACCTATGTCTAGCAAGACTCCACATGTGGCCTCCATCTCTTCCACCATTCCTTCATCTCCTAAAGCTTCTCAACAACAATCCATACCATCTCCCTCAAACAATGAACCTAATGATGACACTTTTCATGTTGACCTTCAAGGGATACCTCCTACATAAATCCAAGCTAATCCCAATCTTGATACTAGTTCTTCTAATGATTTAAAAATCTCAAATCCTATGCCATCATGCACTCCAATTCCAAACATACTCACTCTAGAGAGTCACATCCAAAATGTTTCCTCATCATGCCAGAACATGAACACCTTCCAAGAACCCCCCATGCATATGCAATATCCTATCCCTTCCTTAGAAGTGGTTCCATGTAAAGAGGATAATTTGAAGAATGAAGAAACAAGTCCTATCATAAATCAAGATCAAGACACCAACACCAAGGAGGAAATAAAGGTTATAAGAGAATATCACTTCTATATCACTGATGATCGTACTCATTCCTCAAAGTTTATGCAAGGATACTTTACAATATTCTATGATAGTTTAAGGGAAAGAGATATAAGATACAACCAACACTTAATATGGTCAAACAATTGCACCGCACAATTCAAGAATGCAAGGATGTTCTACTGGTTGACTAGGATACATGTGACAAGTGGTGTGCAACATTTTTGGAATTTATTTGAGGTAGGGCATGGAAAGGGAGAGAATAATGGTGCGGGAGCATGTGTCAAAAGAGCTCTTACCAGAGAGGAATTGAAGTACGAAGGTGGTGCAATGTTAATAGATGCATAAACAATTGTGCAATGGTGTAACTCTATGATGGGACCAAGTAATGCAGGTAAGTCTATGGTTTCTAGATATTTTTGGTTAGTACGTGAATCTAACATTGAAAACTATCTAGATTGTTGTACACTTATAGGATCAAGTGACATGCATTCATTTAGAAGTTCAAATGCAGCATCACTGGTTATTTATACTAGACAAATTGCATGCTTTTGCTCTTCATGTATGCATTTTGTGTGGGATGAATATGAATCAAAAGAGTGGGTTGACCAATGGTTTTGTAGACCTTTGCAAACCCTAGATACATATCAACTTCCTAGAGCACTACAAATGAACCAGATTGAATCATCAGTGGATTTTGACCATGTATCAGACATAATTGAACCAAGTAAAGGGTTGCAATTTATTACTTGGGTAAAATCAATTTTAAGCTTAATTTATTAGTATCAACTTATGCTGATTTTGGTATTAACTTATATCCTTCTATTAAATGCAGGTCATGTATATGCAGTTATTGTGGATAACAATAATGAAGAAGGAACATATTACTTTTTGTGCCGTTGTATTGAGGCCAAAAAGAAATTGACTTCTACAGTGGTTGATGGAGAGGGTATTGAGTAACCAATAAGATCCGTTGTTGTGACAAGGACATGGCTTAAAAGGTACCATTGTTGTGCCGAGTTGTATTGAGACCTCTTAAACTCATTTATTTATCATTCATTGTATTGATTTTGGTATTAACTTATCCTTCTATAAAATGCAGGAACCCTATAAAAAATTCTAATGCCTGGTTGTTTGAGGACTTTGAGACACATAGACATATTTTTTATTACTCAAACCTTCTTGTTGTAACAAATATTCATTTGATTAAATATCATGGTAGACCTCTTAACAAGGATTTGTGGAAAGTTCATGAATCTGAACATGAGGCAATACTTGAGACACTAAGGGTTAGAGCTGATCTAGAAGGTTCACTTGATTGATTTTGGGCCATCTATAAGAATAGTTCTACAATATTGTAGAATACTTTTGACAATTTTGTATATATCTTTTGTGAAACGTTGTAACTTTTCTTTTTTGGATGTGCTCTACATGAATATGAGCTGTAATGTGCATATGTAGATGCCAAATTTTGTATATAAAAACATCAATGAGTTGTAATGTGCATATCTAGATGCTAAATTTTGTATATAAAAAAAAAGAGTTGTAATGTGCATATCTAGATGCTAAATTTTGTATAAAAAAAACAACAACGAGTTGTAATTTGCATATTTAGATGCAAAATTCTATATATATAAACAATAATGAGCTTGATCATTTATATTAGATGCCAAATTTTATATATAAAAGTACCCATGGGGCTGATTTGCAAATTTTGAGAGCCCAAATGTGTACCATTTGATTATAAATACATTTGTAATAAATTTGTACCATTTGATTATAAATACATTTGAAGGATTTTTGATGTATTGAAGGATATTCAATAAGAAACTTATCATTTATTGAACTTTTCTTGTGATTCTCACATGTAATAGCCTGATCACAACCTTAAATCTTGTTGATTCCTCTTTCATTTGGCTAGAAAACCTATTTGGAATGATTCATTGATGAGTTATCTTCCATTTGCAATTTGTTTCACTTGATTTGGTTGTACATTGAGGAAGTTTTAATAATTTTTGTCAAAACTGTTATAACCCTATCCTAAGGTAAAAAGTGAACAAGAAAATGTAATAACTTTTATATTTATGGTCTAATAAGCCCACCAATGGGGAAAAAATGACCCTGTAGGTTCGAAAGACTCATCCATAAGTGCCACGGTATCCAAGTTACACAACGTCAAAGTTTGACCTTTTTTCCACTTTGAGCGCTCAAGGGAAAGCATCGCTATGAGGTGGCTCAAAATGATCGAACCTCTTAGGGAGTGAGACAAGGGAACATCTAGCATAAAATTGGCCACCCAGACATGCTCGCTCTGATGGTTCATTCCCACGACAAGCAGAATGAAAGATGCACTATTCTGCCACGTTTCATTGACGGTTTTTGACAATTTTTGATGTGCCATAAAAAATCTCACCACAAGAAAATGAAATCAAGTTGTCCGAAACTGAGAGAGGTTTTTTTACACAGTGACAACATGACTCCATATGATCAAATGACTCATCCATAAGTGCCATGGTCTTTGAGTTACATGAAATCAAAGTTTGACCTTTTTTCCCACTTTGAGCACTCAAGGGAAAGTATTGTTATGAGGTGGCTCAGAATGATCGAATGTCTTGCAGAGAGAGACAGGGAGAACCTAGTGTAAAACTAACCACTTGGATGCGCTCGTGTTGATGGTTCATTCCCATGATGAGTAGAATGAAATATGCACTATTCGGCCACCTTTCACTGACGATTTTTGATGTGACAAAAAAAATATCACCACAAGAAAATAGAATTGGGTTGTCTGAAATTGAGATAGGATTTTTTAGGTACTGACAACATGACCTCGTAGGTTTGAATGGCTTGTCCATAAGTGCCACGGTCTCTGAGTTACGCGACGTCAAAGTTTGATCTTTTTTCCCACTTTGAGCACTCAAGAGAAAGCATCGCTACGAGGTGGCTCAGAACAATCAAACAACTTAGGGAGAAATACAAGGGAACACCTAGTGTAAAACCAGCCACCCAGATGTGGTCGCACTAATGGTTTGTTCCCACGATGAGAAGAACGAAAGATGCACTATTCTACCACCTTTCACTAACAAGTTTTGATGCGACAAAACAAATATCACCACAAGAAAACAGAATCAAGTTGTCCGAAACTAAGAGAATGTTTTAGGCAGAAACAACTCAATCCTATAGGTTTGAATGACTCATCCATAAGTGTCGCGGTCTCCGAGTTATGCGACGTCAAAGTTTGACCCTTTTTTCCACTTTGAGTGTTCAAGGGAAAATGTCACTATGAGGTGTTTTAGAATGATTAGATGTCTTGGGGAGTGAGACAAGGGAACACCTAGTATAAACCTGACCACTCAGATGTGCTTGCATTGACAGTTCGTTCCCATGATGAGTAGAATGAAAGATGCACTATTCTACCACCTTTCACTAATAGTTTTTTATGATTTTTGATGCGACAAAAAAATCTCACCACAAGAAAAATGGAATCAAGTTTTCTGAAACCAAGAGAGGACTTTTTAGGTAGTGAAGACATGACCCCATAGGTTTGAATGACTCATTCATAAGTGCCATGATCTCTAAGTTACATGACATCAAAGTTTGACTATTTTTCCACTTTGAGCGATCAAGGGAAAGCATCACTATGAGGTGGCTCGGAATGATCAGACCTCTTGGAGAGCGAGACAAGGGCACACCTAGCATAAACCCGGCCAACCAGACACACTCATGCTAACAATTTATTCTCACGTTGAGCAAAACAAATGATGCACTATTCTACCACCTCTCACTGATGATTTTTGATGAAATAAGAGATAATTGGTTTGATTTGATGTTAAAATGATTGCTTCAACTCTTCTTTTATAGGCGATTTGGATGAATAGGTGTGTCTCTTACCCTAAGGCCAACTTGTTATGGAATGAAATTTAAATGAAATCCTTACCTAATCTGACTCATCCTTGAATAAATTTCAAATCTGCTTTGGGCACTCAAATCTTGTCTTAATTGATTCTTGAAATGATGAACTTTTCTCCATAATATAAACTCCTGAAGTTATCTTGTTTTCTATCAACTCATGAAGTAATAAAACTCCGTTCTCCTTGTTCAATACATGAAAAATTCTCTCTGAAGCATGAGTTTATGAAATAATAAATTCACTCTAATCGCTTCATGCACGAAGTTCGTTCCTTATCTCAAACACATGAAGTAATAAAACAACGCTTTAAATCATGATACATGAAGTAGCAATTTGACTTTAAAATTTCAACTCATGAAGCTATCATTTCACTCTTAATTGTTTGAACTCGAAGTTCACTCATATCACCTTGAAGTTAAAGTTCGCTCTTATCGTCTCAAAGTTGAAGTTCTCTCATTCTTCTTTGAACACGAAGTTAAAACCTTGCTTACTCCCTTCAATTCATGAAGTAAGCACTTCACTCCTTTTCTTTAGCACACAAAGTTGATTCAACTTTACCCTCAAGATCTCTTTACCTTACTAAATCATGAACTTCACTCATATCCTCTTGAACATGAAGTTCACTCATCTCCTCTTGAAGTTGAAGTTCGCTCATCTCCTCTTGAAGTTGAAGTTCGCTCATCTCCTCTTGAAGTTTAAGTTCGCTCATCTCCTCTTGAACATGAACTTCGCTCATCTCCTCTTGAAGTTGAAGTTCGCTCATCTCCTCTTGAACATGAAGTTTTCTCATCTCCTCTCCAACATGAAATTTTCTCATTGTGCTCAAAGGTGAAGATGAAGTTCGCTCTAATGTGTTTGAAAATGAAGTTGAGACTTTACTCCTCACACTCAACTCATGAAGTAGATTCCTTCACTCCTATTCCTAAATGTATGAAGCATAACTTCGCTTCATTTTCCCAATTCATGAAGCAACAATTTTGTTCCTCCTTAGCAACCCTTGAAGTGAATGATTTCGCTTCTCTTAGGTCAAACACGAAGTAAAGAATTTCATTTGAAGCTTTTAGCTTGTAGCTCTTGAAGTTATCAACTTCGCTCATAAACACCGATTCATGAAGAAAGAAACTTCGCTCAACTCTTTTGATACCTGAAATATGCATTTTGCTCCTAGTTGCTTGAATTCGAAGTTCACTCCTAAAATCTCACACTTGAAGTTCGCTCCAAAGGTGAAGTCATGAAGTGAAAAATTGAAATCCAAGATTGATTCAGAGGTGAGGCAAATTATGAAAGAGCTAAAGATTACTTCATTTCACATTTAAATGTTCAAACTCCTACTTACTTTCATCAATCTTCAAAAGGACTCAAAGAAAATTTACTCAATCAAAATACACAATATGAGCATTATCGGTGTCGGTACTTGGGTATGTGGGGGAGAAGGGGAGAGAGGGAGATTGGGAAAATGTGTGTGTGTGTGTGTGTGTGTGTGAGAGAGAGAGAGAGAGAGAGAGAGAGAGAGAGAGAGAGAGAGAGAGAGAGAGAGAGAGAGAGAGAGAGAGAGAGAGAGAGAGAGAGAGAGAGAGAGAGAGAGAGAGAGAGAGATGTGCTATGGTCATAGGCTGCAAAGTCATAGATGAATTAGTTACAATCATTTCCTATATCTATGGTAAGTGATCCAAAAGGAGTTAACAAGAGGGTTTCAACTCCGTTGTGCATTTAGTGAAAAGGAGTTGATCAAAGATAGACATACCTTTTCCCTTTGTCATGTTGGATCCCATATTATACGTGTAGGACTTCTAATAGAATGGAATGGTAGAACATCAGTAGGAAGTTTGGAAGGGGGTTGTAATAGGTCAAAGACAATTATACAAGTTAATAACCCAAAGTTGTTGACAAACTAGATAGAAAAAATATTTTTAACATATGTAGAACAAATTCACACCAAAGCCTAGTATAGTTCTCTTGTAACCTTAGGAGGCATAGTCGAATCTGATGCAACTATTATCATTTCTTGTATGAAAAATAATAACATATAATATTTACATAAAAGGATTTAGTTATTTCAAACAAGCAAGAATGCAATCCAAAGTGAATATGAAAATATCACCTCTTCCCTCTGCTGAACCGCATCGACATCAGGTTCATTCATTAACTCCGTAAACCCCATATGTTTTTGTATATAGAACAAATAAATTAAGTGCATTTATCAATATCTACATATACATGTTTAATCATAATACATTTCAGCAAATGAATTTAAATTCTACTGAATTACCTTCTGTCATTTGGGTGTCTAGGAGGATATCTTTTTCTTCCTTAGAGTGCTATAGGATGGCTTTCTCACATGAGATGTCCTCGAGGTAGGTGGGTAAACCAACAAGAAAAAATAATATAAGGGAAAAGAGAATGTATATAATATATCACCTAAGTAAAAAATATATAAATTTAAATGGTACCACATAGCTATCTAGGGCAAAGTCAATGGCTGAAAGCATGATATCATCAAGTTGGGACATCTCAACCCCTAATAAGCCCTATAAAACACCAAGTAGTGATACACATATATTAACAAAAGATATTTTGAAACCAATGTATTATTATATTTTTAACAAATTTATAAATCTTTAACTCTGGTGGTGAAACTACTTGTGACCATGGAGTCGACTGAAAAGTATGTGGTGTACTCCCACCACCTACTGCACCCTGCAATAAATTTTATTTATGTCACTTTAAATTGTTCTAAAAATAAAAATTCATTTCTTTTTATAAGATTTAGTCACTTAATTGATAACATGTCATAAACAAAATTAAATGCACCTTTGTCTGATAGCGAGGGAACATTATACTCATCAATTCATTGGTGAGGGCCACATCCTTTGTAGTGGAAGCATGACATCTACTCCCGCAACATGTACATGAATAAGATGTCGAACCGTCCTTATCTGCGTCAATGTCTACACCAAAATATACACCCTGGCAGGTGGCACACATATGCTGAATGGGCTGGCCCATGTCAAATGATGCATGAGGTGACACTGATGAAGGAGGTGCCACAAGTGCTGGTAGAGCCTTTGCTCTGACCAATTGTGTACCATGTTGAACAATGACATCAGTCAATGATGTAGCTTCCTTAAGAGTCTTTAACTCCATAGACTCCTTCAAGGATATAGGGACAGTGACATGAACCATGGGTTTAGGAGTTGTACGCCTCCTATGCTGTGGATGTACCACCCTATGGGCCCCAAGTCCATCTTGTGCAGAGCCTCTCCCTCTACCCTGAAATTGCCGAATGTCAAAGTAATTTGACTTATCACCGAGGATAAACTCACAATACAACTTTTTAAGAAAATATAGAGGCACCTCCCAATTATTACAAGGTAGTTGGTCAAAGACCGTATACCGCCTATCCCAAAAAGCTTCTTTCAGCCTAGCATGAACACACCAATGTATAGCAAACCGAGTCATATTTAGTTCTTTTTTGTTACTGGTAGTATGATCAATGAAAAGAGCACATATGTCAACTTTAAGTATGCCCTTTTTTCACTTGATCATATGACAACCCATCCACATAAAATGTTTAACATCTATCCCTCCATGAACCCCATTTTGTAACCTCCCTAGATACCTCATTTTAACTATTGGCCATTGTTTCTAGCATTATGGTGAGGGTTAATTTTGGCCTTTTGGAGGAATTCATTATGTGTTGCATTGATGTTTGTCATTGATGGCAACACTAGCTACTTTGGCTATTTACTAGTATCCGACTGGCCTCGGTAGGTTGTTTGGTTTCTGGTTGGATTGGATCATCATGATTCAGTATGCTCTGATATGTTTGGGTTATGGAATTATCTTATTCATGCTACTCAGATTCATGTTCAGTCAGTTGGTCTTGATCTGGTGATCAGATGTTTTCATGTATGCTAGTAAGCTTGGCTTGTCATTTCGGTGAGGGTTTCACCGACAAAGATTTATTGAAGATATTTGATGTTATGCATAAGTGGTGTTGGTGTGACTTCTAGTAGAGATTCGGGATGCTGATGGTGATCATGTTCAAGACTTAGTTGATTGGGATCATTGCTCTAGCATGTGTGGACCTAAATTGGGTCCTGGTTTATCTAGGTTATGGGCCGATATCTGTAACGTGCTGAAGGATGTTCCTGATGCGTTACTGGCAGGATTTAAGGATTGGTTTACATTGTTTTCGAGATAAGATGACTTGGTTGATCATTTGATTATGGGTTTATGTTATGAATTTATTGTATTATCTTGTAGGTGGCCGACCTAATTGTTTAGGTCCCAGGTTGGTATAAATATATGTAAGATCTCATTGTAGATCATATGGCATGGAATATGATGTAAGAGATATGGATATGTAATAGGAGCGAATAATGTAATAATCATTCAAGAAGAAGTTTTGGTCGATCATTGGAGATCGAATTGGAAGAGGTTTTTGGCCTTCGGTATTGAGCTTAACTGGAACTATACTCAGGCATAGGAGATGTTATTCTTGCAGTTCAATCTTCATTCCAGATTGTTGTTCAATGCTTTATGTAGTCAGTGAGACTACTTTTGTGATGAGCAGTGTGCTCTAGGCTATTGTCCTTCCTGCAAGTGCAGGCCCCTTATTGTAATATTTATTCATCTAATCAGTGGATAGATATTGTGGGTCTCCAATCCCACCATGGTTTTTCCTCTTTGAGTTTTTCCACGTATAAATCTATGGTGTTATGGTGTTCATCTTTGTGGTTGCATTGTTGCTTATTGTTATATGATTTTATGTTTACCGGTTTCTAAGTTGTTGTATTAGTAAGGTTAAAATTCTCCATTCTGGTAGAGCACTAATTCACCCCCCCTCTCAGTGTTCTTGGTTTCCAACTATTGGTATCAAAGCCTGGTGCCTCAGAGGAAGTTTAACAACTTGAGGAAGATCCCATTTTTGGAATATATGGAGATTTGTTTAAGGAAGGAACTTCAAGTAGCTCTTGAAGACTATGATGTTGAAAGGTTGAGGAACATGAAGTTGCAAGATGGGTTGAGATCTACAAAGGAATTTATTTTTACTCTGCAGGAGAGGTTGTCACCTGCCCAAGCTAGGAGGATGGAACTTTTACAAAATCAAGATGATGAAGAGAAGGATGCCCTTAAGGAACAATGTTAGAAGTTGAGTAAGGAGAATATGGTTATGAGGAATGAAATGCAAGCCCTAACTATGAGGATGTCAAAGGAGATTGAGGACCGGAAGAAGAAGGAAAATAATCTTTCTATATCTCTGAAGGATAGATCTGAGGAATGCATTAGGTTGGTTCATGAGAATGATGTGTTGAGAACTGAATTGGTGCAATCATAGAACAATAAGCAAGAATTGGAAAGAATGGTAATAGTCCTTAGAGGAGATCTAGATGCTGCAAATGAATACAAAGATAAGTTCAAGGTTAGTTCTGCTAAGCTTGATGAATTATTGAAGGATCAGAGGGATGCCAAAGACAATAGTGGTCTTGGATTTGAGCATGGAGAGAGCTCCAGTACTACAAATCAAGATCAGAAGGTCAACCAGAATCAAAGGACATCGGTAAAGCAAATCAATGCACACAAATTTAGTGGTAGATTCTTTCTTTGTAATAAATTTGGTCATACGGAAAGTCACTATAGAAATAGAGAAAATCAAAATATTAATGCAGTTCCCGATCAGTATTCAAATTGTAAGAAGTATGGTCATAGGACAAAAGATTATAGAATGAATGTGAAATGTCATGCATGTGGAAGGTTTGGACATATGGCTAATCAATGCAGGTCAAAGAATGGTCAAGGTTACAATAAGGCAATTCTGAAGAATAATGTGACATGTTATGCATGCAACAAAGTGGGACATATTGCTAAATTTTGCAGAAGCAAGAACCCACAGACAGGAAGTGATGAGAAGGGAAAGCAGAAGATTGATGACATTCAGAAGGAGCATGAGGATAAGTGGGTTATGAAGTCTGAGGCTCAACTGACATAATTAATTGCCCCATATGTTTATTTGGCTAAAGGGTATAATCTGGTTACTCAACCGACAGAGTAGAATGTTCCTACATCGATAAGAAACTTATTCAGTAACTAAGGCATTCACCTTAGGGGGAGGAAAGTTGATGACAGATCTTGGATTGTCCCTGGTAGTGGTCTGAAATCCTATTTAAGATCTTTGGAGAATTCAATTTGGAGGTTAAACGACAAAGATTTGTTGGATCTTGGATCTAGTTTGGTTTACCGGTAAGTCATTTTATGAGTTATGGTTTGGTCATACATCTATAGTTAAGTATTTCAGAATCTTTGGTAGTAAATGTTATATCAGGAGAGATGATTTTATTGGCCTGTTTGATCCTAGATGTGATGAAGGAATATTTATTGGTTATTCTAATGAAAGCAAAGCATACAGATGTTATAACAAGAGATTGTAGATAATTATGGAAAGTGCTAATGGAAAGGTGGATGAGTGGTATAGAGGTCAAATCAAAGTTTATGAGCAAGAACCAATAGTAAAAATGGTCTTAACTAAACTGGTAACACCTTTACCGGAACAAAATGTTGAACCAGTTACTCTGGCAGTATCAAAAAATTCAATAGTAACTGAAGAACCGGGAAGAGGAACAGAGAGTCAGAAGACTCCTAGGTATGTAAGGTTGAATCATTCAGGAGATCAGATAATTGGACAAGAAGATGGTTGGCAGCTGATGAGGTATGCTTAAATTCTTTAATTATACCAGTCTTAGTTATTGAAGCATGTAAAGATGAATGTTGGATGAAAGCTATGGAAGAGGAATTGGATAAGGCCACATGGTCTTGGATGTTAGTGGAACTAGGCTTTATTGGTTTGCAATGGATATTTTGAGAAGGAAGGAATTGATTATGTTGAATCCTTGCTCTCATAGCTAGGATTTTCAATTTTTTTTCAAGGATTATCTGGTATACATTTTATTTTATGATGATTTTATACTCTGAGCATGTTTAGATGCGGATTGGGTTAGAGATACAGGTTACCAGATAGGTTCATCCGACGAAGATTTCTTTCTTGGAAAGAAGCTTGGTTTATGGATTAATAGAATCAGTCATGTACTTTCTTATCTACTGTTGAAGCTGAGTATGTTACTGCTACTACTAACTATACATAGGTTCTATGGGTGAAATATATGTTGAAGGATATATAGCTGGATTGTAATGTACTGGTAGTTATTGACTATAATAACTCTGCTACTATTATCCGGTATTTCTATCAGCTACAATTTTTAGAAGGAATAGCTTGAAGAAAATGAAGTCAGATTGGTTTGAAGAATTATTTGAGTATTTTTGTGACAAGTTGAGGTTTTTCTACCCTTCAGATAGAAAACTAATTAGTGTTATTTGTCATCATTCCGGTATGCATCATCAGAGATATTATTCAGTCTGACACTGATGTGGGGATGCTACTGCTTTGGGGGAGTAGTTAGTCTTATGATTCATTGGTTTATGATTTTACTTTGATATTTATGTCAGATTTCTAGCATTCATGTCAAAGGGGGAGAGATATTGATGTGAAAAACTTAAGGAGTTATATATATTTAGGGGAGAGATACTTATGTGTAGAACAAAGCTTAACAAAGATATTAGTCTAAGGGGGAGATTATTGGAACAAGGAGAAGGAACAATATTGCAGATTGGTTGTATCCCATTGGGGGAGTTTGGTTCAGGTCTATGGATGTTAATTGGTTCATAATTTTATTGTCATATCATTTTGTGGGAGATTGTTGGGTGTCTTCCATTGCGGGAGACTTGTTGGGTATTTCTTGGCACTTGGATGTTTTTCACAACTAGTGTTTTCATCAATGCCAAAGGGGGAGATTGTTAGCCTTTTGGAGGAATTGATTATGTGTTGCATTGATGTTTGTCATTAATGGCAATACTAGTTGCTTTGGATGTTTACCGGTATCCGACTGGTCTCGATAGGTTGTTTGGTTTCTGGTTGGATTGGATCATCATGATCTAGTATTCTCCGGTATGTTTGGGTTATGGAATTGGCTTATTCATGCTACTTAGATTCATGTTTAGTCATTTGGTCTTGATCTGGTGATCGGATACTATCTTATATGCTAGTAAGCTTGGCTTGTTATTCCGGTGAGGGTTTCACCAATAGAAATTTATTGAAGATCTTTGATGTTATGCATAAGTAGTGTTGGTGCGGCTTCTAGTAGAGATTCAAGATGTTGATGGTGATTGTGTTCGTGACTTAGTCGATTGGGATCATTTCTCTAGTGTGTGTGGGCCTAAATTGGGTCCCGGTTTATCTAGGTTATGGACTAGTATCTGTAATGTGTTGAAGGATGTTCTTGATGCATTACCGGCAGGATTTAAGGATTGGTTTACATTGTTTTCAGCCTAAGCTGACTTGGTTGATCATTTGATTATGGGTTTTGTAGTGTCATAAAATTGTGACCCTAGCATTTTTCGACTGCATTAGGGTCCTCACGCATGTGAACTCGAATCCTTTAGCCTGATTGGAGACCGAAGATTGCTCGACTTGTAGAAACAATTTCTTCATTGGCCTTTGCATCACCCTGACCACATTCTGCCCTGGAGAAAGGGGTAGGACAGGGGCATGGTGCCCCTGTCCCTACCCTACTTTGGGGCAGAACCCTTCCTAGAGTATGCATTGTGGGTTGTGCCTCGGGTGGGAAACTCCCTTGATGTCGGCCCAAGATGAAATTCAAATCCACCAACATGTATTTAAGGGGGTATTCACTTTCTCATTTGAATAGGTTGGATGAGTGGGAAATTCACAAGCGATCATGCATTCAAACATTCATTTCTAGCATTGAGCATTCTCAAGTCTCTATTCAAGGCTAGGTGTTGCATTCAAGTCAAGGATTCAACCATTGAAGAGGAGATTGATTCCACATTCAATTCTACACAAGCATTTCTATCAACTTTGCTACTACAACCTCCCTTGAGGTGATTTACAATTTAGTCTTTCATTTACATCTACTTGCAAGTACTTTCATTCATTACTTGGTTAATTCCAAAACTGGGGTTTGACCTAAAGGAAAACCCCCAATCCCAACCCGATTTTCTCTCTTTTCTGTGTGTAGGTTGCAGGTGCGCAACTGTACTTTCAAATTTGGGCTCCATTTGTAGAGGTAGAACAACCCTTTTCATTTTACGGATTTTTGAGAGGATCGTGTACATTCCCGCCATGGTCCGGCCAACTTTTCCTCAAATTAGCAGGGTGACTTTGTCTTGACATTTTACTGCCAGATCCAAGTGCATAGCTTCATCCCATATTTCGATCTCAAGTTATAATTAGTTCTTTGTCGCTTTTGCACTACATAATTCAATCAATTTCCTTTATAAATCAAACAAGGAAGAGGGGATCAACTTAGCATTCTCAATTCATTCTGAATTCAATCTACCATCTTTGTTCGGAGAGATTGAATCTAGTGAATTATCTTCTCCCCCTTCCTAATGTAATGGCGAAAAGTGCTTGAATGGTAATCAATAGCGAAATTGTCATCTCTCTTTGAGGGAAAGGATAGTTTTCCTTCTTGATCTATCATTCACCAGTTTCCCACCAATACATTTTGGTGAAACTGACATTTTGCATGCTTTCCTTTGAACAACATTGCATATTTTTCATTTATAAGTTTCAACTTTCTACAAACTTAGTGGTTAATTCATTAAAAAACCTAGTTTTTAAAATTAAAATTGAACTTGTGATTTGTAAAAATTGCTTGTGGTTATCTTAGATTTGAAAATTATTTTGATTGTCAAATTCAATTTCCTCATTGTCTTGATCAATTTGCAATTAAAATTTACAAAATTGAGAGGTTACTTGTTAAAATCCTAATTTTCAAAAATCATCTTAAACTTGTGCAAAAATTGGATTTCCATTTAATTTTCAGATTTCTGATTATTCTCAGATTTGTCTTCAATCCTACAATTCAAATTTTCAATTTCCCCCCCTTTTCCCAAAATTCAAATTTCAAAATTGAGTGGTTAGGTCATCAAACCCTAATTTTTAAAATTAATTGGATTTTATGTGAATTTCAAATCAATTTCAGTTACATTTAGATTTATAAATATTTTCCAAGGTGTCCCTATCCATTAGGTTTGACCCTTTTCCAAATTGAATTCAATTCCTCTTTTTCTTCAAAACCCTAATAGGGTCCTATTTTCACATTTGCATCTTCATTTCACCAATCTAGAGATCGTAAAATTCGCTAATTTTTTTGGGGTTAGCTTTAAAATCATCTTAATATCCATTCCTGAAAATTTTCAAAAAAAGTTGGTCAGACCATGTGCGTTCCCGCCACAGTCCTCGGCTTTTTTCCAATTTTTGGGAGACTATTATGACTGTATATACTAGCTTAAATCTGGAAGATTGGCTGATTTATCAATTTTTTATCCCTCTAGAATCAGAAATACCTTCAAAATCAACATTTCAACTTTCAAGAAATTTTTTAAAATTAAGAGGTTAATTATTGTCTGCCTTGATTTTAAAAATTCTAATTTTAAAATTAAGTGGTATTCCCTTGGCCCTAATTTTGAAATTTCCAATTTCCTTTTATTTTTGGAAATTGTGTCATCCTCTTCCCCCAACAAATTTCAAATTGTGTAATCATTATTTCCTTGCATTTTGCATTATTCAATTTTGTAAACTTTGTTCTACAATTCAAAATTCAAATTTTCCCTCTAGTGCATGAGTTTTACCACTATTAGTCCTACCTATCCTATCCCCGTTAGACGAAGCACTAGAAATAAGGCTTCCCAAGGTTTAATTACCAAGGAAATGGAGCCTAATTTGGGTGACTTCTTTAATGAGGATCATGCTAATTCTTCCCATCCTAATCATGTGCCTATTGGTGGATCTCATGATGAAGAAGAAGCTTTAATTAGGGTTTCTTTAGATCAACTTTCTACATTAGACAATCTGTTTGATAGCTTTCAACAATGGATGTCCCAAGAATACCCTAATAGTGAAGCTCTTCCATTAATTGAAGGTCTTAAATGCATGCTTCAAAGTGATAAGAATGGAATTGATATATTGCATGGCATTGCACATATTGTTGATTCTAATGTCATGCCTATCAAGAGTTGTGGCGAAACAACTCAAAATTTCATTCCTACAACCATAGGTCATGGGGGAAATCCCTCTTCTTCATTTAATCATCCATCTTTACCTATGTCTTCCATATTTACCTATGTCTTCCATGAGTGTTCCTATTATTCCTCAACCAATCAGTGTGACACAAGGGGTCAATTCCTTCAACAACTTTAAACCTCCTTTAAATATACCTTTTCCTACCCAATCATCACCAATGCCTACTTATCATAATGTCCCACCACCTTATTCTCAATCCATGCCTTCTTTCAACAACATCACACCACCTTCTCAATCACCTATGTCTAACATCAATTCTTCTACCGAAATGACAATTAACAATCTTGCACAAACCCTGTCTTCCTTACAATAATAAATTGCTTCCATGAGTCAATCCAAGTTTAGTGTGCCCACCTTTGATGTTGCAAGCCCACTTTCTCTTGATATTTTTAAAGTCGTGCCACCTAAACATGTTGAGATCCCTCAATTAGAACTCTATAATGGAAAAGGTGATCCTCTTATGCATGTGAAAATATTTCAAACCTTGTGTCCTGATTTTGCTTATGATCAATGATTGCTTGCAAAACTGTTTACAAGAACACTAAGAGATAAGGCCTTCTAATGGTATTTCTCTCTCCCTTCTTATTCTATCACTTCTTTTCAAAAACTAGCAAATTCTTTCATCCATCAATTTCAAAACAACATTGGTCCTAAAATCACTTTGACCAATTTAATGCATTGTAAACAAGGTGCTAAAGAAAAAGTGATTGATTTCATTGGTAGATATAAGCATTTGTGTTCTCAAATTTCTTTTCATGTACCTGATAATGATATTCAAAGAATTTTCATTTCTAATTTACAAAAAGATATCAGGGAAAAGCTTCTTTTGTCTGAGTTTACTTCCTTTCCACAGTTGTGGGCAACACTCCACAATTATCAACTGGTTGTGAGTCAAATGGAGAAATCCACTCGTATGGCTTCGAGTGATAAGGGGGAGAGTGTTTAACAACCTTTTTTAAAGTTCAAACCAACAAAAAACTTGATCAAGTTCAATGATCCAATCAACAACAACCATATGAATGCTACAATAGGTGTGCTTTCTATTTCTAATTTTTTTCAAAGAGAAAGACAGTTTACTCCTTTGAATGAATCTTTACATAGTATTATGTCTTAGTTGTTGCACAAAAATGTTATCAAAATTCCTCCTATAAAACAAATTCATCCTTCCAAACTTGCATCTCCTTATTTTGATAACAATTCCTTTTGCCAATTTCATGATCAACCTGGTCATGATACTGAAAAATATTTTGCATTCAAGAATAAGATTCAAGACTTGATTGATAATAATACTATATCTATGGGAGGTGTGAATGATAAAGGGAATAAATCATTTTCTCCTCCTAATCAAAATCTTAATATTTTCATTGATCCCTTGCCATCTCATACCTCTAATGTTATTGAGATTGTGCCTAATTCTCTCACTTTTGAAGAATTCACCTCTATGGCTCTAAACTTGTTTAATATGGTAGAAACACAAGATACACCTAAGGATCCTTGTATTACATTTGACCTTAGTGAGACCATTAAAGAACCCAATGGCCCTTTATACATAGTTGCAAAGGTTAAGGATATCCCTTGCCGTGGTGCCCTGATTGATCCCTCTTGCATGGTTAATGTCATAACTGAAGAGTATCTTTTTACTTTAAAATTGCATAAACCAATATTTGATACTTCTAATGTGGTTGTGAAGTTATTTGATGGCTTCTCTTATCCTACCATTGGTTCTATCACCCTTCCTGTTGAAGTTCATGCTAAATCCATGGATGTTGACTTTGTTATCATACCTTCTTCCTAGCAATTCCGTGTGAAGTTGGGCCATCCTTGGTTATCTTCCATGAAGGATATGCTTCTCCAATCCACAAGTATCTTAAATTTTCCCACAATGGAGAAATCATAACCATGAACCATAGCTTATTTCATCTATCTGAAAGAAGCCCTGGTGTTCCTATTGATCTCTTTTGGCCTAAACAATTTCAATCTCTTCCATCAAGGATCGATGCTATTTTTCAATCTTATAAAAAATGGAAGAATCAAATGATCTTATCCTTAAGTCAACCTAGATATCCAACACTTCACATTCCTATTATTCTTCAAGATGAGGTTCTTCCTCTCCCGGATAGAACTATTCTCCTGCCTAAGGAAAATTGTCCACTTACCCCTATGGGTGTGACTTTACCTTCTCTTAAGTAGAACAAAAATATTGTTCCTAAGGTTATACCTATACCTCCTCCTCATGATGAACCTGGTCTCCTTCCTACATCTAATATTCCTCCTTTCTATGGCACAGTTCCACCTCCTTCCTCTTATCGAGAGAAGAGGTCTTCTTCTCCTCTTGTTCAACCAAAAAGACCTCAACCTAAACCTTCAACTATCAAGGAGAGAAACATCCCTACTTTTTCAAGTGTTCCTCCTTCTTCTCAGCCTTCCACTAAGACTCGACAGAATCATTGTATGAGAGAATGCCAATGAAGACGTCGTGTTCGAGCTCATGAAGCTATCCCTCACAATACTCAATCTCCTCAGACTTTGACAGTTGACATGATTTTGTTTTCTCCTAAGCAAGATGTTCAGCCAACATCTCGAAATCATAAGTTGCATAAAACATATGATGGTTTTACTTCTATTCGTGTTCTTGGTCCTCTTTCTTTGAACTTTGATGAAGAAATGGGTGAAAATGTTATTCATAATGGTAATACAACTCCTAATGCTTCTGCTAGTGAGTATGAGTATGTTGATGTGGACAAATATTTATCAGATAAGTTTTCGCAAACCCTAATCCTATCTCCTAGAATCGAACAAAGTTAATTACAACATGAGCATAGTCCTTATTTGGATCTTGTGATAGCTCCATCAGCCGTGCTTGATATTGCTCCTCTAGTGTGTTGCTCGCCTTTCCAAAATAGTGATCAACAAGATCAAGAGGTGGATGTCATGCTAGACTAGCAATATTAGCACTGCAGATCTCTCTCTCTCTCTTTTCTTTCTCTTTTGTGATCATTCTTCTATGTGTATCCCTGTTCTTCTATTGTTCCCTTAATGTCTACTTGGGGACGATGCAAAGCATTGAGATCTTTTTTTTGGTCTCTTTCATTTTGACTCAAAAGACATCCTCTCTTCCCTTTCTTCTAAGCTAGTGTCCTTCTTTGGGGAATAAAGATTATTATATGCATATACATACATGATATACATGAGTTATCATACAACATACTAACCCCGAGGAAAGTGACACTACCTCATGTTTTATGTTCATTATCCTTGGGTTTGTACCTCGATTGGGGGCTAAATCCTTGCGATAACATGCTCCCTCTCTTCTCTCTCTTGGGTGTATCCTACCTTAAATAAATCGCTCCCGATAAGGCACGTGTGATTGCTTTAACATGGGAGCATACACTCCACTCATACTTTCCTTCTTGCAATACTTAGAATTACTTAGTGAACTTTTTTGTTGCTTGGTGATCTTTAGTATCCTTGCTTTCATGAATCATAGTGAAGGGAACTTTGCTACTTGCAGTCATGGTTCTCCCCTTCTTGATCTTCCCTTTTACTTTGTCAATCAAAGTTGTAAGATCCTATGTCCACTGGGGGCTTGGTGCATCTTGCCTCCTTGATGTGGTACAAGTCTTTTACTCTTGTTTCCTTGTACTTTACTGATAGTATTGGCGTACGCTTATACTCTGGCTAAAGTGGGGGCTAAATGTAGTGTCATAAAATTATGAACCTAGCAATTTTTGACTACATTAGGGTCCTCACATATGTGAACTTGAATCCTCTAGCCTGTTTGAAGACCGAAGATTGCTCGGCTTGCAAAAACAACTTCTTCCTTGGCCTCTGCATCACCTCGACCACATTCTGCCCTAGAGAAAGGGGTAGGATAGGGGCGTGGTGCCACTATCCCCACTTGGATAGTGGCATGGTTCCCTTTTCCTCCCTAGATAGGGGTGTGGCGCCCTTGTCCCTGCCCTATTTTGGGGCAAGACCCTTCCTAGAGAATGCATTGTGGGTTGTGCCTCAGGTGGGAAACTCCCCCGATGTCGGCCCATGATGAAATTCAAATCCACCAACATGTATTTAAGGGGGAATTCTCTCTCTCATTTGCATAGGTAGGATGGGTGAGAAATTCACAAGCAATCAAGCATTCAAGAGCATTCAAGCATTCTTTTCCAGCATTGAGCATTCTCAAGTCTCGATTCAAGGCTAGGTGTTGCATTCAAGTCAAGGATTCAACCATTGAAGAGGAGATTGATACCAACATTCAATTCCACACAAGCATTTCTATCAACATTTCTACTACAACTTCCCTTGAGGTGATTTACAATTCAGTCTTTCATTTACATCTACTTGCAAGTACTTTCTTCATTGCTTGGTTATTTCCAAAACTGGGGTTTGACCTAAAGGCAAACCCCAAATCCCAACCCATTTTCCTCTCTTTTCTATGTGTAGGTTGTAGGTGCACAGTTGTACTTTCAATTTTAGGATCCATTTGTAGAGGCAGAAAAAACCTTTTGGTTTCGCGGATTTTTCGGAGGACCATGTACATTCTCGCCACGGTCCGAGCAACTTTTCCTCAAATTCGCAGGGCAACTTCATCTCGACATTTTACTACTAGATCTAGGTGCACAACTTCATCCCATATTCCGATCTCAAGTTATAATCAGTTCTTTGTCGCTTTTGCACTACATAATTCAATCAATTTCCTTTCTAAATAAAACAAGGAAGAGGGGATCAACTTAGCATTCTAAATTCATTTAGAATTCAATCTACCATCTTTGTGTGGAGAGATTGAATCTAGTGAATTATCTTCTCCCCCTTCCTAATGTAATGGTGAAAAGTGCTTGAATGCTAATCGATAGAGAAACTCTCATCTGTCTTTGAGGGAAAGGGTATATTTTCTTCTTGATCTATCATTCACCATTTTCCCACCAATACAGGTTTATGTTATGAATTTATTGTATATCTTTTAGGTGGCTGACCTAATTGTTTAGGTCCCAAGTTGGTATAAATATATGTAAAATCTCATTGTAGATCATATGGTATGGAATATGATGTAAGGGATAGAATTTGTAATAGGAGTGAATAATGTAATAATCATTCAGGTAGAAGTTTTGGTCAATCATTGGAGATCGAATTGGAAGAGGTTTTTGGTCTCCAGTATTGAGCTTAACCTAAATTGTACTTAGGCATAGGAGATGTTATTCTTGCAATTCAATCTTCATTCGGAATTGTTGTCTTTATGTAGTCAGTGAGACTCCTTTTGTGATGAGCAGTGTGCTCTAGGTTGTTGGCCTTCCTGCAAGTGCAGGCCCCTTATTGTAATATTTATTCATCTGATCAGTGGATAGATATTATGGGTCTCCAATCCCACCATGGTTTTTCCTCTTTGAGGTTTTCCACGTATAAATCTATGGTGTTATGGTGTTCATCTTTGTGGTTGCATTGTTGCTTATTGTTATATGCTTTTATGTTTACCGTTTTCTGAGTTGTTGTATTAATAAGGTTAAAATTCTCCATTCCAGTAGAACACCGATTCACCTCCCCCTCTCAATGTTCTTGGTTTGCAACAGATGAGTGGTGCTCAAGACTAGAGGACCTCAACCTATTTACCAATATGGAAATTTGGGCACTATTTTGTGTAAGGCAATTGATGAGATCCTCTTGTGTGGCATCTACACGACCTAATGGAGGATGTGGAGAGTTTAGGGGTGGCAGTGGTTGTTGAGGAGCAACATTTTGAGGATTTTGTGGTTGTGGAGCAACGTCTTGAGGCTTTTCTTGTTGCTCATGTGCACTGTTTACAGGATTTGCTTGTGCAGGAGGAATTATTTGTTGTCTATTTTGTTTTTGGGGATTGCTTATAGAATTTGACATCAAATTAATAAAAAAAAAACTTAAATCAATTTAAAAACTCCACTTCAATTAAAATGCAAACAAAAGTAATTAGACCAATCAAATATTACCTATTTGACGGGGTACCATTGTTGAAAATTGCTCTTAATGCTAAGAAAACCCAAAATGATACCAAACCTGCGTGGGTTGTGTGTTTTTTTGGCTTCCTTTTGCTATTGTTCCATGGGTTTTGGCATTGAAAATGGCCAAAACCTGTGGGTTACAAAAAATATAATGTTCCTCAAAACCTGTACGGGTTTTGAGGAACTTTTGATTTTTTTTTTGCATGTGCCACTTTTCTGTTCACCATCTTGGTGCACTTACCCTAGGTTGTCTACGAAAGTCTTGATGACATCCCTTCTCTACCACAAACATATTCTAGGACTCTCAACTATCCTAAGAGAAGACGTGGACCTGAGGTAATCAATAATTTTAATATTAGAGTTCAAATATAGTTTGATGTATATTAATTTTTATGTTAACTTTTTGAATGTAAATTATTTAATATAACTAATCTCAATTTTGGTTTGATTTTTCTTGTGCAGGATCCTTCAGAGCTAAGGAGAAAGAACCAATAATAGGACAAGAGAACCCGTAAAAAAAATTAGCTACCACATCAGAATCATCATATATCACTTGATGTAATTGCAAAGTATAAATAAATTCTTTTGTTATCACATTAACCATGCAAGATGGATCAATAAGTACTCCTCGAGAAGGTATGCCTTTGATTTTAGCAATTATATATAATGGGCCATCAGGTGCTTCAATAGTCTCACTAGGATAAAATGTAATACACAAATCCTTAGGAGGTTCTTTTTGATCTATGAGGTTCACTACATTATTAGAATCAAGCCCAACATCATTGGGAGAGAAGGCAAGATACTTCAAAGTGGGTTAATTTAGATGATTTATCAACAGTTTAGGATGTGATAGAGACATTTTGGGATACATACATGTCTAGTTGGCATGTATATTTTGTATATGGACATACAGTTTGTTTGAGTTGGCATGTATGCCATTTTTATATATGGACATACACTTGTAATTATTTGACAATTTGATATATGGGTATGTGCAGGATCGTGATGAGCCAAAAAGTGGTGATGTGAAAAAAATGGCCTTCTGCACTCACCTAAAAACACGAAAAATTTGTGTTGACTTTTTGCTTGGCTTGGATGTTAATACATCTGGCCATGGCAAAAACCCAACCAAATCGGATATCCGATAATATCGGATACCTAATTTTAATAAAATAATATATATATATATAATATAATATATATATTATATTACATATTATATAATATATAATATAATATAATATATATGAATAATATATAATATAATGTAATATATTAAATATTATTTATTATATAATGTATAATATATTATATATATTACATAATATAATATATATATTACATAATAGAATATATTATATAATGTATAATATATAATATATAATATATAATATATTATATATTATATATATAATATATTTATTTTTAGGAATTGGATATTTGATTCCTGTGGGTATTTTTATACCCACTGTGACAGCCCATGGGTCATTTTTTCACCCACGGGCTACACAAAAGATATATATGGACGATATCAGATTTGAACGGATATCCAATTTGGGCCTCAACTTTTTGTGAATTTGTCATCTAGGGTACGATTTTATTGCACTTTTGTTGTTTTTTGTTATTTTTTTTGCATTTTTTATTTTTCTGATAGAAACTAGATTTTTTCATTTGAAACACATTATTCTTTCAAATTTGTTGATTAAATTCAAATTTTTGAATTCAATCAGGTTAAATGGGGGATAACAATGATAATCTTGAACAACCACAACCGCCACAACCACCAAACCCTTTGTTAGCAAACCCTCCATTACCAAACCCCCCCTCAATTTAAGATTTAATTGGTCAAAATTTGAGCCAATTGAGGGGCATTGCAAATGTCTATAGTAGAATACCTCGTCTAACCTCAATGTTAGATGCTCTGAATGTCATTAAAAACAATGTAGAAACCATGATAGTGGAGCACAATGCCACTCTTTTGTGGTGAGATTCCATGAGGGCTAGATATGTGAATGGCTTGACCTATGATCAAGTCAAGGAGCTTGAGATTTCAAAAGCTGATATTTCCACATTGTTTGTCAATTCCCGCACTAGACAACCCATAGATGTGAAAAAAACAAAAAATTCCATCAAATGGTGTACAAACGATGATATTGTAAACAACTTTTGGGATCGTTGGTGGATGGTTTTTGATAGACCACCCAACAAAAATCTTGATGTCCCATTTTATTTCATTAAAAAATTGTATGCTGAGTTTGTTTGGGCAAGCATGTCAACTACTTTGACATCAAGCCTTTCCAGGGTGTGGGCTTAGGTATGCCTCAAGATAGACCTAGGGTAGTTCAAGTATTACAGGGCCAATATGTTCCCCCTCCTACCATTGATCCCCCATCTCCAGTACAACATCCATATATCATTGTCGAGGCAGTGTCACAGACTATTTCAGCTATTCACTCTTTGAGTAGTCTTTTGGTTTCTCTAGCTAGGGCAATAGCTCAGCCTTTTAGTGATGCTAGCGGTGGGTCTGGTGGCATTGACACGTCCTCTTTGGCTCCACATATTTGTGTGCTGCATACTTGTGTTATGTGTGGGCAGCCATGCTTAGGTCCTATTGGGGAGCCTATTGATCCTCCCACCACATTGCTGATTATGAGGTGCATGATATGCCTGATGCACTAGACATGATGACAGGAACTGGAGGATACCGTAGAGAGTCCTCGCATGCTAGAGATGATGAGGTACCTTCATCATACGTTTGGGATGTAGTGGTAAGACTTGTAATTTCATAGTGCATTTTATTTTAAATGAATATTTATAAGAGATAGTATTAAGTCCTAATGTTTATATACATGGTCTATTTAATAGTTGATGATTGAGGAGGAGTTAACATAGGTCCTTGACAACAATTTCATTTGTCCTTGACAGCTATAGGATACATATATTATTGCACCTAGATGTTTACATTTTTTTATTGTACATACATGTTTGTCATTTAAATTGTCATTAATTAAATTATATAGTAACTTGCATGTTTTTCCTATTTTACTCTTGGAGGACACAAGTAGCATGAGTGCGGTGCCACGCAATTTGGGTTCTGGTAGTGCAGTCCAAGACAAGGGAAAGGTAATTGAATGCAAACATGATTAAATTAAGAGTTTAAATAACTTATAATGATTATACATGTCTACATAGATTGATAGTTTCACATACTTGTTGTCTTTATGTATAGGGAATTCTTGGCTTCACATCATTGTTGATTGCAACCACTATACCCAAAGAAATAGAAGAGACACCTTAGGTACATGTGTTTATTTTATTTTGTGTGTAGAAGATATAATTTATTCCTATCATCCACAATTATATGCTAACTTATATTAAAATATTGTGTTTGTGAACATATATAGGTTGTTTATGAAAATATTGATGGCATATCAGCTCTCCCTATGACGTATATTCTAGGACTCCTCCGAAGATGAAGAGGAAATGTGGAGATGAGGTAATCAAGAATTCAATTTTAGAGTTCAATTATACTTCAATTTATATTGATTTTTATGTTAACTTTTCGAATGTAAATTATATAATATAACTAATCTTAATTGTGGTTTGATTTTTCTTGTGCAGGATCCTTCAGAGAGGAGTAGTGCTACAAAGAGGATCGATTTTGATGATTTGTTAGTAGTTTAGGATGTGATAGAACATTTTGGGATACTTACATGTCTAGTTGGCATGTATATTTTGTATATGGACATACATTTACATATATCAATATATATTTTGTTTGAGTTGGCATTTATGTCATTTTTGTATATGGACATACACTTGTAATTATTCGATATTTTGATATATAGAAGTTGAGATTCAATATAACGTATTCCTCATGTGCATGGCATCATTATTGTAAACTTTAAACTTCAATCCAATAATTAATAATGGTTAAATAGTGACTAATATAATGTTGTTTATATACTCTTGATATTCTATATAATTCATTCCATCTAAATCTTAAGTGTTAAATTGGGTTAAATCAATGGAAGACGAATTGAATCAGATTGAGAAGAATAATACATGGATTCTTGTTCCTAGACCTAAGGATAAAAATATAATTGGAAATAAATGGGTCTTCCGAAATAAGTTGAATGAACAAGACGAAGTTGTTAGGAACAAAACAAGACTTGTTTGTAAGGGATATTCTCAAATGGAAGGAACTGATTTTGAGGAGACTTTTGCTCCGGTGGCAAGAATTGAAGCTATTAGATTATTTCTTACTTATGCTGCTTACAAAAATTTCAAGGTGTATCAAATGGATGTCAAGTAAACCTTTCTTAATAGTGAGTTGGAAGAGGAAGTTTACATTGAGGAAGAAGGATATGGTTTGTCGGTTGAAGAAAGCACTGTATGGATTGAATCAAGCCCCTATAGCATGGTATGCCAGATTGGATAAGTGTTTGTTGAAGCTTGGATTCAATAAAGGTATTGCTGATAGTAATTTGTATTTCAAGATTGGTCAAGATAACATTTTGATTGTTGAATTTTTTGTTGATGACATTATTATTGGAGGAAATGATTGTGTAATAAGTTTGTTGAAGAGATGCAAAATGAGTTTGAGATGTGTATGATTGGTGAAATGAAATTCTTCCTAGGATTGCAAATTATTCAGCCTGATAAAGGTATGTTCATATCTCAATCCAAGTATGTGAAGGAATTGTTGAAGAAATTTATTTTAAATGATGCAAAGACAGTTGGTACCCCTATGGTGACCGGATGCAAATTGACAAAGGATGATGATTCTTCAAACTTCGAAAGCAAATCAGACTAGATACATGTCTATGATTGGTGGATTGTTATATTTAACTCAATCTAGACCAGATATGAATTTTGTGTGTCATGTTGCTAGATTTCAAGTTGATCCCAAGGAATCTCATGTTGTATTTGTGAAAAGAATCTTTAGATATTTGAAAAGGACAATTGATTTTGGTTTGTGGTATACTAAAGACAATGAATTTAGTTTAAGTGATTTTACTAATGTTGATTGGGCAGGTGATGTTGATGACCAAAAGAGTACTAGTGGTGATGCATTTTCCTTGGGTAAGAGATTGGTTGCATGGTCAAGTAAGAAGAATAATTTCAGTTTTTTATCTACTACAGAAGCAAAATATATTGCTTCAGCTAGTAATTGTACTCAAGTAATATGGATGAAGCAGATATTGAAGGATATAAGAGTTATATATGATGAGCCCATTTCTATATATTGTGATAATTCAAGTGTTATTAACATTTCTAAGAATTCGGTACTGCATTCTAACACTAAGCATATATCTATCAAGTTTCATTTTCTGAGAGAGAAGGTTAATGAGAAGGAGTTCAGATTAGAATATGTATCCACAAAGGAACAAATTGTTGATATCTTTACACAGCCTTTGCCTAAGGATACTTTTGAGTATCTCAGAGAGAAGTTAGGGGTGATTTCCCTTCCTAATGAGAACTAAGATGCATGGATTTGTATCAGTCTGGTGGACTTCACAGTCATATCTTGTCATCCAGATTGATGAGTGGTGATTTCTACTTAGGGGGAGTAGTCAGTGTTTTGGTTTAGATGTTTTGAATGGTAAGCTAGTTCTAAGGGGGAAAGAATCATAATTTGCATATGTGCCTTTTCCATTGATGTCAAAGGGGGAGAAGAAGCATGTGAAAAACCCTGAAGCAATTTGGGGGAGAGAATCCGAGACTTTTTATTTGTCAAAGGGGGAGCTGTTCTTTGTGATTTTGAGGGAGATTGTTGAGAGTTGATCTTTCTTTGCATTGATTGTTTTTCACATTCATATGTTGCCATCAATGCCAAAGGGGGAGATTCTTGGATATTGTTGAGAAGTTTGCTAAGTAATGTTTGGTCATTGATGTCAACATATTCCCACGGGGGCTTCACTTAGTGAACCTGGGTTATAGCACATGCGTTCATGGCATACTAAAGAATCCCCCTATTTCAAAAAATATTGCACTAAACTCCTTTTTTGTCACCCCTTCCAATACACACCCTGAATTAAAAGCCCCCCATAATTTCACCAAATATTGTATTTTTTCATAGCCGAAATTAAAACCCCCTATTTTCACCGATAGGAAATATATTGCACCCTCATTTTTGGGATATTAAACCCCCCAATATGAATGCACATGATATAATATTTCCTAGCCAGTGAAGCCCCTGTGCATATTCCTCTGTGTGTTTCAGTGTTGCAATCAAATTAAGTGAGTTGCTTTGGCCAATGTGTTGCTGATGAGTTACTGCAGATTAATAGATTTTGAGATACTTATCTCTAGTTGATTTAGCTAAAGTTTTAGAGTTCCGTATGGAGATTTGATCGAGTTATGAGATCTAGTATTGCGGTTGGTTTTTTAGTTGTTTAATATAGTTAGTTTATGGTAAATCAATGTGTAATGCTTTGGTATTGCAATATCTTTATCTGTGGATGTGTGGAACATGTTTGGGATATTGATGTGTGTCCTCAGTTCAAGTGGTTCATGATTTGGAGGTCCGCAAGTGAATCTTTCAGTTTGACAGTTAGTTTTGTGAGTGTTCTTGAGCTCTGATAGAGAGATGATGATGATTTTAGTAATCCGAGTTGATGCGGTTGTTGTGGTGTGATTCACATTGCTTGTGGATGTTTCTAGACCATGTGCTATGCATGTTGGTGATCCACATTGATTGGTAAGTGTGTTATGAATGATTTTCTTGATTAGATGGTGTTCTTCATGTTTTTGGCCAACATGATGATTGTAGCATGTTGCAGATGATCAAGGCATAATTCTTGGAGGTTTTTTGTGTTCATAGTGGTTGTTTAGGTCCATGCTATGTCTTAGCCAACATTGTATTGGTCTGCATGTAATATTGTAACGTGTATAGTTATATCTTTATAATTTGTGATATGTATTGAGCTGACCTTGAAAGATAGGTTGATGATATGTATAAATAAGCATTATAATCATGTGAGAGAGGTATTTGTGTGTGTGAATAATGTGTTAATCATTCGGTAGCAGAGCAAAAGTATGAAGAAGTTGGAAAGAGTAGAGTATGTGATTTTGTGCTTAACCGAAATTCTACTCAAGCATGTGGAGATTCTATTCTATCAGTTCATGATTCTCCAGATGTAATCTGAATATATTTATAAGATAGTGAGTCTTCCTGTAAATCAATGAGCCTTCCCAAGGGTTGTAGTGATAGGGAGATTGAGAGAGGAGTTACTCAAGAAGCCTAAATTGGTCTAGTTTGTCAAATGGACCCAAGGTTATGCTTTTATAATGTATTCAATCAGTGTTTGGAAAAATCCAACTCCAAAACCCACACTTCTCCTCAAGCAACCTCCCTATTGTGTGTTATGCAACATATCTCTTGTTTGCTTTCTCAAGTTACTCAAAATTACTGAAACCCTCCTACATAAGTTCACACCCCAAAATGGTGTCTTGGCTGTCATGATTGGTTTAATTAGGTCCTTTGTGTGTATTTCAACTGCTTTAGACAAATTAGGAAGGTTCATACATCATTTGGACAATTGGGTTCAACATTTGTGAAAACAGGGCTAAAAAGGGCTACTAGCCCGTGGAGGGCTAATTGAGTGAATTTTGCTTGCATAGGGAAACGATGACCAAAAACTTCACAAATCCTGACATGGATGGTGTCAATAAGGTGTAAACTCAAGGATTTTCATGGTTTTAGCCCTTGGGAAGTTTGTAGAATGACTGTCCACGGTTTGAGAGGGTTTCAACCAAGTTACAAAGGAAGTCAATCTTATACCACACACCAAGCTCCCAAACTCTTTTATAATCTCTGCCCCATAACTTTGAACTATTTTCTAACTCTTCCCTGCACTGTCATTACACCAAACACTTGCCATACAACATTAAAATGATTAAGAAAAGCATTGTCACTGTCAAACCACTGTTTTTCCTACACTATACAAGGTTGGATCACCATAGAAAACTTCATCAATGCATATACCAACCTCCAATAATAATTTTTAGCCCTATCACAAGATGCCAAAGTATGAATGTGTTCATAAAGCAAACTTGGATTCACAAAGGCATTAATTTCCCAAAACTGGGCACTTGTTGCCTGCCACTACTTCAACACACTCAGACATTAATAACTTCCAAACCAAAAAAAGAATAGTCCAATATCTTTGGTGGAGTTTTATAAAAATTTATTAGGACAAATATATCCAAAATTCATAAAGATCCAATGGTGCAATAAACAGTTATAATCTTTGCACCAAGACCAATTTTGACTGTCATAAATCTTGAAAATGTATACTTGTTGCCAGCAAGAGTTAACAAGATGAAAAGTACATTGTTTGGAGCTCCAAATGCATCCAAAACTCCTTGTAAACTAGTGTAGACCTCTGCCTCAAGTTTTCTCACTCAAATTGGTCCTGAGCACTGTAGACACCTAAAAATGGTCAACGCTTGCGAAGTCGTACTTTAACATTTACGCATTGCCTCATTTTAGGTTTTTGCATCGTATTAACATTTCTCCTATGTTTCGCACTTGGTATTTATCATTTGTGAGCATCGAATCATTCATCTACATTCTTCAATCGTCTCGCTCTCGAATTTGGTCTTGTCGACAACAAACTTCAATCATGATTTTGGTCGATCTTATCCTATCGCATCAATGTGCGTGCTCATTTGTCATCATTTTGGACATCGTCAATCCTAATTAGGGTTTTGTCCTCCTGTCAATCTTGCGATCGATTTGTCATCGATCATTGTCCTCTTATCAATCTTGTCACCTGGCGATCGATTTATCATCAATCCTTATCATTTTCAATCTTGTCGTTTAACGATCGATTTGTCATCGGTTGTTGTCATGTTCGATCTTGTCATTTTGCGATCGATTCGTCATCGATCGTGGTCATTTTTAATCTTGTCATCTTGCAACCTAGTTTGTCGTCGATCCTCGTCCTCTTGTCAATTATGTCAATTTGGATCAATTAGTCATTGTTCCTCGTCAATTGGCGCATTTATCAATCAAATCATTTATCACATTGGTCATTTATCAATCCAAAATCATGATCGAATCGACATAAGGCCAATTTTACGTCAAAACCTAATTGTCATTCTCATTGCTAACTCGTCTTCTAGGGTTTTATGATTTAATCATTTAACCTTGTGTGTCATTTCTTCCTTTAGGATTAATAAATTGTTTATTTATCCTAAGTCTTCTCATTACAATTAAATGTTCATTTAATTGGCTAATTATTCCTCTTTGTGAATTAATTAATAAATGACAAATTATTAATTAATTTACCTAATTTCTAATTTCATTATTTCCTAATTCCTAATTTCATTATTTCCTAATTCCTAATTTCCACCTATTTTCTAATTTGTCAAATTTAATTTCCACCTAATTAACTTGTCTCTAGTTCTCCCTATTTTTGTGCTTCGGTGGAAGCATGAATTTCTCATGCGTCATACTCTTGACATAGCAAGATGTCATAAGGTTCTAGTTTTCTAACCTTTGTATTGGCAATATGTCATAATTCATGACATAGAAGGTGTCATAACCTTCTTCTTTTCACTCATTTTTCCCATTTTGAAATCAATTGCTTCTAATATCCATTTCATGCTAAATTTGATCCTATCTCCAATTTATCTAAAAATTGGATGATCTTCATCAATCAAAGCTAATTGGTAATCAGACTATCGAATTTCTAGTCAATCACATTTCTAGTACTCTTGATCAAAAATCTTGTCTACTTGCTTTCAATTATGTGTGTGCACTTGTAGGTGAGATCCACAACCAAACCATTTGAAGAGGAAAGAAGAACAATGGAGCCACATGAAGGAGCATTCAAATCACATCTTTGGTTTGCTTAATTTCTAGTTTTGAATGTTTTTATTTCATGTCTCTATTGAGTGTTGTTTAGGATAGATCATTGCAATTGTGCTTTCATGATTGAGCTAAATGATTAGTATGTTTATTTTGTTTGTGATGATTTCCTATTTCCTAACGTACATTAATTGGTGAACCCAACGTGAACACTAACCATCTAGCCTCTTTATGGTGTTTTTGAGTGCTTTCAAGTTGATTTGCAGGCCAAAAAACCCAAAAACAGGGTTGTGCAGGGTTTTCTGGAGACTTTTGCGCCTGTGTGAAGCAACCTGTGCCTGTGTTGAGCATTTTGCGCCCGTGTTGAAGACATTCTGTGCTTGTGTCCTGCATTCTGCGCCTGTGTCCTGAGTTCTGCACCTGTGTAAAGTCCAGAACAGGGGTAAAAATGCAGTGTTTTACTGGAAATTTGTTTAGTTTTTGCATTCTATTTTCTGTGCTTTGGATTTTGGTGCTAATTATCTGTGCAGAATCTTGGCATACACATGGCAAAGACAATAAATCAAACTACTAACATGTGTTATGCAGAATTGATAGTCAAAGACAACAAATCAAACTTCTAACTTGGGTTTTGCAGGTTGCCTTGGAGAAACAACTAAACTTTGTCTTTGTAATTAATATTTAGGCACCTATTGATTTCTAATAGGTTGGAATGAACATGTTTTTGCTTTGATTGTTGAGTGTGACATTGGAGTAGGAGAGTATGCTCTCATCCTTTTAGGGTGATCAGAAATCTAGATCTTCGATACCATGCTTTTGTCTTTGATTGTGTGTCTCCTTTAGAGGGCCTGCCTTCCCGACCACTTTGCTTTTGCAAGCAAGTGATAATCATGAGAAGGGAATGACCCAAAGTGAGTACGGCTAGAATTCCTTGCATTATAACTCACTATAAAAAAAATACCTGATGAGCGAAAGCTTTGAAGGAAGTGTTACGTGGGAATTGCAGTTACTTGGGAAGTGATGACCCTTGAACTCTTTCTCATATCAACATCTAAGTAGGGCCTCATGGGTCTAAATCGTGCTTGCACGACTACATTTGTTTGGTATCTTGATGGGCTTAATGTCTCAATCACGCTTGCATGACATCAAGGAGTAATGCTTAACAGAAATCCTTACTAAACACCTTGTTTTTAGACCCCAAAAACCCTTCTAGTTGCTTGAGAAGGACAAGTTTGGATACTTGGAAGAGATACTAAGTTCGCCATGGGGAGATTTCCATGGGGACTGATGCTTGGCTTCCCTGAGAAGTGAGTTCTATGGAGGGGAGCCCGTGGGGTTAAGCATCTATGTATTCTCCTTGAATCCCATAATGAGTCTACCTCTCAAGTACCTAATGTCCTTGCCTACCATAAGAAATGTGGGAATGAGCATGATTGTCTTGAGTCTAAGTTGCAATATCTTGTATTCTTTGCTTGTCAAAAGTTGAATTGTATCTCATTTCAAGAACAAAACAAATTGATCCAACATAAGATTAAACACAAGAGACATTCATCCAACAAAAGTTTATCAAGATTCAAAACTCATCTTCAAACATGGTTAGCAAACATTGTTCAAAATCTTATCTCAAGAAGCATGTCGCTTACATTTAGGTTCATCCTAGGTTGCATTTTGCAAAGTTCATTGTCAAGTACCAAGGTTAGGTTTCACCTAAGTCATACTCTTTTCAATAAAAGTCATCCATTTGCATATGTCCTCTTGCATTAAAGTCATACCATTGTCATACATTGCTTACCCTAGGTCTTTTCATTAAGCTTAGGTCATTATCATATCATATTAGGGTCATTTGCATAGTAATTGTCCATTTGCATATAGTGTCAAAGCTAGGTTTTGTCATACTTGAGTAATCCAAATCTTTGTTAAACCCTAAGTCATTGTTAGGAAGTCTAGACCTTATCAAATCTTTTGTCCTTTTGTCATCAATATCATTTGGTCAAACCTAGCTTAGTATCCAAGCATATAGGGGAGACTTTGTCATTTTTTCCTTTTGTCACTTAAGTCCTTTTGTCCTTTGAGGTCTAGATATCATTCCAATTTCCTAAGGGTCTCTTTTTAGATTTGCATTTCAAAAGTTTGTCAAAATCTTCAAAACAACCAAAAACATAGATTGCATTTTCATCTATTCAAGTTTGCATTTAGTTGCATATCATACATTATCTGTGAAAATTCCAAAAACATTGCATTTGCACAAGTGACATGCCTGTTGAGACAAGATCAAAATCTAAAAAGATGGGCGAACCAATGTATCAACCCATGGACAACATAGAAAATTCGCAGTTTCAAACTAGTCAAACAGTACAAATTGAAGGTTCATCAAACACATCTCTACCACCATATGGAACGGTTCAACTTGGGCCACCTCCATTATATGAACCAGTGTTTGTACCTATGAAACCAGGACATGGGAGTGTTCCACCAACTCCAAGAGGAAATGCGCCTTTCAATTTGAATCAATCACACCTGCAACATGACATTCAAACTCAAACATTATATGAAGAACAAACTCTTTCGCAAGGATTTGGTTTAGATCAAGGCATCCAACAAGAAACGAATCCAAATATCCAACCAGATTCTTCATCCGATTCTAATACTTCTGATGATGTTGACATGTTCCTTCAAGATCCGAAGATAACAAAAAAGATGGATAAGTTCTTGAACAAGGTCTTTAAGATGTTTCCACAAAAGTATCTTAACATGATGAGTAATGTGACATCTTCAAGTGACCAAATCAATGTGCAAGAACAACAAAGCGGTGAGTTGTTAAGTTTTTCCCTGCATCCAAATGAAGAAAATGCACAACAAGCAACTCAACCTACATTGATGAGTAAATGTGCTTCAAAGGCATTGACAGTGACTATTCCTCAAAAGTCACCATTTGAGACAATAAATAATCCACTATTCAACACAACACCTGTAACACAAGATCAAATGAAGAACACCCAAACATTGACAGTTGTCCCTCAACAAGAAGTGGTTCCTTACATGCATAAAGTTGTATCAAAATCTAAGATGCAGGAAAGCTTCACAACTGGGATGCCTAATGTCGCCAATGTCCAAAATAATTCCACGATGCAACAAAGTTCTTATGTCCCGTTAAGTTCAATATCTTTGCCGAACACTATTGCGACAAATCCTTTGATAATGGTGACACAAAGAGCTACGGATAGTGGTTTGCACCAACAACAATTGTTGCAACAATTGAGTAATATACAAAAGGTGCAATCGAATGTGCAAACAAGTAATGTGCAACAACAACAATTTTGCATTCGACAACAAATTGCAGCGCCTTCGACACCATTACAAGTTAATACAAACTTGCAACCATCACAGCAAGTTAATGCCAGTGCTATCCCCCATCCTAAGGAGAAGCAACGAAAAGCACCTAAACAAAGTTTTTTACAAATGATGGGATATACACCACGACAACAATTGGCACAAAGTCAACAAATTCCGATCCATCAGCCTCAACACCAACATGTGCCACAATATGTGCCAAGGCAAACAAGCTATCCTACTTTACAACCACAATTGGCACCTGTGCAATATCAACAACCTAGGCTCCAAGAAGCACAACAACAAGGTCAATATCAAGGCATAGCACAACCGCAGCAACAAGCGATGTACCAAGAACTTTATATGCCGGAAACACCAAAAACGGCCATTTCAGAGTATCAACAACCGATCGGAAATGCGATGTATCGACAAAGGATACCAACTAGGATTAATGATGGACCTCTAAATGCTGATACAATTGCGCAACAAATTGAGAAGTTGCAACGAAAAGTTGACGCATTAGAAACTAAAGGAACAAAGAAGTTGTATACAGATCAAGATTTATGTCCTAATCCATTTGACAAGAGTGTACACATGCCCCCATTCCCTAAGCATTTTGAGGCACCTAATTTTGAGAAATATAAAGGGAATGGCAATCCAAAAGATCACATTCGAGCATTTTTCGCGGCATGTACTGAGGTAAGCTATGAAGAGACGTATTTAATGTGCTTATTTGCACGAAGTCTCACGGGACAAGCTATGGATTGGTATTCACATCTCCAGGAAATATAAAGACTTGGTCTGAATTGGCTCAAAAGTTTTTATCTGATTTTGCGCTCAACATCGACAGTGATGTGACCATGTCAAATTTATGCAACACCAAGCAAAAGCAAGGTGAATCATTAGTGACTTTCTTGCAACGATGGCGAAGCTTATATAGTTGTTCTTCTCTTGATATACCCGAAGAACAACAAGTGAATCTGTTTATCCAGAATTTGGTCCCAGAAATGATGTATGAGCTAAAATTGAAAAGTCCCAGTACTATAGAGAAACTCATTAAGAAAGGAATGAGCATTGAAATGGCTCTGGTAGCTAAAGGAATTATCAAGCTCAATAAAGACAGTGACAACACTAATTATTCGGGAGAGAGAAATAGATTTTGGTATAAGAACAAGAATGTCACTAATGATGGAGTTGTTGATGCAAGAGCGGTGAATGCAAATCAACCCCCATTCACGATTAAGAAATTGAGTGTTCCTAATATGTCAACTATGGAACAAAATCAAGCACCAATGAGCAATGTTACTCAACAACATGCTCAACAACAACATACTCAACAATATAATCAACAACAAGGCCAACAACAAAACCAGCAGCACAAACCTTTCCGATCAAGGGATGGGCCTCCTTGACAATTTACACCATTGGGAGAGCCTATTGAATCAGTAATGAGAAAATTGATACAAGCAAAATTTATTAAACTACCAGAAATCAAGGCAGAACCAACTGTAAAACCGCATTGGTGGAATGTTAATGCATACTGTGAGTATCATCGGTCCAAAGGACACAAAACTGCATCATGTTTTCAATTGAAACACATGATTCAAGATTTATTAGAGCAAGGAGTAATTGAGGTAGATCCACCCCATCCGACCTCTAACACTGATCATACTATTTTCAAAACTCCTTTGCTTGATCATGAAAAGGGTAAAGCGTCTTCTTCCAACTCTACCCAAACGGCCAATTATGCAAATACTGGTTATAATAATGTCATTAATTGTTTTCGTGCATCAACTGAGTATGTTTCTATCCTGAGAATAAAGGGACAAGATCCTTCTTGTGCAGTCACCACTCGTCGATCCAAGATAGTCCTGAAAAGAGCTCCTGCAGCTCCTCCCAAACCAACTCCTGCAAGCCAGTATAATCTTTTGGATCATCTAGGAAAGACACCTGCCCAAATATCAATCCTTGAGCTATTAAAAATGTCCCCCATGCATCGTGCAGTCCTTGATAAAGCTTTAATTGAGTCCACTGTCCCGACAGATATTGATGTTGACCAGTTTCAAGCCCGGATTGGACATTTAGCTGTTTCCCAAAATGTCACCTTTTCTGACAATGATATCTCACCTGATAAGCTCCCTCACAATGATCCTTTACACCTTGAAGTCTTTGTTCATAACTGCAAAATCCGACGAGTCTTGATAGATGGCAGAGCAGGTCTTAATATTTGTACTTTGAGAGTGGTTATTGGCCTTGGATATACAGAAAATGACATTGATGCTTCTAAAAGAATAACAATCAAAGCATATGATGATGCTGAGCGCCCATCCAAAGGGATAATTACATTGCCTATCAGAGTTGGTCCAGTGACAGAAAACACTTTCCTACAAGTCCTCGACCTTGATCTCCCTTATAATATGATCCTAGGCCATCCATGGATTCATGCAATGAAAGCAGTTCCATCCACCTATCATCAATGTTTAAAATATCCTTACAATGGAACTGAGATAACAATTCTAGGGGATCCTAATCCATTTCAATTTTGTGCTACTCTAAAGGATACCCCTCAGCAGCAAGTCCTAGTCAACAGAGAGGCCAAATCACATAGCTATGTGGATCCTAATCAATTGTTAGATGCTGTCAAAGGAAAATTGAAGATACAAGACCAAGGATGTGGAGAATATTCAATGGATCATACATTCCTCATCGAGAATTTGCCAATATCTCTAAAATCATATGGCAAACCACATTTATTGCAAAAGGAGCCTAAGGTCATTATTCAATATTAGCCTCCTACTACATTTACAAGATGGGGAGAACTTGACAAGGAAACTGTAGATGATGATGTCATAGATTGGCTTTATAAAGATCCAACTGAGACCCCACCTATCAGATTACCAGTGGAACGATATGGCAAAGGATTTACTATGCTGCAAAAGAAAGGATATGATGGTTACAGTGGCTTAGGCCTGAACAACAATGGAAGGCTAGAACCTGTCATACCCAAGAGACGACCTCCAACTTTAGGGTTAGGTTTTGTACCGTTGTGAATTGGATCCACATCTACCAAAGTGCCCACGTGTAGAAAAGGGCGTGATTCTGACGATGAAATAACACCTGAGGATACCCGACCCGAGACTGATTCCAATGAATGGGAGTGGAGTTCTTTTTCTTCTAGCTCCTATGCCCTCAATAATATTTTCATTAACCCTGATAATTTGCCTATGGAAGACAAACATGAAATAACTCCTCTTCCTAAAACATGTCCTCATGCTTGGATAGAGTCATTTTGGGATCCAAGCTCCGAATCCGATACAAGCAGTTCGGATAGTGACACTATAGATGTTCATATCTTTACCATATCAGCCCTTTCTCTCCTTACAACTGATGATGACATGCCCCTCATCTATCCCCAGCTTATCCAACATGACCAACAAGAACCGCTCACATTGGACTGTTTTCAAAATGACGAAGCAATTGCAGAATTCCTTGGACTACAGGAAGGCATACCACAAGGTGATCATAAGGCAGGATTTGCTATTGACCTGGATTCCATGGCATATTTTGGGGAGTCAACTCCCTCTTCCAGTCATCAAAATGAAAAAAGAAAAGAAATAGTAAAAAATCAAAAGAATAGATCTTTGAGTGAAAACTATAAGGCACTCTCTGATCATACAAAAGTCAAAATAAAAGATGTACCTGCGGGTGAAAACCTCTCTGAGGCACCCAAAGGTGGAAGAGTGGACATACCCCTATCAAGTTAGGACAAATCAACATTGCTAGTGGAAATGACTGAGGAAATCAATTTGGGTACACCCGACAACCCTAAGGTCATTCATTTTGCTGCTTCCTTATCACAACAGGAAAAAATAGATTTTGTCAATTTCTTTCTTGAGAAGAAGATCAGCTTTGCATGGTCCTATGCAGATATGCCTGGCCTTGATCCAGAATTGGTTCTTCATCATTTGCCACTAAAAGGTAATGCCAAGCCTGTCAAACAAAAACTTAGAAAGATGCATCCTCAGGTGGCTCTTTTGGTCAAAGTGGAACTAAAAAAATTGCTAGATGTGGGCTTCATCAGACCCATTGATTATGCAGACTGGATTTTAAATTTAGTACCAGTTAGCAAAGTAACTGGGGGCATTAGAATCTACACAGATTTTAGGGATCTCAATAAAGCATGCCCTAAAGATGATTTTCCATTGCCAAACATAGACATCATAGTGGACATGATGGCTGGATATGAGATGCTTTCATTAATGGATGGTTTCTCCGGCTATAACCAAATTCGCATTGCTCCTGAAGATCAGCATAAGACAGCATTCACCTGTGCTTGGGGTACCTACTGTTGGAATGTGATGCCCTTCGGTCTTAAAAATGCAGGCGCAACATATCAAAGAGCAATGACGACAATTTTTCATGATTTCATGCACACTTTGATGGAGGACTATGTTGATGACTTGTTATGCAAATTTGTCACTAGAGATAGTCATCTGGCCATCCTGGGCCCAATCTTTGACCGAATGGAGACCTACAAACTCAGGCTCAATCCAAAGAAGTGTGTCTTTAGTGTCACAGCTGGCAAGTTACTAGGATACATTGTTTCTCACCGAGGCATTGAGGTCGACCCTGCCAAAGTCAAAGCAATAATGGATATGCCTCCACCTTCAAATCTCTGGCAATTAAGAAGTCTGCAAGGAAAGCTCCAGTCAATCCATCGCTTCATAGCTCAGTTGGCCGACAAATGTCATCCATTCCAGCATCTATTGCATAAAGGTGTCACTTTCAAATGGACTGAGCAATGTCAATCAACCTTTCAAGCTCTTAAAGAATATTTGTTGTCGCCGCCTATTCTAATGCCTCCAATAGAAGGAAAGCCATTTTTATTGTATATTTCTGCAACTGAAACGGCATTAGGAGTTCTCTTGGTCCAACAAGATGAGAACGGCAAAGAGCGAGCTATTTACTATATCAGTCGGACATTGGTAGGCTATGAGCTAAATTATTCAACTATTGAAAGGGCGTGCTTAGCAGTGGTATTTGCAACGCAGAAACTCTGACATTATATGCTGAGCCACTGAACATTGTTGGTTGCAAAAATTGATCCCTTAAAATATTTGCTTAGCCGAGCAGCTTTGACGGGTTGCCTAGCAAAATGGGTCATGATTCTCAGTGAATTTGACATTGAGTATATGGAGCGAAAGGCCATAAAAGGACAAGTCATAGCAGATCAACTTGCAGAGGCTCCTATTTCTGATGATCATCCCATGTTGACCGATTTTCCAGATGAATCAGTCTTTGCTTTCACATCCTCTAATGAATGGAAGTTATACTTTGATGGGTCCCATACCAAGTTTAGGTCCGGAGCAGGCATCTTGTTTGTCACCCCTCAAGGTGATGCTATTCCAAAGTCTTACAGAATAACTTTTCATTGTACCAATAACATTGCAGAGTATGAAGCACTGGTCACAGGACTCCGAGTAGCAGTCCACTGGAACATCAAGCATTTGCATGTCTATGGAGATTCTCAATTAGTCATCCGACAAGTAAATGATGACTACGAAACAAAAGATGAAAAGCTTATTCCCTATAAGCATATGGTAGATTTCTTCAAGACCAAGTTCACGGCTATCCATTTCAGTCAAGTTCCAAGAATGCAAAATAAGTTGGCAGATGCAATGGCTACGATTGCCTCCATGTTAAATATGCCAAACAATATGGACAAATGTGAATTTTTAGTTGAACAATTGCTAGTTCCTTCTTTTGACATTCCGATGGTGGATGTGATGTGCGTTCTTGTTGGTCCCAACTCCCCATGGTACAATGACATATATCAATATTTGAAATCCCAAACCTTACCACCCAACCTTTCCGCTAACCAACGTTGAGCCTTTATTCGACAGACAGCTAAATATGTCATCATCGCCGACACCCTTTACTGCCGTTCCTTTGACCATACCCTCCTCAGGTGTTTGGATTCTGACGAAGCACAAACGGCTTTACACGAGGTTCACGATGGTATATGTGGGGGCCATTTCAATGGTCTAAGCTTAGCCAAAAAGTTGATTTGTGCTGGGTATTATTGGCCCACTTTGGAAAAATATGTTCATGATTTTGTTAAGAAGTGCTACAAATGCCAGATTCATGGAAACTACATTCATGCACCAGCCCAAGAGCTTCATTCTGTCATATCTCCATGGCCTTTTTCTCAATGGGGATTGGATCTTATTGGCAAGATTCACCCGACATCTGCAAATGGACACAAGTTCATCATTACAGCCACAGAGTATTTTACAAAATGGATCAAGGCTATCCCCATGACCTATATCACGGGTGTCCAAATTTCAAAATTCTTGCTGAATTATATCATATGCCGGTATGGGGTTCCCCTTGCCATAGTCATAGATAATGGTCGTCCTTTCAAGAATAAAGATGTTAAAGAGCTTTGTGAAAAAATTCATATTCAACACCGTTTCTCCAGTCCATACTATCCACAGGGGAATGGTCAAGCCAAAGCGTCCAATAAAACCATTATCAAGATCCTGAAAAAGGTTGTCAATGATGCTGGTCGAGATTGGCATGTTCAGTTGAATCCGGCACTATGGGCCTATCGCACTTCTATCCGCACACCTACTGGCGCAACACCTTATTCCTTGGTGTATGGTGTGGAAGCTATTTTACCTTTGGAGGTGGAGATTCCTTCCTTGCGTGTTTCCTTGCAACATCTGATTGATGACGAGACACATAGAGTCTCTCGGCTGCATCAGCTTGAGATGTTAGATGAGAAACATCAGACAGCTCTGACACATTTGTAAGCATATCAAAACCGTCTCTGTCGCTCTTATAATAAGAAGGTCAAAGGGCGACACTTCGAAGTGGGAGACCTGGTTTTAAAGGCAAACCCTAAGAATGCATAGTCTACTGACATCATCAAAGGTAAATTTGAACCTAATTGGGTTGGTCCTTTCATAGTAACTACAGCATATGGCTCGGGGGCATATCAGCTTGCTACCCTAGAAGGTGAACCTCTGTCTGATCCTATAAACAACATGCATCTTCGCAAGTACTGGGCATAGTTTTCTATCAGTACTTCTTCAAATATGATCCTGAAAAAAATATAAAAAAATGAAAAAAGAGAAAAAATACAAAAAAATGAAAAAATACAAAAAATACAAAAAAAAAATGAAAAAAAGAGAAAAAAGAAAAAGAGCAACAAGAGCAAAGAAAAATGATTTGCCCTCTAGTGAAAACCTGGCAAACATGTGCTTAGGGCAAGTACCTTGGTGAAAACCTGGCAAACAGGCGCCATGTGTAAAATGAGATCGTTGCTCCATCATCTATCATGACCTCTAAGCTATGCTTTTTCTCGGCTGGTTTCTCACGTCTATCTTTGTCTTGACCCAATGTCCTATTCCAGGCCTGTTATTGGTCAACGTCATTTTCTGGTTGCTTGTACATATGTTTTGGTCCCGGTCTATGCATGTCCTTCAGATGCGCATTGGGTGTGTTTCCCTTGTCATGATCGATCACTGGAACGTTTACATTTAAAAATGTCCTGAAAAAAATCTCAAAAACATTTAAAAACGTCCTGAAAAAAATCTCAAAAACATTCAAATATGATCCTAAAAAAAATCTTCAAAAAAATCGAATAATGTCCTGAAAAAATATCTAAAAATTGAAAAATGAAAATCCCTAAAAACTCATAAATGTCCCGAAAAAACGAACACAAATTTTTTTTCAAAACATTAAAATCCAAAAACACGCATTTTGTCAATAAAGGAAATCATGCATAAACAGATGAACTTTTCAATCAAACCAGACATTCAAACTGATCGCACTTGTCATATCAATCAACCGCCAATCATTTGTCCTTGTTATTACTATCATGGGTCTTATACAGGGTGTGGTATACTAGAAACCAGACTGTGTCCTGTCTTAGACGGGGTACCACATGTCCTGAAACCAGACAACATGATCATCCTATCAGCACGTTCAACTTTTGACAACGAAGATCAAGGTGTTTGTTTGATTTGTTGGAATTTGTGCATCTTATCTTTCTATTGATTTATCTTCGGTCATGTTCCTATGTTGCTCAATGATGTCACTGAGTGATTTAGAGTGACCGGGATGGATCATGGTCCCTTTTCTTTTTTGTGATTGTTGTTTGTCTGTGATGTGTCTGTCTTTTGCAAAAAGGGTTGCATTTCAGCTCTGGCCTTCAATGCCATGATGCTACGCATCCATTTTGCTACATTAAAATAAAGGTTCTCACCTACAAAGTGCATTACTGAAAGCAAGTTTTCTTCATCTCTAACTGTCCTCTGTCTCATTTTCTTCTTACTAACATTTCTTCCATCAGTTCGGATAGTCAGTTCGGTCTAGTGCTCCGATTTCCCCACACACATATGCTACATCCTGCATCCATTTCGTTAGTAAATTTGCATTACATTAAGCATCACATCATGCATTTTATCCATTCCATACTATCAATGCATCAAAAACACATAAACAAAAACATATCCATACATATTCCATAATGATACATAAACAGTGCATAAGTCATCCATACATGGAAAAATAACATAAGTCATAACATGTTGCATCCCATCATATCGATGCATATCATATCATATATCCAAATAATATCGGAGTACAAAATCGGACTGTCTGTCCTAAGTATGGCCCGCAGGCTGACTACATAATAACAAACTACATAATGTCTACTGTCTGTCTAAGGAGCACGTGCCTCTGTCACTGGGTGCTCCCTCAGTCCTCCTCATCCTTGCAAGGTCTCGTGGATGATGTCCCTCCTGGTCCTGGCTGTGGTGGTCTCATAGGTCCACTCACCCCCATGCTGATCAATGACCTCCGAGAGCGTGCCCTGCTCTCTGTCCTCGATCGTGCCCGATATGAAGGTGCTCTCTGCTCTGGTGGAACTGCACTCTCATATAGTGTCCTCCAATGGCGTATCTCCTCTCCAGTCTCTACCAGCATCTATGCCATCTCCTGTGCACTGGCATCCCGAATCGACCCAATATACTCAGTGACTCTCTGTTCTTCTTGCTGTGCCTGCACTATAGCTGTATCTCGAGCCGCTGTCAGTCTGGCAATCTCCGATCTGAACTGGTCCTGTTGTCTCTCTAATGTCGCAATATGATCCTGCTGACTCGCTATGGTCACCCTGCACATCTCCATCTCCTCTGTCCTAGATATCTCCGGCTCTATGGGTATATCCTGCCATGCCTCCAGCTCATCATCCCCATCATCCCTATCATCCTCATCCTCCTCATTCTCCTCATCCTCATCATCTCCCTCTTCCTCTCCTGTGAGTGGGAAGTCCTCATGTCGCCTCGGCACTGGAATATCTGGATCTGTCAATGGCACTGGTCGTCGTCGTCCAAACCACCTCTCATACTCCTTTGTCATCCCCGCATCCTCCACATCTGATCTCCAATCCCACTGTCTCAGTTGTAGCTGTGAGAAGTCTGCATATGCTATGTGTGGTTGAATCATACTCCCCCATTGACTCATCTCTCTCTGAGATTGGGCAAAGTGTGCTGTCCTCCTAGGTACATCCTGCCTCTCTCCAAATTGTCGTCTGACTCTCTCTGGCAGGTACAACTCAATCACTCTCTGGCGATTCACTGGTCGCCCAATCAAGTACCTCTCCTGTCTACAATATGGTAGCTCATCACTGTCATCTGACCATCCCAAGCAATCACGATATGGCCTCCATGTGAACTCTCTCAGTCGGTCTAGCTCATGTTGCCAATATAATATGTATCAAAAAGGACCCTATCTCAGTGCTTCCCCATAGCAGTACACATATGGTTGGTGTGGTACTACCTGTCTATCTATAATCGGTCGACATATGGCTATGTGCTCAAATTCCCATACCTGTAGCAATGTAACTCCACAGCTCAACGTCTGCACTCCCTGATACGCTATCTGATGCAACTGAAAATAGAGCATAGCCAGTACACATGGTCCCCATGCGTACACTATCCCCTCGGTCGCCATCCGCTCCAGCACTCTTCCCCATCCAATAGGGAATCCATGTCCTCATCTATCTCCTGCTAGTAGGCATGCTATCACCACAGCTATCACCACGTATCGTCGATCATACTCTGATGCCATAGTCTCCCAGCCAATCTCCCTCTCGATGATATCCAGATCATCTGTGTCGTACTCAAACAATCTGCACAATGCATCTCTCCCTGTCACTGGGTCATACTCTATCATCTCTCCATGAATTGGAATGCGGAGGATACGCCATACATCCTCCAGTGTCACCGTCGCCTCTCCAGTCGCCAGATGGAATGAGGAAGTCTCTGAATGCCATCGCTCTACCAATGCGGTAAGCAGTCCTGTGTTTGCCCTAATCTCGGGCATGAACGTGACATAGTATATCCCAAGTCCTGCTAATGTATCTCTGTCTATGCTCCTGAGTCTATGTCATAGCATGAAGCAGTCTGGTCGGTTCTCTCGCGTGATCAGTGGATACTGTCGACTCTGCATCACAATTGGGGCATCTTTTGTCAATATTAGGGTTTGCTCCTACGGGTTGCATTTCCTCATTTTCATGTCCAAATCAGGGTGTTTTTCATCTATTCTGACTTATCCTACCCTTATCCCCCCTTTTCGGATCATTTGCATGCAGTTTCGAACCAAAATTGAGTCACAAATGCACAATTGCGCCTATGTCAAGGAACCTGCACCTGTGTCAAGTAACTTGCGTTTGTGTCTCCCTACACAAGCGCAGGATTCACCCTACACAAGCGCAGGAGTCCTTTTCGGCATCCCCTGTGGGCCTCGCAATGTCTCGCAAGCAATCAAAATTCATGAAATTGAAAACATGGGTTTTTGAGATCCATACCGCTGCTCCTGCGTCGTCCGGTCATTTGAATGTGCGTACATGTTCCCCAAGGTGATCCGCCATTGGAATGTTCGCCATCTCTCTGCAAGTGTCCTTGTCCAGAGCAACAAACCCTCCTCTTTGTCTAGTGCAAATGAGCAATTTTCCCTCTCTTGGTCTCATTTATAGATCTTTGTCAGTGCATAGATGGACGTGCACCCTCTCCATCTTATATTGGTCGCGGTCTTTTACACCTTAAATTGCTTGTCCTTTGTGCATCCGATCTCCGATTGTCAATCCGTTCGATCCTATCATTTTTTATCGATCAATTGGCCTCTTTTCTGCATGTTTCCGACCAATTCCTCGAGGGGGCATGCATATGTCATTGTCAGTTGTCTGGGGCATTTTCATTATCATTCTTTGAAACAATTCTTAAAATCGCATTGTCTCAAAGAGGGGCAAAATGTAGACACCTAAAAATGGTCAACGCTTGTGAAGTCATACTTTAACATTTACGCATTGCCTCATTTTAGGTTTTTGCGTCGTATTAACATTTCTCCTATGTTTCACACTTGGTCTTTATCATTTGTGAGCATCGAATCATTCATCTACATTCTTCAATCGTCTCACTCTTGAATTTGGTCTTGTCAACAACAAACTTCAATCATGATTTTGGTCGATCTTATCCTATCGCATCAATGTGCGTGCTCATTTGTCATCATTTTGGACATCGTCAATCCTAATTAGGGTTTTGTCCTCCTATCAATCTGGCGATTGATTTGTCATCGATCGTTGTCCTCTTATCAATCTTGTCACCTGGAGATCGATTTATCATCAATCCTTATCATTTTCAATCTTGTCGTTTAACGATCGATTTGTCATCGGTCATTGTCATGTTCGATCTTGTCATTTTGCGATCGATTCGTCATCGATCGTGGTCATTTTTAATCTTGTCATCTTGCAACCTAGTTTGCCGTCAATCCTCGTCCTCTTGTCAATTATGTCAATTTGGATCAATTAGTCATTGTTCCTCGTCAATTGGCGCATTTATCAATCAAATCATTTATCACATTGGTCATTTATCAATCCAAAATCATGATCGAATCGACATCAAGCCAATTTTACATCAAAACCTAATTGTCATTCTCATTGCTAACTCGTCTTCTAGGGTTTTATGATTTAATCATTTAACCTTGTGTGTCATTTCTTCCTTTAGGATTAATAAATTGTTTATTTATCCTAAGTCTTCTCATTACAATTAAATGTTCATTTAATTGGCTAATTATTCCTCTTTGTGAATTAATTAATAAATGACAAATTATTAATTAATTTACCTAATTTCTAATTTCATTATTTCCTAATTCCTAATTTCATTATTTCCTAATTCCTAATTTCCACCTATTTTCTAATTTGTCAAATTTAATTTCCACCTAATTAACTTGTCTCTAGTTCTCCCTATTTTTGTGCTTCGGTGGAAGCATGAATTTCTCATGCGTCATACTCTTGACATAGCAAGATGTCATAAGGTTCTAGTTTTCTAACCTTTGTATTGGCAATATGTCATAATTCATGACATAGAAGGTGTCATAACCTTCTTCTTTTCACTCATTTTTCCCATTTTGAAATCAATTGCTTCTAATATCCATTTCATGCTAAATTTGATCCTATCTCCAATTTATCTATAAATTGGATGATCTTCATCAATCAAAGCTAATTGGTAATCAGACTATCGAATTTCTAGTCAATCACATTTCTAGTACTCTTGATCAAAAATCTTGTCTACTTGCTTTCAATTATGTGTGTGCACTTGTAGGTGAGATCCACAACCAAACCATTTGAAGAGGAAAGAAGAACAATGGAGCCGCATGAAGGAGCATTCAAATCACATCTTTGGTTTGCTTAATTTCTAGTTTTGAATGTTTTTATTTCATGTCTCTATTGAGTGTTGTTTAGGATAGATAATTGCAATTGTGCTTTCATGATTGAGCTAAATGATTAGTATGTTTATTTTTTTTGTGATGATTTCCTATTTCCTAACGTACAAGCACAAACAAGTTTGGTCTTACTCATGTTGCTAGCCAAATCCATTTCCAATTTGCCTAGCATGTGCTCAAAAAATCTTCTTTCTCACAAACCTAGCCAAAATGTGAAATATTTAAACTATAAAAGTGCAATACAACTTGTCTAAGTCCATCCATGGGAGCCCAAACCTGGATTTAGACAAGTTGATGCATTTTTGTGGTCCAAACCCTTGACAGGGCAGTCAAATGCCCAAAATGAAACTAATTTGTACAATCAACTTCCAAATGCTTAAAAAATAAACTGAATACATTAAATGACTTGAATTTACATTAAGAAAAATCTCCAACAAGTACAGTACGGAAAGGAACTGTCCAATACGGACTGTCACAAGAAAATGAGTTAAAACACCATTAAAAAGCCAAAATTCTTGATATTTCCAATTGAGAATATCTTCAAAAACAATTTCCAACCCTATAAAAAGAAGAGGGAGGCATATTTATAGCACCATGAAGTAGTAATGAGGTCTTGTATAGACACACAGCTGTAGGAGGTTTTCTTTTACACATTTTGTCTTGAAAATGACAACTTTCCAAGCAAGAAAGCAACTTTTGTTGCTCCAAATGACATTTTTGAGAAACTTAACATATCTATCCCTCCTAGACACTTAGTAATGATTAAAATAACTCACAAAACATGTTCCAAAACTTTCCCAACCATTTCTAGGCCTATAAGGCAATTTCTCACTTTTTAGCCCTTTTTGGCCTAGAAGCACAAAATTGACAATTCAAGTTCTAAGAAGCAAAATTTGATCTCTCAAGAAAAAAATGAGATCAAACACCTATGAAAAGACTAAACACGGCCTATGACAAAATTTCAAAACTAACAAGACACTAAAACCTGAAAAGTGCCAAAAATGGAGAGTATAAGCAAAACTAGGTGCTCCTGCACCATGTAGCCCTTCTTGTTTTGAGCAGTGAGCTCTAGGTAGTGTGTCTGAATGCATGTGCATTCACCATTGTAATATTTCACTTACTCCTAAAAGGGTGTTATCTCATTGTGGGTAGGTTCCCACCATGGTTTTTCCCTTAACCAGGTTTTCCACGTCAAAAAACTTGGTGTTATGTGTGTTGTTGATGTGGTGTTGATTTATGCTTTTGTAAAGCGGAAAATCGCTGTCGAACCCTAGTTGGTCTCCCCTCTTCCAACTCCGAGGAGAGAGAAGGGAGGTTCTCTAGGATTCGATGGGTTTTCACTTAGGGGGAAGACTTTACATTCAAAAGAGGGGTGGAAACTCATAAGATCCAAACCCACACAATGTAAGATTGGATGCTAAATGAATTTCAAGGGTTTGGAAAGCAAAGCTACCCTCTTTTGTAAAGAATGTTGATTAAGGAAATTAAGCCAAGAATACATAGAAAGTCATAAAGATTCGCTTATAAACTGAGTTTAGGTTATAGGATGAAGCTGCGGACCTGGAATTAGCAGTAAAATGTCGATACGGCGCTGTCCTGTAAATTTGAGAAAAAGTTGTCGGGACGATGGCGCCCGGCGCCACGATCCTCCGAAAAATCCGCGAAACGAAGTGGGATCGGTTCGTCTCTGCACAAGGATTCCAAATCTTCAATCTCAGCCGCGTACCTGCAACCTACACACAGAAAAGTGAAGATGATGGGGGGTTAGGGATTAGGGGTTTGCCTTTAGGTCAAACCCCGATTTTGGAATTAACCAAGAAATGAGCAAGAGCTGTAAATGTAAATGACTGTAATGTAAAACAAGTACTAATACCTTGTTCTAAGGATGTTTGTATCCTTATGTGCGAAGGTTTAGATGTTGTATGTTGTAGTATGTAGCATGTAATAAGTGATCTCCTCTTCAATAGTTGAATCCTTGACTTGAATGCAACACTTAGCCTTGAATGGAGACTTGGAATGATCAATTGCTTGAAGGAATGCTTGAATGCTTGAATGCTTGAGTATAGTTTCCACGCCTTTTCCATCATATCAAATGAGAGAGGAAAATGTAGTTTATATACTTGTCAATTAGGGTTGATAGACTGATTTTCCTGACCTTAGGCCGACCAGGGAAGTATATTTCCAAATTGCAATGAAAAAGACCCGATATCACTTAGAAAACCGGGCCCAAAATAGGACCCAGGGACCAGGGCGCTGGGCGCCCTGGTCCTGAGGGACCAGGGCGCTGGGCGCTCTGGTCCCACCTCCAGGACAACGGGGTGCAAAGGAGGTTCAGGCCAGGGTGCATGAAAAATGCAGTTTTCAGTGTCGTGAGCAAGTTTTGGGGTCTCCATTCAGGTTGCGTGTTGCGTCGCCATCGTGAAGACCGAAATGCAGTCAAAATTGCAAGTGTTGCAATTTTAGGACGCTACATTTAGCCCCCACTTTAGCGGGAGTATGTATGCTCATACTTCCGGTAAAGTACAAGGAAACAACATTGAAAGACTTTCACCACGTCAAGAAGGCAAGACACACCGAGGCCCCAGTGGACTAAGGATCTTACGACTTCGATTGACAAAGTAAAAGGGAAGATCACGAGGGAGAACCATGACTGTCAGTAGTAAGGTTCCCTCACTATGAGTCATGCAAAAGAAATACCAAAAAATTTTCAAGGCAAAGCTAAGTTCGCCAAGAAATTTTCAAGTATCGTGAAGGGATAGTCAAGGTGTATGCCCCCCTATGTTAAAGCGATCGCACACGCCTCAACGGGTGTGATTGTTTTAACGTAGTGATACACATAGGAAATGAGAAAGGAAAGGAGCACATTATCGCAAAGATTTAGCCCCCAAGTATGAGATAAACCTAAGGATAATAAACACAAACACAAAGCACGAGGTGACTTTGCTTTCCTCGAGGTCAGTATGCTGTATGATAAGTCATGTATATATCATATGTATGTATGCATAATTGTTCTTCATTCCCCAATCAAGGAAGGTCACCTAGAAGAAGGGAACACATGTGTCTTTTGAGTCAACATGAGAGAGACCAAAGAGATCTCAATGCTTTGCATCGTCCTCAAGTAGACAACACTAAGGACGACAAATAGAAGAATGAGAATAACATATAGAAGAAGTAACAAAAGAGAGGGGGAGAGAATCTGCCATGCTAATGTAACTAGTCTAGCACGTCATCTACCCCCCGATCTTGCTGATCAATGTTTCGGGAAGGCAGGGAACACGCTAGAGGAGGAACATCCAACATAGCAGATGGAGCTATCACAAGATCCAAACAAGGGCTATGTTCATGTTCCAAGCCACATTGTTCTTGTCTAAGAGCTAGGATAAGTGCTTTAGAAAATTCATTAGATAAATGGTTATCAACATCAACAAGTTCATATTCGCTATCAGAAGCAAGAGGAGTAACATTTTCATCATGAATAACATTTTCATCTATATCATCATCAAGATTTATAAAAATAGGATCTTTAACTCGCACAGGATCAAGACCATCATGCATCTTATGTTTAGGAGATTTAGGCTCAATGTCCGGTTGAGGAGAAAATGGAATAATGCTTGTTGAAGGTGTTTTTGGAGATTGTAAAGTTTGAGAAGCAGCTGCTTGAGCCCTAAGACGACGCTTTCGTCGGCGTTCCCGTGCAGAACGATTACGTCTAGTCTTAGTAGGAAGTGTAGAAGATAGAGGAGGAGGAATGTTCTCATCCTTATCACTTGGGTGTTTAGGTTGTGGTCTCTTAGGCTGGATAATAGGAGAAGAAGAAGGTCTCTTCTCTCTATAAAAGGCAGGAGGAGGAACTGCTCCATATAAAGGAGGAACCTTTGGTTTAGGGAGAAGACCAAGTCCATCATGACGAGGAGGTATAGATCTACTCTTAGAAGATTTATTAGGCATAGACATAGTTACATCCATGGGGACGGGTTGGGCATCTTCTTGGGGAAAGACATTAGTTTTGTCTTTCAAAGGAAGAATTTCCTTCTCAAGAATGATAGGAATGTCAAGTTTAGGTGTTCTAGGTTCACTTAGAGATAGGATCATATCTGTTTTCCACTTTTGATAAGATTTAAAAAGATGATCACTTCGCGAAGGAAGAGATTGGAATTGTTTAGGCCAAAAGTAATCAATAGGAACACTAGAGGTTCTTTCAGCTGGTTTAAAGAGACTATGATTGACAGTAACAACTTCACCATTATGGGGAAATTTCAAACACTTATGAATAGAAGAAGCAATAGCTTTCATGGAAGATAGCCAAGGATAGCCAAGCTTCACACGAAATTGTTCGGAAGAAGGAATAATAGCAAAGTTCACATCAAGAGATTTATTATGGACCTCAATAGGCAATGTAATAGAACCAATTGCAGGAGAAGAAAATGCATCAAATAGTTTCACAATCACATCTGTTTTGTCATAGATCACTTGATTCAATTGCAAAGTAAAAAGAAATTCTTCAGTAATAACATTAACCATGCACGAAGGATCAATAAGCACTCCACGGCAAGGTGTATTTTTGACTTTTGCAACTATGTATAAAGGACCATCACGTGCTCTAATGGTTTCACTAGAATTAAATGTGATGGAAGGTTCTTTAGGGATTTCTTGCTGCTCTACAAAGTTAATCACATTCGGAGTCATAGACACAAGACCATCAGATGAGAAAGAGGAATCATTAGCCTCAATCGCATTAGAGGTATGAGAGGTATGAGAAGGTAATGGATCAGTGAAAATCTGAAGATTTTGGTTAGGAGGAGCTACAGATGTGTTGCCTTTATCATTCACTCCAGAAACAGAGATAGTATTGTTATCAATCAAATCTTGAATTTTACCTTTTAAAGAAAAACATTTTTCAGTATCATGACCAGGCTGACGATGAAAATGACAAAAAGCTTTGTGATCAAAATAAGGTGAAGTAATCTTTGCAGGATCAATTTGTCTTATAGGAGGAAGAGTAAGCACATTTTGTCCCAATAACTTATTCATAATATCATGCAATGATTCATTCAAAGGAGTATACTTTCTTTCTTTCCTGAAAAATTTAGAAATAGGAGGCACACCTGATGCTGCATTCACATTGTTGTTGATGATTTTTTCATTGAATTTGATGGAATCTCTGTTCGGTTTAAACTTCCCAAATGGTTGTTGACTTCTATCACCCTTATCACTCGGAGCCATAGGATGTGATTGTTCCATTTGACTCACAGTCAGTTGATAATTGTGAAGAGTGGCACACAACTGTTGGAAAGAAGTAAACTCAGAAAACAGAAGTTTGTCTCGAATGTCTTTTTGCAAATTAGAAATAAATATTCTTTGAATATCATTATCAGGCACTGGAAAAGAAATTTGAGCATACAAATGCTTATATCTACCAATGAAATCAGTCACTTTTTCTTTAATACCTTGTTTACAATGCATTAAATCAATCAAAGTAACTTTAGGACTTATATTGTTTTGAAATTGTTGAATGAAAGCATTTGCAAGTTGTTCAAAAGAAGTAATAGAATAAGAAGGCAACGAGAAATACCATTGTAGGGCTTTGTCTCTTAATGTTCTAGTGAATAGTTTCGCAAGCAACCTTGGGTCGTAAGCAAAATCAGTACAAATTGTTTGAAAAGTCTTAACATGTGTTAGAGGATCTCCTTTACCATTATAAAGCTCCAGATGCGGGATTTCAACATGTTTAGGAGGGATAGCTCGAACAATGTCAAGAGAAAGTGGGCTCGCAACATCAAATGTAGGCACACTAAACTTAGATTGATTCATAGAGGCAATTTGTTGCTGTAAAGAAGAGACAGTCTGTGCAAGATTGTTAATGGTAGCTTCAGTCGAAGAGTTCATATTAGGTGTGTTAGATTGAGATGGAGGTGTGATGTTATTGAAAGAGGGTAAAGAATAAGGTGGTGGGACCCTATGATAGTCAACCATAGGGGGTGATTGGATAGGAGGAACACTACAAGGAGGAATGGAATGGTTAAATGAATTGCCCCCTTGCATCATGTTCATTTGTGAAGATGTAATAGGAACACTCATTGAAGGAATGTACGAAGAAGTTGGATTGAATGAAGGAAGAGGATTAATTGAAGAAGGAGGATTGCCCCCATGACTAGTGATCACAGGAGGAATGTCTTGTATAGAGGTAGCCATAATGTTTGATGTAAAGGTAGGTATACTAGCAATAGGAGTTGTCAAAGGAATAGAATGATTGACTTGTGTAGGAGGTTGTGTATAACCTAAAGATTCAGCACAACTCTTCATAGGCATCACATTCGAATCCACAATGTGTGCAATACCATGCAAAACATCAATTCCATTCTTATCACTTTGAAGCATGCATTTTAAACCCTCAATTAAAGGAAGAGCTTGACTATCGGGATACTCATGAGACATCCATTGGTGAAAATCGTCAAATTGGTTATCCAATTTGGAAAGTTGTTCAACGGAAACTTCATGGAGAGCTTCTTCATCATTCGGAGGATTAGAGGAATTACCCATGTCCTCGTTAAAAAGGCTACTCAAATTAGGTTCCATCTCCTCGGTAGTTAAACCTCGGAAAGACTTAATTCGACGGCTTCGTCTAACGGGAATAGTATAAGTAGGGCTTATTGTTGTAAAACTCATGCACTAGAGAGAGAGAAAAGATTTTGAATTTAGAGGTAGCAATTTTCAGTAAAAACAGCCAATCTTTCAGATTTAAGCTGTTAAATGCAATCACAACAGTCTCCCGAAATTTCGGAAAAAATGTTCGGGACCGTGGCGCTCGGAGTGCAACACGGTCCTTGCAACTTTTTTCGAAATTTGCAGGGATGAAAGGTATGATGATTTTAGAGCTAATCTGAAAAAATTGAGTGATTTTATGATCTATAGATAGGCCAAATTAAAGTTGCAATCTCAAAATTGAACCCTATCAAGATTGTCGAAAAATGCAAAATTTGAATTTTGAAAAAGAGAGGGAAACTGAAATTTTGAATTTTATGATTTTAGAGGGAATGTCAAGAGCAGTACAAATTTTGAATTTTGAAAATTGACTCAATTTCACGCAAAATTCAATTTTGAAAGCGGAAATCAAAGTTGTTGTAATTAAGCACTTAATTTCAAAAGTCACAAATTGCAAGAATTTGAATAAAGCACTGAAATTTCGAATGAATGCAAACACACTTTTCAGATTTAAGACAGTAAGAGCACAATTTTGACACAAAATTTCAATTTCAACAATTTTTGAATGATTAGGAGCCTTAAACCAAACAATCACAAGACCAACTTTGACTGTAATTTTGAAGGTGTTATAATTGACAAAATCAGCCAAAATTCTGGATTTTAGCAGGAAAATACAGCAAGATCTCGCTCCCGAAATTTTGAAAAAAATGTCGGGGACGATGGCGCTCGGAGTGCAACACGGTCCTCGCAACTTTTTTCCAAATTTTCAGGGATGAAAGATATTGTGATTTTATTGCAGAATCCAAAGTTACAGCTGATTTGGAGATGTTTTGATCGGTCAAATTGTCAGACAAAGGTTGAATTAAGAGGGTTTCAAAAATTAGGGTTTTGACATTTAACCACTTAATTTTCAAAATTAAAGTACAGATATGAATTGATAATTTATAATAAAAAAGCAGATCTGAAGCAAGCATTAATAATTAAACATTTCGCAAGTTCAATGTTCAAAAAGAAAATTTAGGGTTTTTATGCAATCACCTCTAAAATTTTGCAAAAGATCAAACATGGAAATGTAATCAAGGAATCCAATTTTCAGACCTAAGCATGAAAAATCAGAAAGGATGTTCACGTCGGGTTCACCAAAATGTAAAGCGGAAAATCGCTGTCGAACCCTAGTTGGTCTCCCCTCTTCCAACTCCGAGGAGAGAGAAGGGAGGTTCGCTAGGATTCGATGGGTTTTCACTTAGGGGGAAGACTTTACATTCAAAAGAGGGGTGGAAACTCATAAGATCCAATCCCACACAATGTAAGATTGGATGCTAAATGAATTTCAAGGGTTTGGAAAGCAAAGCTACCCTCTTTTGTAAAGAATGTTGATTAAGGAAATTAAGCCAAGAATACATAGAAAGTCATAAAGATTCACTTATAAACTGAGTTTAGGTTATAGGATGAAGCTGCGGACCTGGAATTAGCAGTAAAATGTCGATACGGCGCTGTCCTACAAATTTGAGAAAAAGTTGTCGGGACGATGGCGCCCGGCGCCACGGTCCTCCGAAAAATCCGCGAAACGAAGTGGGATCGGTTCATCTCTGCACAAGGATTCCAAATCTTCAATCTCAGCCGCATACCTGCAACCTATACACAGAAAAGCGAAGACGATGGGGGGTTAGGGATTAGGGGTTTGCCTTTAGGTCAAACCCCGATTTCGGAATTAACCAAGAAATGAGCAAGAGCTGTAAATGTAAATGACTGTAATGTAAAACAAGTACTAATACCTTGTTCTAAGGATGTTTGTATCCTTATGTGCGAAGGTTTAGATGTTGTATGTTGTAGTATGTAGCATGTAATAAGTGATCTCCTCTTCAATAGTTGAATCCTTGACTTGAATGCAACACTTAGCCTTGAATGGAGACTTGGAATGATCAATTGCTTGAAGGAATGCTTGAATGCTTGAATGCTTGAGTATAGTTTCCATGCCTTTTCCATCATATCGAATGAGAGAGGAAAATGTAGTTTATATACTTGTCAATTAGGGCTGATAGACTGATTTTCCCGACCTTAGGCCGACCAGGGAAGTATATTTCCAAATTGCAATCAAAAAGACCCGATATCACTTAGAAAACCGGGCCCAAAATAGGACCCAGGGACCAGGGCGCTGGGTGCCATGGTCCTGGAGGACCAGCGCGCTGGACGCCTTGGTCCTGAGGGACCAGGGCGCTGGGCGCTCTGGTCCCACCTCCGGGACAGCGGGGTGCAAAGGAGGTTCAGGCCAGGGTGCATGAAAAATGCAGTTTTCAGTGTCGTGAGCAAGTTTTGGGGTCTCCATTCAGGTTGCGTGTTGCGTCGCCATCGTGAAGACCGAAATGCAGTCGAAATTGCAAGTGTCGCAATTTTAGGACGCTACAACTTTCACTGTTGATTATCGGATTTGAATTTGTGGTTAAGTTGAGTTAAGATTTTGAGAAAACTGATTTACCACCCCCCCCCTCTCAGTTTTTTGCATTGTTGCCAATAGATTCCCACCATGGTTTTTCCCTTAGCCGGGTTTTCCACGTCAAAAATCTTGGTGTTATGTGTGTTATTAATGTGGTGTTGATGATGGTATGATGAAAAAATAAGGATCTGGTCAACTACTGAGAGGGGGGGGTGAATCAGTAGATAGAAAATTGATATAAACTTTCAACAATCTCAGAATCAACCTCTCAAAGCAAACTCTAAACTGACAAATCAAACCATTGAACTATAAATGCAATATCACTGTCAAGTTTAACCGGTTGACTGTCATGAAAGATTAATACTAAACAACTTGAAACTCACAAACATCCAAATACTTTATAGACATAAGTAAAACCTCATTTCATATTATTGTCGGTTAACATAACATATCAAAGTGGATTAGGCAGTTAAGCAATTCAACCATAGTAAACATAACCACAAAAACATTCACCACTTGACACAATATTTTTAACGTGGAAACCCAAATGGGGAAATCCACGGTGGGGATGAATACCCACAAGTATTTTGAACTCTTCTGAAGTTTGCCCTATTAGGAGCCAAGCCTGTTAAAGCTTTACAAAAAGTCATGTTAAGAATAAATAGGTCAGTAACACAACAAAAACCTAATTCTCTCATAGAGATTACAAACAAGTCGGTTCAAGTATGACCATTGGATTACATGATAATCTTTGCACATCATTCAAGATAGCCTCGATCGCTCCTTGATCACCACTTCATTGAACTCAGTAACTCATCACACGGTTTGAATTACATGCAATATACTTTCTCATTCCCAAGATAAAAACCATTACCTCAATGCACCAAAACCACTTTGAAACTCTTCTCATACAATATGCATATATGTCATAATCATTACTGCTCATCATCAGATCATAAGCCAATATAACAAACTTAATCGGTTAGGGTTTATCATATCAATAGGTAGGGTTTACCGGTTCAACTCTCCAATACTTAGCAATACCAGTTCACTCCACAAACTCACCCACTAGTTACAGTTCCCTTAACTATCTCGTCCTACCGGTTACAGAACAACTTTGTAACAACATCATTATCGGTTACAATTGACATCAATGAAAACACAACATTTCATTAATCTAATCTTTGTGCAAATGCCAACAATCTCCCCCTTTGGCATTGATGACAATACAAATATCAATACCATTGATTGCTATGATTGTGAATAGGAATCTTAGTTTACATTTTACCATGTAATCTCCTTGTCTTCAGCTGGTAACTAGCTATAGACCTTCTATCTGTCAATCATACAATTCTTCTCCCCATAATCACATAGTTCTTCTCCCCCTTTGACAACAATGCCTAAGTGAAAGTAAAACATGCAATGTCAAACTTCATTGTTAAGCATCATCAACCTGCAACTTGATGCTCCCGTTGTGGAATAACTCCACTCTACACCAATCCTACTGTAAAATTCTGCAAGTAGCTCTAGGACTGATGTACTCTACATCATGCTCAATTGACCTCATGGAGGGGTACAACCCCTAGCCGACTTCTAAGATACTCAAAAGTAGTCTTATGCAGAGGTTTAGTAAAGATATCTGCAAGCTTCTCCTTGGTAGAAACATGCTCCAATATCACATCTTTACTCTGCACTTTTTCCCTTAAGAAATAATACTTCAATTCAATATGCTTGGTTCATGCATGCAAAATAGGATTCTTGGAAATATTTATGCCACTGGTATTCTCACATAAGATCTTTACAGGTTCTGTAAACTTCATCTTGAAACCTTCCAGAATGTGCCTCATCCAAATAGCCTAGGTACAATTTATATAAGCTGCAACATAGTCAGCTTCAACAATAGACTGTGATATACAACTCTGCTTCTTGCTACTCCATGAAACAAGTCTTCCTCCAAGAAAGAATTCTCCACCGGTTGTGCTTTTCCTATCATCAACATTACCTGCCCAGACTGCATCTGTATACACCTTCAAATTAAAGTTACTTGCATATGGATACCATAATCCATAGTCAATAGTGCCTTTCAAATATCTGAATATCCTCTTGGTTTCTATCAAATGTGTTTCCTTAGGATTCTTATTTCATGTGAGAGTGGCAAGGGTTTGGATGTCTGCTCTTGGACTATTCTGGATATATCTGTAGAATTGCCATATAATAACCTTTATGGAAGGCCCCTGATTCCTTGAGCTTCAAATAACTTTTTCAATTGCAATAACATGATCAAAGATAATATACACCACATGATCACATAGGAAATTATAGATATTGTGATTTGCAGTAACCATGTCTATGCTGCCCAAGTGTAGGATCACTTCTCTTCTTGTTCTTGTTATATTTTTAATTGATTGAACAAAGATAAAAAACAATTATTTGAAAAGAGGTAAAAATTTATTAAATATAAAAAAATTGAAAAAAAAATGATCAACTGTCCAACAAAGAACTACTTTCTTAATACAAAATTGATAAAACTTAAATTTGACATTGGGACATGGTCTGCTTAGACAATGCAGATGGTGCTTTATAAGTTAGTTTTATGAGTTTTTTTTTAAAATAAAATATATTTATAATTTATGTTGTTATTTTGGTTAGTTGTATGAGTATTTTATTATTTTTTATAAAATTTATTTTAGATTTATATTATTATTTTAGTTTGGTGTTTATTTATAATAGTTTTAACAATAAAAAATATATTTTGAGTTTATGTTGATTTATTATTAAACATAAATTTTTATGATTTGTAAAAATCGTTTTTAGTAGTTATTTTTTAATTTAATTTATAATTATCAATTAATCAATCAAGCATCTTCCACCATAATAGTGACAACTCTACAACATCATTAATGTGTTTACAGTAAAAAGTGGCAAGTTCCTAATGTCAGAGTCAACTTTAGACCCAAATTTACACCTCAAGGGAACTCATTGGCGATGACCATGCTGACATATCTGTTTTGAGAATTAGAGGCTTCATAATTTGCACACCAATGATAGAGAGAGTTCATCTTCTTTTCTTGTATTAGATTATTATTAGTCTTTTAAATTATGACTATTCATTAAGCTTGTGTTTCCAAATTAGTCTACTTATACTAAACAATAACAACATATTTGAATTAAGTGTTGGTTCCATATCAATCATTAGTGTACAAACACACAAATTTTTATATAGGTCATGTAATTCCATAATATTAAGTTCACGGACACAATGATATGCTTGGTATCACTTTACATAGGGTGACTAACTCATACATACATCACAAGCACACCAATGACTAACTTATATACACATTATAGGTACAACAATTATTATCTCATATGCACATCTCAAGTAAAATAACAACTACCTCAAGTATATGTCACATGTATCCCATGTAAATAATCCACACATGCATCACATGTTAACATAAATATCAACTAGCATAACGAGAAAGGATGCAACCTTCAGTATGCATTCATCCCACTACCTAGTTCACTAATAAATGTTGGTGCATCTCATACTACATCATAGGTCCCATCTTTTTTCCAATCCATTGCCATATATGATGACAATCATTTCATACTATTTGATATTGTTATTAGCAATGACACCAATATAATAATGTGTACTATAACTAAGGCCAACAATAAGATTTTTCATAGCCCATTATATATCTAGGTCATCAAACCATTGTATTAGTTGCAGAGTCAAGATGTCTTATAGTTATATCATAGACTCAAGGATAGCACTTATATTATCACTCACATAGATTGAATTAATAATGAAAGGTTTAAAATCCTAATGTAGTCACATAAATTTGTCCACTTAATTAAATGAATAAATACTATTTATTTGATTATTCAACCATCAGTCACCAGTTAATTAAATTAAAATTTAATTAATTCATCCTCAACCTCTTCTTCTATTAACTAAATAAATTATCCAATTTATTTAAATTAATTCATTAAATCACACCTCTAAATCAATTAAATGAATAAATCATATTTATTTAATTTAATCCCCTTTCCTCTTTTAAATAAATAATTAAAACATTTATTTAAATCATTAAATCCCCCCCACTTGCATTCTCCTACAAATGCAAGTTGCAACCATAATTGAAAGAAATTAATTTTATTTTTATTTCAATTCTATTTTCCCTCACCCACCAAACCCACTTGCAATCCTAAATCCCCTTCTAGACCCTTCTAACCACTTTCTAATCATTCCTAATTAGCCTAATCCATCTCCTAAATATTGTCACATTCCTAAGCAACTTGAAGTCACTTCTCAAAGCCTTCAAAATCTTTGAAAAACATTTAATGCTTTATGTGTTCAACAAGCTAGCCTCTAAAGTCTTCCAAACCACTAATGGCTCTTACATGATCATTAATGGCTCTTACATAACCATTTATGGTTAAATCCACTTGCCACCATGGTTAGAGACTTTACCTCTAACTCAACCCTCATTTAACCCATGGGTGTCTTCAAGCATTTATTGCTTTGACCATGGTTATCCTCACTAACTCTTGCACAAGAGTTTATCCATTGGATAAAGAAATTATTTATGGGATAATGGCTTTATCCTTTCAACACATTAACCTTACCTCCCAAGTTAACCCTCAAGTCATGTCAAGCATTTAATTCTTATTCCCTCTCCTCTCAACCCATCTCATGTTGACATTTGTCAGCCTGGGATTGGATTGAAAGCCCTCACATGGATCATAAACCCCTCAATCCTGACCCTTGATGAGATTGCTCAATCTCAACCCTCCATTGTTCTATTTTACCTATAAATAGAGCTCACATTCCTCATTTTCAAATCCTCAAGCCTCAAGCATTCTCAAGCATATAGCATCTAGTCATAATCCTGAAATCTTGTATGCATCTAACTTATAGTGAATTTTAGAGAGCATTCTAGCATACTCACATTGTCTTTTTGCTAAAATTAATCTTAGTTAATTACATAATATCTCATATTTAGTTTGTTTTATACTGGCATTGCATAGTTTAAAGCATTTTCAATCTTGAATCTCCATAAGACATCCATAGTGTAAAAAGTTGCTGAGAGCTACACTCATTTGGAACTTGGAGAGGAGAGGAACAAGCAAAGATAAGATACAAGCATGGTGGGGGGCATTTGGAGATGTCTTGTTGCATTTCTTAGTTTCATTAAGCTTTATGTTTTGTGTGTAGTGTCTCTCTTGATATGCTTGCTTAGGATAGTTTTTTATTTGTGATTTCTAACACTAACACTTGATTTGTTGCTTGTGTGTTTTGTATTTGTCTTGACAATATCCTAACAATCCTTTTTGCAGAGCATCATTTTGTGAACCCTGTTGACATTCTACACTTTAATGAGAAATGATGGTGTTGTCATTGATGGCAACCTATTGGCAACCTTCTGACAACCACCCGGCATTCATTTGGTAAAGACACCGGTAGGCACCGACACTGATAGACACTTCACTAACAACATAAACAGTGCATATTGGCACTCCATCTGACAGGAAAAAAATTTGTTTATTGTATTTAATTATAATTATCTTTTGTAAAGCTGACATGGGATATTGTAATAGACTCATATATGTATGAGATCTTGTAAATTATTTAGATATGATATATGGTATAGGAATGAGCGAATAAGAAGGAAAATATATGCAAATGCATAGGGCAGATTTTGTATAAGGTTTATGGTTATAGTATGATCTTAAACTGGTACTGAACCTGACATAGTTGATGCTAATTTGAAGCAATACATTGTATTGGATTCTGTTGGTGTAAATAAATATTCATTTTGGATATTATTACACTTACTTAAGTTAACTTAGGATAATGCATCTCTTCATAGTTTGGATTTGAGACACTTAGGGAAGTGTGCACATAGGGATAGAGCTTGTAGGAGAAATTCCACCTTTTGTGGTCTTATTTTGTTGTTACACTCCACACTCGGTGGATCATCCACCTCTTGTGGAATATTATATTATTTCTCCTACCTACCCCTAGTATTTCTTACCTACCCTTGTTTCTCATTGAGCCACATGTCATATTTGTGTGCTCATACATCCATATGGCCTTGCCTATATAAGCAGGCCTATATTCATTGTATTGGTTAATCCAGTTGATCATTTTGCATATTGATGAGAATACAGTTTGTTCTTGTCATTCTATTGTCTCTTTTATGCTTTTCATTGTGCCCTTGAACTTGGCAAAATCCTACATGGTATCAGAGCTATTGGGGCTTCATTGATTGGTTTTTGGAGACATCGTGGAAGGCTTCTATTTTTAGATTTGGGGATCTTCATTTTTTGGGGACGTCATACAGCGATTTGGACATCACTGTTGAATCCGGGAGGCCGTTTCCATAAATTTTGACTATAAAGTCGACCTATTTTGGTGAGAAATTTTTTTTCCCCATTTTGGCTATTATCGTATGGATTTCGAAATTTAAAAAAAAAAATTAAAATTTATTTTTCAAAAAAAAAATTCAAAAATCTGAAAAATAGCATTCAAAAATTAAAAAAAAAGTTTTTTTGCATTTTTGGGGGGTCCGCAGACCCCCCGCCCCGGTGCCCTTTCATACCTGCATTGCTGCAGGTTCACGTGGCCATCGTACCGCATAGCGGGCGCTACAAACAGTACCGCCACCGTCGATCTCCTCCGTGCCGCCAGTCTGTCCGCCGGCCAGGCCACGCCGCTGGTCAACGTCCCGCTGACGACACCTTACTCCCCGCCACACAGAGCCCCTCGCCCCACCGCCGCCATGCCCCACCGCCGCTGCTGCTGTGTCTCCGCCGGCCGCCTCGGCTCCCGGCCCGCCGCTGACCTCCTCAGCTCCGGTCGCTCCCTCCTCTCCGGTGACCACTAAAACAGGCAGCCTCACGTCCACCATGTGGCAGGCAGCCACTGGCCCATGGAAAAAACTGTACACCTGCATAGTGCCACGTCAAATCCGTACGCCCTATCAATCGTACTGCACAGCCACCTACCCAGTTAGCAGTTCGTACAGTACGGACGCCCAGTCAGTAGAGAGGTGAAGTTTTCGTGATGGTCATATGGCCGTCAAATTTAACATAGTGAATTGCTGACATCAGTGCCACATCAGCAGCCTTTTGAAATTTTTTTGACCCCTCTCCATTGAGCTTTTCAGTTTTGCAATCCAACTTTGAAAGGCCATATTTTGCTCATTTTTGCTCCTTTTTTGGTGCAATTTTTTTTAAAATGGGCTAAAATTTGATGATCTTCATAGTGGTGTGGTTATTTTCTGATTTTGGTGCACAGTTTTTTCGGAATTTTCTGATTCTCTCAGCTATACCTGTCCAATCCTCAATTCTGCAACTTCAAAGGCCTCGTTTGAGCTCATACGACCTCCTTTTCAGGTGCCATTTTTTTTGAAAGTGCATGTTTTTTCGTCTACTTTCATAATCTATGATCAGATTTTAGAGATTTTGAGTAGAAATTGTACTTTCATATATTGGTCTTATTTGCCCTATTAGGTACTTGTAAATTGCTTGGATCTTAGTTAGATCTCTTGCATTATCAGTTTGAGTCTCTTTTGGCCTTATTGAGGTAGTTGTAAAATTGTAAATCCACTTTGTCATTTTTTGCAAGTGGCCCATTGTATATGCACTACTTATAAAGTGCCAAAATCATCACTTTTGGAGGGGTTCTTTGATTGAGTGAATTTGGGGGGGTGTTTTGTGTGATTGTGCCTCTCTTTGTGCTCTTTCCATTTTTGTTGCAATGAGTCCTAATAAATTTCCACCTTTAACTCCACATAATTATGCATCATGGAAAATTAAAGTATGGAGTAAATTAATGGAAAAGGGTCTCACACACTACATAGATGGAACAATAACAGCACCACCTGATCCTAAGGCTGATCCAAATGCTCAATTAGAATGGCTCACAAAGAATTTCATGGCTCTTGGAACCTTGCGCAAGTATGTATCAGATGACCTCATTTTTCACATTGAGAAGTGTAAAACAATCAAAGAGGCTTGGGATATGTTTCAGAAATTGTATGGTCAAGTTGATGAAATCAGAGGCTATTAGATTGACAATGAGCTCACCAACTTGGATCCTGAGAGTTTTGATACAATCCAAGATTATGTCACCAAAGCAAATGAGCTAAGAGCAAAGCTTAAGGATTGTGGAATTGACAAAAAGGATGCTCAATTGATATTCAACTTGTTAAACAAGCTTGCACCAGAATATGCAGCATTTGTGTCTAGCTTCCAAACTCATCATTTGACAGTGGGGAGTTCCTATGTTATGCCTTCATTTGATGCTTTCACATAAATGTTAATATTGGAACAATCTAAGTTGTTGAACATGGGGTTTCTCAAGTCTTCAAAGTCCAAGGCTTTGGTGGCTAATCAAGGGAATCAAGGAAGTCAAGGCAAAGATTCCAACAAGAAGAAGAAGCACTCTAAGTCTAAGCCACACCAGAAAAAAGGACAATCATCCTCTCCATCCCAAGGCGATTTTTCATCCTCTTCCAAGAAGGGGACACCACCTAAGAAGGATAAACCAACTTGTGCATATTGCAAGAAGTATGGTCATGATGAGCATCGATGCCACGCAAAGCAAGTTGATGAGTTAACCAATCTTCTTAAGAAAAACAACATCAACTTGCCATCTGCCTACACAAAGAAGGATTCATCTCCTTCTTCTTCCTCACAGTCTAAGGGAAAAGGGAAAGCATTTGTGGCTACAACAGGTTCTTCACAGCAATGGATACTTGACTCGGGTGCCTCATATCACATGGGTTCTACAAAGGAGCAGTTTTCTTCATTGGAGCCATCTAAGGTACCTCACATTTACATAGGTGATGATACACAAGTAGAGGTTGAAGGGAAAGGTTCAGTTGACATGGATGATGGAACATTTGAGAATGTTCTCTATGTTCCTAACTTGTCTACCAACCTTCTCTCCATCTACCAAATCACTCACTATGGGAATGGGAAAAAGGTTGAGTTTACACCAGAATCAGTTGTGGTAAAGGAACTTGATGATGATGCCTTGGTAGCAGTGGGACAAGTCAATGACAACTCAAGGCTTTATTCATACTCCCATTTTGTGCCAAGTTCACCTTCTAGGGCCTTGCTTACTCATTCAAATTTATAAAGTAAGCTATGGCATGAGTGGTTTGGTCACCTCAACTACCACTATCTTCAGCAGTTCAGCACTAAAGACATGGTCACAGGTCTACCTTGAATCAGTTTTTCAGAGGGTGTATGTTTAAGTTGTTCCATGGGCAAGCATCCCGAAGAGAAGTTTGATAAAGGGAAAGCTTGGAGAGCTTTGGAAGTTCTTCAACTTGTTCACAATGATGTAGCAGGTCCATTTCCAGCACCTTCATTTAGTAAGGCCCGCTATGTTCTCACCTTCATTGATGACTACTCCCGCTTCACTTGAGTCTACTTTCTCATTCATAAGAGTGAAGTATTTGATAGATTTCAGGACTTCAAGACTCGTGTGGAGAAGCAATCAGGGAAAGTGGTCAAGATTCTTTGCACAGATAATGGAAGGGAATATGTGAACAAAAGACTTGAGGATTTTTGTACATTTGAGGGAATTGATCTTCAGCATTCTGTAGCATACACTCCACAGCAGAACGGGGTTGCAGAATGCAAGAATAGAACTCTCAAAGAAATGGCTAGTTGTATGATACATGCACATTCTCTTGATCCCGCCTTTTGGGCAGAGGCAATCAGTTGTGCCACACACATCTAGAATCGGGTTCCTCACAAAGCTTTGCAAGGTATTACTCCTTTTGAAGATTGGGTTGGTAGGAAACCGATTGTGAGACATTTCAGAGTCTTTGGGTGTCCAGCATGGGCTCACATACCTCCGCAGAAACGCAAGGCATTGGAACCTCAGAGTCGACCTTGCATATTTGTTGGATATCCTGAGGGTGTTAAGGCATACAGATTGATGGATCCAGAGACACATGAGGTGTTCATTGAGCTAATTGTAAGCCTGCCCCGACTCCCTTTCTTTCAAGAGTCAAGCTTGAGGCTCAGTGTTCTTCTCCACCAGTTCATGCCACTTTGTATCGTCAGCTTGTGGGTATTCTCATCTACTTGACTCATACACGCCCTGATATTTCATTTGCAGTTGGCATGGTTTCCTGCTTCATGCAGGAACCACATGAGCTTCATTGGAAAGTCGCCAAATGCATCCTTCATTACATCCAGGGTACACATCACTATGGGATTCACTATGCAGTAGGTACAGGACTTCACTTGGTTGGTTACACAGACTCCGATTGGGCTGGCGATCTAGTTGATCATAAGTCTACTTCTGGTTACAGTTTTCACCTTGGTTTGGGCCCCATTTGTTGGCAGAGCAAGAAGCAACATGCTATTGCTCTCTCTTCGACTGAGGCTGAGTATCAAGGTGTTGTTAACGCAGCGACTGAGACCATTTGGCTCCAACAGATTCTCATAGAGTTTGGATTCACCACTCCACGGCCGACAGTTCTACATTGCGACAATCAGAGTGCTATTGCAATCTCGAAGAACCCGGTCCAGCACTAGTGGACCAAACACATCAAGATTCATATGCACTATATCCGAGAGCTCATCTAGGAGCAGGTCATTGATTTGTAGTATTGTCCTACAACAGAGTAGGTTGCTGACATATTCACCAAACCTTTCACCAAGAGTAAGTTCCAGCAGTTGCAAGCTCTCTTGGGGGTGCGGGATGTGTCATTAGGGGGGTTAAGCTGACTTCTCCTTCCTCTCTTATGGGGGGGACTTTTTCCTCTTTGAGGTTTTGTCCTTCTTCTTTGAGAGTCTTTTGTACATTCATCTCTCTTTTGGGGGGAGTTTTTTCCCACTGGGTTTTCTCCCTTTCTCCGTTTGTGAGAGATTGCATTGCATAGTTTTGCTTGCATTTGCATATTGTACATGGGTACCTGTCATGACCTAGTAGCCAGGACCCATCTTGCATTGTTGACTTGAGCCTTCATTCCCCTAAGTTGTACTTAAGGGGGGGTGTTGGTGTAAATAAATATTCATTTTGGATATTATTACACTTACTTAAGTTAACTTAGGATAATGCATCTCTTTGTAGTTTGGATTTGAGACACTTAGGGAAGTGTGCACATAGGGATAGAGCTTGTAGGAGAAATTCCACCTTTTGTGGTCTTATTTTGCTGTTACACTCCACATTCGGTGGGTCATCCACCTCTTGTGGAATATTATATTATTTCTCCTACCTACCCCTAGTATTTCTTACCTACCCTTGTTTCTCATTGAGCCACATGTCATATTTGTGTGCTCATACATCCATATGGCCTTGCCTATATAAGCAGGCCTATATTCATTATATTGGTTAATCCAGTTGATCATTTTGCATATTGATGAGAATACAGTTTGTTCTTGTCATTCTATTGTCTCTTTTATGCTTTTCATTATGCCCTTGATCTTGGCAAAATCCTACAGATTCTCATAATCCATTTTGTAAGTTAGTGATACTTCTATTTTGTAGATTGAGCAGTGAGCTCTAGGCAGTTGGCTTTCCTGCATGTGCAGGCCCCTTATTGTAAGTAATATTTATTAATTGGCCAGTGAGTGAATATTGTGGGTCACAAATCCCACCGAGGTTTTTCCCACATTAGGTTTCCTCGTTAAACATCTTGTGTTATGGTGTGTTTTCTATGCTGTCATTATTGTTTTTGTTTGCTATATTAATTATTATTTACCGATACACTATTTTGGAATGCAAAATACTTAATAAGGTTAAAGAATTTGTTAACTAGTTAGATACTGATTCACCCCCCCCCCCTCTCAGTATCTTTGGGACTATCATTAATCCTAACAATTGGTATTAGAGCCTGGTCCTCTATTTTCAAAAGCCTAACAACTTGAGAAAGATTATGACACCGATACAGATGGAGAACTTAAGAAAGCAATTGGAAGAAGCTCTTGTAGACTTTGATTCAGAGAAGTTGAAGAATATCAAACTTGAAGACGATCTAAGGACTGCACAGGAATTCATTCAAGGACTTCAAGAGAATTTTACTATTTCTATAAATAAAAGAAAAGAACTTCATGAGAAGATGCAAAATGATAATGATGAAAAGGAAATTCTTAATGAGCTTGTAAACAAATTGAGGCAAGAAAACATGACTATGAGGAATGAAATGCAAGATATGACAATGAGATTTTGTAAAGACATTGAAGACAGAAAGAAGAATGAAGATGACTTGACTAGGAGACTCAATAATGCTGGAAATGAAAATCTAAGACTCAATCATGAAAATGATATGTTGAAAAGACAGATTTGATTCACATGCAACATGATAAAACTGAACTTATGAGACAAATGGGAATTCTAGAAAATGAGTTGGCTACTGCAAATCAACACAAAGAGAAATTCAAGCAAAGTTCAGAAGAACTTGATGATATTCTGAAAAGTCAGAAACCTAATGGAGATACTAATGGACTTGGATTTGAAGTTGGTGAAAGTTCTGGTACTGCAAACAATCATGATCATAGTAAACCGGTAAGACAACCTAATGCTTACAAATTTAATGGAAAATGCTTTAACTATAACAAGTATGGTTATAGAGAAAATCACTGTAGATCTAGAAACAATCAAAACACTAATGCTCCCACCGGTCAATGTTCCAAATGCAACAAAGTTGGTCATAATTCAGAAAACCGTAGAATGAATGTGAGATGTTATGTTTGTGGAAGATTTGGGCACTTATCTAATCAATGCAGAATACAAACTGGCATAGGATATGGAAAGGCTATTCAGAAGAATAATGTGACTTGTTATGCTTGTAACAAGATTGGACATATTGCAAACTTTTGTAGAAGTAAGACTGCACTGGCAAATAATAAAGGACCCAGTTTGAAAGGCAAAGAGAAGGTAGATGAGGTAAAGCAATAATTTTCAAAACAATGGATTAGAAAGACAGATCAGAATGTTGATGAGACTATTCCTTGACCGGTAGAACAGAGTATTACTCCACCGGCAGGAGATTCTTCATCCAACTGAGAAGTAACCCTTTGGGGGTATTGCTGCAAGCTAAATATCATGTAGATTACCCTCGGTAGATGGTGAGAAGATAGATTTCTTCTTTATCGGCAGATAAGTTAAGTTTCACTTAACCGGTGAGCATTTATTACGGTTGTTGAAAGAAACTTCATTATAAATCATCGGTTTTCCCTCTTTTTTGATTCACCGAGCATTCAAACTAGTAGATAGCATGAAAATCTGAGTGAAGGCATTCAAGGTGAAGAAGTGAAGCGATCTCTTTCAAGCACTCAAACATTATCAGGCAGATTAAGGTATTTTTCAAATGGCTTCCTCTTTTGCTCCCAAATTTATTGCAAACCCTACTGTTGTGGAAATTGTAAAACGCCCTAGGCCCTTTTTCAAAATTATTTCTGAGATAGCTAAGCAAGATGATTCCATAGGCACATTTTCAAAAATTCCTAAAGGTGTAGCTTATACTGAAGACCCTAGGATTTATATTCACTGCAATATTGAAGAATTAGGTTTTGTGGAAGTATTAAAGATGTTTAAAACTGTAATTTGTGATGAAAATGGAAATGTCAAACCCGAGCACAAGACTATTGAGACCTTAGGTTTTGTAGAAATCTTGAACATCCCTGAATTTCTGGAGGAAGTAGTGAGAATTGTCCTAAGTAGGGCACATGGAGAATTTCTTTGGTTAGATTCAGTCTGCAAATTCACCCGGCAAGCAATTAGGGCAGTGACACGTTTACCCTCAATCGGCAGCAGACCAGATAAAACAAAGAAGGTACCTAACAACACAGTCATGACCTTAACCGGAGCAACATCTGATAGTAGATCTTTGAGAGTAAATGACATCAAGGCTATCAATGTGAGATTTATAAGTATGATTTTAGGTTACAAGACTACACATGCAAACATACTTAATTTAGTTTCCAGTCTTTGCATTAAAAGTGCTTATGATATGGTAAATAATGGTGCGAAAATAGATGTATGTGAATGGCTGAAGGATGAACTAGTAGATAACTTGAAAAAGGTAAAAGGTGATAAGAAAGGGACATTTTGTTTTGGTAATCTTTTGGTATGCCTTATGTTGTATTTCTCAAAAGAAATCCCTAGTATTGGACAGAAAGATTTTGGATATGACATACGGGTAGGTAAACAATTGCAGGAAGCCTTCACCGGCATGGGTACTGCTAGGGAAAACAATATAAATGAGTATTTCAAAGCTTTCCAAACCAAAATGAAAACCAGAGAGAGACTACGATAGAGTATAGTAGATAAATATGAAAAGGAAATTTGTTTTGTGATTAAGAAAGATGAAATATGGATGGAAGCAATTCTTCCTAGAACTGTATGGGTAACTGAAATGGGGTATGAGGCTGATGTGAATATTATTGAGACTTATGCTAAAGCCCTGTTAGAAACACCTACAGAACCAGTAGAAAAAGTCTTTGGTAGTGAAGAAACAATTGAGAGTGGTGTACAAACAATGAAACAAAGAAAGAAAAGAGAAAAGTATATAAGGAATGCATCAAAACAGGTAAAGAAAATAAAAGAAAATGTTTTGAACATTACTGGAATAAAGGAAAGTGAACTGGAAGGATTGCAACCGGAGGAACATATTTCACGAGCTGGTACATCATCTGATAATGAAATACCTGCTGAATTTAAGAGAGTTTATAGGAAGAGAAAACCTTCATTGGTACCCTCTCCTCCACCCAAGAAAACAAGAACTTTGAGAAAGAAGCAACAAGTGGTAAGACAACCGGCAAAGAAGTTAACACCCAAGAAGAAACAAAAACAAGTGATACCACCTTTGGATAATTTACTGAATGAAATCACTGATGACGGTAATTTGGCAAATGTGAGCAAGTTGTATAACACATTCACTGATTCAGAAAAGAAAGTGTTGAAAACAATATTATTCTACATCTGGACATATAAAAGAAAGTGTTAATTGAAGTTGTAGATGACCTACCAAATGATCTATATGGAAGGTTAGATGCAAAGAGGATTGCAGTAATGGAGTTGGATAAGAAACTTAAGGTTGAAAAACTTCTAGCTATACATCCAGTTAACTCGAAAGAGGAGATTGATGAATTAATTTGTGAAGCTAACTGATCAGTTTTTGCTAGTGGTCACTGACAAGTAAGCTTAATGACTGGTAGAGTTAATAAAATTGTAGAGGAAACGGCTGATAAACGGGATATATTTTTTGTAGAAAAGGAAAAATAGGAAGAATTGAACAGACCTAAGAAAACATTCAAAGTTTATCAGAAGGACAAGGACAAAGGGAAAGGTAAAGTTAGTGGAATACCAAACATCAAAATAACTGACAACTTACCACCACCCTTGGATACTACATCGATACATACTGATACTACACCGGCTACTGAAAATGTAGATCATGTAAAGGATTCTTTAGGTCAGTTAGACACATTGTCTAAATTTATTGTTGGAAATGTAATAACAGTTGATAAAGTAAATGAGGATACATTCAAAGAGAAAATGGAAAAAGAAAAGGAATAATTCTTTGAGGACACAATAAAGAAGTACACTGAACATATTAACACACTTTTACCGGCATTGGATACAACAATTTTAGAGTACAAGGAACTATATAGAGAAACATGCAAGCCACATCTGTTGACCAAGGACATTGAAAATGAAATAAGAAGAGTACAGAAAGAAATTGATGATATAGCTGATAACATTATTGGTTCATCCGAACCTATATCAGTTATTGAGTAAGAAATAGCAGGATTTGAGGAAAAGTTCGAGAAATTTGAGAAGGAAAAATCAAGGACCAAGGCAAATGCCAGAGAGCTGAAGTATAAACTTAGTCCTAAACTGGATAACCTTATCTCTCTGAGAAATGAGATCTCAAAGGAATTGATTCAAGGGGAAAGATCACCAGAGGAGCATATGCATCATCTCACTGGCATGATCCAATGAACTGAGGTAACCATGAATGATAGGAACAGATTTATGCAGAGCTTAAATTTAGTTTTGGCTGACATATTTCAAATTGTAACCAACCGGTTACAAACTTTGAGGTGACATTTTTACACTCGTTTGACAATTTTTGACAACCTTTTTCATTGATGTCAAAGGGGGAGTAGTGGGACAAAGAAAAATGGCTATTCAGAGGAGATCATCTGCTCAAGGGGAGCACATAGTTTTGGTAAATTTTTGGACTTCACTTTTTGGAACAGTTTTGGATTTTTCTCATGAGTGTTGCCATCAATGCCAAAGGGGGAGATTGTTGGCATTCTACACTCTAATGAGAAATGATGGTGTTGTCATTGATGGAAACCTATTGGCAACCTTCTGGAAACCACTCGACATTCATTTGGTAAAGACACCGGCAGGCACCGACACCGGCAGACACTTCACTGGCAGCAGAAACAATGCATACCGACACTCCAGCTGACAGGAATAAACTTTTGTTTATTGTATTTAATTGTAATTATCTTTTGTAAAGCCGACATGGCATATTGTAATAGACTCATATATGTATGAGATCTTGTAAATCATTTAGATATGATATATGGTATAGGAATGAGCGAATAAGAAGGAAGATATATGCGAATGCATAGGGCAGATTTTGTATAAGGTTTATGGTTATAGTATGAGCTTAGACCAGTACTGAACCTGGCATAGTTGATGCTAATTTGAAGTAGTAAATTGTATTGGATTCTCATAATCCATTTTGTAAGTCAGTCAGACTTCTATTTTGTAGATTGAGTAGTGAGCTCTAGGTAGTTGGCCTTCCTACATGTGCAGGCCCCTCATTGTAAGTAATATTTATTCATTGGCCAGTGAGTGAATATTGTGGGTCACAAATCCCATCAAGGTTTTTCCCACACCGGGTTTCCTCATCAAACATAGTGTTATGGTGTGTTTTCTATGCTGTCATTACTGTTTCTATTTACTCCATTAATTCGTATTTACCAGTACACTGTTCTAGAATGCAAAATACTTAATAAGGTTAAAGAATCTGTTAACCGGTTAGATACTGATTCACACCCCCCTCTCAGTATCTTTGGGACTATCATTAATCCTAACAAACCCGATGTGAATCGAACACGCAACCTTTTGATCATCTTTTTTTGAAAAGTACTAACTTTTTCATGTTTTAATTGACACATAGGTTGCGCTTTAGCACTGTTATTCACACTCTAGCACCTTCGAATGTTGGTACTTTAGTGCTATTTTTCCTAATAATAACACTATTGTCCCCAACTGGCGCTATTGTCCTTCTTATAGCGCTATTGACCATTAAATAGCGCTATTGTGCATAATTCTAGCACTTTCAGCTCGCTGTTTGACAGAATTAATTCTATTTGACAGAGTTCTTTTAGCGCTAATCTTTTAGCACTTTCGTTTGTTATTTAGCGCTTTTGTGTTAAATAGCTCTTATGTTTCCACACAGAGTAGCGCTATTGTAACATAGAGTTGTAAAAAATTTCCTTGTAACCAAAAAACCAAAAATATTAGGCTTGTAGAAGCCCACCAAACATTTGGATTTTACTAACTAATTATATTTTGTGCTGGTTTGGACTAACTTCATTTTTGTAGGATTTCCAAAATTTAAGCTTAGGGAGTAAATGTATTTATGTTGCTAACTTTGTCTTTAAAGTTAGGATAAAATGAATTCACTTTCATTTCTTGGTTAAAATCAACTCCACTTCTTTTTGGGTATAAAAATGAATCATATATTTTGTTTGGGCTTGTAAAATGAATCTCACTTGTCAAGTTAAAAAGAACCACAAACTCCAAACCCAACAAAAAATATTTTTACAAGTTAGGGACAATTTTTTATTTGGTGCTTAAAATCAACAAGACAATTTTTATTTCTTGCATCAAATTAAAAATCACAATCAACACTTCGTTTTGGGCAAGATTAAAAAGAACAAGCCATTTGTCCCTTCAAGTTCAATCGATTTACTTCAAGTAAAATGTGTTCTCAATTAAGTTGACCAGGATTTCAAGTTTATAGATTACAAAATATTTTGCCTTGAAGTTAAAAAGAACACCATTTTTATTGGAGCAACATCTCATAATAGTTAGATCACATTGCTATAAACTTGGTTAAAAAGAACAAGTGTTTTTGGTGATTGGTACACTTGTGAAAAGTTTGTCGAGTGGTCCTACTTCTAACACACACTATCTTCTCCCTTGGCTTTTGTGGTCCTAGGTGCAAAAGAAAAGTGTTAGTAACACTCAAAATTTCCCATAAAAGATTCCCTAGGTATAAGACCTACCTTTTTTGCAGACTTTGAGAGGGTAAGTGTAATTTACCCCTTTGTTTTGATATATAAATATTTAGTTCATCTTTGCATGAATTTGGAACCTAGTAAAAAAATCAATGAAAGGATAAAGTTGAAACATTGTATAATTTCAACTGGCTACTAGAAAATTTGATTCTTAACCTCAAAAAAAAGTCTAGATCATTGAATGAATCACACATAGAATAAAATCAAACCCCAAATATTAAGGTACCTTGGAAATGTAAGGTACCTTGGAAATCCAATGTTTAGCTTAAAAACTTGATATTGCCCTTCCAAGCTATGAAGTGTTTGGATCCCCTTCAAGATTCCATAAATATGTCTTTAGGGTAATAAAAAATAATGTAATATTTGTACACTTTTGATATACCACAAGATATTCAACATGTTTCCTTATAGTCCAAATGTCTCATGGTATATTGTAAACTATTTTAATGAAAATTTTCATGGTGTAGGCATCTAGATGATGCTGAGTTCAAATCTTCAAAGAAAGAAAACTGTTTTAGATACATCTAAATTTTTATTTTTATTTAGAATTTATAAAATATTAAGTGAGAGGCAATGGTTTCTAATTAATAACAAGGTGAAATTAAAGTAGCAATTTGTATTATCATGTTGAGGAGCTACAGAATGTCATTTATTGTTGGTTTTTACAACTACAACTAATCCAAATGGGTTTTCCTCAAAACATTTTTCCTCAAAACATTATAAACACATCCAAGATATAAATTTTACAATCTCGTACTATAATGAAGAAGGAACACATTTTTCCATCAATACATTGGAGAGTTTCAACTACCAAAAGGACTTTCATGCTTCTTTAGGCCTTTGATCATATGGAGTTAATGGGATTTCATTTCTCTTTGGAAGGGTTGGAATATACATTTTAAAATTGTTAAAAAAATTTAACATTGTTGGAATGGTTTTTTTTTTTAAACTATTCTAAAAAAAATATTCCTACTTGTGGAAGGTAGGTGCAAGTTGGGTCTAGGAAAATGTTAAAATATAGAAATCTTATTCCTAACTTTTAAAATTTGTCACAATTGGACAAAATTTGAAGCAATTACATTTAGAATCTCGAAAATGTCCAATTATATGCAATGTAGTTTTTTAGTCTAGTTTTCAAATATGTAATTTATTTTAATCTCCAAGTGATACAAATGAATTTTTAATAGCCATCCATAAAATCACTTGTTAAAAGTCACCTTTTTAGGATCATACCATGTATATGTACGATCACCATACTTTGACCCAAATAAAAAATAAATTCTAACTACTTTTGAGAAATATGTGTATTATAGTAAAGATTGATAAAGATATTTTTATAATCTTTTTTCTAAATATATATATTAATCAATTTTTATTGGCTTAATTACTTTTTTTTGAAATGCCATGTGTACGACTACCATAATTTGAGCATAGTCATTTTTGGAATGTTTTTGTATTGTGTGAACAATTGTGTGTAGATTGATTTCATATAAAAAATTTTTACAAGAAACCTTAAAATTAAAACTTACTGGGCTATCCCACAATAATGGATTTGTGGGTTCGATCGAACCCATTAAAATATTTATTTTTAACAGGTTCGATCGAACCCCCAGTTTGATCAAACCCATTTTTAAATTATTTTTTAATAAATTTCTATAAAAACTGAAAATGACAGTTTAATTGTCATTTTCAAGTTTGGAGTTTTCTGCGTCCAGAGGGGGTTAGAGCGAACCTGACGTCAACACCACGTCACTGTGCCCTGTCAGCAGCAGCTAATGCTTCTCACCTTTTAGTTTTCGACCTATATTATTTCAGGTGCACAAAACAACCTTTTTTTTGTTTAATAATGTTATTTAATTAAATTTATTTAAAAATTAATAAATAATTTATTTGTTAATTTATTTTTTTAATTAAATAATTGTATATTTATTGTTTTTCAGCATTTTAGAAAAACGTTTGAAAATTTAATGTTTTGATTTAACGTCAATTTGTTTTTAAAATTAAATAACTATATATGTTTTTTTTTTCAACTTTTTAAAAAAATGTTATGAAAAACTTAGAAAACTAAGGTAGTAAATTAAAACTTAGACAAACTTTAAGAAAAATATTAGCAAAATTAAAAGTTAGAAAAATGTTACAAAACTAAATATAATAAATTAAAACGTTAGAAAAATTAAATAATAAATTTAAATTTAAAAAAACATTATAAAACTTAGATAACAAATTTAAACAACTTAGATAAAATAAAACCTCTATGACCCATTTTCACATCCTATTACACACACAACATGACCCCTTAGGACCCCTTAAGACCACATATGCCCCTGATGACACTATATGTCCCCTTAGGACCATAGAGGATCACGTAGTAGACCCTAAGGGGTCATATGTGGTCCTAAGGGATCACGCATGTGTTCTAACACATGCGTGACCCCTTAGCACCACATGTGACCCCTTATAAAATCCTAGTGTGTATGACATACCTCTTAGTCCATCACATAGTGTCTTAAGGGGTCAAATGTGGTCCTAAGGGGTCACACATGTGTTAACAAATGTGTGACCCCTTAGGACCATATATGACCCTTTATAATATCCTAGTGTGTACAATATACCCCTTAGGATCACATAGTGTCCTAAGGGCTCATATGCGGTCCTAAGGGGTCACACATGTCTTCTAACACATGTGTGACCCCTTAGGACTACATATGACCCCTTATTAAATCCTAGTGTGAATGACATACCCCTTAGTCCATCACACAGTGTCCTAAAGGGGTCATATGTGGTCCTAAGGGGTCACGTATGTGTTAACACATGTGTGACCCATTAGGACCACATATGACCCCTTATAACATCCTATTGTATACAATATGTACCCTTTAGGATCACATAGTGTCCTAGAAGGGGTCATATGTGGTCATAAGGGGTCATGCATGTGTATTATAACACTATACATGTGTGACCCCTTAGGACCACATATGACATCTTATAACATCCTAGTGTCTACGACATATGGTCCCTTAAGATCACATGTACAATGTCCTAAGGGGTTGAATATGTGGTCCTAAGGGGTCACGTATGTGTTCTAACACATGTGTGACCCCTTAGGATCACATATGACCCCTTATAACATCCTAGTGTGTACGATATACGGTCCCTTAAGATCACATGTATTAAAGTGTCCTAAGGGGTCACACATGTGTGACCCCTTAGGACCACATATGACCCCTTATAACATCCTATTATACATATGGCATTCCCCTTAGGATCACATAGTGTCCTAAGTGGTCATATGTGGTCCTAAGAGGTCATGGGTGTGTTCTAACACATGCGTGACCCCTTAGAACCGCATATGACCCCTTATAAAATCCTAGTGTGTATGACATATTGGTCCCTTAAGATCACATACATTAGTGTCCTAAGGGGTCAAGAATATGTGGTCCTAAGGGGTCATGCATGTGTTCTAACACATGTGTGATCCTTTAGAACCACATATGACCCCTTATAAAATCTCTCTTCCCTTAATTTGCTCAGCTGACATGTGTTTTAATTTTTAAAAATTATGTTTTAATTTAGTACCTGATGTATATATCTTTAATGATCTCTCTCTCTCTCTCTCTCTCTCTCTCTCTATCATGAAAATGATCTCCCTCTCTCTCTTGAATTAATGTTTTAATAATTTAAAATGTATGTATGTGATCTATATAGATAAATTTATATATGTTTTAATTTAGTAACCAGGTATGTATATATCTTTAATGATCTCTCTCTCTCTCTCTCTCTCTCTCTCTCTCTCTCTCTCTCTCTCTGAAATTAATGTTTTAATAATTTAAAATGTACATATGCGACCTATATAGATAAATTTATATATGTTTTAATTTAGTACATGATGTATATATATATATATAATGATCTCTCTCTCTCTCTAAAATTAATGTTATCTCTCTTTCTCTCCGTGTCATGAAAATTATCTCCCTCTCTCTCTCATTAATGTTTTAATAATTTAAAATGTACATGTATGCAATCTCTATATAGATAAATTTATATATTTTTAATGATCTCCCTCTCACTCAAGATTTAAAATTATTTATTTAAAAATTTGAATTATGTGAGAACTTCATGTATATATATGAATTATGTGAAAACTTCACATGTGTACATTTTAATTTTTAATGAGCTCAAGATTAACGATATATCTCTCTCCCTCTCTAGAACTTAACTGATTTTAATTTTTAATGTTTTAAATTGAATGCACTTCATGTGTGTGTTCTTATGTATTTATTGTAACCTTATGACCTACCTAGTTAGATGGCATCCCAGGATCCAATCCATGATCATGTACTTGATTAGGATCCACCTGCACAGGTTCTTGATCAGGATCCACCTGTACAAGCTCCTGATCAGGAGCCACATGATGATATAGATCCTTCACACCAGGATCCCCCATTTCCTAATATTGCTACCATTTTTCACTACAGTGACCATGAGTTATAGAGGTTGAGGGTCATATTAGATGACCGACGGACTGATGGCGTGTACAAGAGTACATGCAAATCCATTTTTGATTGTTTGCAGACATTAAGGGACCACCTAGTTAGTCACACATTATTTTTACCTAAGGTTATAGTTAATATTTATAGACAATTGAGGAGTGAGGTGAGTGGTCATGATTCTTTTGCTGATGTGATGAGGGTGGTCTCAAAGGAGACCATTAAGGAGAGATGTTCTCCACAATATCAGGAGAAGAGTAAGGTGAGAGGATATCAGGTCACGAGATGTATTTATACACAGGTTGCATCGTTTATTTACGCTTCTTAGCTACCCATGATCATTATCCTAATAATGACCAGATACTGTTATACTTTGCACAACAGGTATTTGCTGAGGTTCATTGTTAGATGAAACCAAACTACCTTGATATTCCAACATATTATGGATAGGGGAGGGGCAGGATTGCTAACAAAGATGCATATTGTAGGCATGATAGAGCTCCGCCTAGACACAGAGACCTTGTTGGCAAGATATTTTCGGTAATAGTCCCAACCCTCACCACTATAGCAGATCATGTTGTGATTGCTTCTCAGAGAGAAGCAATTGATAGGATTGGACAGATTGCATCAACAACAACCACCATATCATTTGACAGGATGGGCAGATATATGATGAGCCGACTACGTTCGAGGTCATCCATAGATCATGCATCTTCTAGTCTCGGGGTGGCTTCAGATTCAGATGATCAATATATTATTGCTGGCATCCCCTCCCCAGATGAGGTAGCAACTATAGTTGGAGGTGGTAGACATGTATAGATGTCACAGTATTTAGCCAATGACCTACTGCATTCTTACCGTTTTATTTCATCTCGACTTGGGATACCATTGGCTGCTGTTAGAGAGGAGATTCTCAGAGATGGGCAGGCTACCGTTGCATCGATGCATACCCCAAGGAAGTCACAACATTCTCATCACTCTACACATGCTCTGGGCACTGACCCACCTAGAGATCACTGTGTTGCTATAGAGGAGGAGATACGAGTTGTTTAGGTCCATATCACAGATGAGGGCTTGGATTCATTTGAGGAGCAGCTATGAGGTTTGATCCATACTGGGTTTATGAATATGCTACTATAGTCAGACACTTCATCTATGATGCCTAGTCATCTAGTTATCCCCTTACACTCCTCAGTCATATGTACAACCAGAGAGAGATATGCAGGCATGAGTGATGTGGTTGATATGATCACAAGACATGATCAGACTATACAACCTACTCCTGATACACAGGTATGTACATGCATGTTTAAATTTTTAAAAGATGTATATGTTGTGATGTATGATAAATCTATATAGATCATTTAATAAATAATAGCAGTTAACTTGTATCATTTAAATTGATCCTAGACTAATCCTAAAGTACATGTATATACATATGTATAACAGTTAGCTCATGTCACTCCTAGATTGAGCTCTGAGCATGTGCATAGGAGAGATTCTTTTGATGCTACATAAGATGTTAGTGGATAGGTTAGTTATGGTTTTTTGTAAATATGTACATGTATGTATGTGCGTTACAATTTATATTTAATTTAAATTTAACTAGTCAGATTTGATTGTTTTAAAATATGCACATATGTATATGTGTAGAGATCTATATTTAATATTTAAATGAATTCTACTTTTACAGGGGTCCATTGGACATCCAAACTCTCACCAGGACTCTCCCTTAGATGATCGCTCTGTTCGTGGCCGACATGATGCATGTTGATTTGTTGGACTTTATAGCTCATTTGTTCATCTTTTTATATATGTACATTTTAGACTTTCATATTATATATTCATGCATGTATCAAGTTTCTAGATTAAACTTTATACAGTTTATGTTTGATCAGATTATATATTTCATGCATGTATGTTAGATTATGTACTTTATATAGTTTGTGTTTGATCCTGGATTATATATATCATGTGCATGTATGGTTAGATTATACTTTATATGTATAGTTTGTACATTTGATCCTGGATTATATATCACATCATTTGTGTAGTCACACAAATCTGTCCAGCTTAATTAAATAAATATTCGCTATTTATTTGATTAAAAATCCAATAGCCATTAGTTAATTAAATTAATATTTAATTAATTTATCTCCAAACATTCTTCTATTAATTAAATAAATTATTCAATTTATTTTAATTAATTCATTAAATCAAATTCAAATCAATTAAATAAATAAAATCTATTTATTTAATTAAATCCCCTTTTTCCTCTTTTAAATAAATTAAATAAAACATTTATTTAAATCATTATCCCCCCCACTTGCATTTTCCTACAAATGCAACTTGCACACATTTATTGGAATAAATGAATTTTTATTTTAATAAAATCTTATTTTCCCTCACCCACCAAATCCACTTGCAAAATCTAATCCCCTTCTAGATTCTTCTAACCCCTTCCTAATTAACCTAATCCATCCCCTAATTATTGTCACATTCCTAAGCAAAATCAAGTCACTTCTCAAAGACTCCAAAGTCTTTGAAAAGCATTTAATGCTTTGTGTGTTCAACAAATTAACCCCCAAAGTCTTCCAAGACCACTAATGGCTCTTACATGACCATTTATGGCTCTTACATAACCATTTATGGTTATTTCAAACTTGTCCCCCCAAACATTTATTGTTTTGACCATATTTATCCATTTCACATTTGCACAAGAGTTTATCCATTGGATAAAATCTTTATTCTTTGAATAAAGAGTTTATTCATTCAACTAACCTTGACTCTAACTCCCAAAGTCATATCAAGCAATTAATGCTTATTCCCTCTCCTCTCAACCTATCTCACATTGACACTTGTCATCCTGGGATTGGGTTGAAAGCCCTCACATGGATTTGAAATCATTCAATCCTGACCCTTGTTGAGATTGCTCAATCTCAACCATCCATTGCTCCATTTTTCCTATAAATAGAGCCCATTTCTTCATAATCCAGATCCTGAAAACTTGTATGCATTTAACCTATAGGCATTTTAAGAGAGCATTTAGCATAGCAATATAATATCTTGTTATTTTGGTTAAAATCAATCATTTTTAGTAGCATCTAGTATTTTAGATTTTCATTCTACATTTGGAGCAAATACTAAAATCTCAATCCTCCATAAGCATCCATAGTGCAAAAAGCTGCTGAGAGCTACACTATTTTGGAACTTGGAGTGGAGAGGAACAAGGGAGAAGGAGCTAAGAACATGCTAAGAGGCATTTGGAGATGCCTCATTATCTTTGTTTCATTAGTTAGATATATTAGCATGAATTTAGTGTCTCTCTTGATATGCCTATTTAGATTAGTTTTTGATTGACTAACACTAACGATTTTCTTGTGTCTTTTGTGTTGTTTCTCTTAGACTAACCTTGTCCATTTTGCAGGGCATCATTTGGTGAATCCGACGTGAATCGAAACACCAAAAATATCATTTTTTAGAAAACTAACATGTCTGAATGTTGAAAGTGTCACACAGGTTGCGCTTTGGCTCTATTGAACATGTTCTAGCGCTAACGACACTTATTCTTTTAGCGCTATTGTTCTTACAATAGCGCTATTATTTCAATTTAAGCGCTTTTGGAACTATTTTGGTGCTTTTGGAACTGTTTTGGCGCTTTTGGAGTTGTTTTGGCACTATTGACCCTCTTTCAGCGCTTTGACTTTTCTGTCTTTCCCCTTCTTTCAATGCTTTTGTGTTAAATAACGCCTCTGTTCAAACGCAGACTAGCGCTATTGTAACAGAATGTTGTAAAATTCGCCTTGTAACCAAAAAAGTGGAAATTTTAGGCTTGTGGAAGCCCCCCCTTGGATATCGATTTTACTAACACATTGTTGTTTGTGCAGGTTAAAACTCACCATTAAAAATCACAAACTTGTCTTTTGGTGCATTAAAACTTGAAAAAAACTTGAAAAAAACAAAAATTTCATTGCTTTCTAGTTAGGATCACTTGTCTTTTGGTGCTTAAAATCAACAAACAAATTTGATTTCCTTGCATCAAACTAAAAATATTTACAATCCACACTTCCAATTTTAGTGCACATAAAATACACAATCCATTTGTTTTGATTTTTGCAAACAAATTTTACTTCAAGCAAACATGTTTTTCATCAAGTTGACCAGGATTTTCTAATTCTAGAATACAAAACACATTGCCTTTGAAGGTTAAAAAGAACACCATGACTATTGGAGCAACATCTCCAAATAGTTAGACCACATTGTGATGATGGGTTAAAAAGAACAAGTGTTTTTGTGCTTGGCACACTTGTGCAAAAAGTTCAGTCGAGTGGTCCTACCTCTAACACACACTATCCTCTCCCTTGGCTTTCGTGGTCCTAGGTGCAAGAGAAAAGTGTTAGTAACACTCAAAATTTTATCTTTTTAAGAGAGGCCTGCCAAGGGATCGATACTCTTGGGAACAACCTCGAGCGGTAAATCCTTCGAGCCGCTATAGAAATCAGGTGAGAGCGAAAGCTGTAGCCTTGGGTATAGTTGTTACTACAGTGTAACTGGCCGAAAGGACAAATGGGCCCCACCACCAGTTACAAGGCTCTTAAGTGAGTCACTGTAGAATGAACTTATGTCCAAAAACATCAAACATGACTAAACACCTTTAAGTAGTATCCCACCCATTCTATTGATTGAGGATATTTACGATATAATTTAGTGCAAGAGCATAGATGGTTTTGCTCCCAAGATACTCACCATACATATTTCCTTGAGTAGAAATATAGCTTTTTGAAAAGTCACTTGTGGCTTGATAAAAGTGGTGACTCCCCCATCATAGGGATCATCTATTTGTTATGCTCGTGCAAGACTTAGTATATCACATCCTTACTTGCCACGGCGGGATTCATAAGGTATGTAGTACCAAAGTCGAAGAAATATCAAGATGTGGGCTAAATTTATCACAACTGGCCATTTGACCTTAGGGATAAAAAGTGTTTGAAGTGTGTTCGTTTAGTCAAGACCAAGTGCAAATTGAGTCTACTTCAGGCTTTGGAAATACACCTTAAAATACATCTAAAGGAAGGGTCATATACAAGTCCAAGGATTGGGTTGATCTAGACCCATACTCATTTGTGCCTTTTTAGGCAACATTCTTGTGTTTGTGTGCTTGCTTTGTTTTCTTGTCAAAGAAACATCAAATCGGAAAATCAATCCCAAAACAAAGTATTCATCCAACCAAACATTTTTCAAAACAACCAAAAAAAAACATCAAAAACAAAGTGCAAACAACAAAGAGTCAAAATTTTATGACCATTCTTCACATCTTGCGAAAGAAGAAGCGTCATCAGAATATCAACTTGAAAAGAAGACCATTAAGCTCAAAGGCTTTGATCAAAAGGAGGAAATTCTTCTATATCAATAGACAAATCTTTGTCTCCCATAGAGTTTTCTTGCATCACATGCACCTCTACCTTCAAGGCAAAACAAACAAATTTGATTTAGAATCATTGAACCGCAGAGCTTTTATGCAATATAGAGCTCTAAGTTATCACAAAAACCAAGGAGGTAAGATTAATCCCAACTTTTTCCCAAACGTCTATATCACATACAACACAGCTCGAGAAATACCACCAACACCCGAAAGGGAAGAGGTAGAGTTTGTCCCCTTTGTAACACAAAGTTTTTATTGAAGTTGAAAACATCTCATCCATCATCTTATTCATACATCATCACTTCATTATCAATCCATTCCAACTCTCAAAACATTAAGAGGTTCTTGCTCCAAGTTCTCTTTTTAGATATTGCTTGAATCAAACACTTCACATCACTTTTTAGATTGTTTCTACATCTAGGATAAGCTCATCCTAAGAGACACATCTACGTAGGTTAAAACTAGTTCATGAGTGAATCCTCTCATTACTAGGTAGTTAAATCTGTAATACATCTCAGATTTCTCTACACCTATCACATCCAAACTTATCAAACAAACAAGCAATTCAAAGAAGGAATTTCGGTTACATCTACCTTAAAAGTGCTAGAGATCCACATGCAACACAATTCACCAATCATCAATCTCTCATTTCATCAAAAACTCATTATCATTTTCACACAACTTCAACAAAAGGCTCATAAACAAAATGGCTCAAACCCGATGACAGTCAAGGCAATGAGAAATAGAAATAGAAGAAGAAGAAGAAGAAGAAAATCTCAATGAATTTCAAGAAGCACTTGGAGGAAATGCAAATGATGAAAACCCACATACTCCTACTCCTGCAACAATAGAAAGGGCTCAGCATAACCCTCTCTTTAATAGACTGTTTGACGAAATACTCAGGAGCAATGCGGATGCTCACTTCTTAAAACTTGCTCAAGAAGGAGCAAAACTCCCCTCTGACTTTGATCTTGCCCAATTAAGACAAGCATTAGAAAGACAAAGTCGCCATGAAGAGGAAAGAGGTAGAGATCCCATCAGATATAACATTCCTCAAGGTAACCCACCACCTCCTCCTCCAAATGAAATGGAGATGTTGCGGCAACAAGTCAAGAATCTCGCCCAATAGTTTCATAGTGGTGTCAAAACTAACCAATTCTCACTCAATGACATCTGTCCCTATCCTTTTGATAGGAATCTTTATATGCCACCCTTTCCACGAGGATTCGAAACACCCAAATTCGAAAAATATAGAGGAAAGGGAGATCCCTGTGATCATGTCAGAGAATTTCATTCTGCTTGTCTTGAAGTGGCATATGAAGACACATACCTAATGCGCCTTTTTCCCCAAAGCTTGGGAGGAACAACCACATCATGGTTTTCCCGACTACCAGGTGGCATTAGAACATTTGAGGAACTCATCCAGAAGTTTCTAGCTCATTACTCTCATAACATTGAACGCGACATTACCATGGCTGATCTTTGCAACACTAAACAAAAACCAGGTGAACTATTCTCAGTATTCCTGCAACGATGGCGCCAAATGTCTAGCAGACGTTCTCTTCAGTTACCTGAATGCGAACTAGTGGAAATATTCATTTCCAACTTAAACGAAGAAATGGAATTTCACCTGGATGTCAAAGACATGGACTCTTTTAATGATATGATCACCAAGGGTTTGAAATGTGAAAGGGCACTTATCAAGAAAGGACTCATCAAAATCTTTAATGAACCAAAAGATGGTCCTCGCCCACGCTTCAATAGCGATAAACCAAACTTCTGGAATAAAAACAAGAATATCATCAATGATGGGGTTGTGGATGCCTGGACTATACAAACTGCACAACCTGTGGTTCGGTTTGCAGGACAAAATCCTCCACCTCAGAATAACACAAATGTTCCTTCCAATCAAGGTCGCATCACATCTCATGATGAACCAAGACCTCGTCAGCAAAAACAGAAACGAACATACACTCCCTTAGGGGAACCCATTGAAACAGTATTGCGACAACTCATTTCTCAAAATTTGGTCACTCTACCAAAACTATCAAATTATGAGCCTCAGGTCAAACCGGCATGGTGGAGAGATACTGAACACTGTGAATTCCATCAAGGAAGAGGACACAAGACAAGTAATTGTCACCGATTGAAAGATCTCATTCAAGATCTTATTGACCGAGGAGAAATTGAAATAGAAGGACATGACCCAAAAACAACCAATAATGATCATCTGATGTTCAAAAATCCACTTCCATCGCAAGATCAAAGGGGTCCTTCCACTTCCAGGTGAGGCACTAATACCACAGATTATACACAGGCTGCGTATAATTACACTGTAAATCACCTGTATGATGCCAACGAACAAGTTGCAACTATAACCTTCAAAAATCCCAACTCAAATTACAATGTTGTTACACATCGTGGCAAAGTTACCATAAAGGCAGCTCCACAAGGCACCACCTCCATCCCAAAGTAGTACAATCTTGTGGAACAATTAGACAAAATGCCTGTGCTTATATCCATTTTAGAACTATTGCGCCTATCGCCCTCTCATAAAACTATCTTGGATCAAGCACTCCAAGAGGCATCAGTCCCTACAAATCTGAATACAGACCAATTTCAAGCCATGGTTGGAAGTCTAAAGTCATCACCTTGTCTCACTTTTTCCGAAAGTGACAACTCTTCCTTCCAGCAACCTCATAACACCTCACTCCACATCGAAGGATTTATTAACCAGCATAGGATCAAGCGAGTCTTGATCGATAATGGAGCAAGCCTGAATATTTGTACACTACAGTTGGTCACAGCATTGGGATATGCGGTAGAATCAGTGGATCCTCATAAGAAGATCACAATCAAAGCCTATGACGATGCAAAGCGGTCATCCAAAGGAGCTGTGGTACTACCAATCCGAGTAGGCCCCATGGTAAAACACATCATCTGTCAAGTTCTGGACCTTCCTCTACCATATAATTTGTTGTTAGGGAGACCCTGGATACATGCCATGCAAGCCATTCCATCTACCTATCATCAATTTATCAAGTTCCCACATAATGGTGTAGAGATCAGAATCCTGGGCGATGCAAATCCCTTTGCATATTGCCATAATATCAGCCATCAACCAGAGATTACCGTTCCTAATAATAGAGAAGCCGTTTCCTCCACATCATATATAAGTCCCACCTCTCTTGCCAGTTCAAACACCACTATACCAAAGCAAGAAAAGCTTAAAATGAAAATAGCAGAGGAAGGTCCTAGGGAATACAACTTGAGTCAACTCTTTTGTGTGGGACAAATGCCCACTTCTCCTAGAACACATGGTAAACCACAGCAGGTACTCCAGCAACCACTAGTCATGCCAGCATGTGCTTTGACACCTTTCATCCTTGGAAAGAGTCAAGAAGAAGAAACCCAAGATGAGGACTTGGCGGACTGGATCTATAAAGATCCCATCACCACTGATATACCGCAAGTTAAACTTCCTACGGATCAGTATGGCAAAGGTCTCCTCATTATGCAAAGAATGGGGTATGATGGTCAGAGTGCTTTGGGATATTGCAAACAAGGACGACATGAACCTCTGCTGCCGGAATTAAAGCCCAAAGGTAATACAGGCCTAGGCTTTGAAAAAGAGATCTTTCCTAAACTCAAATTTAAAGGAAAACCCAGCAAACCATTATATCAGCCTATTGCCAAAAGGGCACCTTTCATTATCAAAGCAACATCAAGAACTATCACAACTGCCCCACCGAGGCTCAGAATCCCAACACAACCATCACCAACGTCAATCATCCCACCAATCGAACCAGTAATCCCATCCGCAACAGCCATCACATCAGCAGCACCATTAGCAGCAGCAACTGTATCAGAACCCGTAGCAGCATCTATAGCACCAGCAATTCCAGCAGAAGTAACTGAGTCAACACTACCGATACTCCCTGTACCATATTCTTTTATCCCCATCAACCTTCCTGCAGCACCAATCACTACAAAGGTACATCAACCAATCACACCTGCAGTATTTAACTCCAAAGACATCCCAGTATGGTATAGTAATCGGATGTTGGAAAGTGACTCAGAGACTGACTCACATGAGTGGGAATTTGATTCTATATAGCTTAACACTTCAGATGAGGAAGACACATCACCACCTCCACCACACAAAGACATCCCTATTTACGGAGAAGCACAGATAAAGACCACATGGGTTCCTGAACTTGAAACATCTTCCACAGACCCTACGTCTCATCCTACGCTTGATTCTGACAAGGAGAGTACCATCAATGACCTTCACCATAAAATCTTAACCCTCACTGATACATCTAATGCACTTAACCTAATCGATGAAGTAATGCCCATTATCCATCCTGAACTCATTGAATGGAACCAACCAAATCCCCCATGTCTTGACTTCTTCCAAAACGATGAGGCCATCATTGACTTTTTGGAATTAAGGGATAACCTACCAAGCGGGGATCACAAAGCTGGATTCGCCATTGAACTTAATAGCACAACATACTTCGGGGCAGATGCCAAACCTTTCAGCTGCAAAAACATAACAATAAAACATGGATCTTCTAGTGAAAACCACACCGTGGCACTGTTTGATTCAACAAAAGTAAAAAGAAAGAGCATATCCAATGGTGAAAACCTCTCTGAGGTGCCTGAGGATGAAGGGTTTGACATTCTCCCTGCTAGTACACAACATGAATGATCAATGATTCTCATTGAGGAAACCAAAGAGTACAATGTGGGGACTCCTGAAAATCCTCATCTCATACATCTAGCATCTCTTCTCACTCCAGAGGAACAACCTAAGTTTATAGAGTTCTTCCAGAAGCGTCAGATCAACTTTGCATGGTCATATGCAGACATGCCTGGGCTTGATCCTGATTTAGTCATGCATCACCTTACCGTAGCAGAAGGAGCCAAACCTATCAAGAAAAAGTTTCGTAAGATGCATCCTCAAATTGCAATACTAGTCAAAACAGAACTCAAGAAACTCCTAGATGTTGGTTTCATTAGACCAATTGATTATGCAGAATGGATCTCCAATATTGTGCCTGTTGGAAAACCAAAAGGGGGCATCTGCATTTGTACCGACTTTAGGGATCTAAATAAGGCATGTCCTAAGGATGACTTCCCCCTTCCAAATATCGACATCATAGTGGATTTGACAGCCAGACATGCCATGCTTTCACTCATGGATGGCTTTTCAGGATACAATCAGATAAAGACCACACCAGAAGATCAACATAAGACAAACTTCACCTGTCCATGGGGCACATATTGCTGGAATGTGATGCCTTTCAGTCTCAAGAATGCAGGAGCAACCTATCAAAGAGAAATGACCACCATCTTCCATGACATGATGCATACTATGATGGAAGATTATGTGGATGACTTACTAGCAAAATCACTCACCAGAGAAGGGCATCTCCACATCTTAGACAAAATATTTGATAGACTGGAACAATACCATGTTCGACTCAACCCAAAGAAATGTGTCTTTGGAGTAACCTCCAGGAAGCTTCTAGGATACATTGTCTCAAGAAAAGGTAATGAGGTTGACCCAACAAAGGTAAAAGCAATCATGGACATGCCACCTCCAAAGAATATCAGTCAGCTAAGGACATTACAAGGGCGGCTTCAATCCATCCAAAGATTCATTGCACAATTGGTTGATAAGTGTCACCCATTTACACATCTACTACACAAGAACATCCGCTTTCAGTGGGATGCCCGATGCCAGCAAGCATTTCAGACGCTTAAAGACTATCTCATGAATCCACCATTGCTGATCCCACCAGATCCAAGAAGACCGTTGTTATTATATATCTTAGCAACAAGTACAACATTGGGTGTACTACTAGCACGACATAATGCAAAAGGGAAAGAGTGTGTTGTTTACTACATCTCTCGCACACTGGTGGGCTATGAACTCAATTACACACCTATTGAGTGAGCTTGCCTAGCAGTAATCTTAGCAGCCACTAAACTGAGGCACTATTTGTTAACCCACAAAGTACAACTCATTGCAAAGATTGATCCACTCAAGTATTTACTCAGCAAAGCAGCATTGACAGGCCGCTTGGCCAAATGGGTGATGATTCTAAGTGAATTTGACATCGAGTATGTAGACCGTAAAGCTATCAAAGGGCAGGTTATTGCAGATCAGTTGGCTGATGCACCTCTCATAGGTGATCATCCTCTCATTTCCAATTTTCCAGATGAAGAGATATTCATGATCACAACAACACAACCATGGAAACTTTACTTTGATGGTTCATACACTAGGCATGGCTCGGGGGCAGGCATTTTGTTTATCACACCCCAAGGTGACAGCATCCTGAAGTCTTACAGGCTCACATTTCCATGTACCAATAACATCGCAGAGTATGAGGCCTTGATCACAGGACTCAGGTTAGCAGTACAATGGAAATTACAAGAACTACAAGTATATAGCGACTCCCAACTGGTCATTCGACAAGCAACCGATGAATATCAGACCAAAGATGATAAACTCATGCCATATAAGCAAATGGTGGACACTCTAAAGACATCATTTACTACTCTCACTTTTGAGAAGATACCAAGAGATCAGAATCGAGCTGCTGACGCCATGGCTACCATCGCATCTCTACTAGATCTTCCACAGAATTCAACACGCTACGAGTTCATGGTAGAATAGCTTTGGATCCCTGCTTATGATATCCCTGAATCCGAAATGATATGTCGCCTTGTCAGTTCTGAATCCCCATGGTATGGTGAATTCTACACCTATCTCCGTGATCACACCCTTCCTCCCAACCAATCCAATAACCAACGTAAAACCTTCATTCGCCAAACTACTCGATATACCATTATTGCTGAAACCTTATACTGTCGTAGTCTTGATGGTACTCTCCTTTGATGTCTGGAACAAGATGAGATAACAAAGGCTTTGGAAGAAGTCCATGAGGGAATTTGCGGGACTCACTCGAGTGGTCCATCACTCGCCAAGAAACTCCTACGCAATGGATACTGTTGGCCATCTATGGAAAAGGATTCCTACTACTTTGTCAGAAAATGCAAGAAATGTCAAGTTCATGGCGACCTGATACATGCACCAGCCCAGAAACTGCAACCAATCACAACACCATGGCCTTTTTGTCAATGGGGTCTTGACCTTGTGGGTAAAATCCATCTATCTTCATCCAACAACCATAAATTCATTATTACCGCCACCGAATACTTCACAAAGTGGATCGAAGCTGTTCCACTTACCCAAGTCACCATCAAGCAGATCGCCTCATTCATCCTTAATTACATCATCTACCGGTATGGTGTACCCATGTCCATCATCATAGATAATGGTCTTCCTTTCAAAAATTAGGATGTCCGTGAACTCTGTGAGAAATTTTACATCCAACACCGCTTTTCCACCCCCTATTACCCACAAGGCAATGGTCAGGCCGAAGCATCCAATAAAAACATATTGAGGATCCTAAAGAAGACAGTCAATGATGCTGGCCATGATTGGCATGTTCAACTGAATCCAACACTATGGGCATATCAAACTAGCATTCAAACCCCTACCGGCGCAACTCCCTACTCATTGGTCTATGGTGTCGAAGCTATCCTACCTATTGAGGTCGAGATACCATCACTACGGGTTTCCTTGCATAATCTGATAGATGACGAAGCCTACAGAGTATCCCATCTTCAGGACTTAGAATTACTTGATGAGAAGCGACAAGCTGCATACAATCATCTCAAAGCCTATCAGCAGCACATGAGTAGAAGCTACAATCACCGAGTTAGACCTCGTACATTTGAGGTAGGTGATCTTGTTCTACGAGAGAATCCTCGCAACCAGCCAAACAGAGAACATCAGGGCAAGTTTGAATCAAACTGGCTAGGCCCATATGTTGTCACTGCTGTGTTCGGGTCTGGGGCATATCAGTTGGCTACATCAGAAGGAGAACCACTTGCAGATCCAATCAATAGCATGCACCTAAAACGGTTTTATACCTAAGCTGTACAGAGCATCAGGCTCCCCTGCATACCAGAAAATACCAAAAACATTCAGAAAAATGTCCTGAAGAAAATACAAAAAACATTCAAAAAAGTAAAGAAAAATCATGCATCCAAATGGTGAACAACCACTCCGGTGGCACGTTGGGTAAGTACGATGGTGAAAACCTGGCAAACAGGTGCCACTCGTAAAGGCTATGGCTCCATTGTCTTTCAGACTTGTTGCGATCACATCTACTTCATACATACATCCATCCATCCAAAACCATGGCTTGTTATTCATCTGCAATTAAGAAAGTACTCCATGCGTCTTGGATCTCGCTTTTTCATAGTCATGTCTAAACTGGGGGCAATGCCTTTAACCTATTGATGGAAGTGGATTCTACATTGTCTTATGATTCATTAAGTTCTTCATTCAAGCAATCATCAAAATACCAAAAACATTGGAAAATAACACAAAAATACCAAAAACATTCAAAACAATTCAAAATCCAAAAACATCGACAAACCATTGAAAAAACCAACAAAAACATGGCAACACCTTGTACATACTCATCCGTGCAGATACAAAACAAAACATTGACATAATACTCACACAATGACCCTTTACCAATCAACCAACACAATCAACATCAACACTCAAAAATGTCTTCAACAAGGATGCATCCTTCCTTACCAAAACAAAGACAAAAGTGACATTTTCTTTGACAAGAAAATTATGTTAAGCTATCAAATACTTGGTTGATTTGTGAGTACAATAATTCGTTTATCTGTATCGAGATCTTGCAACACTGTTTTGTATTGTTTGCGCATTATTCCGATGAAGTTCTGGGGCATGTACTAATGGTGTCTACGTGGGAAGTTCACCAAGCTACATGATCTTATACAAAATGCAATCATAGATCATTACGGCTTGCTGACTACAGCGCATACCTCGACCATATGGGCATGAACCATTACCAAGGATCCTTATTCTTTATTCTTTATGCATATACTATTTGTTTGCAGGTACAATGCTCTTCCTTTGGTTCCTCCTACCTCATCCCAACTGGATAAAGGTTTTTATCTCTTAGTACGGTATGCACTTGTCTCAGGATATGATCAGCCTAAGATCAAGGAGGACGATCCAAGTCATGCACGAATGGAGATAATCCTTGTCTGTTCCGCAAGCAATACTCTAGTCGACTTGACCCTTATATCAAGTCGTTTGTATTAACTTGCTATATAAAATCCATGAAAGGAATACTTAGTTCATCTTGAATCATTATGGCAAGATGCTAGTATTCTCTTCCAACATTTTAAAGCTCAATGATGGAAATAGAGCACTATGGATCGTCATTACACCTCATCTATTTATATATTGCATTCTGTTGCATATCACCCATCCAATTCACTCATTCATATATAGGCGTTTTATGCAAAAAGTGACCATTAAAAGCTGGTCTTGGATACAATCACGACCGAGTACTCTGATACATCATCAATGCATCATGCAAAGTCTCAAAAACCTTGCATTCATCATAGTCATATCATCATTGCATTTAGTTGCATCTTGCATTAAGTGCATTCATGTCATTTTTTTTACTTAACATTGCATATAGTTCATTTTTGACATTAGTTTTCATTAAACATTTGCATCATTGCATCAATCATAAAATAATTAGATTCATTCGTGGGATCAAAATTGTCTTTGATTGTTTTAAATCATTTACTAGGCATTCATTTAGTGTCAATTATCCATCATCATTTTATTATCCTTTATCATTTAATAATTGCATACATTCATTTATAGTTAAAAGGTGCATTCATTCACCCATTTATTAAAGTATCTTATTATGCTCATTTTAGGATTCATTCACATTGCATTCATTATCCTCTTTTTTATTGCATTAAGGTGCCTTAGTAAACCTATAAGTTATAGTATCATCACATTATCATTCTTACTAAAATCATATTTAAGTGTTTAGAATCATAAATCCATTTGATTCCAAACATTGGTTCATACCATTTTATATATATCCATGTTACATATGCATTCGTTTAGGCATTATCATATAAACATTTGTATTTTACATTTTGTTTATCCATATTACATTCATCTAAAAACATCTAGATGCATATTCATACATAACATCATTCATTCAACCATTACATTAACATCATCACATAAATCATCTCATCATTATATCAAAATAGGAAACACCAAAATCCTGTTCATAAATTATCATAAGCATACATCATCATCATGGCATTACATACATATAAAGCATTACATCAAAAATAAAAACAAATCATACATATATAAACCTGCATTCATATGTCAGTATCCAACATCATAAATCATCATAAAAACATGCATATAAGAAACATCTCATCAATGCATACATATACACATATCCATCTAAGCAATAAACTCATCATCCTGCATAAACATCCATACATAATCAACTGCATATCATCAAAATATGGGATCTCCTCATATATATCATCTCATATATCAGAGTACAATGAAGTCTACAAAATTGGCTACCAAGAGCCATCCAAGATACAGTCCAAAAAATAAACAATGATACAATACATATATGCATGAATGCTCTCTCAAATGCCACTCTGGCCAGATGCTGTCCCAACACCTCCCCCTGCTCCACCACTGGTGCCTGCACCACCTGATCCATCTCTCCATGGAGGCCTCATCGAACCACCACTCACTCCTGCATCCCTTGATCTCTCCCTCCACAGGGGACCCATCACACCCCCACTACTCTGCACCCTCTGCGATCGCTCTGATCTAGCCTGCCGCATCTGTGAATAGCTAAGAGCTCGCTGACTAACTGGCACCACCTACTCATATAAACCCCGCCAGTACTCTATCTCAGCCTGTACTCATGGCATCTCCCTCATCACCTCCCCCGTAGGCCCCTATGCTCCTACTCCAACCCGCACTCTCTCCTGCAGCTCTGCCAATCTCTCCACTACACTATCCCTCTCCCACAGCACCACCACTAGCTCTGACTCCCGTGCAAATAGTTGCACATCTCTAGCTACCACCTCCGCCTCCAAATCCTCTATCCGAGTCTGCAAACGTACTATCATATGCTCTCGCAGATCTCTAGTCACTCCCTCCCCGGTATCCATGGTCGCCTCCCCTGCACCACCCTTTCCAGTAGTCCCCTCCCCTCTGTCCATCGAGATCTCCCTCTCCATCCCCCTCCCACTCAGCTGAACTCCTCCCTGTATCAATGGTCCCTGCGATATCTGTAGAGGCAGTCCACCTCTCCCTCTTCACTGACTCCGCATCCCCAACCATCCTCCTCCTCCTCCTCCATCTCCTCCACCTGCGCTCGGTCCTCGACCTCCTACCCTCCTCCGTCTCTGTCCCCTCTCATCCTCAAAAGCTGGGATCGGCTCTGCTGGATCAGAGATCCGAAAGATCGGGTGCGCTGCCCGGTACTGCGTGTACTCATCTTTCACACCTGCATCCACGACCCTCGGTTGTATGTCCCATGGTCTCGCCTGCAGTGTCCGAAACTCTACCAGTGCCTGATCATATGGTAGCACTGGCCCCCATGCATACCTCTCCTGAATAACTCGAGCATACTCTCCTAATCCCCTGGGCAGTCCCTGCTCCTGCCCAAACTGTCTCAGCACTCTCCCAGCCACCTGTCTCTCCACATGGTATGCGGTCTTCCCAATGAGGAATCGAGTCATAAAAACATACGATAGTGCCTCTACGTCATCATCCCATGGCTCACACTCCAAGTATGGCCGTCATATCACTACATCCAGATCGTCCAGCGCTTGCCGCCACCACTCTAACTTCCCCAGGTGGGGCTGACTCATCATGCCACCATACATAAACATGTACGACTGGTCTACTGCCCAAAATCTTAGACTCACCGGTCGAGTCACTGGTAAGTGCTCCCAAGCCCAAATATGCAGCAGTGTCATGCCCACTGCTAAGGAACCCCTCCCCCGGTACACCACCTCATGGAGCTCTTGGTACAGGTGCGCTAGCATGCACGACCCCCACGTAAATCAGGTCCCCTCGGTCATCATCATCTCGATAACCTGTCCCCATCTAACGACCAAACCATGTGATCGCCTGTCTGGACAAAGAAGTCCTCCCACAATACCTGACAAAACTGCTGGTAGAGGCTCATATAAAGCAGCTATATCCTCCCAGGCAATGGAGCCATCATCAATATACACATCCTCATCAAAAAACTTCTGCACTACAAGAGTCCCCCAGGATCTATCATATGTGACTAGCTCCCTCCGAATTAGAATCCGTAGGATGCGCCACACATCCTCCAAGGTCACTGTCATCTCCCCCTGTGCCAAATGGAAGGTGCACGTCTCGCTGTGCCACCGCTCTGCTAGTGCTGTGATCAAATCATGATTCATACGAATCATGGGCATGTGCATCACCTCATATAGTCCCATTGAGGCAATGCAATCAATCTCCACCTGTGTCAATCGATCCCGCAACCCCTGTGTCGCAGGATGGCGCTCACGTAACTGCAACACGCGCAACTCCTCCTGCACATGGACATTCATCAATCACCATCAGTTGTTTTGTTTTCAAACTTTCTTAAGTTTAAACCTAGACTATCAACAGATACTTTGATCAAGTATCTTCGGGTCTCAACAGGTAAGCAATCATGGCCACCTAGATCTCAACGGGCATTTATCCTAACAAATTACCTAAGTCTCATCAAGCTACTATGGTTCAAAACAACTCCCACTTCACCTTGCCATCCATTAATCATTGGCATCGGGAGATTTTTTTCATCCAAACTGGGGCATCTCTTTATCCTAAGGCAAAAGCATTATTTTACCATCAAAAGCGCTAGTTTCTCAACAATAGCGTTACAACCCTAACACAAGCGCTCAAAAAGCTATACAAAAACGCTCCAACTACAACAGCGCTAAAACAACTACACAGTAGCACTACTTGAAATCAATAGCGCTCAATTAAGCCCTCAATAGCGCTTCTTAATCAATAGCACCCAAACTTGCACACAATAGCGCTATTAAAAACAAAAGCGCTCAAACAATGGGGCAATAGTGCCATTGCGGTGCAGTAGTGCTAGTTCATGGAGCAAAAGCGCCAAAACCATAGTTCCAGCGCTCTTGCTCCGACTTGACTTGGACTCAGCTAAAAGACTATCAAAAATGCATAAAAATTAAATTTTTGGATTTGCGTACCGCTGGTCCATAGTCATCTGGGCACTGGAACCGTCGAACTCGCTCAAATCTATGCTCGGTAATCAGAATCGGCATCCTGACTGCTGCTCGCTCCTCCAAAATGTCACTATCAGAGCTCTGATTTCCAACTCGTCGCGGTCACAAATGATCATGTTTTCATCCCTTTCACCCCATTTATACCCTTCGCCGTCACCGTAACTTCTCCCCGCTCACCGCCGTGGTCCCCGTGAACTTCCCGAGCCCCCCATTTCTCCATTTTTCCTCCGTTTTCTTCTATTTTTCACCCATATGGCTAACTTCTTCTCTTCTACCACCCTGCCAATTTTCATTCTTTTTTGAGAGATCGCCCAATTTTTCAAAAAAATTCGGCCCATCTCTCGAGGGGGCATACCACCCATTAAATTTACATTCTATGGGGCATTTCTTCACACCTATTTTTCTTTCTTTGAAACGATGCGATAAATCGCACCGTCTCAAAGAGGAGCAAATGTAGTCACACAAATCTGTCCAGCTTAATTAAATAAATATTCGCTATTTATTTAATTAAAAATCCACTAGCCATCAATTAATTAAATTAATATTTAATTAATTTATCTCCAAACATTCTTCTATTAATTAAATAAATTATTCAATTTATTTTAATTAATTCATTAAATCAAATTCAAATCAATTAAATAAATAAAATCTATTTATTTAATTAAATCCCCTTTTTCCTCTTTTAAATAAATTAAATAAAACATTTTTTTAAATCATTATCTCCCCACTTGCATTTTCCTACAAATGCAACTTGCACACATTTATTGGAATAAATGAATTTTTATTTTAATAAAATCCTATTTTCCCTCACCCACCAAATCCACTTGCAAAATCTAATCCCCTTCTAGATTCTTCTAACCCCTTCCTAATTAACCTAATCCATCCCCTAATTATTGTCACATTCCTAAGCAAAATCAAGTCACTTCTCAAAGACTCCAAAGTCTTTGAAAAGCATTTAATGCTTTGTGTGTTCAACAAATTAACTCCCAAAGTCTTCCAAGACCACTAATGGCTCTTACATGACTATTTATGGCTCTTACATAACCATTTATGGTTATTTCAAACTTGTCCCCCCAAACATTTATTGTTTTGACCATATTTATCCATTTCACATTTGCACAAGAGTTTATCCATTGGATAAAAGCTTTATTCTTTGAATAAAGAGTTTATTCATTCAACTAACCTTGACTCTAACTCCCAAAGTCATATCAGACATTTAATGCTTATTCCCTCTCCTCTCAACCTATCTCACATTGACACTTGTCATCCTGGGATTGGGTTGAAAGCCCTCACATGGATTTGAAATCATTCAATCCTGACCCTTGTTGAGATTGCTCAATCTCAACCATCCATTGCTCCATTTTTCCTATAAATAGAGCCCATTTCTTCATAATCCAGATCCTAAAAACTTGTATGCATTTAACCTATAGGCATTTTAAGAGAGCATTTAGCATAGCAATATAATATCTTGTTATTTTGGTTAAAATCAATCATTTTTAGTAGCATCTAGTATTTTAGATTTTCATTCTACATTTGGAGCAAATACTAAAATCTCAATCCTCCATAAGCATCCATAGTGCAAAAAACTGTTGAGAGCTACACTATTTTGGAACTTGGAGAGGAGAGGAACAAGGGAGAAGGAGCTAAGAACATGCTAAGAGGCATTTGGAGATGCCTCATTATCTTTGTTTCATTAGTTAGATATATTAGCATGATTTTAGTGTCTCTCTTGATATGCCTGTTTAGATTAGTTTTTGATATGTATGTATGTATGTATGTATGTATGTATGTGAATGTCTGATTATTATTTTAAATTATATTATATAAGATCATCTAGCCTGAATTGGTGTAAATGTTCAATTTAAAAAATGTTTTTTAAGAACTCTAAAACTTTCAAATTTATATATTTGTGATTGAATTTGTGTACATGTAGATAGATTAAAAAAATATTGATATGTTTATTTAAATTTTAAATTTTACTACATGTAACATGTATATGTAGATATGCATTGAATTTAAATGAATCTGTGAACAATATATCCATTCCAATGTGCAAGCCATGAACAATATAAAAATCACACTTGTTCGTATCAAATGAACAAACTCAAGTTAATAAATATATTCTATTATTTAAATTCTAGAAGTTTCATTTGGAACAAGTAGAAGTGAACATTCTAAAGTATTAAAAATTAAAAATTCATACATGTAGGTTCAAACACATGTACTTCTAGGTGTACTAAATAGTTCACACCACATCAAGTGGTTCAAACCAATCTTCAATTATTACACACATGTCCTAATTTAATATCAAATTTACACATACATCCTAATTTAATATGCATTTTTTAATTAAATAAATACATGTCCTAATTTACTTTACATACATGCTAAACTATTTTAACAACTTACAAATTACATATGCATACATGCATTTAGAATTAGATAGACTATACATCCTAATTGTACATGTGACCCCCTTAAGACCTATTCAAATTTACACACATATGTATCCTAGTTTAATATCAAATTTCATACAAATGCATTTTTAAAATTAAATGAATACATGTACATCCTAATTTACTTAAAACATAAATACATGCTAAAATATTTTAACAACTTACAAATTATGCATGTGCATTTAGAATTAGATATATATACATCCTAATCAAGTGCATACATTGGGCTTAACACATTTTCAACTCAACCACATGTCCCAATTTACTTTACATACATGCACGTAAGTATTATTTAACATGTACATTAACTTCATACATCCTAATTTAATATAATTGAAATTTCACATTTAACTAAACAATATATCACTCACACACACACACACACACACACACACACACACACACATATATATATATATTTATCAAGTATTAATTCAATTCATGGGTTGAAACACATGTACTTTGGTTTAATAAATAGTTCATACCATTTCAAGTGGTTCAGACTGCTCTTCAATAACATCATGATCTTCACTATCTAGTCTCCACTTTTGAAACCGCCTGTGATGTGGAACTGTATGAAGAATTAGGCCAACAACAATGACCAAGTGGTTATACTGATATACCTTGTTCTCAATTTGGTATTCAGTGAAATGAATCCCATGTTGAACAATTTTAACTTGTTTGAAATATGTCCCTTGCACTACAACTAAGCCTGCATGTACATGTATATAAGAAACGAGAAATTAAAAAATTGCACGTAAGCGAGCTGTATACATATAAAAATTAAAACATGTGCAGATTTGCATGTTTAAAATAATTTAAATGTTCAAATGAGTTCAAACCTGTGGGAAAGGACATTCCATCACTCATTTTAGATTTTGTTAACTTCTTTCTCTCTTCTGTGCAACTTAATAAATAATAACTATCACCTTCTATATTTCTATCTTCTGCTATGTCTGCAAAAATATCTCCTGCAATTTGAAACAAGTTAAATAAATTTAAAATGTATGTGTAGACACCCAAAATTGTCCAGTCTAATTAAATAAATATTTTATTTATTTAATTATCTAAGCTTAATTCTTCTATTAATTAAATAAATCTTTATTTATTTAATTAATTCATTTATCCTCTTCTAGCCTTATTTCTCATTTAAATAAATACATTTATTTATTTAAATTATCCTTTTCCTAAATTAAATAAATATCTTATTTATTTAATTGATCCCACTTCTATTAATTATATAAATCTTTATTTATTTAATTAATTCATTAACCTTTTCTACCCATGACACATGTCATTCATCTCTTAATTCATACACTACCTACCCATTTCATTATTTTATTATTTCTTTTACCTACCCTCTAATCATAGCCGACCTCCTTTTACACCTCTCAATCTTATCCCTCCATTTCATATAGTGTCTTCTATATAAGGAGATGCTTCCTTCATTATCAAACCCTAACTACTTGGCATATGCGATCCTACTTGCAACCACATTTCGTTCTTTGTTGAGCTCTTGTGCACATAAAATCTGAGAGCAAATACATCAAACAAGATCAATGGAGATAGGAAGAATGGATATCCAAACCCTATTGGACATGTGATGGTATAATCTTTGTGATTTCGTTTGATTTGCATTGTCTTAGGTAATCTTCATATGTTATGGTGGATATTTTTTGTTGTTAGGCTAGGTTTTTGTGGTTGAATTCATTTAGCCTTTCAATATCATTATTATTGTTATCCATTTTCACCATATACAGTATGTACTCGATTTAAAACTTATATAATTTATTTACATGTACGCAATAATTTTAAAGGAAATAAATCTCTCTCTCTCTTTCTATATATATATAATTTAAATATATGTGTACATCATATACCTTTTTTAATCAGTCCTAAAATATGGTCATTATCACCATAAATCGAAGGAATGTCTTCAAAGATTTCATCCTCATTTGAATCCTCGTATGTGTCAGAAACATATAGTGGCAACAATTTCCATTCATTAACATATCCAAGCTCTTGGTTCTTGCAATCAACATAGTTTTCCAAAATGCAATCAGAACAAAAACATGAATATTCCCTAGTGTACAATGTCCTTGGGCAATTATTTGTACTCATGACACAATGAAAAGATCTTGTCCTCTCCACATTCTTGCATCCATGCATTGATCTTCTATCCACATCTACAAAATGTACATGTGTACGAACATACATATAGATCAAGTTGTTAAATTAAAACATTTGAACTAGTAACATTTTAGAAAATTAAAAAAACATTGAAATAAAACACTAAAAGAGAACACGTATCGGTTATCTCCCAAAACACTCTATATGGAATGGGATTGTATGTTCTCGATGATGATTTGCCAGGATAATTAGGTTGCACAAAGTGTTTCTTACACCATTCAACAACATCATGTGCATCGTCTATACGATCTCGTGTATAATTTATTTGATGCTTTCTTAGAGGATGTTTGATACAAGCTCCTGCACCATCATGTTCAATTTTTCCATAACCACTATAAAAAAAACTCCAAACATGTGGTATTTTGTCATTTCGATGATATCTACATAGTGCATAAAATAGCCTCAAATATTTGAATTGTGCCACACATCCATCAAACCAAACAAAATGTTTAACTATTTCTATGCCTCTCTCTTTCAAATATTCAAAAAACTTCTTAAATCAATGTTGTACAAAAAGTGTGTCATGTTCCTTATCTTCACTGATATAGAAGTGACAATTTTTCTTAATGACACAATTTTCAAATGTACTATCAACACCATCCAAATCCATTTGTGCGTGTCGATAACACACATGCACCATAATAGTGATTTTCTTTGAAAAGTAATACTCTAATTGAATCTCTTTTTGATGTGCAAAAGAGTAATTTTTTGTGAAGTCCACTACGGCTAGAATAGTTCCAAGTGGGAAAGTGTGTCTTAATGTTTTAAATTGTTCTGCTTGCCACTTGGAAAAAAAACATGGCATATGTATGGTTTTATCAACTTACAAATTTTTTCCATAAATGTTCCAATAGGTATTTCCTCTTCTACATAATCTAACCTTGTAGATTTCTTTCCAAATTTTGTTTCAAATTTTTTGTACTTGTAACTCTTGCAATTTAGCATCTTCCTCATGTCAGTATCTTCATCTCTCAAAGGCAATTTAGCCAACTCCCCGCATATTCCACAAATTCCTTTTATGCAATTTATTTGACTAGTTGCATTATCATTTGATTTATCACATAAGATGGATGCTATGAATTGACTTGTTCATTTAGGAGGAGCTTTTTCATAACCATCACTATTATCTCTAATATTTTGAAACACCTGATAGTATAGATCAAATTCGATGTGATAATGACAACAACAAGTTTTGAAGACTTTGTTTACCTTCACATAATATGACCTTAACCGTTCAAACATGGTTTGTCCAATCTTTATATGAGGGTTTGTCTTAGTAAACAACACATACAATTCATGTTTTGTTGTGTCTAACGAATGTTTTGCATGAAGATCATAATGATCAGGGCCAATCATTTGCTTGATAACATCTCTACTGTTTGATGAAGGACGAGTATTATCATTCTAAAAGCTTGTCACAAAGTTCCTAATAATATCTTCAATTCTATCAGAATGGGGATCTCTACACATAATTGCCCAATTCCCTTCTGAGATAGTATCATCCAAACTCTTTCTCCTTTTCACATGTTTTGATATTGTCCTTCTACTAAAACCAAACTCATATGACAGTGAAGAGATTTGTCTTTTTTGAGGCAATCTTTCATTTACTAAAGATGTCAACATCACTCTTCTTGAAATGGTCTTATTTACTGTTCGATATTTTTTACCAATGTTCACCAAACCTTTCTTAACATTATCAACAATAGATTTTTGTAGCTAAGAAGTTTTCCCCTTTTGACTTGTTGTATCTCTACCCAACAATTTCAGTGGATCTATTAAGTCTTTACGAGTAAGTACAATTGATAACAATTGAGCTTTCTCTAGTGTAGTATCAATATTATTGAAATGAGACATTATTTCTTTTGCACTTTTATTCATTGACCTCCTTTTAGTATGTCTAGGTTCTTCACTAAGACATTTCAACTCATCCACATCTATTTCAAGTAAATGATCTAAATTTTTATAAGAAATATTTCTCTTCACATTTTTAGCTAGATCCACAATATGCTCATCTATACCAGTGGTAGGAGGTAAGGAGCCTGACCCCTCTCCTTCAGCCTCCATTGGTTCAACTTGGGCAAGATCCTCCCTATGTTCATCAACTATATTGTGTTTATGCTTAGCTGGAAAAATTGTTCTCATTAAATCTGTGCTGAATGCAGTTCCTATTTATCTTATGTCAGTATTAAGATCTCCAAAGGATGTGTTGGTAAGCTTACAGGATACTCTAAGGTCTTTTCTCTGGAGTAGCAATAAAGATGGGAGGAAAAAACTTGCTCTTGTGGCATGGGATAAAGTTTGCTTACTGAAGGACCTAGGGGGTACTGGTATCAGAAATATGGAGAAACAAAATTTAGCCTGGGGGGCAAAATTGGTTTGGAATTTGTATGAGAAGTCTGATTCTTTATGGACTCAGATTATGTTTGCTAAATATCTTAATAATGGTCCTCGGGAGTATATTTTCCAGATTTCCAATCTACCTTCAGGTTCTGCTATGTGGAACTTCATATGTAAATGTAGATCTGTTATTTTGCCTAATCTCTCCTGGGTTGTACACAAACGCACTAAGATCAGATTTTGGGATGAAAGCTGGAATGGTCACCCTCCTTTACAAAGTCTAAGGAATTGGTCCCCCCTGATATCCATTCTTTCTTCCCTTTGGGGCACCTTGGTGGAAGATTACTTTGACATTATTTATAGTGGAAATATGAGATTGGATAAATGGAAGCCAATTGAATTTTTGGTTATTGATCATGATTTGAAATTGCAGTATACCAAGGTCCTCAATGAGAGGGTGGTTATCCTTTCTGATGTTGAGGATGAATTGGTTTGGACTAAGAATATTTCTGGCAAATATATAGTGAGGGATGGTTATAATTCCCTCATAAAGGATAATGACCACCCTGCTTGGCCGTATAAACTTTTTTGGCATTTAGCCTATTTGCCAAAAGCTGGTGCTTTTGCTTGGCTAGCAGTTCAAGATAGGGTTCTCATAGGCATGAGATTGGACAGGTTGGGTATCACGGTTACTTTCACATGTGTGTTGTGTAATAAACACCTGGAATCCTCTTCCCATCTCTTTTTACATTGTGACTTTGCATATCAATGTTGGTAGTGGTTGTTTGATAAATTGAATTTGACATTTGTTATGGGAAATGACCTGATTACCTTCTTTAGTTCTTGGCCACTTTTGTTTACTTCATCGTTTTATGCGTGTTTATGGATTATTTCTCCATCTATTTTAATATGGAAAATTTGGTTAGAGCGAAATAACAGGATCTTTAGAAATACTAGCTCTTCTCTCCCCGAGGTTCTACTAAAGATTGAATTGTCCATTTCTGAGGTTGCCTTGTCACATATATGTTGGAACTTGGATAATCTCACTTCTTTTTCTCATTGGGATAGTAGGGTGACTAGATTTTGGAGCATGCTATCTGCCCTTCCTTTCCATGGTTCAATTTTGAGAAAAGGTGTTGTTTTAAATAAAAGAAAGTTGGCATCTTGGAAACCACCTCCTCTTGGTAAGTTCAAATTGAACTTTGATGGTGTCTCTCGTGGAAATTCAGGTTTAGCTGGGGTAGGTATGGTGATTTTTGACCATCACACTCATATTTTTCATTCTAGGTGTCATGCAATTGGTATTCAGTCTAATAATTTTGCTGAATTTAAGGCTTTGTCTTTAGGTCTAGAATTGGCTATTTCCCTTAGTATTAAAGACCTCATTATTGAAAGGGACTCATTGGTGATTATTCAGAGTGTGCTAAAAAAAAATCTCATTGTTGGCAATTGCAATATCTTCTTGATCTTATCCTTCAGCAATTGGAATCCTTTGATTCTTTCTTCATTACTCATTGTTATCGAGAAATTAATCGACTAGCAGATTTTTTAGCTTATCTTGCTATTGATAGTAATGCTATTCTTCGAGATATAAGCTCTGTTGAAATCTCTATTTTATTTTTAGAATTCTTGCAATAATCTTGTGGTCTTTTTGTCTCTGACTTTTGATAAATTGTCCTTCTATTGCCAATCCAGATAGGCATTATTATTGTTTATGCACAACTAGTAATCTGATTCTATATGTGAATTGTCAGATGCATAGTTTGGTTGCAGCTATCATAAGCATTAAGGGTGACTATCTTTATTGGCTTTGGTTCATTATTCTTATCTTTAAAAAAGCCATTAAAAGTGTCGGCATACTTTGCTATTATTTTTCTCTCAGAGTTTTTTTTTTCCGAGGTTGCTCTCAAGCGAGGGATTTTGACCATATGTTTTTTGATTAAATGTGATGGGCCATGGCTTTCTATGTAATGATTATTGTCATTCTATTTATCGGCTTCAGGGGAGATTGTACCGTACCTCTCACAGAGGTGATTGTGAGGTTTAATCATTATTGGCTTTTTGTGGTTCACTTGCTATACATCTCTTTAAATGATTGTTTGGAAACGTGTTTTTTTACACATAAGCGGATCATGCATTATTATAATAAGTGTTTATGCTCAGCTGGTAATCTAACTCTATATGTGGTAATTGTTGCCATATACATAGTGTGGTTGCGAGCTGTCATAAGCATTATGGGAGACTATGTTTATTGGTTTTATTTCGTTCTTTTTATCTCCAAAATGCTTTGAGAGTGGCGGCATGCTTTGTCATTAGCTTTTTTCAAGGTTGCTCTCATACATGGGATATGGAATACATGTTATGATTAATTGTGATGTGCCTTGGCTTTCAATATAATGATTACTGTTGTACTATTTATCGACTTCGGTGGAGATAGTATAGTACTTCTCACAGAGGTGATTATGAGGTTTAATGATTTTGTGGCTCACCCGAGATGCATCTCTTAAAATGATTTTTTGGAGACTTGTTTTTTCACATGAGCGGATCATTCATTATTATGAAAGGTGGCTAAATTATTATAGGCCTTTGTTTTTATTTGATCGATCAGGATGCATTTCTTGGCATGTTTTTTCTTGGCTTCTCACACGGATGACATTCATTACAGTGTATGGTGGCCATTTAACTTAGTTTTCTTTTGGCTATATATTAACTATGGTGCAGAATGTCTTTGTTCATCTACATCAATGATATCTTAAGGAATTATTCTCTCTAAGGGAAAGGTAACTATTCCTCATGTCTTTTATTCTTTTGACTTATCGTGTTTTAGTATCTACTCCTGAGGAAGACATTGTTGACAATTATGGTTATGTTTCTGAAAAGCTTGGGAGAGTTTTTGTTTTGCATAATCTGGAGTTGGAGTCTGAAATTCACAGGGTGGTGGGTAATCGTTGGTTGCTCTCTCCTTCTTTTATCTCTTTTTTAGAAGTTTTATCTCATTTTTTTACTATATGTTATGATCTTCTGTGGGATAAGACTCTAGTCCAGCTTATTGCATCAAAATTTGTGGTACCTCCAATGCTTGATATGCATCATCTTGGGTCAAATTTGGATAGTTATATTTTTTATATGGGTACTCTTCCTTATGGGGGCTTTCTTTCTATTCAAAATCTTTTGGAAGATGGGCACTATGGACATTTTCTCTTTGAAATTAGAATGGGCCTGATCTGTGACACTGTTGATGAAGCTCTAAAATCTGTGGAAAGTTTGGCTAGTTTTATATCTCCCCAAGTTTTGGTCAAAGCACGGGAAGTGTTAGTTGGTCTTCATGCTCTAATTAATTTCTGTTTTGTTTCATTTGCGACTCCTCTCCTTGTGATCCCTATACAGTCACTGGTTCCTCAAGATGCCCTACCTTCTCCTCCGGAGGAAAGCTCAAGTAATTGGTTTTTGGACTAACTGTTCCCACCTTTTGCAGATATCTCATATTTTTTGCAGGCTGTTTATGAGATGGATTTTGGATAGTTCTCATTTTCTCAATTCTATGGAGTTGGAGATTTCCGATCTATTCTAGTATCGGTCCTCCTTGGTTTCACTTCTTGGTATCTCGGCATGCTCCTCTACATTTTATATCTTACTATTGTTATCAGTTGATGGGCTCCTGGTTCTTCTTATTGTAAACTTTTTGGCAATTCAGCCCCACTTTTTGTAACCAACTGAGTTTTTTAATCAGTTGAGATATATGCCCTATGGGGTCTCTATACATAGGGCATCTATATGGGTATGGGTGAGATTTCGGGTCATCAGGATCCTCCTATTTTGTAAGGGTAGTATAGTTTCTTTTCTCAAGGCGACAACCGGAGCTTTTCTTGCGGGTTCTTTCCTGCCGGTATGCCTTTTTTGAACCCGTTGTATAATCATTTTAAAAATAATATAATAAAGTTTAGTGGCTATGCCACTTTTATTGAAAAAAAAAATACATACTTGCATCCTGATATCTTTGCCTTCTTTGTTCTCGATACCTTTGTCCCGTTTTGGGAGAATAATTCCTTGAAGTCTTATTTTGTCTTCTCTTCTTGTTCCCGGTGCTTTTAAAATAACCTTCAAATATCTTCAAATTATTGCCCTCAAAATAACTTTTAAATGTTTTCTTTCATTCAAAAATGCAAACTGTTTTAATAATTTGTGTAAAAAATGAAAAAAATTATGTATATCTATATGACTGTACAAAATGTAAAAATAAAATAAAATTGGATACTAAAAAATAAAAAACCTAACATTTCAAATTTATGAACCACTTTAATAAAAGATGAGCTAAAACATAGAAAAATCTATTCAATCATAAAAAATAAATATTATTTTAAAACTATACATCGTAATCTATAATAGATTTTAATTTCATAAAAATTAAAAAAAAGCTATCAAGCAAATTAAAAAAAAAATGGTCAGTCATATTGTCAAATTTAAATTTTCTCTTATTGGTTTGATGGCATTGTACTTTTAGGTCTAGGGTTAAGGATTGAGTTCCCAAGCCTAAAATAGAAACAAAGTCATGACTTTTAAATTTGAAATTTTATGAAATGCATACTCATTCTAAGAAGGAGCAAAAATATTATATAATTAGGAAGGGGCACCCATTTTAAAATGAAATTGATACCTTTTTGAAAAATAAATTTCAATTTTGTGAGATCAAATTTAAATGGATACTCATTTTTTATGAAATGAGCACCCATTTATTTCAGAATTTTTTTTTTCACTATGGTCACTATGCTTCCCCTATATGTGAACCCAAATTCTTTCTTTTATCTTGGAACTTGTAAAAACTATTTTTTACCTACTTTACTTGGTTTCTAGGAATTTAGTTGGATTTTTTTACTGTGGACATGAATGGAATGGGTATTTGCTAAGAATGGTGTTCATATTGTTGGTAATTTGCTAATTGTTAGTTTTGTTTGTGTGGTTAGGTTGAACATTTCATTTTATTTTATGGATTATGTTATTAATTTATGTTAGTATTGGATGCTTAATGAGTTTTATTTTATTATTTATAGTTTTTCTAAATTAACAATTCTATTATGATGTTGTGATGTATCTAATTAGATAAGAAAAATTTAAATGGTATATTTATCCACTTATGCATTTAAATATTGCAATGGATATCTTTTCTCTTTTCACCTTCTCTTTTGCACTATTTTTATTATTAGTGGTCAATTTAGGAACCAACATCACTAGCACTAAATATCCAATGAAGAAAACTGCTTCCATTTATAAGCATTTTTAGCTTTATGAGATTACCAAATGTTATATTTAAGGATTAAGGCTAGTTTAAATCTCTTTATCTTTCAAATCTAATTCATGTTTTAGGACTTTAGCAAAATGATTATGTAAGTCATTCTATGTTACTAAAAAAAAACACAATATATAATTGAGCTACCTTATAAGACAAGACCTAGTCATAAGGGACTTTAGGGTAGTTAGTTTTCATATAGAGATTTCATTTCCTTTCAAGAGAGGTGAGATACTTGATATTTCATTTGAATTGGTGAACGTGTTGAAATGCCACCTTATTTCACTTCAACTCCACATATAAGTATATAATGAATTAAATGCAAGATTATATGTTATCTTTTGTCTTTGTCTATTTTAATTTACAAACACTTGGACCTCAAATAATTATCCCTCAATTATATTAACTTGTTGATTTACCAATTTCTCATAATACCAAATTCTTTCATATATCTAATATTCTATAGTTCAATTTCTTAAGCGAACTACTAGATATTATTTACCCCTAGATTTTAATTCCCTGCTTCTTATAAAGAAACGTATTTGTTTCATTTTATATGATTTATGTTAAAGTGATACCTACTAGTGTGCAATTATAATTGATGCTATAGACCTTTCCTCATAAGTCAGAGGTTGACAACTAATAACTTTTGGTAAGGAATATTTTAACTTCATAACTATAAGGAAGATGGAAATGCAACTAATTTATGTACAACTTTTACAAGATCTATAAGGAAGATGGAAATGCAAATATGCTTCTTGTAGTAATCAAGGTCACTAATTTGAATGAATACAATTATCAAATTAGTCTCAAAATATCCAATCACTATAATATCATGATTTAGAAACCAAGAAAGATTTTATAACATTCTTCCAATTATTTTTTAATATGAATCAATTAACCATGAAAACTCATTGTTCCTCACATGCCTATACTTCAAAGAAATGGAGATTATTTCCAACTATGTAAATCATTGTTATTCTTAAACAAAAAATGGAAAAGGGTGAGAATAACCTACAAGGTCCTTTGATGAGTTTTTAAATGATTTTGTTTACATTTGAAAACTCACGATCTTTTGGAAACTTAATCTTTTATAAGAAAACATTGATGAAATGAAAAATTAAAAACTCACAACTATAATAAGAGGATACAATGAAAATACCAAGCATAAGTAGAAGATAACCCATAAATATTTATCTCAAAATTATCACAACGCCAAACTATATCTTGAAAAACTATAATTAACTACATTTAAATGCTTCTTGAATAGACAATTATCCCAAGAAGGTAAAAATAACGTACATATACAAGTTCTTTATCCCTAAATAATGGTTCTTTAGAACAATTTACACCTTTCATGTTTATACTAGTCACACTTCTATGAATTCACACAACTTTTTCACACATCTTGTAGTGTGATGACACCCAATCTCATTTTTTAAATCTCCTTGGTGAAGAGAATATACAACCACTTTGGGACATCCTCTTGCAAAGGATAGGTTCCTTAAGAAACATGCAAATTAATTTTGAGGACTCTGTCTAGTATTCTAGATAGATTTGGTTGTACCATAGCATGGAAATGTCCACTATCCAACTCATTCATCATTATTCTCTTTGATAGTTGTTGAACTAAAATTTAGGAGAATACTCTTCTCTCACCTCCATATATATTCTAAATCTTGCCTTATAAGTGCAATTAAGTTTGTTGATAGTACCATTTCCTTTTGGTATTGCTATTATGTAGTCTTGGATTAGTTTAGTTGCTTGCTAGAGAAGAAGATCTAGCTTTTCTAGCTCGTTAATGACAAGAAAAGGTATGAGTTTCTTATAAGAGTTAAAATAACTAGGGCACAAAGCCACTTGATAGTTTTACATGACAAGGTTTATAGCTTGAAGATTCGTTAGAATCTCATGAAGAGATTCCAACTCTTTCCTAAATTGAATGGCAACATTGATGTGAGAAAGAATCTCCTTGACTATATTATCAATCGCCTCACTCACCAATTTCTAAAAATATTGGGTCAATACCCCATCCACTTGTTTAAGACAAGATCAATTTATATGTATCATTTTTTACTTAAAAATGCTAGAAAATATAAAACAAAATGAAGATGGAATGATCTTGCAGAAGAAAACCCACTAAATCCTTGCCCACAAACAACTTATGTCCTATCCATTGCAATCATGCCAATAGAAAGCCCATACCCATTTTTAATGATGTTTGCAAATATAATTTTCCTTAACAACCTCCTCTTCCTCTCCATATTTCCCATATCACATTTTGGATTTACATTCCCTATAATTCTCAAATTTCTAAATGTGTAGGGTGAGAATTCCTTTTATTAAGAACTTGAAAAATATGAAACAATTCTTTTTCATTAGTTGTACTCCTTTTTTTATATGTCCATAGCTAAAAGCCCATACCCTCTTTAATGGGTTTGGAAAACATTGCTTCATCTCCTTTTTCTTATATTTTTATTTTCACATGTGGTATTTTCATTTATAAATAGTAACAAATGGGTTGGGATGTGACAAATAGTTTATATGGAATGCCCTTGATTTTGTATCCTTCAAGGGATTTTTAGCTTTTAAGAAATTTCTACCATAAAACTGTTGCAATTTTGGGAAAAATAAAACTAAACCAACACAAATAATTAAAGATCTCAAAATATCCACTCCATATTTCAGATGTGATCAATACCCAATAATTATGGTAATGTTTATGCAAAGATCAAATTGCACTTGAAAAGACAATTATTTTGCATTTATTAATTAATTTAAAAATCTGAACACAATTGTATTCTAATTTTTAATTTAAGTAATAAAGATAAGATAATTGGCATATTAGGTGCAATTTGATCTTTGCATAGATAATCCCAACAATTATTTGTTTCACACAGCCTCAAATTTGTAATAAATATGTATACAATGTCCAATATAATTCATCCCTTCTATTCTTGTTACACTAACAGATACAATAGAACATAAAAACTCATACATATAATAACTACATACATAAACATAAAAAAAAATCATATATTAAAAAAATATCAAATATAAAAAACATAATTTTATATGAAAAAATATATTCCACTTCAACAATACTGCTTAATAAAATAAATAATATTCCACTTCAACAACAATTTTTTTATGTATATTAATTATTAAATAAATAAATAAATTCTTGAGATGATCATGTTTCATTGTAAATGTGTTGAAATGATCGTGCAAACGATAAAATCTTCTTAATAAAAAATCAAGAAAAATAACTTTACCCATTAAAAATCATTTGCCCAAAACATTTCAAATTGAAACTACTTTGGCGACAAATGGATAAAACAATAATTTCTTTTTTTTTAAAAATCATTGACTATGGAGAGGTTTTACCATTATGATGGCATGATAGGTGATTTTCATCCTCAAATGGACATCATGAGAGTATGATGGGAGTGCATCAAGGGATGAAATGGACAACATAATAATGTATGAAAAGTGGATGATTTGTGAGGAGAGGAGACTCCAATTTATAGATTGGAGGAGGCCAAAATGAAGGGCCAAGATTGATTTTGGGATGAAGGGTTGAGATTGATTTGAGAGGGAGCACATGGATTGAGAGGACAAGGTGTGAGATTCAAGAGATATGTCATAAAGACATTTCTTGTCTCCACACCTCTCAAGGTTCATGGAGAAGAGCTCCCAAGTACATTGGGAAGAGAAACATGAATTAAAAATTCCTTGGAGAAAGTGGAGAGGAATTAAAAATTCCAAAATAGGAGGATGTGTGGGAAGACTAAATGGATAAAGGAATTAAAAATTCTTTGGGAAGAGGAGGCATGGGGAGATTCAAAGAATTTGAATTTGCTTGAAAGGATCAAAGTTGACACATCCCTAATCAAGGTGATTAGGGATATGCAAATGATTAAGGAGATTGATTAGGTGGATTAATGAGTGATTAGAGTGCAAGTGGGAAAGTTAGGAGGATGTGACATGAGGAGAGATAATGAGTGGATGAATTTAAAATTAGGAAATAATGATAAGCAATCTTCTAGAAGAATTAATTAGGCTAAGTGAGGATTAGAAGAAGTGATTTGTAAGAATCACTTTAGTTAGATTAATTAATTCAAATTAATTAACTAAGTTGGTTTTAGAAGAAATAATGGTTGAGGTGACTTTAGAAGAATGGTGAAATAATTAAATTATTGATAAATTAATTATTGGATCATAGTGATAAGATTGATTAAATTTGATTTAATTAACCTTAAGAAGAAGGGAATTAACACAATTAAACTAGTTAATTATGTTGATGGGCTTAAATTAATTAAATATTAATTTAATTAATATTAGGTGTCTACGTGATTCATTTACCATTTAGAGTCACATTTATTACATAGTATAGACTTGTTAGTCTATGTTATACATTCATTAGGACTAACTTAGGCTCATTACGAATGATCGTGGTTTAGTAGGGTTGTCCTTGATTCATTACAAATCCATTAGGTTTTGTAGATTTGTCAAAAAGTGTGAAAAAGTGTCAAAAAGTTGCAAAAAAATGTCATAAGTTGCAAATAGTTGCAAAAGGTTGTAAAAAAGTTGCAAAACTCGCAAAAACTATAAAAAAGTTACAAAAAGTTGTAAAAGTTTGAAAAAAGTTGTAAAAAAGTTGCAAGAACAGTTAGAAAGTTACAAAAGTTGTAAAAGTTGGAAAAAGTGGTGAAAAGTTACAAAATTTGAAAGGTAGCCTAATTTTTGTTCTGTTAGTTGTGGTCATGAACTATAAAATCACTCAGGAAAATTTAAACTGTACCGATAGCCATTAATCATTTTAATCAACAATTGACATTCTAATAAGCCAACAAATTTACTAACACTGTGTATTGCTTGCACGAGCTTGCATTTATGGTGGCAAATTAAGGGAGATATAAGAAAATTTCTATCAATTCTTTGTCATAGACCAAATTCCAAAGCAAATCTAGAGCTCATGGTCATTGAAGAAGGCAAATTCAAGGGTTTTCTCATAGAATGAGAAAGATTTTTCAAACCTTTACAAAAACTAATAAGTGTACCTGAAGCTTTCTTCCTATAGTCAAGACTTTCTTGTTCTCTTCTAGGGTTTTAATTCAAAAAGAACCATTATTAAGAGCATTTGAACCCTAGTTTTATCAGCATTGGTAAATAATTATGAAATTGAATAGAAGAAGCCTTAGGGTTTTCCCTGTAAATAAAAAATTAGGTGTAAATATTCAAATGAAAAAACCTAAAACCAAATGGCTAGTTCATCGAAAGGGTCTGTCAAACGCTAGCTTAGGGAAAAAAGGTAGAAGAAAAATAGAGAATTTTGCAATGATCTAATTAACTAATTGGCCAACTCTTTAAAAATACCTAGACACCAACAATGGTTAAATGTTTAACATGATAAACTAGAAGATATCTAAAGAGACCTTGCAAAGATGGTATAATGCCAATGGATGTTATTCCCTATTCAGGTACTATTACAGGAAAATATACTTAAAGATTCAAGTGTGCAACCCTTGGAGACTTGGGTTAGCCAAGTTGTCGGTGCCAAATGATTTTGTGAATGTGGAGTTGATTAGAGCCTTCACCATAAATTGTGTGCCAAAAAAGAAGACTGTTTGCACACATTAGGGTGAAGAGATGCTTGAATTGACAAAGGATTGCATCCAATATGTGTTCAAGCTAGACTCTGTCTTTGAGATGTGAATGGATTTGGGTTCATTTAATAGAGAATATGATAGGTTTGAATTTTATTATAAGAGAAAGTGGCTCCCTGAATAGTAGTCAAAGAAGAATAAACAATTACAAAAGTTCTTAGATATGGATGAGCTACCTTTTTCTAATAGATTGTTTGAAGACTATTTTGATAAAACATACTATGCAGTCTCTTAGTTGCTTTTCTATGATGCTCACGTGTATATGCCGATTGTTTAAATTTTTCTTACCACAAAGATTAAAAGTTATGAAAAATAGTAGGCCATTTGACTATGCTACTTGGAAGAAAAGGTGAATACAGTTGAAATATAGAAAGATAATGCAATCATCCACTTGAAATGATATTCTCTTTTATGCCATATGTTATTTTACAAATAATAGGAGAAGCAATATGGTTTCTTCCTTTGAGATTGGAACCATATGATAAAGATGCCCATTTACAACCAATCTAGAAGTGGATGAGAATTTGGGTCAGTGGGCATGCCAGTAAGCACATTACATGTATTTTGAGGATTTTTTGTAAAAAATATCTACAAGGGCCTTGGATATCCTTACACTTGGGAGTTGTGAGAAACAAATGTAATGGTGAAAATTAGGCTTTCAACCATTCGATATAGTAAAGCCACTATTTTTTCTCAATGACCATTACATTAGGGAAAGATAGGAATTAGATAGATCTAAATGTAATAGATCTAGATTTTGATCTAATTCCAAGGGGGGTTTTTAATGTGCCTCTTCTTTCCCTAAAGTTGAATTGAATTGTTGAAGATGTTGAAATTAGGGTAAATGTGCTAGAATTAAAGTAAAAATGCATGAACAGTGAGCTACAGTCATCAGATCAAGTCACGAACCTGGATCAGAGCAACACAAAAGTGTTTAGATCTATTACCGGAAGGAGCTCCTAATTTTTTGAGACTATGTGGTGGTGGTCGCCCTAGTCCTCCACACTTTTTGTAGTTAAATGGGGGATTTGTTCGTCACTGTAAATAAAGTCAATTATGAAGATTGCAGCTTTGTACATATTCCTATGCACACTAGGTAAGGGAAATAGGTTGGAAATATGGGTTTGCCTAAGTAAAACCAAAGTTTAGGAATTATATTTGAATCAAATATTGCAAATACTAAAATAAACAATGGAAAGATATACCTCAGATCTGCAATGATTGATAATGATGCTTTGATTCTTGAATGTAATCACATATATTGTATGAAATGACATGAACATGACAAAACTCTTCTCACACACACATGCTTGCATATACATGATGCAATTTTTCTCCAAAATGAATGAATGAAGTTTATACAACCTTGAAGACCTCTAAATATGCTTGGTGATGAATGGTTCAATGTGTCGAACACTTGAATGGATAGATGCTTAGATTGGATTAGATGAAAATGAGTTGAGAAGGATACCTTATATAGGGATTTCATAATTGAAATCACCTTTAGGCCAACTTAGAATAAATATTGTAGTCAAATAAATATGTCCACTTAATTAAATAAATATTTACTATTTATTTGATTATTTAACCATCAATAATAAGTTAATTAAATTAATATTTAATTAATTTCATCATCAACCTCTTCTTCTATTAACTAAATAAATTATTCAATTTATTTAAATTAATTCATTAAGCCACACTCTAAATCAATTAAAGGAATAAAACATATTTATTTAATTTAACCCCTTTCCTCCTTTAAATAAATAAATAAATATTTATTTAAATTCCTAAACTACCCCCCTCCCCCCCCCCCCCCCCCCCGCACTTGCATTCTCCTACAAATGCAAGTTGCACATATTTGGTTGAAATAAAGTAATTTTATTTTAATTAAAATCCTATTTTCTCTCACCCACCAAACCCACTTGCAAACTAAACCCATTCTAGATTCTTCTAAACCATTCCTAATTAGCCCGATCACCCTCCCTAATTATTGTCACATTCCTAAGAAACTTGAAGTCACTTCTCAAAGCCTCAAAGTCTTTGAAAATCATTAAAAGCTTTTATTCTCCAACAAGTTAACCCCCAAAGTCTTCCAAACAATCACTAATCCACAAAATCAAGGTCACAATGCGCAACAATAGGAACCAAAACACACATACACACCCTTAAGGGAACCTATCAAAACAATATTGCATCAATTAGTATCCTCCAATCTTGTGACCTTACCTAAAACATCTAATTATGAGCCTTGGGTCAAGCCTCCATGGTGGAGAGATAATGAACATTGTGAATTTCACCAAGGAAGAGGGCATAAAACAAGCAATTGCCATCTATTGAAAGATCTTGTTCAAGATCTTATTGATAGAGGAGAAATTGAAATAGAAGGACATGACCCTAAAACATCCAATGATGATCATTTAATGTTCAAGAATCCACTTCCATCACATGATCAAAGGGGTCCGTCCACCTCAGGGCGAAACACGGATACTACAACTAATTATACACAAGTTTCATATAATTATACTGTGAATCACCTTTATGACGTTGATGAACAAATTGCATCTCTTAGCATCAAAAATCCAAATCTTGCATGCAATGTTGTTACGTGTCGAAGAAAGATTGCCATTTGAGTAGCACCACAAGGAATGACACCCCTCCCCAAGCAATATAATCTTGTGGAGCAATTGGATGAAATGCCTGCCCTCATATCCATATTAGAGCTTTTGCGCTTATTCCCCTCACATAAAACAATCTTGGATAAAGCTCTCCAAGAAGTGTCAGTCCCCACCAACCTCAACATAGATCAATTTCAAGACATGGTTGGTAATCTAAACTCATCACCATACCTAACTTTTTCTAAAAGTGACAACATATCCTCCCAACAACCACATAATGTCTCCCTCCATATTGAAGGATTTTTAAACCAACATAGAATCAAGCAAGTCTTGATTGACAATGGAGTCGGCTTAAACATATGCACCTTGTAGTTGGTCACAACACTTGGTTATGTCATAGAATCAGTGGATGCTAGCAAAAAGATAACCATTAAAGCCTATGATGATGCAAAGCATTCATTCAGAGGAGCTTTTGTATTACTTATCAGAGTTTGGCCAATGGTGAAGCATATAGTTTTCCAATTACCAAATAATCTCTTGTTAGGAAGACCTTGGATATATGCCATGCAAGTCGTTCCATCCACCTATCACTAATGTATCAAGTTTCCATATAACGGTGTAGAAATCACAATCCTTAGCAATGCAAATCCATTTGCATATTGTAATAACATCAACCATTAGCTAGATATCACCGTACCTAACAACAAAGAAGCTATCCCTTTCTCATCATACATCAATCCAGCCTCTCTTTGCAGCTCAATAACCCCTACACCAAAGTAGGAGAAATTGAAATTGAAAATAGTTGAGGAAGGTCTTGGGAAATAAAATCTTAGCCAACTCTTTTGTGTTTGACAATTACTCACATCCCCTAGAACTCATGGCAAACCCCAAAAGTTGCTTCAAACACCACTGGCCAAAAGAACTTGCACTTTGATGAAATTCATCCTGCGTAAAAGTTAGGAGGAGGAAACCATGGATGAGGACCCGATAGAATGGATCTACACAGACCCTATCAACCTAGAAGGCCCAAAGGCTAAGTTTCCAACTAACAAATATGACAAAGGACTCACTATAATGAAAAGAATGGGATATGATGGCCATAGTGCTTTGGGACATTACAAACAAGGATGACATGAGCCCTTACAACCTGAGTTGAAACCAAAAGATAAAACGGGAGTAGGTTTTCAAAAGGAATCTGTTCCCAAGCTTAGATTCAAAGGAAAACCTAGCAAACCCATATATCAGCCAATTACTCCAAGGAGGCCATACTTGACTATCCTAGCAGCATCAATAGCACCAATGCAACCGCTAATCCCATCAACAACATTAGTATCACAAACTGCACCAACAAAACCGCTAAACCCCTCAGTAGCATCAGTAGCACCAACTGCACCAACATCACTGATAATCCTATCAGCAACATCAACAACACTAATAAATCCACCACTAGCATCAACAACACCAATAACCGCATCAGCAACACCAATAATCCCACCTCCAAAAGGGCATAAGCCAATAACTAATGCACTATTTAATTCAAAAGAAATCCCAGCGTAGTATAGAATCGAATGTTAGAGAGTGATTCTGAGACAGACTCACATGAGTGGGAATGGGATCCTGTGAATCTCAATACTTTAAATGATGAAGACACATCACCTATGCCACCTCGTAAAACTTCCATAATCTCTACGTAAAATCCCACACCTGATTCTGACAAGGAGAGTACCATCGATGCACTTCACTCCTCTATATTAACCCTCACTGATGCCTCCTCCGAACTCAACTTAATCAATGAGGTAATGCCTATCATCAACCCTGAACTCATTGATTGGAACTAGCCAAATCCCCCATGTCTTGATCATTTCCAAAATGATGAGATGCTCATATATTTTTTAGAGTTACGGGATAACATACCAAGAGGGGATCATAAAGTTGGGTTTTCCATCGAGCTTAATAGTGCAACATACTTTGGGGCAGATGCCAAAACTTTCAGCTGCAAAAATATCACAATAAAACATGCATCTTCTAGTTAAAACCACACAGTGGCACTTGTTGATCCCATAAAAGTAAAAATAAAGAGCATATCCAAAGGTGAAAACCTCTCTGAGGCGTTCGAGGATGAAAGGTTTGACATCCCCCCCTTTAGTACAAATCAGCAGAGGTAAACAATCCTAATCGAAGAAACAAAATAATTCAATGTGAGGACCCCTGAGACTCCTCACCAAATACATTTGTCATCTCTATTAACTCCAGAGGAATGGCTAAAATTTGTAGAATTCTTCCAAAAGCATCAAATCAACTTCACATGGTCTTATGCAGACATGCCTAGCTTAGATACAGATTTGGTCATGCATCACCTAATTGTAGTAGAAGGAGCTAAACCTGTTAAACAAAAGCTCAAAAAGATGCACCCACATATTGTTGTTCTTGTCAAGGCTGAACTCAAAAAGCTCTTGCATATTGGTTTGATCAGACCAATTGATTATGTAGATTGGATCTCCAATATTGTACCTATTGGCAAACCTAATGGGGGCATCTGTATCTGTACAGACTTCAAAGATTTGAACAAGGCATGCCCTAAAGATGACTTCCCCTTACCAAACATTGATATGATTGTCAATCTAACAACGGGTCGTGCAATTCTTTCTCTTATGGATGGCTTTTCAGGGTACAACCAGATTAAGATTGCTCCAGATGATCAACATAAAAATTCTTTCACATGCCCATGGGGAACATACTATTGGAATGTGACTTCATTTGGTCTGAAGAATGCAGGGGCAACATATCAAAGAGCCATGAATACCATCTTATATGATATGATTCACATCATAATGGAATATTATGTTGATGATTTACTAGCTAAATCATTAACAAGAGAGGGTCATCTGGCAATACTGGGTAAAATCTTTGATAGATTAGAGCAATATCATGTCTGTCTCAATCCAAAGAAATGTGTCTTTGGAGTAACCTCCTGGTATCTCTTAGGATACATTGTCTCAAGAAAAGGAATTGAATTAGATCTGCGAAAGTCAAGGCAAACATGGACATGCCACCTCTATAGAACATCAGTCAGTTAAGGACACTACAAGGATGACTGCAATAAATTTAGAGATTCATTGCACAATTGGTTGATAAGTGTCATCCCTTCACGCATCTATTACACAATAATATCCGCTTTCAATGGGATACAAAGTGCTAGCAAGCATTCCAAATGCTTAAAGAGTACTTGATGAATACACCCTTGTTGATCCCACCAGATCCAAGTAGACCTCTATTGCTATATATGTCAGGTACAAATACGATATTAGGAGTACTGCTGGCACAATACAATGTAGAAGTAAAATAATGTGCAGTCTACTACATCTCTTGAACACTGGTAGGCTATAAACTGAATTACACACCTATTGAGCGAGCTTGCCTAGAAGTTATCTTGGCAGCCACCAAATTGAGGCACGACATGTTAACGCACAAGTTACAACTCATTGCCAAAATAGATCCACTCAAGTACCTACTCAACAAGGCGGCATTGACAGGCCGCTTGGCCAAATGGTTTATGATCTAGAGTGAATTTCATATATAGTATGTGGACTGCAAGGCTACCAAGGGGCAGGTTATTGTAGATCAGTTGGTTGATGCAACACTTACAGGTGACCATCCTCTTGTTTCAAACTTTCCAGATGAAGAGATCTTCATGATAAAAGCTACACAACCTTCGAAGCTATATTTTGATGGCTCATACACTAGACATGGATTGGGGGTAGGTATTCTTTTTATCACACCTCAAGGTGACAACATCCTAAAGTCATACAGGATCACTTTCCCATGCACCAATAATATAGCAGAATATGAGGCCTTGATCATAGGACTTAGATTGGCTATACAATGGCATTTAAAAGAGCTACAAGTATATGGAGATTCCCAGCCAGTCATCAGACAAGTCGCCGATGAATACCAAACTAAGGATGATAAACTCATGCCATATAAAATGATGGTGGATATTTATAAAGAATTATTTACAACTATCACATTTGAGAAAGTACCCAGAGATCGGAATCGAGTTGCCGACGCAATGGCTACAATTGTATCTCACCTGGATCTTCCACAAAATTCGACATGCTACGAGTTCTTGGTAGAAAATCTTTGGATCCCCGCATATGATATCGCTAAAACTCAAATGATAAGTAGCTTTGTCAGTTTCGAATCTCCATGGTATGGTGAGTTCTTTAGTTACCTAAGTGACCACACACTTCCCCCTAACCAATCAAATAACCAACGAAAAACTGTTATCCGCCATACCGCTCGATACATCATCATTATCGAAACCCTATATAGATGAAGTCTTAATGGTACTCTCCTTCGATGTTTGGAACAAGATGAGATTACAAAAGCCTTGGAAGAAGTACATGAAGGAATTTGTGGGGCTCACTCAAGCGATCCTTCACTAGCAAAGAAAATCATGTGCGCTGGATACTACTGGCCCATCATGGAAAAAGACTCCTACTACTTTGTCAGAAAGTGAAAGAAGTGCCAACTTCATGGAGATCTGATACATGCACCAGCACAAGAATTACAACCAATCATAAAATCATGGCCCTTTTGTCAATAGGGAATTGACCTTTTGGGTAAAATCCATTCATCTTCATCTAATGACCATAAATTCATTATTATCGCCATCAAATACTTCACAAAGTGGATTGAAGCCGTTCCACTTACCCAAGTCACCAACATGCAGGTTGCCTCATTTATCCTTAATTACATTATCTGTCGGTATGGTGTACCCATGTCCATCATCACAGATAATGACCTTCCTTTTAAAAATCAGAATGTCTGTGATCTTTGTGAGAAGTTTCACATCCAACACCGTTTTTCCACTCCATATACTCACAAGGAAATGGTCAAGCCAAAGCATCAAACAAAAATATTTTGAGGGTCCTTAAAAAGACAGTCAATGATGATGGTCGTGATTGGCACATTCGCTTAAATCCAACACTATGGGCATAACAAACTAGTATTCGAACCCCTACAGGTGCAACTCCCTACTCACTGGTTTATGGAGCAGAAGTCATCCTACGTATTGAGGTTGAAATACCATCTCTACGGGTTTCTTTGCACAATCTGATAGATGATGAAGCATACCGAGTGTCCCGTCTTCAGGACTTGGAACTGCTTGATGAAAGGCAACAAGCTGCATACAACCACCTAAAAGCCTATCAATAGTGCATGAGAAGAAGCTACAATCATCGAGTCAAACCTTGTGCATTTGAGGTAGGTGATCTTGTTCTCAGGGAGAACCCTCGCAACCACCCAAACCAAGAACATCAGGGCAAGTTTGAATCCAACTAGCTAGGTCCATATGTTATCACTGTTGTATTTGGGTTTGGGGCATATCAGTTGGCAACTTCACAAGGAGAACCACTAGCAGATCCGATCAACAACATGTACCTCAAATGGTTTCATACATAAGCTGTGTAGAGCATCAAGATCCTCCTATATATTATAAAATACCAAAAAAACATTCAGAAAAATATCCTGAAGAAAAAACAAAAAAATCAAAAAAATAGTAAAGAAAAATCATGCATCCAAATGGTGAAAACCACTTGGGTGGCACCTTGGGTAAGTACGATGGTGAAAACTTGGCAAACAGAAGCCATTCATAAAGGCTATGGCTCCATTGTCTTTCAGACTTGTTGCGATCACCTCCATTGCATCCATTCATCCATCATTCAAACCATGGCTGGTTGTTGATCTGCAATCAAGGTTAGTATTTCATGTGTCATGCATCCCACTTTCATAGAAGCCTCTAACTGGGGGCAGTACTCTTAACCTACTGATGGAAGTGGATTCTACACAAAATCCATAAAAACATGGCAAAACATCAAAAATCAATCAAAAACATTGCAAAGCATATATTATTCTTTGTACATACACATCACAAGAGACACCAAACAAATATTTTGAGCTACCACCTATCAAATCAACCAACCAATCAAAACATCTACACACAATTGTCTTCACAAGGATGCATCCTTCCTCATAGAACAAACATGGTAACATTTTCTTTGACAAGAAAATTTGGTTTAGCTGATAAGCACAGGATCAATTTATTTGTTTATTTATTTATTCATATCAAGTTCCTATGCTACTCCAGGATATCCACTAGTGATCAGAGTAGTCGGGATGGTTCCTAATATATTTTTCTTTGTTTGTTGTCTACAGATTGTTCCAATGAAGTTCTGGGGCATGTACTAATAGTGTCTACGTGGGAAGTTCACTAAGATACATGATCATATGCAAAAATACACTCATGGATCACTATGGCTTACTGACTATAGCATATACCTCGACCATTTACACATGAATAGGAATGGAGGGTACCTTTCCTTTGTCTGTGATGCTTTCTTATAGGTGAAATGATCAAATGTGGTTCCTACTACCTCGGCCAAGAACGATACTACCATGCTCGATGATGAAAATTAAGCACTGTGAATAATCTATGGATCGTCATTTCACCTCATATGTATATATTGCATTTTGTTGCATTCCATGCATCTAAATATGCTTGGTGATGAATGACTCAATGCGTCAAACACTTGAATGAATATATGCTTAGATTGGATTAGATGAAAATGAGTTCAGAAGGATACCTTATATAAGGATTTCATAATTGAAATCACCTTTAGGCCAACTTAGAATAAATATTGTAGTCACATAAATCTGTCCACTTAATTAAATGAATATTTATTATTTATTTGATTATGTAACCATCAATATTCAATTAATTAAATTAATATTTAATTAATTTCATCCTCAACCTCTTCTTCTATTAACTAAATAAATTATTCAATTTATTTAAATCAATTCATTAGGCCACACTCTAAATCAATTAAAGGAATAAAACATATTTATTTAATTTAACCCCTTTCCTCCTTTAAATAAATAAATAAATATTTATTTAAATCCCTAAACTATCCCCCCACTTGCATTCTCCTACAAATGCAAGTTGCACCTATTTGGTTGAAATAAAGTAATTTTATTTTAATTAAAATCCTATTTTCTCTCACCCACCAAACCCACTTGCATCCTAAACCCATTCTAGATTCTTGTAAACCATTCCTAATTAGCCCGATCACCCTCCCTAATTATTGTCACATTCCTAAGAAACTTGAAGTCACTTCTCAAAGCCTCAAAGTCTTTGAAAAACATTAAAATCTTTTATTCTCCAACAAGTTAACCCCCAAAGTCTTCCAAACCATTTATGGTTCTTACATAACCATTTACAGCTCTTACATAACCATTAATGGTTAAAATCAACTCACCCACATGGTTAGAGGCTTTCCCTCTAACTCAACCCTCATTTAACTCATGGGTCTCTTCAAGAATTCGTTGCTTTGGCCATGGTTATCCCCACTAACTCTTGCACAAAAGTTTGTCCATTGGATAAAAACATTATTCATTGGATAAAAGATTTATTCATAAACTCAAGCCTAACCTTACCTCCCAAGGTAACCTTCATGTCATCTCAAGCATTTAATGCTTCTTCCCTCTCCTCTCAAGCCATCTCATGTTGACATTTGTCATCCTGGGATTGGGTTGAAAGCCATCACATGGATCACAAACCCATCAATCCTAACCCTTGTTGAGATTACTCAATCTCAACCATCCATTGCCCTATTTTTCCTATAAATAGAGCTCATTCCTTCTTCAAAAGGATCCAGAAGTCTTTTATGCATCAAACTTATACGAATTTTAAGAGAGCATTCTAGGAGCATTTTTACTTTGTTATTTTGGCTAAAATTAACGTAGAATAATTAAGTGCTTTCTCATAATAGCTTATTTACATTTGCATAATTAGTTATCTTCATTTTCATAATCTTGAATCTCCATAAGACATCCATAATAGTGCAAAAAGTCTAGGGCTACACTCATGTGGAACTTGGAGAGGAGAGGAACAAGGGAGGAGCAACTATGAGGATGTTGGAGGGCATCTTGAAGGGTTTTGTTTTTTTCCTTCATTTTTTATATGCTCTTGATTATATTTTTTATATCTCTCTTGGTATGCATGTTTCGGATTAAAGTTTCATTCATCTTTCATTTTTTATTGTTACTAACAACACTAATAACTTTGTCTTATGTTTCTTGTGTTCTTTTTAGCATGCATGATTTGGTGAATCCGACGTGTATCGAGCACGCAACCTTATGATCCAAAACTAACTTAATTTTTTTGATTTTTCATAAATTTCCACACATTGGTTGCACTTTAGCGCTATTGATACACTTTTTAGCGCCATTGGTAGCAGAAGATTTAGTGCCTTGTTTGATTTCTGACACTTTTGTTGTAGATAGAGTTGTTTTTGTAGTTATAGCTCCATTGTGTGTTAAATAGCTCTATTGTAATCTTTTAGCACCTTTACACTCTATCTGACAGTATTTTTATTCTACCAAAATGTTTAAATTAGCACGTCTATCCATCTTTTAGTGCTTTTGATATTCATTTAGCGCTTCTGCTAGTATTTCAACGCTTTTGTCTGAAGTAGCGCTTCTGTGTTTACACAGAGTAACACTTTTGTAACAAAGAGTTCAAAAAAAATGTGTAACCGAAAAATTAAAAATCTAGGCTTGTAGAAGCCCACCAAAAATCTTCATTTCACTAATTTTTCTCTTTTTTGTGTAGGTTACTAATGTTTTGTTTGCAGAATTTGAGGAGTTAGAATTAGGAATTTATTTCTTTTCTTTCTACCTTTCTTTAAGTTAGATTAAAAAGAATTCACTTTCCTTTTTGTTTAAAACGAACTTCATCTTTTATTTTTGGACTAAAATCAACAAAATCTTCAGTTTGGGTTAAAAATAATCTCATTTGCAAGCTAAAAAGAACCACAAACTCAAAGAAAAAAACTTTACTTTCTTGAAAGTTAGGGATAAACTGTTCAGTTTGGGCTTAAAACAAACCAACAACTTTCATTTCTTGCAAAGATAAAATTGACAATCAACCTTTTTATTTTCAAGTTAAAAAGAACAAACAATTTGTCCATTTTTGTTCACAAATTGCTTTTACTTTGAGAAAACATGCTTTCATTTTGTTGACCAGGATTTTCACTTTCCTAGTTAGAAAACAAATTGCTTTGTGGGATTAAAAAGAACACCATGGTTGTTGGAGCAACATATCCAAATAGCATATAGATCACATTACGATAAAATAGTTAAAAAGAACAAGTGTTTTCCGTGTTTGGCACGCTTGTGCAAAACTATAGAGATGTCTCATTTCTAACACACACTATCCTTTCCCTTGGCTCTCGTGGTCCTAGGTGCAAGAGAAAAGTGTTATTAATGCTCAAAATTTTCTATTTTTAAGAGAAGCCTGCCAAGAGACACATCACTCTTGGGAATGACCTTGCACGGTAAATCCTTCGAGCTGCTATAGAAATCAGGTGAGAGCGAAAGTTGTTGCCTTGGGTGTAGTTGTTCCTATAGTGTAACTTACTGAAAGGACATATGGGCCCCACCACAAGTTACAAGGCTCTTAAGTGAATTAGTGTAGAATGAACTTACATCCAAAGACATTGAACATTACTAGACACCTTTTATTCTAGAAGCCACCCATTCTATTGATTGAGGATATTTGTGAAAAGTTCAGTGTAAGAGCATAGATGGTTTTTCTCCCAAGATACTCACCATACATATTTCCTTGAGTAGAAACATGACTTTTTGAAAGGCAACTTGTAGCTTGATGAAAGTGGTGACTCCCCCATCATAGGGATCATCTATTTGTTATGCTCGCGCAAGACTTAGTATATCACATCCTTACCTGCCACAACATGATTCATAAGGTATGTAGTACCAAAGTTGAAGAAATATCAAGATGTGTGCTGAAAATATCGCAACTGGCCATCACCCTAGGGATAAAAAGTGTTTGAGTTGTCTTCATCTTGTTTCAGACCAGTAACAATTTGGGCTGAATTAAGGCTTTGGGAAAAATAAAATACATTTGTAAAAAGGGTCAAAAAGTTCATTATTGGGTTGATTTAGACCCACACCTATTTATACCTTTTGTTGAAAAGGGGCAAGGTTATTTTGCTTGTGTGTAATGTCCCCAACTTGAGATTGCCTGAATTTTGCACTAAATTAGTAATTCCACAATATAGTTTATCTTTTTTTTTCAAATTATGAGAGCGACTTCATCTAGTCATTCAATAAATTTAGGATTAGACAAATAAATACATGGATTAGTAGCAAATATATTACATAGAATGATAAACATGTCTTTCTACCCATATTCAATCATAGTTTAGTTTGGTAGGAAAGCCTTGTGAGGGCGCCTATAAACTGCTCAACCCAACTAAGCCCAAGAGAACGCAGTGTCCTACTATGACAACTCACCTCTTGGCCCACAAGAGGCAGGAACATCTCACTATGACAATTCCATCCCTTGGGGTGGCCTACCTAGCTTGGGAGAACCTAGTAAACTGCAATTCCCTAACGTACTTCCTCCATTCATTCCTTTGATTGATTACGAGATAAGACATACACACATATATAAATAATCTAAGGAAATATAATCAAGTAACTAATTCATTATATCCAAAATATATATACATATAATCTTATCAATATTATTTGAAGTATATATATATGTATATCAAACTATTATAAATCTTGCTAACAACATTATCATATATAACTCTATTATCCTTATTTTGTACTATATAAATCTATATAAATCTTTTATGTAATATGAATGACTATCATACCTATTGCAGTCTATATTAATATTACTATTAAATTCTAAATAAGAATATTATGAGGTTGCATATATTAAGCATACATATTAAGCACATCCCCATGCATTTACTAGGAATAAGGATGTTACTGTCTGTAACTTAATAATAGTTCTGGTTTGATCTGATCAATGATGTTCAATCAATATTAAATCATGAATCTTTCTTACCAATAAAGATTGGTGACTGCTTTTCTCCTTCCCCATTCGATGCCTCCTTAGATGCATGGCAATGAGTCTCTTATACCCTCCCTAATCGCTGAAAAAACGTGTCTCTAACCGATGGTTATACCCATTGGAAAAAGACATGTTTGTTTACTAATCTCTATTAGTTATTTGTTGCGCTCAACAAACTATTATATTCCCTTAATCAAATTGCAGCATGTAAACGTATGACTTAGAATATAATTTAGCAAATGTTAATATGATCATTGCCTTTTAATGATTTAATTGATGTTAATGATTTAATTGATGCAAAGGGTAGACAAATCTGACATGTGTTAGATATGTCAGATCTGGTCTACCATTATTTGAATATGTTGAATGATTATTCATTTGTTTCCTTAATATTTATTTATGGTTTCTATGATAATCATTTCCTTTTTGAGATTTGTCAATTAATGATCTTGAAATATTAATAAGAATTTTAAAAGATGTTATTTAATGAAATATATAATATAATAATTTGTTAATTATTAAGAGGTGCATTCAAATATAATAAAATTTATTTCAAATGAACAATAAATTCATAATTTAATAATTGATGCATAATCATATTCAAATATAGATTACTATTATTTGACAATATGGGAACATCACATTGTGTGCTTGCTGTGTTTTCTTGTCAAAGAAATTCAAAACAATTTTAAATCAAGTATCCATCCAACAAATCTACCTCAAAAAAATTGATAAACAAAAACAACATCAACAAGTTAGACAATGTATCATTTTGTATGACCATCACTCATATCTTGAGAAAATGAAATCTTCATCAAAGGACCACATTGAAAAAGAAACAACTTGGTTCAAAAGCTCTTATCAAAAGAAGGAAGTTTTTCTATATCAATAGACAACAATATCTCTCACACAAATCCTTCTTGTGTCATATGCACTTGTATCTTCAAGGAAAATCCAACGAATTTGACAAAGAGCCTTTGAGAAATAGAGATTTTACTCAGTATAGAGATTTTGGTTATCATAAGAACAAAGGGGGCAAGATCAATCCTGCTTTCTTTCCTCAAATCTGCATCACATACAACGAAGCTTGAGGGGAACCACCGACCCCTGCGAGAGAGGAAGAAGTAGAAACCCCCTTTGTAATAGAAAGTTTTTATTGAGGTACATATTCACTCCATTTTCACCTTTATACATCACAAATCCATTCAACTCTCAAAACACAAAAAGGTCTTGTCCTTAGTTCTTTCAGATATTGCTTCAATCAAACCAACAAATCACTTTTAGGGTGTCTCTACATCTAGGATCAATCATCCTAAGAGGCATTTCTACACAGGTTAAAACTAGTTTATGAGTGCATCCTCTCATTACTAGGTAGCTTGGTTTTTAACACACCTCAAACCTTCCTATACCTTATCACATCAAAATTGTTGAAAAACACAAAGAGCAATTCGCAAAGAACTCTGTTGACATCCAACCTTCAGTGTTAGAGATCCATTTTCCAACAAACATTTCACAAAAAAATGTCTTCCGTCAAACACTTAATCACCGCCTCATAATCACTTTCACAAACATCAAACTTGCAAAAAAATGTCTCACACAAGATCAATGAGAAACTGACAACCAGATATTGAAGAAGAGGAAGAAAACCTCAACGATTTTCATGAGGCTGTGGGAGGAAGCACAAATGATGAAGAACCCAACACTCCAACTCCAGAAGATTTAGAAAGAGCACAACATAATCCCAAATTCAACCAAATCTTCGACGAGATCCTTAGAAACAACGCACATTCTCATTTCTTAAGACTTTCTCAAGAGGGTGCCAAACTACCCTCTAACTTTGATACCACACAGATACAACAAACATCTGAGAAACATAGTCATCCCGATGGTGGAAGAGGTAGAGATCACTCCTGCTATGACCTTAATCATCAAGGGAATAGTCCACCTCCTCCTCCTTCAGAAATAGAGATGTTGAGGCAACAAGTAGAAAATCTCGCTCAACAACTAAATAGTGGTGTGAAGACTACTCGATTTTCACTTAACGATATTTGTCCCTATCCTTTTGATAGGAACATTCTTATGCCACCTTTTCCATGAGGGTTCAAGACACCCAAATTTGAAAAGTATAGGGGCAAAGGCAGTCCTAGAGATCATGTGTGGGAATTTCACTCTACTTGTTTAGAGGTGGCCTATGAGGACACATATCTAATGCACCTCTTTCCTCAAAGTTTGGGAGGCACAACCACACAATGGTTTTCATGATTACTAGGTGGCATTAGAACATTTGAGGAACTAGTCCAAAAATTCATCACTCATTTTGCACACAACATAGAATGAGATGTCACTATGATAGATTTGTGCAACACCAAACAAAAACCAGGGGAGTTGTTCTCAACTTTCCTACAACAATGAAGGAAATTGTCTAGCAAACGTTCTCTTCATCTACCTGAGAAAGAACAAGTGGAAATATTGATTTCCAACTTGAATGGTGAGATGGAATTCCATTTAGACATGAAGGGTACAAAATCCTATGAAGAGATGATCACTGAAGTACTAAAATGTGAAAGAGTCCTCGTCTAAAATGGACTTATCAAAATCTACAATGAACCCAAAGATGGTCTTCGTCCATGTTATAATACCGATGAACCATTTTTTTGTAACAAGAACAAGAACGTTGTTAATGACAGGATAGTGGATGCACAAACAATAAAAATTGCACAACCTATGTTCAGGTTTGCAGGACAAAATCCCCCTTATAAAAACAACACCATCACTAATCTACAAAATCAAGGTCGCAATGTGCAACAAGAGGAACCAAAACAAACACAACAAAACTACAAACCAAAATGCACATACACACCCTTAGGGGAACCTATCGAAACAATATTGCATCAATTGATATCCTCCAATCTTGTGACCTTACCTAAAACATCTAATAATGAGCCTCGGGTCAAGCCTCCATGGTGGAGAGATAATGAACATTGTGAATTTCACCAAGGAAGAGGGCATAAAACGAGCAATTGCCATCGATTGAAAGATCTTGTTCAAGATCTTATTGATAAAGGAGAAATTGAAATAGAAGGACATGACCCTAAAACATCCAATGATGTTCATTTAATGTTCGAGAATCCACTTCCATCACATGATCAAAGGGGTTCTTCCACCTCAGGGCGAAACAAAAATACTACAACTAATTATACACAAGCTACATATAATTATACTATGAATCACCTCTATGACGCTGATGAACAAATTGCAACTCTTAGCATCAAAAATCCAAATCTTGCAGAAAATGTTGTTACGTGTCGTAGCAAGATTACCATTCAAGCAGAACCACAAGGAACGACACCCCTCCCCAAGAAATATAATCTTGTGGAGCAATTGAATGAAACACCCGCCCTCATATCCATATTAGAGCTTTTGCGCTTATCCCCCTCACATAAAAGAATCTTGGATCAAGCTCTCCAAGAAGTGTCAGTCCCCACCAACCTCAACACAAATCAATTTCAAGCCATGGTTGGTAATCTAAAGTCATCATTATACCTCACTTTTTCTAAAAGTGACAATGCATCCTTCCAACAATCACATAATGCCTCCCTCCATATTGAAGGATTTGTAAATCAACATAGAATCGAGCATGTCTTGATTGAAAATGGAACTGGCTTAAACATATGCACCTTACAGTTGGTCACAACACTTGGTTATGAGGTAGAATCAATGCATGCCATAAAAAAGATAACCATTAAAGCCTATGATGATGTAGAGCGTTCATCCAAAGGAGTTGTTGTATTACCTATCAGAGTTGGGCCAGTGGTGAAGCATATAGTTTGCCAAGTTCTAGACCTTCCTTTGCCATATAATCTCTTGTTAGGAAGACCTTGGATACATTCCATGCAAGTCATTCCATCCACCTATCACCCATGTATCAAGTTTCCACATAATGGTGTAGAAATCACAATCATTGGCGATGCAAATCCATTTTCATATTGTAATAACATCAACCATCAGCCAAAGATCACCATACCTAACAACAGAGAAACTCTCCCTTCCTCATCATACATCAATCCAGCCTCTCTTTCCAGCTCAATAACCCCTACACCAAAGAAGGAGAAATTGAAAATGAAAATGACTGAGCAAGGTCTCGGGGAATATAATCTTAGCCAACTCTTTTGTGTTGGACAATTACTCACATCCCCTCAAACTCATGGAAGACCCCAAAAGTTGCTTCAAACACCACTAGCCAAAATAACTTGCACTTTGATGCAATTCATCCTGCGTAAAAGTCAGGAGGAGGAAACCATGGATGAGGACCTGACAGAATGGATCTACACAGACCCTATCAACACAGAAGGCCCAAAGGATAAGATTCCCACTGACCAATATGGCAAAGGCCTCACTATAATGCAAAGAATAAGATATGATGTCCATAGTTCTTTGGGACATTGCAAACAAGGATGACATGAGCCCTTACAACCTAAGTTGAAACTAAAAGATAAAACGGGAGTAGGTTTTCAAAAGGAATCTCTTCCTAAGCTTAGATTTAAAGGAAAACCCAAAAAACCCATATATCAGCTAGTTACTCCAAGGAGGCCATACTTGACTATCCCAGTAGCATCAGTATCACCAACCGCACTAACAAAACTGTTACACCCATCAGTAGCATCAGTATCATCAATTGCACCAACATCACTGATAATCCCATCTGTAGCATCAGTAGCACCAGCAACATCAACAACACCAATAACTCCACTAGTAGCATCAACAACACCACTAACCCCATCAGGAGCACCAACAATCCCACCTCCAGAAGTGCATAAGCCAATAAATAATGCACTATTTAATTCAAAATACAACCCAACCTGGTACAATAATCAAATGTTAGAGAGTGATTCTGAGACAGACTCACATGAGTAGGAATGGGATTCAATGAATCTCAATACTTCAGATGAGGAAGACATTGTTGGCATATGATGATATGATGATAATTTATGTTGTCATTGATGTCAATAAGTGTAGGAGAACTGGTATGAAGAGATATAGTGGACTGGTGTCAGGGTTTCACTAAGTGTGACTATCGATTGGTAGTCTCATCTTTAGGGTTTCTAGTTTGGAAATCTAGCTTGCGCGATACAATTGGTGATATTTTGTGATGAGTTAGCTGAGAGATAAGGATGGGATCGAGATTCCATGTTAGTTTTGTGCACATGAAGGATTACCTTGAGGATCTTGCAAGTGAAGATCGATTGCATTAAATGTCTACCTCCGGAATGAACATTCATCTTAGCGGTATGTGAAGAGAGCGTGATGGGTTACTGATTCCCATATGCGGTGAATAATGGATGATGCATAATAACTTGTGATTTGTTTGAGCTTGTTTTATTCTATGCAAAGTGTGTGAATGGTCAAGATTGGACCGCTTATAATTGTAAACCTCAAATGTTTAGGGTTTAGGGTTTATGCTACCAACCTAATTGTTGTCTATAAGGTCGACGAGTTTTGTTATTGTAAGTGTTGGAAAATGTTGTGTTTGTATCCGAGTGATGAGATACTTGCCAGACCAGTGAGTGGAAAATTGCAGAGTGTGATTGCAGAGTAGAGGAGCTAAAAAGGATCTGCCTTAGCATGTAGTGTTGTTATCAGATTAGAGCTTTACCTGTTGTCTTCTAACCATTTCAATAGTAGGAAAATCCCTTTACTGAGTAGCTTTAACAGGCTTATTGCAAATCCTCTAACTAGGTGACTCAAGATCATTGAGTTCTTCAAATCCTCTAGCAAGGTAACCTTTAATAGGGTTTCAAACTTTAACAAGGTATATAGCCATCCCTTAACCGAGTGATCTTTAACAGGATCGGTTCCTAACAGAACCTTATTGTAAAGTCTTTAACCGGACTAGGCTCCTAACAGAGCGAGTTTCAAAAGAGTTCAAAAACAAGCTTGTGGGTATTCATCCTCACTGTGGTTTTTCCCATTTAGGTTTCCACGTGAAAAATCTATGTCATGGGTTGTGCATTTTTTATGTGATGATTGTGCAATCTTTGTTTAAGTGACTATGCATGCAAAGCTAATGGTTATGGTATTACTGATACAACACATGCATGAGTATATTGGTGAAGTAGTTATCAAGTGTTGAATGTTATTTGAAGTACTCAATTTTATTGGTTTAGCTATCTGAAGTCTTACTGCGTTTAACCTTTATTGCCATGGTTAAGTTCAGTGATGAAGACAACCGGTTAGAATTGTTTTAACTTGATAAGTTGTGGAAAGGTTTTTGTATGTATTGATTCATTCCCCCCTCTCAGTACCGATTAGGGTATTAGTTGCTCATCATTATTCATTAATTGGTATCAGAGAAACTCCAGGTCCTCGGTGATATAAGCTTAACCGCTTGAGGTAAAAGATCCTGCTTTAATGATGAAGAGGGAAGGTCCTAAGTTCAATAGAGATAACTTCAAAATATGGAAGGATAGAATGAAAATTTATATCAAGAGTTTGGGTGCTCAACACTGGAGTTATGTTGAGAATGCCTATATAATCCCCAATGGCACTCTAACCGATGATCAGAAAAGAGAGATTCAATAAAATGGGCAAGTCATGGAAGCCCTTATTAGCAGTCTGTCTGATATCGAGTTCATTGATGTACAAGATAAGGACAGTCCTAAGGATGTATGGGACACACTAGAAACTATTTATAGTGGTGATGAGCATGTCAAGCAGGCTAAGGAAGAAAGTCTTAGAGGAAAATTTGAAGACATGAGGATGGTTGAAGGAGAGACCATTCAACAATATGGCATAAGGATCAAGACTGTGATTGGAGATATCAAGAGCACTGGTGGAACAATTGATGATGCCACCATTGTCGGTAAAGTTTTGAGATCATTATTACTGGTCTATGCAATTAGAGTTGCTTCTATTCAGGAGCTAAGGTCTATTGACAAAACCAAGATATCCTTAGACTCTATCATTGCAAAGTTGACTGCATATGAGTTGAATAGCTATGATGGCAATGTTAAGAAGACTAGGTGAACCTTTAGAGCATCTACTGCACCAACTAGAAAAGGAAAAGAAGTAAGTACCAATTATGAATCCAAGAAATGCAGAGATATGGATGGTGAAGAGATTCTGATGGAGTTTGAAGATCTTCTTGCCAAGAGACTTCCAAAAGGCACCGGAAAATACAGAGGTAAGCTTCCTTTAAAATGTTTTTCCTACAATAAGATAGGACATATAGCTGTTAACTGTCCTAACAATGACAATAAAGATAAACTGGAGAGGTTTAGAAATTATAAAGGAGGAGGTAGGAGAAATTGTCTTGTTGCAGTGGATGAAGGTGTTACTGATGAAGAATTTGAGGATGAAGAGAATGAGGACATAGTGTTTGTAGCTATAAAGGAAGAAGTGTCTGATAAGAAAGCCCTTGTCTCTCGCATTGACAACTCTAATGAGTGGATTATTGATAGTGGGTATTCTCACCACACGACTGGTGACTGGAGAAATTTTATGTCTCTAAAGAATATGATGGAGGTGTTGTCTATTTTGGCAACAATGCACCATGCTTGGTGAAAGGTAAAGGATCCATCTCACTAAATGGAAAGAGCAGTGTGAATGATGTCTACTGAGTAGAAGGCCTTAAGCATAACCTTTTAAGTGTTGCTCATCAAAATGACAAAGGACTCATTCTGGAGTTCAAAGGTGGAGTTTTTAGTATAATTGGAAAGAGTGGTGAACTTATTGCCACCAGTAAGAAGACCAGAGCTAACTTGTTTCAATTGAATGCCAAGATTAGTTAGTGTCTGATGGCGAAGTTCGATGATAGTTGGATATGGCATAGGAGACTTTGTCATGTGAATTTTGATAATATTATAAAAGCCAGTAAGATCAAGGCAGTAAGAGGATTGCCTTTACTGAATAAACCAAAGAATTCTTTATGCAAAGAATGCCAACTTGGGAAGATATCTTCCTCAACGTTCAAAGGTAAGTCTTTTTCAGCAGAGAACTTACTTGATCTTGTGCATACCGATCTGTATGGTCTAATGAAAACTAGAAGTATTCAGGGAGATAGGTATTTCATGATTCTTACTGATAATTTCTCAAGAATGATGTGGGTCACCTTCTTGAAAGACAATTCTGAGGCATTTGGAAAGTTCAAAGCCTTTAGAGCATTAGTAGAGAAGGAAAGTGGTCAAAGGATAAAATGCCTAAGAACTGATCAAGGAGGTGAATTCACTTCTGATGAATTCAACAAGTATTGTGAAGATAACGGTATCAAGAGGCAGTTATCTATCCCAAGGATACCACAATAGAATGGCATAGTAGAAAGGAATAACAGGACTATAGTTGAAGCGGCCAGAACAATGTTGATCCAAGGAAAAGTTTCTCACACTTTTTGGAGAGAAGCGGTGAGCGTTGTAGTCTATACCATGAATAGAGTACTCATCAAGAAAGGTAAAGTTAAAACCCCTTATGAGTACTGGACTGGGAAGACTCCCACTATTAGTTATTTTAAAGTATTTGGTAGTAAGTGTTATATCAAGAGAGTTGAGCATCTGAGCAAGTTTGATGCTAAATGTGATGAAGGAATATTTCTGGGATATTCCACTAAGAGCAAAGCTCTCAAGTGCTACAACAATAGGACTCAGAAAATTATTGAGAGTATCAATGTCAAGGTTGATGAATCCCCTGAGGAGCCTGAGGAAACCTACAGTGAGCAAGTGGAAGATGAACCAGGTGTAGCCTTCTGGGAACCGGTTAAGAAAGAAACAAGCAAATATCTTAGTGTTCATGTACTAGTAGAAGCTGCAGTAGGTGAAGAAGAAGATGGAGAAGAAGAAGAAGAGGAAAAGCAAGCAAAACCAGCTAGAATAATTCCTAAATATGTGAAACTACATCATGATCCAAAGCAGATCATAGGAGATAAAGATGCAGGGATACTCACAAGAAGAAAAGTGAAAGAAAACTCTTGCATGATTTTTGAATTTGAGCCTAAGACCACTAGAGAGGCACTTACAGATGGAGACTGGATTAAGGCAATGGAAGAGGAGTTGGACTAGGTAGAAAAGAATGCAACATGGTCTTTGGTACCCAAATCGGAACACAAGAATGTCATAGGTACCAAATGGGTTCTTAGGAATAAGTTGAATGAAGAAGGCACAATTGTAAGGAACAAGGCAAGACTTGTATGCAAGGGATATGCTCATGAAGAGGGAGAAGACTATGGAGAAAATTTTGCCCTAGTGGCTAGACTGGAAGGTGTTCAAATGCTACTTGCATTTGCAACATTTAAGGGATTCAAGGTATATCAGATGGATGTGAAGTTTGCATTCTTGAATGGAATCCTAGAAGAGCAAGTGTATATTGAGCAACCAGATGGGTTTGCCTTATCAAAAGATAGTAACATGGTGTGTAGATTATACAAGGCCCTGTATGGATTAAAACAAGCACCAAGGGCATGGTATGAATGGTTACACTCTCATCTTGTGAGGATAGGATTTTAGAGAACAAGTGAGGACAACAACATCTACCTAAAATCTGAAGGTGATCAGATTCTGATCTGTGAAGTGTTTGTAGATGACATCATCTTTGGAGGAGATGATGAAATGAGCCATGTATTTGCAGATGAAATGAAGAAAGAGTTTGAGATGTCTCTGATTGGAGAGATAAAGTTCTTCATTGGTCTATAGATTCAGCAGATGGAAGAGGGTATCTTTATTACCCCGTCCAAGTATGTCAAAGAGGTATTGAAGACCTTTGGCATGGAGGAGAGGAAACTGGTTGGTACACCGATGGTGACCAGTTACAAATTGACTAAGGAAGATGATTCAGCGTTGGTGAATGAGAAGGAGTACCGGTCAATGATCGGTAAGCTACACTATGTGGTACACAATAGACCAAATATTGCTCATGCAGTGGGTATTGTGGCCCATTTTCAGAAAAGTCCAAGAGAATCCCACTTGGTAGTAGTCTAGAGTATTCTTCGATACCTGAAAGGGATAGTTGATTATGGATTGTGGTGTCCATACAATCATGATTTTATTCTCAAAGTATTTACCGATGCAGATTGGGTAGGTAATGTCGATGATCGGAAGAGAACAACCAGTGGAGCATTCTTTCTTGGTGGAAGACTAGTCTCATGGACGAGTAAGAAGTAGAGTTGTACTTCCTAGTCTACAGTTGAAGTGGAGTATGTGGCAACATTTATGAATTGCACTCAAGCAATCTAGATGAAACATGTATTGGATGGTTTCAAAGTACCTATATCTGAACCGGTGAGTATATTTTGTGACATCACAAGTGCAATAAATATTTCCAAGAATCCGGTTTTGCTGCATGCTAGAACTAAGCACATTGAGCTCAAGTATCACTTCTTGAGAGAGAAGGTTCAAAATAGAGAGGTTGTATTAAAACATGTTTCCAGTAAGGAGCAGCTAGCAGACATATTCACTAGGCCCTTACTGAAAACTATATTTACCTATTTGAGAGGTGAATTAGGGGTTATGCCCCTTAATGAAGTAAACTAATGTTTTGTGCTCCACATCAGTTAGGTACTATAGTGACAAATATTTTAGGATTGATGTGTTGAAGGATGCTACTCCTTAGGGGGAGCAACATAGTGGAGAATGGAAGCTTGTGCCTCAACTTTGGCATTGTTGTCAAAGGGGGAGAAGATATCTGATGATGAAGATAAATGTTGTAGTTGCACTGGTCTATGTTTTTTTTTTATATAGTTGCAATGCTACACTGAGTGTTGCCATCAATGCCAAAGGGGGAGATTGTTGGCATATGATGATATGATGATAATGTATGTTGTCATTGATGTCAATAAGTAAAAGAGAACTGGTATGAAGAGATGTAGTGGACTGGTGTCAGGGTTTCACTAATGGTGACTACCAGCTAGTAGTCTCAGCTCTAGGGTTTCCAGTTTGGAAATCTAGCATGTGCGATGCAACCGGTGATATTCTATGATGAGTTAGCTAAGAGATAAGGATGATATCGAGATGCCACATCAGTTTTGTGCACATGAAGGATTTCCTTGAGGATCTTGCATGTGAAGATCAATTACATTAAATGTCTACCTCGGGAATGAACATTCTTCTTAGCGGTATGTGAAGAGAGCATGATGGGTTACTGATTCCCATATGCAGCGAAGAATGGACGATGCAAAATAACTTGTGATCTGTTTGAGATTGTTTTATTCTATCCAAAGTGTGTGAATGGTCGGGATTGGACCGCTTGTAATTGTAAACCTCAAATGTTTAGGGTTTATGGTTTATTCTACCAACCTAATTGTTGTCTATAAGGTCAATGAGTTTTGATATTGTAAGTGTTGGCAAATGTTGTGCTTGTATCCAAGTGATGAGATACTTGCCAGACTATTCAGTGGAAAATTGCAGAGTGTGATTGCAGAGTAGAGGAGCTGAAAAGGATTTGCCTTAGCATGTAGTGCTGCTATCAAATCAGAGCTTTACCTGTTGTCTTCTAACCATCTCAATAGTATGAAAATCCCTTTACTGGGTAGCTTTAATAGGCTTATTCAAATCCTCTTACAAGGTGACTCAAGATCATTGAGTTCTTCAAATCCTCTAGCAAGGTAACCTTTAACAGGGTAAATAGTCATCCCTTAACCGGGTGATCTTTAATAGTATCGGTTCCTAACATAACCTTATTGTAAAGTCTTTAACTGGACTAGGCTCCTAACAAAGCAAGCTTCAAAAGAGTTCAAAAACATGATTGTGGGTACTCATCCCCACTGTGGTTTTTCCCATTTGGGTTTCCACATGAAAAATTTGTGTGTCATGAGTTGTGCATTTTTCATGTGATGATTGTGCAATCTTTGTTTAAGTGATTATGTATGCAAAGCTAATGGTTATGGTATTACTGATACAACACATGCATGAGTATATTGGTGAAGTAGTTATCAAGTCTTGAATGTTATTTGAAGTATTCAGTTTTACTGGTTTAGCCATCTGAAGTCTTACTGTGTTTAACCAGTATTGTTATGGTTAATTTTAGTGATGAAGACAACTGGTTAGTATTGTTTTAACTTGATAAGTTGTGGAAAGGTTTTTGTATGTACTGATTCACCCCCCCCCTCTCAGTACTGATTAGGGTATTATTTGTTCATCATTATTCATCAGACACAGCACCTCCGCCACCTCGTAAAGATATACCAGTCTATGGAGAAGCATGGATAAAAAAAATTTGGGTTCCTGAGCTCATGAAAACTTCCACAAGCTCTACGTAAAATCCCACACCCGAATCTGACAAGGAGAGTACCATCGATGCACTTCACTCCTCTATATTAACCCTCACTGACACCTCCTCTGAACTCAACTTAATCGATGAGGTAATGCCTATCATCCACCCCGAACTCATCGACTGGAACTAGCCAAATCCCCCATGTCTTGATCATTTCCAAAATGATGAGCGCTCCTAGACTTTTTAGAATTATAGGACAACATACCAAGCAGGGATCATAAAGCTGGGTTTTCCATCGAACTTAACAACACAACATACTTTGGGGCAGATGCTAAACATTTCAGTTGCAAAAATATCACAATAAAACATGGATCTTCTAGTTAAAACCACACAGTGACACTTGTTGATCCCACAAAAGTAAAAATAAAGAGCATATCCAAAGGTGAAAACCTCTTTGAGGCATCCGAGGATGAAAGGTTTTATATCCTCTCCTTTAGTACAAAGCACGAGAGGTCAACAATCCTAATCGAAGAAACAAAAGAATTTAATGTGGGGACCCCTGAGACTCCTCAGCAAATATATTTGGCATCTCTATTAACTCCAGAGGAACGACCAAAATTTGTAAAATTCTTCTAGAAGCGTCAAATCAACTTCACGTGGACTTATGCAGACATGTCTAGCTTAGATCCAGATTTGGTCATGGTTCACCTAATTGTAGCAGAAGGAGCTAAACCTATTAAACAAAAGCTCAGAAAGATGCACCCACAAATTAATGTTCTTGTAAAGGCTGAACTCAAAAAGCTCTTGGATGTTGGTTTCATCAGACCAATTGATTATGCAGATTGGATCTCCAATATTGTACCTATTGGAAAACCTAATGGGGGCATCCATATCTATACAGAATCCAGAGATTTGAAGAAGGCATTCCCTAAAGATGAATTCCCCTTACCAAACATCGACATGATTGTCAATCCAACAACAGGTCATGCAATTCTTTCTCTTATGGATGGCTTTTCAGGGTACAACCAGATTAAGATTGCTCCAGAGGATCAACACAAAACTGCTTTCACAAGCCCATGGGGAATATGTTGTTGGCATGTGATGCCATTTGGTCAAAATAATGCAGGGGAAACCTATCAAAGAGCCATGACTACCATCTTTTACAATATGATGCACATCATAATTGAAGACTATGTCGATGATTTCCAAGCTAAATCATTCACAAGAGAGGGTCATCTGACAATACTGAGTAAAATATTTGATTGATTAGAGAAATATCATGTTCATCTCAATCCAACGAAATGTGTCTTTGGAGTAACCTCTGGGAAGCTCTTAGGATACATTATCTCAAGAAAAGGCATTGAAGTAGATCTGGCTAAAGTCAAGGCAAACATGGACATGCCACCTCCAAAGAACATCAGTCAATTAAGGACACTACAAGGGCGGTGACAATGAATTCGAAGATTCATTGCACAATTGGCTGATAAGTGTCATCCCTTCACGCATCTATTACATAATAATATCTGCTTTCAATGGGATACAAAGTGCTAGAAAGCATTCCAAATGCTTAAAGACTACTTGATGAATACACCCTTGTTGATCCCAAAAAATCCAAGTAGACCTTTATTGCTATATATTTCAGCTACAAATACAGCATTAGGAGTACTACTGGCACAATACAATGCATAAGGAAAAGAATGTACGGTCTACTACATCTCTTGAACACTGGTAGGCTATGAACTCAATTACACACCTATTGAATGAGCTTGCCCAGTAGTTATCTTGGTAGCCATCAAATTGAGGCACTACATGTTAACGCACAAGGTACAACTCATTGCCAAAATAGATCCACTCAAGTACCTACTCAACAAGGCGGCATTGATAGGCCGCTTGGCCAAATGGGTTATGATCTTGAGTGAATTTGATATATAGTATGTGGACCGCAAGGCTATCAAGGGGCAAGTTATTGCAGATCAGTTGGTTGATGCACCACTCACAGGTGACCATCCTCTTGTTTCAAACTTTCCAGATGAAGAGATCTTCATGATCACAGCTACACAACCTTGGAAGCTATATTTTGATGGCTCATACACTAGACATGGCTTGGGGGTAGGTATTCTTTTTATCACACCTCAAGGTGACAGTATCCCGAAGTCATATAGGCTCACTTTCCCATGCACCAATAATATAGCAAAATATGAGGCCTTGATCATAGGACTTAGATTGGCTATACAATGGCATCTAAAAGAGCTACAGGTATATGGAGATTCCCAACCAATCATCAGACAAGTCACTAATTAATACCAAAGTAAGGATGATAAACTCATGCCGTATAAAATGATGGTGGATAGTTACAAAGAATTATTTACAACTATCACATTTGAGCAAGTACCCAGATATCAGAATCGAGTTGTCGATGCAATGGCTACAATTGTGTCTCTCCTGGATCTTCCACAAAATTTGATACACTACGAGTTCTTGGTAGAACAGCTTTGGATCCCCATGTATGATATCCTTGAAGCTGAAATGATATGTCGCCTTGTCGGTTCTGAATCCCCATGGTATGGTGAGTTCTTCACTTATCTAAATGATCACACACTTCCCCCTAACCAATCAAATAAACAACAAAAAACCTTTTTCTGCCAAACCACTCAATACACCATCATTGTCAAAACCCTATATAGATGAAGTCTTGATGGTACTCTCCTTCAATGTTTGGAACAAGATGAGATAACAAAAGCCTTGGAAGAGGTACATGAAGGAATTTTTGGGGCTCACTCAAGCGGTCCTTCACTAGCAAACAAAATCATGTGTGCTGGATACTACTAGCCCATCATGGAAAAAGACTCCTACTACTTTGTCAGAAAGTGCAAGAAGTGCCAATTTCATGAAAATCTGATACATGCACCCACACAAGAATTACAACCAATCACAAAACCATGGCCCTTTTGTCAATGGGGAATTGACCTTGTGGGTAAAATCCATCCATCTTCATTCAACAATCATAAATTTATCATTACCGCCACCGAATACTTCACAAAGTGGATTGAAGCCGTTCCACTTACCCAAGTCACCGACAAGAAGATCGCCTCATTCATCCTTAATTGCATCATCTTCCGGTATGGTGTACCCATGTCCATTATCACAAATAACGACCTTCCTTTTAAAAATCAAGTTGTCCATGAGCTTTGTGAGAAGTTTCACATCCAACGCCGCTTTTTCCCTTCCATATTACCCACAAGGCAATGGTCAAGCCGAAGAATCAAACAAGAATATATCAAGGATCCTTAAAAAGATAGTCAATGATGCTGGCCGTGGTTGGCATATTTGCTTAAATACAATACTATGGGTGTATCGAACTAGTATTCGAACCCCTGCAGGCACAACTCCCTAGTCCTTGGTTTATGGAGCAAAAGCCATCTTGCCTATTGAGGTTGAAATACCATCTCTACGGGTCTCTTTGCACAATCTGATAGATGATGAAGCATACCGAGTCTCCCATCTTTGGGACTTGGAACTGCTTGATGAAAGGCGACAAGCTACATACAACCATCTAAAAGCCTATCAGTAGCACATGAGCAGAGGCTACAATCATCGAGTTAAACCTCATACATTTGAGATAGGTAATCTTGTTCTTAGGGATAATCCTCGCAACCAACCAAACCGTGAACATTAGGGCAAGTTTGAATCCAACTGGCTAGGTCCACATGTTATCACTATTGTATTCGAGTTTGGGGCATATCAGTTGGCAACTTCAGAAGGAGAACCACTAGAAGATCCGATCAACAAAATGCACCTCAAATAGTTTCATACATAAGCTGTGCAGAGTATCAGGATCCTCCAATATATCAAAAAATACCCAAAAAACATTCAAAAAAATGTCTTGAAGAAAATACAAAAAAATCAAGAAAATAGTAAAGAAAAATCATCCATCCAAATGGTCAAAACCACTTCGGTGGCACCTTGGGTAAGTACAATGGTGAAAATCTAGCAAACAAGTGCCATTCGTAAAAGCTATGGCTCCATTGTCTTTCAGAGTTGTCGCAATCACCTCCGTTACATCCATTCATCCATCATTCAAACCATGGTTAGTTGTTGATCTGCAATTAAGGTTACTACTTCATGTGTCATGCATCCCACTTTCATAGCAACCTCTAATTGGGGGGAATACTCTTAACCTACTAATGAAAGTGGATTCTACATTATTTGTGATTCAATAAGTTCCTCATTCAAAATTGTCTAGAAATATACCAAAAACATTCGTAAAAACTCAGAAAATACCAAAAACATTCAAAACACTCACAAAATCCATAAAAACATGGTATAACATCAAAAATCAATCAAAAAAATTGCAAAGCATATATTATTCTTTGTACATACACAATGCAATAGACACCAAACAAATATTTTGAGCTGCCACCTATCAAATCAACCAGCCAATCAAAACATCTACACACAACTTTCTTCACAAGGATGCATCCTTCCTCACAGAATAGACATGATAACATTTTCTTTGATAATAAAATTTGGTTTAGCTGATAAGCACTTGGTCAATTTATTTGTTTATTTATTTATTCATATCAGGTTCCTACACTACTCCAGGATATCCACAAGTGATTAGAGTAGTCGGGATGGTTCCTCATATCTTTTTCTTTGTTTTCTATGTGCGGATTGTTCCAATGAAGTTCTGGGGCATGTACTAATGGTGTCTACGTGGGAAGTTCACTAAGATACATGATCATATGCAAAAAATACAGTCATGGATAACTATGGCTTACTAACTATAGCGAATACCTCGACCATTTACGCATGAACCAGAATGGAGGATAACTTTCCCTTGTCTACGATGCTTTCTTACAGGTGAAATGATCAAACTTGGTTCCTGCTACCTTGGCCAAGAATGATACTACCATGCTCGATGATGAAAATTAAGCACTGTGAATAATCTATGGATCAACATTTCATCTCATATGTATATATTGCATTCCCTTGCATTCCATGCATCTAAATATGCTTGGTGATGAATGACTCAATGCATCGAACACTTGAATGGATAAATGCTTAGATTAGATAAGATGAATGAGTTGAGAAGGATACCTTATATAGGGATTTCATAATTGAAATCACCTTTAGGCCAACTTAGAATAAATATTGTAGTCACATAAATCTGTCCACTTAATTAAATGAATATTTACTATTTATTTGATTATTTAACAATCAATAATCAATTAATTAAATTAATATTTAATTAATTTTATCCTCAACCTCTTCTTCTATTAACTAAATAAATTATTCAATTTATTTAAATTAATTCATTAAGCCACACTCTAAATCAATTAAAGGAATAAAACATATTTATTTAATTTAACCCCTTTCCTCCTTTAAATAAATAAATAAATATTTATTTAAATCCCTAAACTACCCCCCCACTTGCATTCTCCTACAAATGCAAGTTGCACCTATTTGGTTGAAATAAAGTAATTTTATTTTAATTGAAATCATATTTTCTCTCACCCACCAAATCCACTTGCATCCTAATCCCATTCTAGATTCTTCTAAACCATTCCTAATTACCCTGATCACCCTCCCTAATTACTGTCACATTCCTAAGCAACTTGAAGTCACTTCTCAAAGCCTCAAAGTCTTTAAAAATCATTAAAAGCTTTTATTCTCCAACAAGTTAACCCCTAAAGTCTTCCAAACCATTTATGGCTCTTACATAACCATTAATAGTTAAAATCAACTCACCCACATGGTTAGAGGCTTTACCTCTAACTCAACCCTCATTTAACTCATGGATCTCTTCAAGCATTCAATGCTTTGACAATGATTATCCCCACTAACTCTTGCACAAGAGTTTGTCCATTGGATAAAGACATTATTCATTGCATAAAATATTTATTCATCAACTCAAGCCTAACCTTACGTCCCTTGGTAACCTTCATGTCATCTCAAGAATTTAATGCTTCTTCCCTCTCCTCTCAAGCCATCTCATGTTGACATTTGTCATCCTGGGATTGGGTTGAAAGCCCTCACATGGATCGCAAACCCATCAATCCTGACCCTTGTTGAGATTACTCAATCTCGGCCATCCATTGCCCTGTTTTTCCTATAAATAGAGCCCATTCCTTCTTCAAAAGGATCGAGACGTCTTTTATGGATCACCTTATACTAATTTTAAGAGAGCATTCTAGGAGAATTTTTACTTTGTTATTTTGGCTAAAATTATCATAGAATAATTAAGTGCTTTCTCATAATAGCTTATTTACATTTGCATAATTAGTTATCTTCATTTTCATAATCTTGAATCTCCATAAGACATCCATAATAGTGCAAAAAGTTTTGGGATAAACTCATGTGGGACTTGGAGAGGAGAGGAACAAGGGAGGAGCAACTATGAGCATGTTGGAGGGCATCTTGGAGGGTTTTATTTTTTTCGTTTATTTTTGTATGCTCTTCATTATCTATTTTATATATCTCTTGGTATGCATGTTTAGGATTATTGTTTCATTTATTTTTCATTTTTTATTGTTACTAACAACACTAATGACTTTGTCTTATGTTTCTTGTGTCCTTTTTAGCATGCATCATTTGGTGAACCCGACTTGAATCGAACACACAACCTTATGATCCAAAACTAACCTTTTTTTTTGGTGATTTTTCATAAATTTCCACACATAGGTTGTTGTTTAGCGCTATTGACACACATTTTAGCGTCATTGATAGTAGAAGATTTAGCGCCTTTGTTCGAGTTTTGATGCTTTTGTTGTAGATTTAGCGTCGTTGTTGTAGTTATAGCACTATTGTTTGTTAAATAGCGCTATTGTAATCTTTTAGCGCCTTTGCCCTATCTGTCTGACAGTATTTTCATTTTGCCGAAAAGTTTAAATTAGCGCATCTATCCATCTTTTAGCACTTCTGCTAGTATTTCAATGCTTTTGTCTGAAGTTGTGCTTCTGTGTTTACACAGAGTAGCACTTTTGTAACAAAGAGTTCGAAAAAAATTTGTGTAACAAAAAAATTAAAAATCTAGGCTTGTAGAAGCCCACCAAAAATCTCCATTTCACTAATTTTTCTCTTTTTTGTGCAAGTTACTAACTTTTTGTTTGCAGGATTTGAGGAGTTAGAATTAGGAATTTATTTCTTTTCTTTGTATCTTTCTTTAAGTTAGATTGAAAATAATTCACTTTCCTTTTGGTTTAAAACGAACTACATATTTTATTTTTGGACTAAAATCAACAAAATCTTCAATTTGGGCTTAAAAAGAATCTCATTTGCAAGCTAAAAAGAACCACAAACTCAAAGAAACAAAATTTGCTTTCTTGCAAGTTAGGGACAAACTTTTCATTTTGGGCTTAAAACAAACCAACAACTTTCATTTCTTGCAAGGATAAAATTCACAATCAACCTTTTTATTTGCAAAGTTAAAAAGAACAAGCAACTTGTCCATTTTTGTTCACAAATCGCTTTTACTTTGAGCAAACGTACTTTCATTTTGTTGACCAGGATTTCACTTTCCTAGTTAGAAAACAAATTGCTTTGTGGGATTAAAAAGAACACCATGGTTGTTGGAGCAACATTTCCAAATAACATATAGATCACATTGCGATAAAATAGTTAAAAATAACATGTGTTTTTCGTGTTTGGCACGCTTGTGCAAAATTGTAGAGTGTTCCCATTTCTAACACACACTATCATCTCCCTTGGCTCTCGTGGTCCTAGGTGCAAGAGAAAAGTGTTAGTAACGCTCAAATTTTTTTATTTTTAAGAGAGGCTTGCCAAGAGACACATCACTCTTGGAAACGACCTTGCACGATAAATCCTTCAAGCTACTATAGAAATCAGGTGAGAGTGAAAGTTGTAGCCTTGGGTGTAGCTGTTTCTACAGTTTAACTTGACGAAAGGATATATGGGCCGCACCACAAGTTACAAGGCTCTTAAGTGAGTCACTGTAGAATGAACTTACATCCAAAGACATCGAACATTACTAGACACCTTTTATTCTAGAAGCCCACCCATTCTATTGATTGAGGATATTTGTGAAAAGTTCAGTGCAAGAGCATAGATTGTTTTTCTCCCAAGATACTCACCATACATATTTCCTTGAGTAGAAACATGACTTTTTGAAAGGCTACTTGTAGCTTGATGAAAGTGGTGACTCCCCCATCATAGGGATCATCTATCTATTATGCTTGCACAAGACTTAGTATATCACATCCTTACCTTCCATGATGGGATTCATAAGGTATGTAGTACCAAAGTCAAAGAAATATCAAGATGTGGGCTGAAAATATCACAACTGGCCAATGACCTTAGGGATAAAAAGCGTTTAAGTTGTCTTCATCTTGTTTCAAACCAGTAACAATTTGGGCTGACTTTAGGCTTTGGGAAACATAAAATACATTTGTAAAAAGGGTCAAAAAGTCCATGATTGGGTTGATTTAGATCAACACCTATTTTTTCCTTGTGTTGAAACAGGACAAGGTTATTGTGCTTGTGTGATTGTTGTGTTTTCTTGTCAAAGAAATCCAAAACAATTTTAAACCAACTATCCATCCAACAAATCTACCTCAAAAAAATTGATAAACAAAAACAACATCAACAAGTGAAACAAAGTATCATTTTGTATGACCATCACTCATATCTTGAGAAAACAAAATCTTCATCAAAGGACAACATTGAAAAAGAGACAGCTTGGTTCAAAAACTCTTATCAAAAGAAGGAAGTTTTTCTATATTAATAGACAACTATTTCTCTCACACAGAGCCTTCTTGCATCATATGCACTTGTAGCTTCACGGAAAATCCAACAAATTTGACAAAGAGCCTTTGAGAAATAGAAATTTTACTTAGTATAGAGCTTTTGGTTATCATAAGAACAAAGGGGGCAAGTTCAATTCTCCTTTCTTTCCTCAAATCTGCATCACATACAATGAAGCTCGATGGGAACCACCAACCTCTATGATAGAAGAAGAAGTAGAAACCCCATTTGTAATAGAAAGTTTTTATTGAGGTACATATTCACTCCACTTTCACCTTCATACATAAAAAATCCATTCAACTCTCAAAACACAAAAAGGTCTTGTCCTTAGTTCTTTCAGATATTACTTCAATCAAACCAACATATCACTTTTAGGGTGTCTCTCCATCTAGGACCAATCATCCTAAGAGGCATTTCTACATAGGTTAAAACAAGTTTATGAGTGCATCCTCTCATTACTAAGTAGCTTGGTTTGTAACATACCTCAAACCTTCCTATACCTTATCACATCAAAATTGTTGAAAAACACAAAGAGCAATTCGCAAATAACTCTATTGACATCCAAACTTCAGTGTTAGAGATCCATTTTCCAACAAAAAATTCACAAAAAAATGTCTTCCATCAAATACTTCATCACCACCTCATAATCACTTTCACAAACATCCAACTTACAAAAAAATGGCTCACACAAGATCAATGAGAAACCGACAACCAAAGATTGAAGAAGAAGAAAACCTCAATGATTTTCATGAGGCTATGGGAGGAGGCACAAATGATGAGGAACCCAACACTCCAACTCTAGAAGATATAGAAAGAGCACAACATAATCCCAAATTCAACCAACTCTTCGACGAAATCGTTAGAAACAATGCAGATGCTCATTTCTTAAGACTTGCTCAAGAGGGTGCCAAACTACCCTCTAACTTTGATACCATAGAGATATGACAAACATCTGAGCAACATAGCTATCATGATGGTGGAAGTGGTAGAGATTACTTCCGCTATGACCTTAATCATCAAGTGAATCTTCCACCTCCTCCTCCTTCAGAAATAGACATGTTGAGGCAACAAGTAGAAAATCTCACTCAATAACTAAATAGTGGTGTGAAGATGACTCAATTTTCACTTAATGATATTTGTACCTATACTTTTGATAGGAACATTCTTATGCCACCTTTTCCGTGAGGGTTCGAGACACCCAAATTTGAAAAGTATAGGGGCGAAGGCAGTCCTAAAGATCATGTGTGGGAATTTCACTCTGCTTGTTTAGAGGTGGCCTATGAGGACACATATCTAATGCACCTCTTTCCTCAAATTTTGGGTGGCACAACCACACAATGGTTTTCACGATTACCAAGTGGCATTAGAACATTTGAGGAACTAGTCCAAAAATTCATCACTCAATATGCACACAACATAGAACGAGATGCCACCATGGAAGATTTGTGCAACAACAAACAAAAACCAGGGGATTTGTTCTCAACTTTCCTACAACAGTGGAGGCAACTGTCTAGTAGATGTTCCCTTCATCTACCTGAGCAAGAACTAGTGGAAATATTCATTTCCAACTTGAATGATGAGATGAAATTCTATTTAGACATGAAGGGTACATGATTCTTTGAAGAGATGATCACTCAAGGAATAAAATGTGAAAGAACCTTCATCAAAAAGGGACTTATCAAAATCTACAATGAACCCAAAGATGGTCCTCGTCCATGTTATAATAGTGATAAACTAAATTTTTAGAACAAGAACAAGAACGTTGTTAATGACGGGATAGTGGATGCATGAACAATTAAACTCATTGAATCAAGTAGAGGACCATTCATTCTCATGAGAGATGGGTTCTTGTGAACCACTACTCATGAAACATGAGTCAATGAGTTTGACTCAAAAAGCTACACAGTTGAGCCTTGATAGCAATATCATCACTAGTACATTTGGGCCTAATTTCCGATGGACAATTTTCAGTAGTCCGACGACACCACGTCGGACTTCCGATAAATTTAACCATCATAAAATCATCGTCGGTCTTTCCGACAATTTCATTGGCGTCAGAATTCTGACAATGTTATGAACTCTTCCGACGACAGCTATATTTGCTCCCCCAGCCAAAAATTTACACAGATTACCGTTAGAATTCCAATGGATCCTATGTTTTCTCCTCGATGACTATCTGACAAGGAAGTGACGTCAGATATATAGCATCCTTGTCGGATGTTTCTTTAGTTGTCTTCATAATTTCGACGGTATCAGACGATGTGGGTCAGACAACTTTGTCGTCGGTGATGAAAGAATTGAACTAGTTCTACTTTTAAAAATTGCATAAAACATTTTTTATTTATTTGATTCAGTGTTATTTGCAAAAAAAGATTATCAATGATGTTTCCTTTCTCCAAGAATTTTCTAGGATCTTTCCGTCAGATAATATGTAACATCCAATGACTAAATCTTTTCTTTAAAAATGCTTATTTTATTTAATTATCATCTGAGTGTGAATTATAATTTATATTTGTGCAGAAGCAGAAGATACAAGCTGAAGACTCGTGCGCAAGTAAATTTCGTAAAAGAAAGCAAGCAAGCATTATCTTGAATGACATGGAAACAAGCTCATCAATTGCCTAGAAGAGAGAAATTGGAGAAAAGAAGAGGAAAGTGTTAAAGGGTGATAAATACATAAAGAGTATACAATACAAACAAACAATGTCTGGAGTGTGTGATGTGACGTCTCTAATTTATGTCCGGAGGGACTAACTGGTTTTGGAGTTCTTGGGAAACCTATTAGGCCACGCTTGGAGGAAATCAATGTGTTCATGCAAGGACCGCCTTTTTTCTATTATGAGAATGATGCTTTTGCACCAAAGGATATTTGGAAGGCAATATCCAAAAATTTCTATAGTGTGGAACCAGAGTTGGTGGACTCAAAGTACTTTTCAGCTTCCAAAAGACCAAGAGGTTATGTACACAATCTCCCAATAGAAGGACGATTTCAAGAATTACCTCTCCCCCCATGACTATTCATAAAGAACTTCCTCAGAAAAAGGACTATTGGCCTCCATGTGATCAAAGAAAAAAATTGAAGCATAGACTCTAGACGATGTGGTGGTGTCCTTCATGAAGAACTCTGCACTATAATTGACAATTCACGAGGGAAACTACAAGATAGTGAATAGAAAAACATTCTTGAAAAGTGGGAAGAATGCGTCTTGGTTTGGGTGGGTCCAGGTTAGGTGGCTCCTCTAGAGGTTGACGAGATAGAAATCATATTAGGATTTGAAAAAGATCACACTCGTGGAACTTTGTGTGTGAATAATCCATTGCGCTGTTTGGGTAATGCATTCCAAATAGATACAGTTGCATACTATTTATCTATATACAACTTTATCTATTTGGAATGCATTAACCAAACAACGCAATCGATTAGTCGCACACGAAGTTCCACGAGTGTGATCTTTTTCAAATCCTAAATTATTTCTATCTCATCAACCTCTAGAGGAGATACCTAACCTAGCCCCACCCAAAACAAGATCCATTCTTCCCACTTTTCAAGAATGTATTTCTATTCACTATCTTGTAGTTTCCCTCATGAATTTTCAATTATAGTGTAGAGTTCTTCACGAAGGACACCACCACATCGTCTATAATCTAGCAATTCAATTGTTTTCTTTGATCCCATGGAGGCCAATAGTCCTTTATTTGAGAGAGTGCTTCCTGAATAGTCATGGGGGGGAGAGGTAATTCTTGAAATCATCCTTCTATTGGGAGATTATGTACATAACCTCTTGGTCTTCTGGAAGCTAAAAAGTACTTCGAGTCCACCAACTCTGGTTCCACACTATAGAAATTTTTGGATATTGCCTTCCAAATATCCTTCAGTGCAAAAGCATCATTCTCATAATAGAAAAAAGGTGGTCCTTGCATGAACACATTGATTTCCTGCAATCGTGGCCCAATAGGTTTCCTAGGAACTCCAAAACTAGTTAGTCCCTCCAGACATAATTTAGAGACATCACATCACACACTCTAGACATTGTTTGTTTGTATTGCATACTCTCTATGTATTTATCACCCTTTAACACTTTCCTCTTCTTTTCTCCAATTGCTCTCTTCTAGGCAGTTGATGAGCTTGTTTCCATGTCATTCAAGATAATGCTTGCTTGCTTTCTTTTATGAAATTTACTTGCGCATGAGTCTTCAGCTTGTATCTTCTGCTTCTGCACAGATATAAATTATAATTCACACTCAGATGATAATTAAATAAAATAAGCATTTGTAAAGAAAAGATTTAGTCATTGGATGTTACATATTATCTGATGGAAAGATCCTAGATCCAATTCTTGGAGAAAGGAAACATCATTGATAAATGTTTTTTCAAATAACACTGAATCAAATAAATTAAAAATGTTTCATGTAACTTTTAAAAGTAGAACTCATGCAATGCTTTCATGCATTGACGACAAAGCCGTTTGACCCACATCATTATCCATAATAGAACAAATCATTATAATAGGCTATTATAAAGAATCTGTACAAAAATATGAAAGAACATTAAATTACCATTACAAACCCATAAACTATTAAATAGTGAAAATAGATATAAATTTGTAAATATCCCCCTACAAACACCACAACCATAACCAAAACAAAACAAATTCTTACCCACAAAAACTAAGTAGCTGGTGAGTTGCAAGTCTACAACATCTCTTAGAGGATTGAACCGTTTCTTAATTTTGTTCTTCTGATTAGTCAATGGATTTAGTTGCATGTACAAGTTTTCTATTTGAAGCCTTTTGTTTCCTTCTGCTTCATTCTTCATGTCTATAGTATTGGATAGTTGTACAATTTGTGATGTTATAATATCTATGTGACCCTTAAAATCCTTAGTATATTTAGGCCATTGCCTTTAAAACATGTATGCCGCCACTACATCCTTTGCACTTTTAAAAAAATAAAATTATGCTTTCTTGTAGCTGGATATGTGTTGTTGCACATCTAATCACCAAAACTTCTAGTCTTTTCTCTTCCACCTTCTTCTCTACATCCTTCAAAACTTTGGCTTCCAATTTGAAAGAATGTTCCTTAAATCCATTAACCATCAATTTTTTTTTCTCTGCACTTGACAAAGACTCATCCAAAAATACTTCTAGAAATCCTTCATGAAGGACTCTCACTACATCATTAATAAGTTATGATCCCTATATTTGAGACTTAATAAAATTCTTGTGAATAGAATGGTGAAGTTTATCACCCAAACAAATCATATGCAAGGGAGACAATCACTTAAGGTCCATCTGATCTTGAGACATTGATGCCCACTTTAGCATGTCACATCCTAAATTGACAAGACTAGGACGCCTTAGGTGCCCTGGTACTCGTGATTGGGACCCAAAATATGACCCCTCATTTCTTGCCTCATGTGTGAGAAAAAATTCAAACACTTTATGTATGATTAGGTATAAAAGAAAGCCTACCCTGTCATTTGAAGGGTCTACCTACAATTCAAGCGATCTATTAATTATAAAATCAATTCAATTCCAAGTGAACAAGTAAGCAATCATTCAACAAGCATTGAAGGAGAATTCAAGTTAAATCACAACATTCATGATCAACAGTCTGCATGACATCCTAAAACCTTGTGTGAGGATTGAAGAAAGATTCATCAAGGTATCATGTTCAATTTTAAGCATTTTTAGATTAGATCTAAAGGGATCATTTTAAAGAGGGAGGAAGAGATATTTTCCTAAAGATGTCTACCTCCAAAAATAGAGGAGATATTTAATAAAGATATCATTTTTAAATTAAGAAATGGGCAAGAGATTAAGAATACAAACCTTCCATGTTGCACACTTCAAGGTATATTCAAACCTATTTGACCTAGGAAAGCCTCCATCAACAAACCTATTTTCGTCATTTTGTGTGTAGGAAATCGATTTAGGAGTTACGTGTGAAGAATTTGGCAAAGTAAATGATGAAAATCAAACTCAAATTTTGATGGCATGAAAAGAAGAAGAGTAGGCCAGTTCCATACACCTTTACTATTTTAAAAATATCATCGACCAAAATATTGTGCAGCAGTAGTATGGAGTGCATTTCATCTATTTTATGCCCAAAGATTTCATCATACCACTTTGTTTTCAAAGGCGACTGATCGATTGTGTTGTTTGGGCAATGAATTCCAAATAGATACAGCTGCATACCATTTATCTATCTTGAAAGCCTTTTATTCTGATGGCATTAAATTAAAGTTCTTTCTCTATTTTCTAGTGATCTCTGGAGTAGAGGTTGCTTTGCATCGACTTGGGATACATTTAACTTGTGTTGTATCTACAGAAATATGTATCCTAGGTCGATGCAATGCAACCTCTGCTCCACTAGTACCAGATAGAAGAGAAAGTACTTTAATTTAAAGCCATTAGGATAAAATGCTTTCAAGACATATGCTAGGTATAAAAGGAAGCCTACACTGTCATTTGAAGGGGTCTACCTACAATTCAAGTGATCTCTTAATTATAAAATCAATTCAATTCCAAGTGAACAAGAAATCAAGCATTCATCAAGCATTGAAGGATAATTCAAGTTAAAGCACACCATTCTGCATGACATCCTAAAACCTTGTGTGAGGATTCAAGAAAGATTCATCAAGGTATCATGTTCAATTTTAAGATTTTTTAGATTAGATCTATCCTTTCCCTCAAAAGAAAAACATTATACTTCAAGGTTAATTCATAACCCGAGGTTTGACCTAGGAAAGCCGCCATCAACAAACCTATTTTTTCATCATTTTGTGTGTAGGAAATTGATTCAGGAGTTACATGTGAAGAATTTGGCAAAGTAAATGATGACAATCAAACTCAAATTTTGATGACATGAAAAGAATAAGATTAGGCCATTTCACACCTCCTAGTCCCAAGAATGTTTGACAACCTTTTGATGGTAGATTTTGTGTACCATCCTAATCTAAAAAGCATTCATTTTGTCTACATCTGACAGGTGGAGGATCTGGTCGATCCGCACCTCCTAGTCCCAACAATTCTACTTGAACACTCTGTCATGAGAGAAGAGATATGACTTCTAGGTCTATTAAGGAGATGCTTACTATTAATCATATGATAAGAGAAAAGAGAAGAAACGTGAATAGTACTAGCTAACAAGTTGTGTAATGTTGGGTGATTCATGTTAGATCATGGATTTCATTGGCTATCAAGTTGTGTTATGCTAGGTGATCCATGATATATAAGATTAACAAACAAAACCATTTGTTCGCAAGGCAATCCAAAAACTCTACTACAAAATGGTTGTTGTAGTGACACAAAACACAAACAATAATAATAACCAACACTTGCAAAGGTGTAAACAACAACAACAGTCACACTAGCATAATCCATGCTATTCCAAGTAACGAATCTCAAAAAAATAATAACCATGCCCTAGGGGGCGCTATGTACCACAACACTTATAGTTTGAGGATATAACATAAATGAATTAACACGAGAAAAAAGGAGAGCTCATATGCCTCCCCTTAAGATGTCAACATATCTCTAGGTTGATATCTTAAGGTAGATAGGTATCAAGGCCGATAAGAACCTTCAACACCAAGAAGATACCCTTAATAAACATGCATACATTCCAAGCTAGGAAGAAAGATCCTTGTACATGCCTCATTGCTATAAGAAAGGAAGAGATAGTTGTAAAAGAGATATTATGGAAACATTAAACATAATTTAAATGAAGGAAACCAAAATAATGTAGAGAGATAAAAATACTCTATACAGCAACTATTTTACATACCTCAAATACAAAATTGTAGGGTGGAACAATAAAAAATGGCAAATCAAGGAAAGAATGAAAGATCCACACCAAATTCTTATACAATGCAGTCCAGTTGAAGGATTTTCATTCAACACAAGATAGTGAACTGGTCATTATGATGATTTATTTGAAGGTTCATAATTTGAAGAGCCCGATGAATTGCCAGTGTAGCATGAGGATGTATGATGTTAACAATAGAAAAATGATATTATGATGGTGATGAAACTACAAAAAGTTTTGATCATATTTTTATTGAGCATGAAAGCAACCACCTTGAGCTCATGAATGATAGGCATCGTGTTGTAGAGTATCAACCCTTGTTGAACAAGGGTGTCACATTTTTGAGGCTTGATCAGTGCAAGGAGACATTTTGTGTATATGAAGTGGTTTCAATTAGCCATTTTGTGTATAAGTAGAGAGGAGAGGTCGATGTCTTTGTTTATTTTCCTACAAAATAATGAAAGAGGTCCTAATCAAGGAACACACACGTCCAATCAAGGAGAGAATTTGGATTCAGGACAATTCTATGCAAGAAATGATATCAAGTTATAAAAGATAAAAAACAACAAAGGTAAAGTGGATCCTTAAAAAAGAGGAACAATTGACAACTATTATTCTTGCTCCACAATGTAGAGACAAGAAGAACTAGGCTATTGTGTTTCCTCCTAAGTATGATTGCACATGAAATCGTAGTACCATGAATGACAATGAGCCCCTAATAGGTAATTAAGCTACCAATGTCATATAGCAAGATAAAAACATAATAGGTTATAAATGTCTTTTAGAAGGGATATGATGAGTGTATAACTCATTGTCACCTATTAATTTAATTGTTACTAGAACTACAATAAGTTGTTGAATTTTAATCTCCAAATCATGACATTCATTAGTGGAATAGTTGATGATGCTTGAAAAAAGGATTGTCCTAATTTTTTTTATGGTTTTTTCTTCAATTTTTTAAGGGGAGAGTAATAAAGTTGGCTTTAAGAAACTCATACAAAATTATCTGTTGTTGTGATTAAAAGTTGTTGGAAAAGTCATATATATATTAGACAATGGGGGAGGGGATGTCAACAAAGGAGGAGGATAGAAACCTAAATCCTCTTTAGAAAAATGTAATGTATATTTCTCATGAACCTCCATAGTTCATTGCACACATCCTAAATCATGTCCATTGCATCCATGTGTATAATTAAATGTGGTATTTAAATCATGTCTAGAGGAGTGTGTTCATTCATACTTTCAAAGTTTAAAGATCCTCAGCCATCATCAAGACATGTGTTGGAAGAAGAGGTTGGAATAGATTTAGAAGAAGCTTGAATAATTGACACATACAACTCCCTTGAGACTTCATATTTGGATATGTAAATGTTATTCAATTCTCAATTCAAGATGCAAGTTATATTCAAGGTTATCTTTTCTTTCAAATATGTGTTATATCTTTAATATGATAAATCTGATTATAGTCTTGTATGTTGCAGATGAGAGGAGCATTTATCAATTTAAATGTCCTTCTCACAAATACTGATATATATATATATATAAGCAAGGAGGGTCAAGCAATACCTTGACCGGTCATGTCTATTAGACATGACCGATCAAGATATTACTTGATCACACCTTTTGAATTATCGTGTATTTACCAATCAGTGTATATCACTTACAAAACCACCTAATACTTAATTGGCATGTCTATCATATGCAAGACAACCAATACTAATCGGAATGTATTAGTTAAGCCCGATAACAATCAATGTTCACAGTTAATATATTAACTGATATTAATCGGAGTGCATTGGTTAAGCCCGATAACAATCGGTAGCATAGTTAATATGTTAATCGATATTAATCGGAGTGCATTGGTTTTAATGTAAACCGATACCAATCGGTATTCTGTGCTATGAGATTTACAACCGATGATTATCGGTAGTTAAGCATTGATCGAACTTTGCAAGCATGGTTGAATATATACAAATTTAATGATCATCAAATGAAGGAACAATAGCTTGAAGTCTTCATCATAGTTTATCGATAGGATATATGATTGAATTAGAGACTTCATTTATCTCTCGTTCAATCATTTATCTTACTGAGGCTATCATGCATTAATAGGATAGAGGGACCTTATATCAAATTAAGGAAGGCATGAGAGTGATATATGTATTAGTGTAATTATTATACTTTTTGAATATTTATCCTTAGTATAATATTGGAAATAGTATCTTATACTAATTAGGGAGTCGTAATTAGGATATTATTTTCCCATTTTTAGTTATTGATCTCATTATTTAAGACACAAATGATTTTCATCATTTCTTTTCTTTATGTGAAATATATATCTAATGTAATTATTTATATTTTTAATAAGAAATAAATTCATCGTAGTAATCATGTGGTTTTTTAATTTTATCTTTGGTCTAAGAGAAAGTATTGAAGATCATAACTCTAACATGGCTTTATTTTGGATGAGTAAAAAAATTCCTCTATTATTTATCCTATGATAGATGTTCATATCTTGTTCAAAAACTTCCAATTTCTATGAGGTAGTCTATCAAACAATCGGCGTGCCATTTCAAAGCTCCCATTTTTGCACAGGTTGCAAGATGTTGACGGAGCTTTACACCTGCACCCACGCCAATGGAGAATCAGAAGCTTTACTCGGGATCACCATTTCAAGGCTCTTTATCTTGATTTTCTCGGGATCACCTTTTCAAGGCTCTTTATCTTGATTTTCTCAAGATCACCATTCATTTCTAGCAGGACTTGAGTGTTGATTTCGAATAGATATGATCTCTACTTAGCAGATTCTCCAGTTGTAGATCTGAATGCAGAGTCAGTTTCATATCCCCCGGATGCTGATCGAGTGTATCCATATCCAATGGCGGAGGGGCAAGCGGATCTTCCAGAAGCGGATCGAGTCATATATTAAAATGTTGTTGATCTAGTTATGCACCCAGTAGAACCATCAGCATCCAAATGGTTGATCGGATTGCTATAGCTGGGTAGCGAACCGCATTCGCTTATGACTAAACTTTGCTAATTTGATTTGCTTCAACCCACCTCTACCCATCCCATTCCTCTGCCTCGTCCCTCTCTCCCCTGTGGGTCTACTTCGAGGCCCAAATGACCCAGAAAAAACCAGTCGGTCGTGGCATTACGCAGACACAACCTCTCTGCTATTGTTGGGGTTTGACAGAGGTGGAACTACAAAGAGCCAATCTAGGTCATGGTTCACGCTTACTGTGGGTGGGAGTACACTGCTGGGGTGGCAACGTGAAAATGGGAAGAGGTCGTGAAAATGATTTGAAATGTCTTGGTCTTTTTTTTTAAGTAATGCCCGCTGTCTTTGGAATTTCGATGAACGCAGACACTTTTTGTAAAAAAACACAAATGTCATTGCCAATTCCTTCTCTGATGAAAACATATATTGAATTATCATCGGAATTCCAACAAATGCGGGCAATTTTTAAATAAAAAAAATAAATTGTTCACAATATACCTTCTTCATCGGAAACCTCCATCGGAATTTTAGGGAAAATCTATTAGTGCATAGTTTGACTTGTTGTGGAAAATACCTCCCACTTATCAAGACCCATAATATTAAATTAAAAATTAATTAATTGCAATAAAGGTCTCATAATGCATAGACAAAAGGGAAATACTAAAATAGGTGCTAGGAACCTATGAAATTCGACACACCAATAAAGGGTGTACAATTTACAAACTACATTTATCCCCAACTTTGACGAAGTATGAGCTTATGATCATACTCTTGATAAAGTAGAAAGATGAGAGAGAGGAGAAAATAGGAGCGCAATCATAAGGAGATAAGACTTCACTAATTTCAAGGAACCAAGCCCCCAATCTTAGGATCTTAACTCACACAATCACATTCAAGACACATAACACAAGGGGTTAATACTAAAAACAAGACCTCGAGTCAACTATCCAAAGAGACCTCAATATTCAAAAAGTCTCAACCATTAATATCATTCTTGAATGCCATCTAAAGAACATGAGTGATCACATAAAAGAGCAAGAGTACGCATCATCCATGAACTAAAAATAAAAAATCTATGAGCTCATGACAAGAAAGAGAGGAAACATGGATACACATTATAGATGTATTTTTCTAGGTGATCAATGAGAAGAAGAATGAGGGAGGACATGGAAACACATTCTAGATGTGTTTTTCTAGGTGATCCATGTTGGGGAGGAGAGTAGGAATAGTCTAGTTGTGTTTTTCTATTTCCAATCATCCTTGTTCATGTGTGTAAGTGATGACATCTAGTTTCAAGTATATAGCATCCCATATAAGAGTTTTTTTCTATGATTTAGAGCATGCTTCTACCTGTTTAAGACATATAATGAAAATGCAAATGTCAAATTCAGATAATTACATGCAACTATCTTCTTCTAAAAACAAAACTCTTTATTAGAAGGATTGGTACAAATATCATTTCCCTACATAAAGATGTTGTGGAGGGGAAAAAGTGAGTCCGAGTGACTAGGACCTAATCCCACTTTAGCCAAAAAATTTGGAATATGAAAGAGCATAGGGAGATAGCTCACTTTGGCTACTTCTTGTGACAAAGAGACAACCAAGGATTATCTCTTAGGTTTTCTATTCCTCTTGATGTATATGAAGAGAAAAATAGGGTTTGATTGATCAACTAGATTAGGAGATAAACAATGAAGCACACATGAACTTAAATTACACAAACTTGCAGATCTGGAATTGAGATACTGAAAGTAGAGAAGGGGGAGGAATCTGAATGTGCACCTGATGCTGAAAGATGGACCAAACTAACTAGGACCAGGGCGCCACGCCCCTATCCCTGACGATTTGATAGAGAGCTACAAATGAAGGGTTGAAATCCTAAGATCCTGAGCTTGCACCCTATCACAAATCACTACATTTGAGGGAGACCGGGCCACCACGCACCTATCTTGGGTAGGAATAGGGTGCCATTCCCCTGTCCCTGATGGATTTGGGGTAGTTTGAGACTTTTGGGATGTCCTTGTACCTTCTGTTGATCTGTAAGTCCTTCGGGGTACTTATACCTACACTGTAGCTGAAAAGAGAGGGTATGGGTGGCTATGTAAGGTTTTTCCCTAGTCAAACCCTTATGTTGGTGATTTCCACCTTCACAAATAGTTGATAATATACTAAAAATGTGTGTGCTAGAAACTTGTGTGTATGCAAGATCCTAAAACGATGAATGTAAACAATCTAGAGGAACCCTAAAGAGTAAACCCTAAATGCTTGTAATTGACAAAGTAAATGCTGTAAATCAATGATAGAAAGTGATCTAAAGAATAAATTTAAAAATGTAAATTTATGTAATGAAGCTTATGCAAAGACATGAAAATAACATGAAACCATACCCAACCCCTAAGGGCGTAGGGGTAGAAGCCAATCGTCAGTCGGTGATCTCCTATTATTCTCCAATGTCTTCAAGGCTCCTAATTGATGATGAATGCTTGATGAATACTTGATGAATGATTTATTAATGTTGTTGGATGTTGTTGAAGACTCCACATAGGCCTCTCTTTCACTACATAGAAGGCTCCTTTAAGCTCACTCCAACAACTTTTTCCTAGATTCGATTAGATAGATAGATGCCTTCAAATGAAGAAAGAGAGCTCTTATGTATGAAACCCTAGATCTTAATTTCATCTTTAGGTCCACTTAGGATTTTAATTTACCACTAATATTTTGGGGTTAAGCATTATGATATCATAGAATTATGCTCTTGAAATTGTGGGAAAAATGTCGGGGACCATGTGCAAAGTGCACATGGTCCAACCAACTTTTCACCAAATTTTCAGGGTTGTTAGATATGATGATATTAGAGCGAATCCCAAAGTTACAGCTGATTTCAAGATGTTTTGATATGCGAAATTGTGCCTTAAAGATCGAAATAGGACATAATTAGGGTTTATGATTTAATGATTTATTGGAGGAATAAAATTAAAAGGGGCACACTTAGGGTAAAGGGTCTGATTTTGTGATGTATGAAGTGATGAAATATGACTTTAGATTTAATTAAATTGATTAATTAAATGGTTAAAGGGAAATTATAACACAAGATGCAAACACACTAAGGCGGATGCTAAAATAAGCATGGAATTGTACCACCCTAGCAAGGGTGTACAATTTGTGGTGCTACATTTAGCCCCCATTTGAGCGGTCATATGACACTATGTGCATATGCAAGCTAAAGTACATAAAAGTAAACATTCATGAAAAATAACATATCTACAAGTTGTTGGACAAAGCCCCAAGCGACATCTGTAGTACATAGTCAGGAACCACACCCTAAAAAACCACATGTTAGATAAAATCACAAAATTACCTAAATTCTTACTAAGGAAGGTGATGAAACTTTGAGGGTAGCTATATTCTCCCCCTATTTCGGCTTTCTAATTTTAGTGAGTTGAAACAAGGTATCATGTTTACCACATCGAATTGTGAAAGAAGATTGATGACAAATGGTCACAAGACGATTTGATAAGAGATCAAAAACTAATGGAGAATCATTTGGTAAGAAAGAGGACTAAACCTCAATTCCAACACAACAAAGAGTGTGAGGATTTGAGATCTCTCTACACAAGATGAAAGATTTAAATGGAGACAAATACAAGAGATATAATCCAAAATGCAACTCCATAAAGGAAATTGGAAAGGAATGGAGGATTGAAATGACATCAAAGAGAGATTATTTATAGCAACACTCTTCTAAAGAAGGCAAGAGATCCTCATCAGGGATATGCACATTCACAAAATAGAAGGTTTTATTATAAAAGATACTACTCAATGAAGAAAATAAATTGATGAATGATCAAAGACTTCCAACACCAAGGAGGAGGTCCCAATTAAGGATATGTACTTAAGATCCCCATTAGGGATGCATGTTCCAATATGAGAGAAGGAATTCAAATATGAATACACCTCTACAATCAATAAGAAATCCTTATAGAAGACACTACTTCACAAAGGGGAAATTTTGATCTTAAGAAGGAAAGATGTTTGAAATCACTCTTGCCCCCAATATAGGAGAAGAGATGAGATATAAATAGGCTATTATGTTGCTTCCAAAAGTATGATTGCACGTGAAATTGTACCATCATAAATGACAACGAGCCCCCAATAAATGAGCTACCAATTTCACATAATGATGAGCAACATAATAGCCATTCATGTTATTTATAGACATGATAGATTGAATGAGGTATTTGAATATAACATGTTAAATACTCTACTATAAGTGAGATTAAAAACATGTATACGATGATGAATGTTAAAAAGTCTTTAGAAAGAGAGAAGTTTATAGGAGAAGAATAGGCCACTAAGTCATACTTTTCTTGCACACAAGAAATCTTAGAAGAGGGATAAGTGTGATTCAATAGAGCCTTATTACTAGAAAAGGGGATTTTAGAATGAGTAGAAGATAAAGTCTCATATGTGGGATTAGAAATATCTTGAGGAGATTCATAAAGAGATTTGTTCATCACCAATGTTTCCTTATGAGGGGAATGAGTGTTGAAATAAGTAGAGGATGATTTAATTGAGGTGAGGTCATCATCACTACTAAATATAGCATTCACATTGAGATATGCAGGGACCTTTTAGATGCTTTGGTGGGCTTAGAGGGATTATATCCAAGTCCAAATGAAGCTTCATGTGTATTATGTTCTAAAGGAAATTTAATTCCTTGTTCATTTGCCCCTCAACCATTGCCATCATAGCCATTCTTAGCTAAAATGTGAAAACCAAGACCATAAAGGGATGCCAAATCAGAAAGAGATGGTTGTGCCTCATAGGTCTTAGTGCTATATGAATTAGAGGAAGGATTTGAAAAATGATCTAAACTAAAAGCAGCCACAAAGTGGTTACTTAATTGTTTAGAAAAAGTGGGTTTCTCTTTAGGTTCCTCAGATTTCTCCTTCTCAGTCTTAGATCCTTTTCAAGATACTCTATACTCTCCTATAAAAGTAGGGGTAAAGTCTAGAGATCTCAAATCATCATCTAATAACACTCCTTCAGGACAAAAGATATCTTTGGGAGGTTATTTTGATTGAGTAGAAGAAGCAAGAGTATTAGAAGGAACAAGATCATTAAATGAAATAGATGTATTTGAAGAATTAGAAGGATTAGGAGAATAATGGGAAGTAGTTGAACAAGAAGATCCATATTTCAATGGTTCTTGAATATGGTATCAATTAAAAAGGTGTATGTCTTATTGTTATAAATGAACTTGACTTGCCTATACAAAGTTGAGGGGACAACTTGCATGTTATGAATCCACAATCTCCCTAATAGAAGGTTATATGTCAAATTACCAGACATGACATTAATAGGTTTAGGTAAAATAACATGACCTACCTTAACAGGAAAGGTTATGACACCTAAACATTGTTTAGCAACATTATCAAAGCCTCAAATAGAAATAGAAGCAGGTTTGATGAGAGAATGATCCACATTAATCTTATCCAATAAGTCCACACCACAAACATTAAGGCCAGACCCATTATCCACAAGGGTTTGTCTTATAGCACTATGATAATAACCACAATCATAAGGGGATCATATTGACGTTGGATTTCATGAGAAGGTCACTCATCTTGTGTGAATACAATTTGAGCTTTGGGTTTGTTTGTAAGATCAATCAAAGAAGCCATGTTATTAGGTGTCGCTACAGGTGGAACATCTAAGTTTTTCAAAGAATCTTGTAACATCCCATGATAAGCAGGTGAAGTTTGAACCAAATCCCAAATAGAAATCTTGGCAGGAGTAGCTTTAAGTTATTCAATGACATCATACTCCTTACTAAGAGTTTGTGATTTATGAGGTACTTGTGGAAGAGTAGGTTGAGAAGGAGGGAGAGAAGTTGGGGTAACTGGAAGAGGATTAGGTTGCCTATTATTTCTTGTGTTGTAGGTATGAGAAACCATATGATGACTATCTTTAGTGATTTTATTAGCACACTCATAAGGGCTCTTAGTAGGATAACCTCCTTTCACAGTAATAATAGGTTTCTTAGGAGTGCAAAAAGAATCATTAGAATAACCACCTTGAACCACTATGATAGACTTACGTTGGGAATTTTGAGAAGGATAATAACCTTGAATTGTGAAGAGGGGTTTATTAGGTGTTTCATTCACATTTATCAAATTGACTAAAGATGGTTTAGGAATATCAAAGGTGTCCTTATGAATTTTAGAATAAGAATAGACAAGATTGTTGGAAGAATTATTGATAGTCTCTTCTTTCACTAAAATGTTATCATGAATAAGATCAATTTTAGGAAGTAGACTAGGAGTAGGCATTGATGTTTTAGAAGGAATACTATGACTAGAAAAGGTTATATCATCCTTCATGATCAAAGGATCTACATGGGGAATAGACTCTCTAGGAGAAGGATCAACATTACTCTCTAAAGTTTCACCTTTGAGAGGGAGATCTTTGAAAGAGATGTTAACTCTTCTTGAACTAAAGTATCCTTATGAGTAAAACCAAGTTGAGTAGAGGGAGATGCTTACCTTTAAAGGAAAAATGATTGAGATTCATGGAAGGTGAGATACTATCAAGAGAGTTACTCTCATATGGTAGAGAATAATCAACACCTTCTTCTAATTGTTCGTCCCAAATAGTGAGGTCATTGAAAAAAGTATTAGAAATATCTTGCACAATGATGTATTTATTGTTATTACCAATTTTGGGAGAAGGGACAACATTGTTCATTAATTCTTCATCCTTAAGAGAGAGAACATCACTACATGTGTTTAAATCATCATCTCACTTCAAAATGTGTTCAATAGTATCCTTAGGGGAGAGAGAATCAAGGAAATTGATTATGATTTTATCTTCTTTTTCCAAGGCATCTTTATGGGTAAGGCAAGATTTAGGGCAAGGAGAAGCATTTATCATTAATTAATCATCTCTAGTAGGAATTTTGTTAAAGACAAAAGAGGAAATGCCATCACTAGGAAAAGTAGGGACAATAACATCTTCCTGCACAAAATGATCCTCATGAGCGAGATGAACATCTTTCTCCAAAGATTCTTTCTTAGGAAGGAGATATTTGAAAGAAGTGCTCATAACCTCTTGTTGCACTAACATGCCCCCATTGGTAAGACCAAATTTAGAAGAAGATAAGTCAATGTCCATAAATACATTTTCACTTAGAGAGGAATCATGTAAAGAAGGTAAAGTAACATTAAGAAAGGTGTTTATGGTATCATCTTGTTCCTCTAAGATAGCTAGATGGGAAGGGCGCATTTTAGGAGAATTGTCAAGAGCACTCTTCAAATCTTCATCCTTAGAACATGGGAGAGTTTTGAAGGGGTTTGTAAAAACTCTTTTAGGCACTAAAATGTTGTCATATATTGGAAGAGGTTCTTTAAGAGATGGAAATATTGAGGCAACGGAAGCTAACCCATTATCACATTTATGAAATGAATGCATCATGACTACAATTTTCCTCTTTCAAATGATAACATGCAAAATAGAAGGAAATGTTCAATTTTAACCAATGAAAACACTCTAAATGTTTATTTAGAAAATGAAATTTATGAGTGAAATGTGTTCCTAAATCAGATCTGAAATTAACGATCCAAATTAAGCTATCCACAAGTTCAATTTTGAATTGAAAAATTAGGGTTTTAAAAAAAATTGACCTCTAAATTTTTTAAATTTTCAAGGAATTGAAAATTGTAAATGTAAATTTGAATTTGAAATAGAAAAAACACTCAGATATGAGAACATAAATCAGAATTAAAGAATATTGGATTCACGTCGGGTTCACCAAAATGTGGAGGGGAAAAAGTGAGGTTTGGTGACTAGGACCTAATCCCACTTTAGCCAACACATTGGGAATATGAAAGAACCTAGGGAGATAGATCGCTTTGGCTACTTCTTGAGAAAAAGAGAGATCCAAGGATTATCTATTAGGGTTTCTATTACTATTGTTGTATATGAAGAGAAAATTAGGGTTTGATTCATCAACTAGACTAGGAGATAAACAATGAAGCACACATGAACTGAAATTGCACAAACTTGCAGATCTAGAAATAAGATACTCAAAGAAGAGAAGGGGAAGGAATCTGAATGTACACCTAATGCTGAAAGATGGACCAAACTGACCAGGACCAAGGCACCACGCCCTTGTCCCTAATGCTCCTGAGCTGTAACTGAATGGCTGAAATCCTAAGATCCTGAGCTTGCACCCTGTCAAAAATCATTGAATTTGAGGGGGACCAGGGAACCACACCATAGTTCTAGGTAGGGATAGGGTGCCACACCCCTATCCCTAATGGATTTGGGGCATTCTGAGAATTTTGGGTTGTCCTTGTACCTTTTGCTGATTTGTAAGTCCTCCGGGGTACCTGTACTTGCACTATAGTTGAACAATAGAGGGTTTGGGTGGTTATGTAGGATTTTGCCTCAATCAAAAACCTATGTTGGTAAATTCCACCTTCAAAAATAGCCGATAATCTACTGAAAATGTCTGTGCTAGAACCTTGTGTGTATGCAAGATCCTAAAATGATGAATGTAAACAATCTAGAGCAACCCTAAAGAGTGAACCCTAAATGCTTGTAATTGACAAAGTAAATTCTCTAAATCAATGATAAAAATTGATCTAAAAAATGAATTTAAATATTTAAATTTATGTAATGAATCTTATGTAAAGACATGAAAATAATATGAAACCATACCCAACCCCTAAGGGAGGGGTACAAGTCAATTGTCAGTCGGCGATCTCCTATTATTCTTCAATGTCTTCAAGGCTCCTAATTGATGATGAATGCTTGATGAATTCTTGATGAATGTTGTTGGATGTTGTTGAAGACTCCACGTAGGCTTCTCTTTCACTACATAGAAGGCTCCTTTATGCTTGCTCCAACAACTTTTTCCTAGATTCGGTTAGATAGATAGATGCCTTCAAATGTAGAAAGAGAGCTCTTATGTATGAAACCCTAGATATTAATTTCATCTTTAGGATTACCTAGGATTTTTATTTCCCACCAATCTTTAAGGGTTAAGCATTATAATATCATAGAATTATGCTCTCGAAATTTTGGGAAAAATGTCGAGGACCATGTGCAAAGTGCGCATGGTCCAACCACCTTTTCACCAAATTTTCAAGGCCATTAGATATGATTATATTAGAGCGAATCCCAAAGTTACATCTGATGTCGAGATGTTTTGATATGCAAAATCGGGCCTTAAAGGTCGAAATAGGACATAATTAGGGTTTATGATTTAATGATTTATTGGAGGAATAAAATAAAAAGGGGCACACTTAGGGTAAAGGGCCCAATTTTATGATGTATTAAGTGATGAAATATGACTTTAGATTTAATTAAATTAATTACTTAAATGCTTAAAGGGAAATTATAATGGAAGATGCAAACACACTAAGGTGGGTGCTAAACTAAGCATGAAATTGTACCACCCTAGCGAGGGTGTACAATTTACGATGCTACAGATGTATCCAAGAAAGAATATAATTTGTAACTCTACTTAAGGATCACTTAACAAATATATATTTCCCCATATCTTATTTAAAACACATTTAATTTGTTACTTCAATAGAAGTAGTAAACAAGAAACACCATATAATAAATGTATATTGATAGGCTTAGAAACCCTTGACTTCTTTAATTAAAAGGAAAATTGAAATATATAAGGAGACAAATATAGATAAAACAAACACAAATTTTTTTTCTATATTGAAATCTTAATAGAAAATTGTCATACAAATTTTTCCTCTTCCATGCAATAATTTGTTCTATAACAATGAACAACACTTCTCTTTATAATTGAATATTTTCAAGAATCACAAAAATTGCACCTAAATCCGATCTAAGAATTGGTTCTTGATTTTATTGATCCTTATTACAATATTACAAGCTCCCTTTATAGGAAATACAAAATATGCCATCCTAGGGCCTAATAATAACCTTTTACAATATTTTGACTTTTCGTTTACAAAATATATTTGCAAACTTGTGCCCCTTATAGTATTTAATCTTGCATTTAGAATAAACCAGAGGATAACATGTTTTCCAATGAAGTGACACAATTCTGATTCTTGGGAGGTTTGAAAAGACAAAAATATTGCATTGCTCCAAAATCATCAAAATATTAATATTTACTAAAATGGATATGATTCTATTGAAATCTGATGGTTGATTGAAATGCAAATATGCCTAGTCACCATAATTCTTATCTCATGAACTAGATATGTATATTTTGATGGCCATAGAAAATCTTGAATTTTGATGATATTATCATCGTGACTAGCATGCTTTGCATCCAAAATTGCCCTATCTTCCCTACTAAATCAATCACACATTATTTCTAGGGCATAAATCTTATCCAATGTTGTGTTCAATAGACTCATATTTAGTTAATTATCTATATGAATAGAGGATACTGTCTTAGGGCCAACATTATTTAATTTTGTCTTCCATTTCTCTAGGGTTTTTGCCTGAACCTTCTCTTCCTTAATACCAGGCAACCTCTTCCTATCTTCTAAGTAAATTGATTTTAGTTTACCCTTCAACTGCTAATCAAGTTTCAACATATAGGTGATCACACACACACACACACACACACACACACACACACACACACACATACAGAGAGAGAGAGAGGAGTATTGATTGATATAATTATTCCCATTACTAACATGTGTAGTATTAACATTTTTTGTAAGGGTAGCCATGATGGAAGATGTATATGTAGGCACATTAGGAAAAGTTGAAGGCATATGAATGGAATGCTCAACTTAATTTGGAGGATTATAAATGCCAAGGACTTCGACACAACTTTTCATTGACATAGAATTAGTGTCAATAATATGAGCAATGCCATGCAACACTTCCACACCTTTTTCATCACTTTGAATCATTCTCCTCAATCCTTTAATCAAGGGAATTGCCTCACTATTCAAGTGTTCTTGACCCATCCATTGTTGAACCCTATCGAACTCACGGCCAAGTTTCCTCAATTGGTCAATAGTTACTCAGGTTATGGATTCATCCTCATCGTGAGAAGTGTGAGGGGAATGATTCTTCATAATGTTAGGTATATCTTGTGTAGGAATAGAGGATTCACCCAAGTTCCCATGGAATAGGTTAGTCAACTCACACTCAATGCCCCTAGTATTTAAACTTTGGGAAGCCATAAGTTTATAACTTCTTCTCATTAGGATATTTGATGTAGGTGAAATGATAATGAAACTCATACACAAAGAGGACAAGGCTAATGAAATGGATTTGTACTCATAATGCCTATAATGCAATCGAAATAAATGATTAAATAGTTCAATTTCAAAATAAAATGATTGATTAACCAAGTAATTAGGCAATATGCATTAGAAAAATGATAGATGCGATAAATAAATGCTTCTAAATCTATAAATAATATGAAATAACAATCAAATTTGAGCATATAAATACAAAATTGTGCAATCTATAAATTAATTTCATGAAAATATTTAGGGTTTTTGTGAAGTAGACCTTTAAATTTACATAAATTAAGTGCACAAAATGATGTATTTTAAAATTTGATTGCAAATATAAATCAATGAAATGCATACAAATTAGATCTAGAAAATAAAAATCAAAAGTAATGCCAATACTATGTCAGGTTCACCAAAATATAATGTAAGGGAATAAAGTTCACAAGCTTAGGCATACAAACTAGGAACTAGAGTTATTTCTCAAATGGTTTTCACATTTAAGGAGAGGGTGAATTTTCTTGGCTCAATCATAAATCTAATTGAAAAGGATTGAACATAAGCGAGATTTAGGTCTCCTTGTTTGAGTTGAAAACAAACTATGAACTGGTGGAAATTGAAGACAAGACCTAGGGCTAAAGGTGCAAAATTGACATAAATCTGCATGAACATGTAGTTTCAAATTTGATATGTAGATACAAATACATATTTTGAACAAGGAAACTAAGATGAATCTTGTTTGGAATCTGGGCCTAAAAGTGCAAGACAAGGGTGCTCCAAGTGATCTTGTCCTTAGAATATAATATGTAGACAACATATATCTTTTCAAGATTAGAATGAACTCCAAAATGATCTCTTAAATATTCACTGCAAAGTTGTTGGACATAGATGCTTGGGATGACCTTGTCATCCACTTTTCGCCATTGAAAAAGCTAGATCAATTTGTCTTGTTTGCTCTGTCTGGTTCTACAATTGTGTCTTTTGGACATGTCACTTGCACACAGAAGAAGAGAAATTACGTTAGGGATAGGGGTTTTCCTAGGTCAAACTCGGATTTTGGAACTAACCCTATAATTGAATTGAAATGTAGGGGAATTTTTGCCCATATTTTTTACTATTGGAGGGTCCAAAAGTAGGTCCCTTAAAGTGGGACAAGGGCACTTAGGCCACTTGTCCAACCTATCAAGATTGAACTTAGAAATACAATGCTAGGTGAAAGTTGAGATTTGAAGCTAGTGTGAACAAAATCAAAACAGGGTCAAATCACAAGAGGTCAAAACACTAAAGTGAGGCATAAGTGAGGATAAAATTGTATATAGGGATACAAAATACAATACTGCAAAATGGTGTGTCAGTTTGATGGGCCTTGGGGTCTAAGTTGTGATAAAATGACTCTGGTAAGGTCTTCGATAAGTGGGAAAATGTGGGATTAAAGTGTCTCGACCTTAAAGAGTCCCAATATATTTTATTTATTAAATGCTGAAATATTAGTTTCCGAATTGTTAAGACATATTGTGGCTTCTAGATGTAATGTGCATAGAGAGAAATTGTGACACTTATCACATTAGTGCTTTTTTCGAGAAACATTTGTGAAAATTTCTCAAATGAGCACTATGGTGGCATGCGACAATTATTTTGGATTTATCTCTTGGCATGCATTTGGAAAGATTCTTTATGGGACCAATTTGACCACTTGGATAGACATGGAGTTAAGTAGAAAGTTCTAAATTGGCAATTGGCTAGATTTTCTCAATTAGGACACCTAACATGTGAGAATTGAATATTATAATTTAGATTAAATAATATTTTGGAGCCTTGCATGTTGTTACAAGATTGACAAGTTGACTTATGGGTTAGTTTGGACCTATGAATGTTGTTCATAATCAATTTGCATACATGCAAAGACTGTGGAGATGACATGTGGCATCCTTGGGCATCTATGTTGAAGATGCATATATTGTTTATGACTTAGTCATTTTGTAGGTTTATTTTGTATTGTTTAGAGAAGTTCTTGTGTTGGTAGATTCACTCTAGAATTTGTATCACAATCTGAAAATACCTACAAGAGCACAGACTTTGTGCCTTGTATTGTAATAGCTTTTTACAATAATACAAATGGATCTGTGCTTTGATGTGGTGGGTTTTTTCTCAAACTAGTTTTCCCACATAAATTTCCATGTGGTATAGTTTTATGTGTTAAATTTGAAATTTAATGTATGCACATCTTTATGAATATTTAAGTTGTTTGAGGTTTGCAAAGGAATTTTTGGATTCTCTCTCCTATGGGATTTGCATTAGGAAGGTTGTTTTTGACTTTTGCTTTCCTTTTAAATTAATGTGAGAAGAAGGGTTAAACCGGATCCTTAAATAAATATAATTAATTAATTAATATTAGTAGATAAAATAGGATAATTAATTAATTACAATAAAAATATTTAATTGATTGATAAGTGATGATGTGAGGTGGATTGATAACTTTGAAATCGTCAAGATATGATTTTAGGTGTTTATAAAAACCTAAAATCATATCTTGACAATTTGTAATATAAATTAAAGGTTCACTTATTTGTTATATGAAATGGAATTGTTTACTTATTTGTTAAACACTATAAACATAACCTTACATTCATGAGATGTCTCGAAACAACCTACATGAGGTGTTATTTATAAATTTTTGGAATGAATGATCAATGGATATGATTGAATTTGGAGATAAAGGACGGTGATTGTTTTAGAAATTTGGAGTCATGAGAGGCCACCAAGTGGCACCTTACAATTGGTGCACAAAAGGAGCTTCAATATTTAAAGTGATTTGATGGATGCAATTATCTTGTAAATAGGATGAATGGTGAGGATTAAAAATTTTAAATTTTTGAAAGACCAAAAAGTCTTTTTATGGATTAATGTAAAGAGTTGATTTCTTCTTGATAAAATAGATGGATAAGATTTAATGAGAGTTTTTTGGATAAATGGGAAGCACGGGTCAATACACATATAAAATCTTTTTTTGGTTACATGTGCATTCAAAGGACTTGGACAAGATTTATTTTGATTAATCATGCTTTGATTTGTACAAATGATGAACTGGCTTAATTAATTAGTTTTATTATACTAATGATGTGAGAAGATAAAGGAGAATTAAATACGTACATTTATTTATTTGGTTTTGTAATGAGCATGACGAAATTAAATAAATTAATTAAAAAAAGATTTATTTAAGGTTGATTTCTTTTTTGATGAGTTCTATTAATTTAAATAATGACACACGTATCCACAAAAAAATATACAAGGACACACGGTCACCCCTTAGAGTCACATAGGTAGTGCCCATAAAGCTAAATAATAGAAATAACATAAAAGTTGCTTGAGTGGCAAGAACAATACTAGTGAGAGGCAGAGGGCGATTTTGGTCATCCAGATTACCACATACATCAACATGATCCATAATAATGTAGCAAGGGACCACCCCTCCTTGATAAATTGTCTTGATTTATTCAATTAATGCTAGAAGGGTTCGATCAATTCCTTACATAACTATAATTATTAAATTAATGTTGGTAGACATATTAGAATAATTAATTAATTAAAACTTATTTACTTAATTAATTGAGAACTAATGATGTGAGGTGGATAAATAACATTGAAATTGTCATAAATGATTTTAGGTGTTGTAACATCAATAAGAGAATTAATTTCCATTGATTATGAGTCATTATGTCAGTGTTATATTAATACCTTATGTTATTTTTAATCCTAAGTATATATAATGCACATATTTTTTAGGTTTACTAAGGTATATCTTTTTCAATTACTTAAGATAAGAAGAACAATGTTGTACATTCATGGGCTTTTATGTTTTTTTCTAACCTAGGGGATTTATAAACTTGGACAAACAATCCCTCATTTTTTCAACTTTTCCTCATCCTTATTGTTATTGGTTTTGAAAACTATATGACTAATATGTAACATTTTTCTCTTCTTTTTCTAATTATGAAGCAACCATTCATAAACAGTATCATTCTAGAGAGTTAACATTCAATTTTGGTTAAGCTATATTAAATCTATTTATAACAATTTGATTCTAGTACGATATATGAGTTTAGATTCTTAATGCTCTCAAATCATAGGTGCTATGATAGGTTTGTTCTGGATTTTAATTTTTAGGGGTTGAATAAGCTTAACAAGTTGCATGCATCTAAAAAGTTCACAAAAGACTTTCATTTTGTAAAAAATCAAAGAACGGTGGACATAACAATAGAAGAGGGACTTTGTAATCACTTTATTTTTTTATTGGAGTAAGCAATCAAAGATTACAAAGAGAATAGAGAAATATCAACCTACTGAAAACCACCACCTGTTACAAAATTACATACAACAACACAATGCCACTGGAAAATGCACAACAACAACAAGAAATTGCTACCAGAACAGTAGAAATACCAGTTACATGATAACATCAACAAAAATAAAGTTTCATGAGTACAAACACATGCTATTATCAGCAGAAATAGGAGTCATGGTTCTTGTCATCTTTAACAAATAAAATGTCTACAATAAAGGTTCCAGCATTGTGTTCAATCCACTCCAACGCACCGCACTGTCCATCATAAGAAACTTCATCCAGATCATGGGATATCACCAGCATTGCCTTTTGGATCATAAACCTACAAAGTGACTTCAAATGTTTGGATTTGCGCTTGCAAATTGGCCAAAATATATTGGAGATCAGAGCTGGCTTGGAGATTGTTCTTGAGGATAGTGACCTGGAGTGAAAAATTTTCAATAAGCATCAAAACCTCAACTTGTAAGGGGAAGAAGGTGTGAGAGAAAGAAGCTAAGCAACAGACTCTCCAAATGAACTTGAGGATAGTTTGTCTAAGAGTCTGAGAGATGATGTTATGGTGTTGGGAAAGTCCAAGAAGTGTTGATCGCCAAGTCCATTTTTAGGAAAAATTGCTAGGAAAATGGAGGATAGATGGCACCAAAGGGTATGAGCATGAGGGTAGAACCAAAAAGCGTGCTTAATAGTCTCTTTTTTATTATAGAAGGGGCACAAAGGAGGGGGAGTGATGAAAGAAAGATGATCCCCTATAGGCAGTTTAATGTAAAGGACTTTCCATGCAATTAATTGGGATTGTGTATCAGCTTTAGACTTCCAAATCAAAGAGCTTAGCTCATTCCATCTACCTTGGGTAAAATTGCATCTCCATTTACGGTTGAGGCTTGGAGAAAAGGAGAAGGTAGGGAGGAGCTGCTGATAAACTATCTTAAGGGGAAAGTAGCGAAAGCTATGATTATTGGGCCATTTCCAGTCTTTGAGAAAGTTATCATGGCAAGGGGTCGATAGCAAACATAACAATTCAGGGTTAATAAGTTGTTGGATTTTCAAAATAGCATCCTTATCAGCTGGAGAGAGTTTGAACTGTGCTTTGAGATGGTGCCAAGACTTCTAGCCAAAAGTATTGGGATCCCACAAATCTCAAAAAATCTGAATACCTCTTTTGAAAAGATGTCTTCCTTTAAGGCAATTAATCTTGGAAAGGGGAATGTTGTCTTGTTGAACTAGCCGATTCCACCAAATGGAAGATGTGGCAAAGCTTAAGCCATGACTTAGGGATTGATCATACCAATGTAGTTTTTTTGAAGTGATTTGCCATGCAGTCCAAATTGAGTTAAATGGAGCAGAACCATGTGTCTTGAAAAAGGGTGCTAGAAGAAGCTTATCCTTCCAATTGACCAAGTTCCAAGATCGACCAATTGTAGCAATTTGTATGCGATGGCAAACTAGATGCTTCCAAGGAGCATCCCCGTCTAAGGCCCTTATAATCCATTTAGTTGTAAGACAAATACCTTGAGTAAATGGGTCAATGATTCCCAGACCTCCTCTATCTTTTGGTTGTATGCAATGCAGCCATGAAGAAGTAGGTAGCCCTTTCTTACTACCCCAATTAGCCCAAAGAAACCTCCTAATCAGCTGAGTAAGTTGATTATAACACCTTTTAGAAGGAAGCCAGCATGAGGAAATATACACGTGGATAGCCAAGAGGATTTTGTTGGCAACTTGAATACGTCCAGCCAATGATAGGAATCGATTGGTCCAGCATAATAGTTTGCTTTTGACTTTTGTAAAGAACCAATTCCACATATCTTTCAAAGAGACCCCTATACCAAAGGGAATACCAAGGTATCTATTTATCACACCATGTTTAACTTCAGTCCATTCACCCGGAATCCAAGGTGGTTTAGTGTTAGGACGAGTCATAAAAAACTCAGTTTTATTCATGGCTAGCTTAGACCCAGAAATAGAACAAAAAAGATCTAATATGTCAAGAGTATGGGTAACTTCTTCAACAGTATTGCAAATGAATAACATGTTGTCATCAGCAAAATGAGAGTTTAGAGCTTTAGCATTGCCAGGAAGAGAAATGCCTTGGATAAGTTTAGTGGAAAGAGCATGCTGGAAAAGATAACCAAGCGCATCAACAACAAGCACATATAGGAATGGTGCAAGAGGGCAACCTTGGCAAATTGATTTTTGTAGGGGAAACTGAGGTGAAAGGTTACCATTAACAGCAACTTTGGCATTAGTGTCCATAAATAGCATTTTGATTTGAGCACAGATTTTAGGACCAAATCCAAGCCACTTTAACATGTTAAGAATAAACGGCCAGCGAATGCGATCATAAGCCTTATCAAAATCAAGTTTTATAATTAAAGCATCTTGGGCAGATTGTTGGGCCCATTCAGTTGTTTCCCAAGCAAGCACCAAGTTATCTAATATGAATCTTCCTCCCAAGAATCCGGTCTGCTCTGGGCGAACGATCTCTTGTGTGATGGCTTTGATTCTTCTTGCTAGAGCTTTAGCAATGATTTTATAAGAGGTATTGAGAAGAGTAATAGGTCTCCAACCATTAACTGTATCTTCATTTTTACCTTTAGGGATAAGCTTAATTAACCCCTGATTAATGACTGGCCCCAACGAACCAGTTTCTATACCTTCAAGGTAGACATAATAAAAATCCTCTCGAATATGGGGTCAAAGAGCTCTATAAAATTCAACTGGTAAGCCATCAATACTTGGGCTTTTTTCCAAGGCCATACACTGCAAGGCCTCATCAAGCTCTTCAATGGAAAGAAGGTGATCAAGGCATTTGCTATACTCAGGGTCAATTTTTTTAGGAATGCAGCCAACAACAACTTCTTCAAGGATGAGAAGGAGGGTGTCATTAGCAGATTCATCAATAAAAAGGCTTTTAAAATGCTCATAGAAGGTTTGCATAATATTAGTCTGGCTGGTTTGAAGGATCCCACTTGCAGATTTAATAGCAGAAATGTGTTCCATTTTGTGTTTGTGCTTTAGGTATTGAAAGAAAAAATTTGTCCCACGATCTCCATCCTTAATCCATTGAAGTCGCGCGCGTAATTGAGCACCTTTTTCTTTGTAGGCAACCATTTTACGAAGAGCATTCTCAGCATTGGCAACAGATTGTTGCAAAGAAATGTTGTGAGGATTGGTAGCAAGAACAGTACGTCCACGCTCCAATTGACCTTGGAGGGATTTTTCAAGTCTCCGATGTTTAGCAGCAATCCTTCGGCCATAATCACGAAGAAAAGAAACACATCTTGCTATGGTTCGCTCCCACCAACAAATCCACCTATCTTGTTGAGGTTTTGGTTCAACATTCCAGGTGGCTAAGAGGCCATTAATGCAGTCTTGGTTTTTAAGATGGCAAACATTCAGCTTAAAGGGAAGATCATTAGAGAGGGAAGTGGGCGTGGAGAGGGAAAGGGTGGTGAAGATGGGAAGGTGGTCAGAAAGCACAGCTGAAAGATCCAATGAAATAGTATGTCCAGCTGGTGATGGCAAGATTGAGCAATTAGGAGAGATATAAAAACGGTCTAGGCGGCTCATTTTCCTCAGGGCACCTTCATGACAATTGTTCCAAGTGAACTAGTGGGGCATTTGGAGGTTGGTCTTGCCGAGAATGGGATCATGCACCCCAAGGGATTTTCTGGTCAAAGTCCAAGCTTCAAATTCAGAATGAGACAACCGAGTAGAACTATTCCAACTACGATCTGAAGGATGCTCAACCATGTTAAAGTCACCCCCCAAAACCCAATCAGCATTGGGGAGGTAATATCGAAGTCATTCCCAAAGACTAGTTCTCTCCAAGGAAGAGTTAGGAGCATAAATAGAGAAAAAACCCACCAACATACTATTAATGAGGGTAGTAGCCCAAACACAATGATGATTAGGGTCTGAACCAGAATCAACAACATGCTTGGCTAGCCATGGAGCTAGACCTAAAACAACACCTCCACCACCATCAACATGGTTGGTATGAAGGAAAAGAGCTGCAGGCCAGATGGAAGCAAGGGTAGCATCCAACCGAACATCACTAACTTTTACTTCTTGAAGCATAAGAACATCAATCTAATTATTTTGAATAGAATGTTTAACGTGATACTTACGAGCAGGGATTGTCAAGCCCCGCACATTCCAAGATTGAATGTTGCACCTCATTGGGAAGAGTCAAGGAGAGACTCTTGATTTGCTTGCAATACATAAAACCGATTTCTTGGAGAGTACGACTGGCTGTCCATAGAAGAGTCTTGGTAAGTCTGATCTATGGATGAAAGCTGTAACGGAGCTTGAACTAGGCTATCGGGTTGAGAGCTTGGGCTAGAGTCTGATGGAGGGAGGTTGTTAGTTGGAGTATCCTTCTTCCTTTTAGAGGCCCTACAAGGAGACATGGTCACAACATCCTTGAAAGACTTAGCAGCAAACATGAGGTGTGGCTGATGACGGGAAGGTGGGATGGAGGGTGAGGGGGGGGTTTTAGAAGAGGAAGGGGAATTGCCCAAAGGTGGGGAAGGAGTGGAGGTTAATGAGGCAGATTTCTGAGAGTCTTCATCAAGGGACGAGGGTGCAAAGGGGTGTACATCAGAAGGCGGCTGTCTAGGTTTGCGAAAGGGGCAGTCACGGATGAGGTGTCCTTCCCTCCGACGGTAGAAACAAGCATTGGGCTTGTTAAGATAGTTAATGCGCTGCTCAAACTCAAAACCAGGTCCAACTAGCTTGATATAGATAGGCAGAGCCTGTGTTAAATCCATCTCAATGCAAGCCCTGGGATGAGTACGAAGGCTAGACCACTCGTCAGAAGGCTGCTTACACCACAAAACTCTACCCAGTTGAGCTGCAATGTCTTGTAAAAATGGACGGAAGGCTAAGTTAAGGAAGGGGAACTCAACCCACATAGGGTATTTGGATTTGGTTATTCCTTCAGGGTGGAAATCAATATCCCAGGCTTGCACGTAGCAGTTCTGACCACAGATAATCCACGAACCATATTGTAACACAGTGCGGGCATGGTTTGGGTCACAAAAGGTGCATGCAACATAACCTCTACCCAAACCCCTAAAAGATTCAATATGCCAGCCCTTTGTCTCCCAGTTATTACGAGCCCACTTAAAAAAGTCATGTTCAGATGGAATCCCTTTGAGAAAAAATAGTATAACTGTTTTTGCTTTGCAGTCGGAAATTTAACATCAATGATATCATCAGGTAGGTTAAAAGAGATAACCTTACCTTCTTTCTGGCTGTCATGAATTTCTGCGGTCTGAGTGGTCTGGACTGGTGATTCTGAAGAGAAAATCCCGTTTGAAGAAGGGGTTGTGTGTTTCAGCGTGTCAGAATGAAGCTGAGTTGGGCCTCCAGCTGACACACCAGTCGAAAAGGCGTTCTGGGTAACCACATCCTTCGAGGGGGGGTCCATTACCACGTTGGATTTGTCTGTTTCAGAACCGCCGCGGTCTCTAGCTTTTTTTTTCATGTTCTTGAGTCCGGGTTTAAGCACTTCCGGAGCCGCAGACCGTTTCCCTTGGGGCTGGCGCTCCACAGGAACCGAGCCTGCCACACTGTCAGCAAGGATGATCAGATTCGCAAAGAAAACGGGCCAGAGAGCTAGGGTTTCCCTGTTCTTAATACCAAAGTGCAGATAAACGCTCCTCCAGAATCTTACGAACCAAGTCGTCTCCCTTGACTTTGTAATCACTTTTACTTCACCATTTTGTCTAAAAGAATTTAAAAAAAAAAAAATTTATATAAAACACTTCAAAATCTGAAATAACTTTTTTTGAACCTTAGAATATACTAAAATTATATAAGACTTCCAAAATTTTGAGAATGCCATTTGTATGTGATTTTATATGTTCGATATTTTAACTTTACTGTTGTTGGCGGGCTTTAATATATTCTATAGAATTTAAAGGATCATTTTTTTTATTATTATATTTTCTTGGACTGTTGGGTGATACCATTGAAATGCTTCCCAAAACAGAAATATTTCAAGGATTTTCTGTAAGATTGAAAGTGTGGTTGGGGAGATTCTAGCGACATAACTCTGTATATAATTATAGTGTGGGTTGTATTGAAGCAAAAAAGCGGTTATAAAATGGCTGTAGATTTGAAATCACCATATAAGCAAGGGTTGCGGTGCATTTCGAGTACCTGTCAAATGTCAAAATCAAGTAAGTCATTTTGATACGGATCAAAAACTTGGATCTAACTAATAGATGTTAGTAGGTTGGATCTGTAAGATGTATATTAGACAAATCATACATGAAAAATAAATTACTGTTTATTTTCTGAGATTGGAATGGAATAAAAATCTTGCAAACCTCTAGCAGAGATCCATTTAAACCTCTTTAAGTATAAAATTCCGATGGATACTATACAAATCATACACAGAAAAATAAATTACAGTGAGATTATTTGTGGATTGGAGTGAAACTAAAACCTTGCAAACCTGTAGCAGAGATCCATTTAAAATTCTTAACTATAAAATCCTAAAATTGTTGCCCTACCAAAAGGGCTCCAGCAAAACCCTCGCTATTGAACAGTTTGCCCGAAGAACCATGCTGTATGTTTTAGTCCAATCCCCTGCCAATTGCTGTCAAAACAGTTTAAATAGTATGTAGTGACATTTATCAAAGCATAATCAAAAATGCGTTTTTGTCACACATTGTGCTTCTAGCTGTCTTGGCAGACATTTCTATAAAAATGTAAAAGCATATACAAACACATGAATATTTTGTATATGAGGATGTTGTCCAGAAAAAAGGTTGCAAAACTTGGGGAAGAAGCATGGGAAGTGGGAACTCTAAAGTGAACTAAAAACAATCTTAGCTCCATGAAAACTAGCTAAAACTATTCCAAATGAATTCAACAGTTGACTGCATGAAAAAATAACTAAAGAGGAACAATAATCAAGTTGGATATGGTCAAAGCATATAATAAGTTAGTTCCCAGAAAGTGCCCTTACTGCAACAACTGTTAAATTCAAGACTTATACCAAATATGTTACATGAAAACAATAGTCTCCACTTTATAAGTAGTACTTTCAAGCAAATGCAAATGGAATGCCATGGTTGATAATGCTTTCAAGCAAATGCAACCGGCAGGCGTAAAGCCAAACTCCAAAACTTTTGGCAGTGTACTGCTTTCCTGTGCCACAATGGGAGCTTTGGAACAGGGTATGGGAAAGTGGCAGAATAGGTACTTTAAAGTGGAATTAAAATACACAAACCCTAAAAACAAAATGTACAGATACATTTGACTGAATGAGAAGCACATTTAATACTTCTCGCCAACATGTTTCTTATTTCAAGTGTGGGCAAATGTCGTGGAGATTGACCTTACATTTGTCAAATGCATTTTCATGAGAATTTTTAAAGGCTTTTTTAATACAAGCACTCTCAGTAATAGCAATGTGTTAGCCATTATAACAAATGACTACCTTATATAAATCTGGTCATTTTTAGCCACATACAATTCTCAAGTGTAGTCAATCTCTATAAACTTCTGCAGCATGTTGCTTAAAAAATTATGCTACTTCATATAGATATGTGCATGCTGAGCAAGACATAGGCATGCATTATTATCCTATTTATGTTAAATTTTCCTACTACATTTTGAAAATATTGTTCTATGTTCTTATACTCTGTTTCTAAATTTTCTAAAGTCATGGTCACAGACTTCAAATAGAACAACATAAAATTAATATGCTCTCAGTTTTGCAAACAACAACATTGACCTATCTTGAATCTATAAACTCAAATGACACAGTTGAAAAATAATATACAAGCACACAAATTGAAAGCATATAATCTAAATGTAAAACAAAATCTTGCAAAACATGATAGTATTCATTATGAAGTACAAAAAAAATGCCTTAAATTTTCAAGGTAGATTACAAACAAGTCACTAAGTTCAATGTAGAAGAGGCAAGCAAGCAAGTACCTTCTATGTTAAAATGGAAATCCAAATTTAAGGAAGAAGACGTGACATATTAAAGGCCATCAAAAGCCAAAAAAAAAAACCACAAGAAAAAGCAAAAAAAAAAAGAAAAAAAAAAAAAGTTTGACTAAGATATAGTCAGATCATAGAATACACAGATATAGGTTGGATACACCAGAAATTTCTTAGACAGTTGAAGGATGCCACTACACAAGTAATCATTGAAAGAAACCTTAGGAAAGACGTTACCATCTAAGTTACCGGTACTTCACATTTTCCCCCCAAATCCGGATGCGATACGTATCGGATTCGGATTTGCCCTGGAATCCCTGTGGATTCGGACAGGGTACCGATTTTTTCCTCCTGAAACGTATCTGTTATTTGACTCACGAATCCCAATGCATCTAGTGTAGACGTGGCGATTCCATACGGTTTTTTTTACGAATCCGCATCATTCGCAAATTTTGAGGGCTTTTTTCACGGGTTGAATATGTCGTTTAACGTTTTAAACCCTAAAGCAAAGCCAAAAATAAAAAATTGCGAAACCATTCCACACCACGCACAATGAAAAAGGAAAACCAAAAAATCGCGAAACCATTAACAAGCGACGGCACAGAGGTTTGAGGAGGCACGCGACGGCACAGAGGTGAGAGGAGTCGCACAGACACAAAGGAGGCGCGCGACGACGATGGGAGGCGTGCGACGGTGTGAGGCGCCACGGCAGGAGGGCGACGGCAGGAGGGCTTCCGCATCCTCCATTTTTTCCTGCAAGTTTGATATTAATTTTTTTATTATAGTTTGTTATAGTTTGTTAAATTTTATTATAGTTTTTAAAAAAATTTATTAGTTTGTTAAATTTTATTATAGTTTGTTTAATAGTTTGCTAATTAAATTGTTTGTTAAATTAAAACAAACAATCTAATAAAAATATAATTTTTCATTTTTAAATAATAAAACTATTTTCAATTTTGCTAGTTTATTATTATTATTATTATAAATATGAATTTTAAATAATAAAACTATTTTCAATTTTGCTAGTTTATTATTATTATTATTATAAATATGAATATATTCATATTTATAATAATAATAATACTAAACTAGCAAAATTGAAAATAGTTTTATTATTTAAAAATGAAAAATTATATTTTTATTAGATTGTTTGTTTTCATTTAACAAACAATTTAACAAACTATTAAACAAACTATAATAATTTTTTTTAAAAACTATTCATATTTAAAATAATAATAATTTAATAATAGGTATTTTTTTAAAAAACCTAATAACTTTCATAATTATAGTAATTTCACTTTCATTTTAAATAAATTATTAAATTTAATTTTATATATTTAACATTTATAATCTATTGTTTAATATTAAATATTAATATTTTTTTTTTAATTTGTTGTAGAAATCATAATGGCAACGACTACTAGCTCTACTCCTCAAAGCTCTACTCCTCAACGGACTTTCAAAACTGACCCAAATTCACCTTTATGGAAATATGTCAAAATAATAGACCAAGTAAAAAGTGGTGGAACATTTTTATGGATATACAACTTCTGTAGTGTGAAAAAAACTAGCTCCTACAGTCGTGTCAAAGCCCATTTTTGTGCCATTCCCCAACAAAGAATCAAACCATGTCTAGGAAAGGATGGAAATGGGATGTCACATCAAGAAATAGCAGGATATATTACAGAGCAAGAGGAAGCAGATGCAAGAGTTGGTCATGCCTCAAACCATCCTTTGTTGATAGGAAGAGGAAGTAGATCAAAGAGGCCCCCTACTTCTCCATCTTATAGTGATTTTCCTGATATCGTGGTAGACAGCCACCCATTCTTGGACCCAATTAGTGAAGAACCTGTTATTGTGAAGAGAAGCAGGGGACCATTAGAGAGAGCATTTAAGAATGATGTTAGAGAGATTGCAGATCAATCCGTTGGAAGATGTCCATATGCAAATGGTTTGTCATTTAATGTGGTACGATCACCATATTGGCAGGATATGTTGAGAAAGGTAAATGAGGCTCCACAAGGGTACACGAGGCCAGGTTATGAGAAGGTGCGTAGCACCTTATTAGCAAAGGAGGTAAAAAACATAGACAATGCATTGGCTCCCATTAGAAATTCATGGAAACAAACAGGGGTGTCTATCATTTCAGATGGATGGAAGGATACCAAAAATCGGCCATTAATTAATGTAATTGTAGTGTGCCCTAAAGGGGCAATGTTTCTGAAAGCTGTGGATTGTGAGGGACAGGTGAAGGATGCACAATTTATTGCTAACATCCTTATACAATGCATTCAGGATGTGGGACCTCAAAATGTTGTCCAAGTAATAACGGACAATGCAAAGAATTGTAGAGCTGCAGGTATGTTGATTGAGACACGGTTTGAACACATATTTTGGACACCTTGTGCTGTCCACTCTCTCAACCTCATGCTACAAAAGATAGGCAGGAAAATACATTGGATCAAACAAATTTATGTTGAGGCTGAAGAGATCCAAATGTTCATCACAAACCATAACATGTCACAGGCCATTTTCAGATCATTTTCACAGTTGGAGTTGCTAAAGGTAATTGAAACACTTCAATTTTTAAAATCTACATTTCACTTTGATGGTTACTTAATTTTATTTTTTTTATCATGTCTTCTTTGTATTCTAATTTTTATTTTTAATTTTTGAATAGGTTGCCGAGACTCGATTTGCATCCAACACAATCATCTTGAGGTGACTTGTGAAGATGCGACAGCCACTTGCTAGCATGGTAATTAGTCAAAGTTGGTCCCTATGGAGGCAATCCAATACTGAAAGGGCAGCAAATGTAAAGCGCATGATCCTAGATGACACTTGGCGGGATTGAGTGGAATATCTTTTGAGTTTCACCGAGCCCATCATGAGTATGATCCGTTATATTGATATGGATCACCCATGTTTGGGAGAGGTATATGATGGCATTGACTCGATGATTGAGAAAATGAAAGCCATCATCAATGCAAAAGAGAAAGATCCCGAAGAAACTTTCTTCAAAGAGGTTCAATCAATTTGTGTTGAGCGGTGGAACAAAATGACCACCCCACTACATCTTCTTGCGTTTGCATTGACTCCCAAATTTTATAGTGATGAAATGCTTGCTAAGCCATCAAGGGTACCACCATATAGAGATTCAGAAGTCAGTGAAGGGTGTAGGACAGCACTTACTAAACTCTTCCCAGATTCTGAAATGGAGGATTTAATGACAAGTGAGTTTGCTGATTTTGTAGCCTCCAATGGTCAAAGTGTTTCTGCTCTTTGTGACAAGTATAAAAAGGATTCTCATACTTGGTGGTACCTCAATGGCCATACATCACCAAACCTTCAAACTCTTGCAATCAAAGTTTTATCGCAAGTAAGTTTCTTAATTTTTATTGCTCTCTAAATTTAGATTTTTTACTATTTTATAATTGTCACCCTCTCACTTTGTGTCAATTATTCAATAGGTTGCTAGTTCCTCTTACTCTGAGCGAAATTGGAGCACATACTCCTTTATCCACTCAGTGAAATGCAACCGACTGGCAACAAGTAAGGCGGAAGAGCTCGTTTATCTGCATTCAAACTTGCGCCTTCTTACTCATAAACAAAATGAGTATAAGGATGGGAGCACAATGTTTTGGGATGTAGATCCAGAGTGAACTGATTTGGATTTTTCAGCTGCCACACAATCTTTACTTTCTGGGGAGTCTGATAGCCAATGTGCTGCTAGTGCAAGTGGCAGTGAGGCTTCATGTGGTTCCAGTACTCTACCTACATCATCTAATGTCAATGATGATGTTGATCTTGATCTTCCTAGTGACCCATTTGATGCTATTGCTGATTATTAGTTGTGTTATTTTATTGTTGAACGGTTGAGCCAGTGAACAATGAATTCAATATCTATCATAACATTCAAAGTTTGACAAATGGATATTTCATATTAGATTAGACTTATAGTAAATTTGTAATTTTGTTATAGACTTATAGTTATATCAATATGAATCATATATGATAGTTCCAAGTTTTGTTTAGCATATGGATGATATGTGGGATTCTAAATTTAATTTTTGTTTCTACTTATTAGACTGTATATATGTATATATTTATGATTTTACATTTTTTTGTACAGACGTACCCATACGTACCCAGCCCCCCCTGCCTAAAAAATTGTCATACCAACGTACCATACCCATGTACCCGTACCCGTATGGGCAACTTAGGTTATCATCTACAACGCTAAAGCAAATATTTTAAATTATCCAACATGGAGATCATATATGGCCTAAAAGTAATGAACACTAAAATTAAAGGGTGTAAGTTTCCAGAAATGTCATTTGTAAGGCATGTTGAAATTTTGATGGGCTGGTTGTCAGCAATACTAAATATTTTTAGAGGAAGGCAAAGAATTACATGGAATACCTCGATAGTTTTTGTCTAGCATCACAAGATATTCCTAAACCATCACCTTTAAAATAGGGAACTAGAAGTTTACATTGAATTCAAGGTCCTTAAGAATGTAGCAGCTCCAAGATTCAATCCTTTCAATTACAGCTCTGATTAAATGCTGAAATGATGAACATTCTTTAATTTGGAATACCTCGATAGTTTTTGTCTAGCATCACAAGATATTCCTAAACCATCACCTTTACAATAGGGAACTAGAAGTTTACATTGAATTCAAGGTCCTTAAGAATGTAGCAGCTCCAAGATTCAATCCTTTCAATTACAACTCTGATTAAATGCTGAAATGATGAACATTCTTTAATTTAGAATATTAAGATAGATTTTTATTATGCTCATTAGATGTTGTAAACACTTTCATTTTAGGGTATAATTGGGCCTAGAGGTCACAAAATGCAACTCATATTAGGCAATGCATACATTTTATATGCAAAAGTAGATAGATATTAAGTCCATGCATGTAAGGCATTGCTAATAGATTAGTAATGCTTGGCGTTTAAGTAATTTCTGTTACATACTCAAGCATTGAAAGAACACTCATGTTTGTCATTGTGCTTTGCTGATATCAAATGAGCAATATTGGTACCTCAGGTTAAACTAGCAATGTGTTTAATCCAAGAATGTTTCAATACTTTGTTCCTTAATTTCTTCTGAGTGTATCAAAGCCTTTCAAATGCATAAACAAAGATAGAAACCCTTATAATTTCAAAGGTCATATAAATCAACATTAAATGATGTCATTTTAGGAAACTTTAGGACATACTTTCACATGCTAGGAAGAAAAATATAGGTAGAAAAGTCTTGCTTGTTCTTGTGAAGTCTGGCCTTTGAACGCAGATAATTTGGTTCAAGAATTACCACTCTATAGATGGATATCAACTATTTTAACCAATGTTCCATGGAGTTTCTTGACAGGTTTCGAGGATGGGATCAAGGGTCTAAATTTGGGGATGGGGGCGGGGGGCAGCGGAGCAGTGCTGATATAAAAATAGAGGTCAATTGAAATCTTGTTGACGTGTATTTTGTACACAATCATACACAGAATAAAATACCCAAGGGTACCTTATCCTCTCTTGAATAAAGTCTCTAATTGCTGAAGATGTCGCAAAAAAGGATCAATCAGGATGACTCCAATGTTCTTTTATGTAGGGTCTCTACGTGTGGATAAGCACCACTGGTCATTGTGATTGCTGTTTCATCAAGGGGACTTACGTATCTGAAATGCAGGAACAAGATTTCCTAATACTAATGAATTCCAAAAAATATCAAAAGGGGAAGGCTTGCAAGAGATAAACTCTAATCTAATCCTAAGAACAACTCAATGTAGGCTAGACTTGGCGAGATTCTACCAACTTCAATATTGCCATGAAATAACAACTCAACTGAAATTGATGCGATCTTCTAAGGTAACAAATGATCTTTCAATTCACCAAGGATCATGGACACTACCACTAAGGCACATATCCAAAGCTCAATGACGATTGAAGGTTTAAGTAATTCAAGTTTCTCCAGTTGACCACACAAGGCGTTCCTACAATCAGCAAGAAGCTAGTGGTTTGGAATATGAATCTCACCAAAGATCAAGCCCAACACTTAGTCCTTCAAACTTAAATACTACTTTGACTGAGAATGATTCAAGAAAGTAAACAACCATGAAGATAACCATAAGAATTGCAATAAAACACCATAACTTCAATATTTTATTGATCTCAAAGCCATCATGAACAACAATTGTTTGGAATTCCTTCTTCAAAGCTCAATCTTGTTACAAAATACTTGCTTCTATCAAATTGCTAATCTCTAATCACTAATGCTGATATCTAATGACAAAATGAAAAGGAATGAGGGTATATATAGCATCCTCAATTACAATGAATGGTCCAGATCAAAAGAAGATCAATGGCCAAGATTATGACACCTAAACCCTAATTAGGGTTTGATTACAAAAGTTCCCCTTTTATTGCACAACATTAAATGCATAGCCAAATATTAAATTTGGCACAAAAATATAGGAAACATAGACCAATGACAATTAAGGTGCCACATCATCTATAACAACCTTTCCTCTAGAATCTTATTCCCTTTCCAATGCTCCTTTTTAGCATATGCAATGAATCTAGACACGATTCCTTCGATCTCAGCAATTGGAATCTCGGGAAGATTCTTCATTCGTTCCTCCAAGTGGATGACCTGATCGAAAGCCTTGAGAAGAGCAGCGTCCCATCCAGGTTCAAGTTCTTTGATCTTCTCAATCGGGAGCATGGTGGCAAACATCTGATCTCGTTGCTCATTTGTAATAACATTCTCATCTTTGCAAAAGATGACCTTGACTCTATCTTCTAATTCTTGCAAATCCACATCTGTCTCAACTGCAATCCTCCTGCCAAGAATAGCACATAATACTTCAAACACCTTGTCCTGGATCGGATGGATAATCTCTTCAACTTGATTGCATTTGTTACTGATGTCCTCAAAAAGAACTTCCTTCATCTGGAGTAAAGTTGACCATTGGAGTAAACTATGAGGTCCTCCATCTATTATCTTTTCTTGTGCCAGGACCTTCCTTGATGTTTGCCTGATTACTTGCAGGACAGGAATGATAACATCCTTAGTATGAGCAAAAGCAGCTACAGTTATCATTAGGTTGTGGATGACCTCAAGAACCTGAATAGCTCGGTGAATGGTCTACATCATCCTTGTTGCAAATTCAATAGCAACTGTATGGGATTTGTCAATCCACGAGCTCATAAGCTGAACCAAACTCCTGACTCTCTCTGCCTCGCCAACTGATTCAAGGGGAAGTGCCTGTGTAGGAGATACTGCTGGATCCTGACGTCTCAAAGGCTGATTGACATGGCTAAAGTAGCCTCTCCAAGCACTGACCTCTCGCTCAAGCTTCCTACTCTTTTCCATTTCTTCTCTAAGCTTGTCCTTAAGTGCCTCAAATGAATCAGTGGCATCATCCAACGTCTGCTCGGCTATGAGTAGACCAAGCTCAAATGTCTCTACATCATATTACTCTGTGAGGATCTCACCTTCATACTTGTCCACTGCTGGTGTAGCTATCTGCAATTTCCTGGATCCTGTCTCATCTCTGATCATCTTGGACATCTTGGTGGCTTTCCTCTTTTCTGTCACTTCCTGAGAATTTCCAACAAGGCTCTCTAAATCAATCACATTATCTTCGTCCTCGATCACAATCACCCTTGTTAGTCTCTCTTTTAACCAATCTGGAATGGCAGATCTTGTTTCTCTAACCTGTATCTCATTAGGCAATGTTTCTTCTTCTCTGAGAGGAGATGTCACTTCGTCCTCGTTTTTGTCTTCATGTAGTTCATTGACTTGGAGAGATCGGCTTGATGAACGTTGAGATGCCTGTCCTTCTTCATGTTTATCGTTTTGTACCATTGATTCCATAGATTCCTCCATTTCAAGTGTCCTCTTCTCTTGTCGAGAAGATGTGCCGGATGAACGATCTCGGTTGGCCTCTGGCTTCTTCTTGGAGGATTCCCTTTTCTCAGGTCTCTCTTTTCTCTTTGAGCCTCTAGGATGAGGATTACCCTCACTTACGCTTCGAAGGTTGCCTTCGCTTGTGCTTCTGGGATTAGGATTACCTTCACTTACACTTGCTCCTCCCTCACCTGGCCTTTCCTCCAAAGTAAAAGTCATAGATATGCCCTGCTCTCTCAACTTTTGATGTTGCACATCAACCCATCTGCGAGTACAAGACAAAACTGGAGCCATCAAAGCATCTAGATCCAAAATTTCAGGTTCATTCCAATCTAGCCTTACTGCTTTGCTTTCTCGGTCATAAGATGATTGGAGATGTCTGCCACTGTCTTGAGCTTGGTCGGCCACTCTGTAAATTTTGCATTTTCTGATAAAGTCTAAAGGCAATCTGGAATGCATCCTTCTTTTCACTTCAAGATCATCTGAGAGATTCATCACAAAGTCCTCTACCTGAGGTTCATGTCTGTATTTCCTTCCGACTATCTCTTCTATATACCCATAAGGATCAAAACTCTCTCTCATGGCAAAGAACGAAAACGAATATAAAGCTAACTCCTTTTCCGCATCATCCATGGCTAGGGCATTAGGACATACCTCAATTGAATTTCCTAGTATGATAGGAACAGGAACTCCATTTCCATGCCTGTGTCTGAATGCCTTTGCATGCACTGCCAACTGTCTAATTACCTCAAGTAACACTATTCTGTCTGTCGGATATCTTGGCAACATGTAGGGAGGTGAAGGACATCCATGAACTCTAATATATGTAAACTTCTGAAATTGGATGAACCAAGCACCGTACCTCTTTACAAGCTCTTGTGCATCTTGAGATAGCCGATTGTGAATCCCGCCTTGCAATGTCCTGGTGATGTTCATCGTGAAGGTATCATTGACTAACTTGTAGTTACTTCCTGGCGGATGATGCAAGTGAACATAGGAATCACAAACTCTAACTTCCCCAGGCCCTCTCCCGATCACTCCTCTGTGAGGCAGTCCTACATATTCAAAACTCCTGATCAAGGCATATATGATGTATGAACTCATGTGGAAGGACTTGGTAGCCTTCAGTCTTCTTAACTGCACGTCCAAGCAATGGCTAATCATTCTATCCCAATGAATTGTTCCTTTTCCTTGAGCTATCACTTGGATGAAGTAGAACATCCACTTCTCAAAATAGAAGGCTTGAGGAGCCCCTGTAACTCGGTTGAGTAATGTTATCAAATCTCTGTACTCCTCTTGGAAGTCGATCCTATGTGGTGTGTTCGGAATCTTGCTCAGGCGAGGACGACTCTTGAGTAACCAATTTTTGTTGATGATGCTCAAGCAAGTGTCTGGATCATCTTCATAAATGGACCTGGCTCCTTCTAAGCTTTTATAAATCATATCTTTATGTTCTAGCAAGTGAAGAGCTTTACTGATAGCTTCCTCTGAAAGATAAGCAAAAGTGTCTCCCTCCTTGGACACTATCGATCTGGACTGTGGATCATAATGGCGAGCACACTCGATCATCAACTCATGGCACTGGATTGCTGGAGGGAAGCCGGCCGCCTTGATAATGCCACTTTCAATTATTCTCCTTACGACAGGTGATGGCTTGCCAATGTAAGGGACCTCTCGAAACTTCTTCACACTGAAGTTTCCCAGGTTGGTATCTCCAATGTTGCTCCACTTAGACACGATCTTGGTCTCCAATTCTTCGTTCTTCTGATCCTCCTTCATGAGAGCTGGACGACTGGTGGATGCTCCTGCCTTCGGGGTCGCCATCTTAACACCTACACAACATTTCATAATGAGTAACAGATTTTGCAATGCATAAATATAGATTGGATTAAAGATTGAATTTAGGAAACTTCATGATAAGTCCTTGAGTTATCATTTCCTAAATACGATTGAGCTACTGGAAATTCAAAATTTAGATTAAGACTATGATGATCAAAATTCAAAATTTGGACAAAGGAGATCTTGCCATACCTCACTTTGAGAGCTAACTCTAACAAAATGCAAAATTGGGAAATTCGCCTAGGCAAAAATTGAAGTTTGAAGTATTCAACGTGACCCTCCTCTAGCAAAGGTGCCTCCTTACTTAATTTCACCACCTTGAGGACTTCAACGTTTTGATAGAGAATTCGCTCCACTTCTAACCAAATTCGCACTCTTCCTTGGATGGAAATTTTGAACTTCTCCTTGTCTTCCAAAATTGCATGCAAATGAATGATTAAATGATGATTTGAAATGCTTCAAAGTACCCACCTTATATAAGCGCTCACCTCTTTAATTACCTCTAGGCCGACTTGAAAATAAGGCAAATAATAACAAAAAATTAAAATAAAAGGAGGCCGACTTTTTATAAATATAAAAATAAAACCCAAGCGCTCTCCCTCTTATTTAATTAAATTAATAATTAATTAATTAAATGCCTTCATAATTAATGATTTTTAAAAGGCTAAATTAATCAATTAAATGCCTTGTGCGCACCCATTAAATGCCAATTTTAATTAAAAATATCAAGGTTCATCGAAATTTAGCATTTAATGCAATTTGAAAATGATGTTGGTGCCTAGACATGGGAAGAATAATGAATATTAACCTCATAGCTCTGGTCCCTGGCAGAGGGACAGGAGCGCTTTAGCATTTTGTTCTTGAATTTCTCGCTTTTTACGTTCAAAGTTACTTCCCTTACGTCCAAACTGGCATTTTAATTGGGAACCTTGATCTTGATCTTATTCAATCTTTTGAATGAATGTCTCTTAGACCATTTTCGCCCTGGTCCCTTGGTGAGGGACAGGAGCGAACTTTGCTTTTCTCCTTGATCCTTGATCATTTTAATTACCAACTTACGTCACAAGGCAAGAAATAACTTCATCCATTCATTCTATGCATACTTAACTTGTCCCTTGCAAGGCGAATTTGATATTTGAGTGATTTTCGCCCTAGTCCCTTGGTGAGGGATAGGAGCGAACTTTGTATTTTAGCTCAAAATTGTCAACTTTTAACATTAACTCCTTGCTCATCACCTTTCTAATGACATTTCGGACCTTGCATGACTTCGCCTTGATATGGTTTTTGAAGGAAATGACTGTTTTGATGAATATCGCCCTGGTCCTCCAGTGAAGGACAGGAGCGAACTTTTGTTCCTTGTGCTAATCCTTGATCATATCGACCTCCAATTGTCTTCAAAGCGTAAAATAGTGTCCCTTACTCCTTCTTGGACGTTTGAAAAGGAAGTGGCATTCAAAATTTAAGCATACTTGACTATTTCGCTCTGGTCCCTGGGAGAGGGACAGGAGCGAGTTAGCTATTTCCATCAAATTCTCATAGTCTTTGTAACTTTTTTTTTCTTCGAAGTGTTCCAAACATCATCTCCATCATGCGTCTTGGCTTGGATCCGACCAATCTTGAAGGAAAAGACTTGATATTCTATATTTCGCCCTGGTCCTTGACTGAAGGACAGGAGAGAATTTGCACTTATAAGCTCATTTGTGCTTTGCCAACTTTCAAATTTGTCTTCAACGGGTTTATTATGCTCCCCTTCACTCATTTTTGACATGAAACTCGCTTCAACTTGGTGGGAAATTTGTCTTAGGAGGAAATCGCTCTGGTCCCTGGGAGAGGGATAGGAGCGCCTAGGCAAATATGGGCTTACTTGGCGTCTTGCAATCTTCAAAATTATCTTCAATAGAGTGGTTACGCCTTGTTTCATTTGCCTCAAACTCAAAACTCACTTCACCTTCGCCCAAAACTTGTCTTTTAAGCAAATTACTCTGGTCCCTGAGAGAGGGACAGGAGCTATCATTGAAATTCGCCCTGGTCCCTGACAGAGGGACAGGAGCGATCCTGACCTTTTGGGTAGATTTTCTCCATGATGGCGTTTTCAAGTTATATTCAACTGATAAAACACACTTTCTTTGTTCTCCTCAAATCGCAAAATCATTAAAATCTTGCAAGGACAAAGCAATCTTGGATTTCAAGCTCCGGTCCTTCACCGAGGGATAGGAGCGATTTTGTCATTTTGGCACACTTCCTTGTTTGCAAATTACTTCAAATTATATTCAATGGACAAAAGATGCCCTCCTTGATCTCTTCCAATCCAAAAATCGTCTTGGTCCTGCAAAGACAGTGCAATTTTGAGAAACAAGCTCCGGTCCTTCAGCGAGGGACAGGAGCGATTTTTGTCCTTGAGGTCAAAAGCTCAACCTTTTATTGCAAACGGCTAAGTCTGGATGCTCCATTAGGTTGATTTCATCTCTTATTGCATCCTTGATGCCTTAATTTTGATCAACTAAGACCAAAAATGGTCTAAGTAGGCCATTTCGCCCTGGTCCCTGGCTGAGGGACAGGAGCGATTTAACCTTAATCCTTGAAACTTTCCATTTTTGAGTCTCAAAATCTTCAAAAACTTCAATTCATGCTCGATTGCACCTCTTGGCGACCCTGCACAAGACAAATGAAGCAAGTCAATAACCCAGACGCATAAAATACCAATTTCACCTTGGTCCCTGGCTGAGGGACAGGAGCGATTTTACCTCCATAGGCCAAAATATCAAGACTTTAGGCTCTCAGTCACTTCACAAGGCAAAATTAGGTTATCTCCAAGGCGAAGGATCAATTATCAAACTTTCCAAAATTTGGTCAAAAATTCAATCAAACAAAATTTCAAAATTCCATCATCAACACTTAGGCAAAATTTGGACTTGCTTTCAAAATTCCGACTGAATCTAGACAGATTCACTTGACCCCTTGACAGATTCACCCTATTCCAAAATTGCAATCCATACGAGGATGCTCAATAAACTTTCAAAATTTGACTGGACTTCGGCTTGAAAATATCAAAAAAGGAAACCCTAAGGCTTAACCCTAGTCCAAACGACTCACTCACTTACTCAAAACCCTAAAAGCAGAGAGAAGAACAGGCAAAACCGAGCAAAAAAGAGTGGGTCCCCATTTTAATGGGGCGATGTGTGAAACGGTCACAACAAATCTTCAAGGCAAAATCTGCAATATAACATCTCTGTGTGTGCTCCATGAAAGAAAAATTAGTTTTCATGAAGTTAAAGGTTGCAATCAGTATGTAATGCCATGTGCCATATAGCAAATGACCCAGTGGCATCCCTAACACAGGTGGTAAAGGTGGTGGAAGTGGTGGTGTTGTGAGGGGACATTTCCACCAAGTCACCAAGTCTTACATTTGTCTTCTAAATGAATTTTTATACTGACAAGATTATGGAAAATGATAAGCTCAAACATCAAGAGGAACCGCAACACTTACATAACCACCATATGCAGCAAATATTGCAACTCCATTTCTTTTAGAAGCATTTCTATCAATCTATTACTCTTTTTTATTAAAAGATTCATTAATCTCAAAAGCCATCGATTATCTCCCTATATAGGGTGCAAATCAGGATGACAATTCCCCAGAAAAAGGAAACTAATAAACATCAAGCCCAATAGCTAGGAACCCAACAAATGGTTGCCAGTCTTGATAATGTTGATTGAGAGATCTCAGTTAAACCATTGCTTAAAAAAAATGTGGGTACTCCACTATGGGGCGTTGTCCTTGCCAAAAAAGGCAGAGGTTGCAATATTGAAACACCAAAAGAAACAGATGAGGTTGCAAAGAAACAGATGAGGTTGTAGAAACTGAAACTCCTAAAGAAACCGAAACTATTGAGGTTGCAGAACTGAAACCCCAAAGGAAACAAATACTATTGAGGTTGCAGAAACTAAAAACAGAAGTTGAGTGGAACCCTTGCAGCCCATGACCAAGACTTTACTCTGTATTTTAGAGCGACAATTCTTAAACACTACCATACAACTATCAAACTACCAAACAACACATAGCACCTACCAATATTCAATGTATACCAGCTACTGCTGATGTTGTAAAAGCGATTGCTGTGAGAGTTATCTTCACAAATAGTGAATAGTAGAGGTGAGGGCATCTTCATTTAGCAGATAACAACAAAATTGTTTCAAAATGAAATAAAACACAACCAAAATTTATCTAGTTGTGTGAAAATTTATTAATAAAGAACTTGCTAAAACCATGGCAAGTGACTCACCTCAAGATTCTGCACAAATAGTGTCATGCAGCCAAAAATACCAGTGAGAAAAAATGTGCAGGGTTATCACGAAACATATTACATAAACCTAATAAAAAAAAAGCTTTTTTGAAAATAAGATGAAGCAAAACCAATCTCTCCACAGATGCTTCTTCAATCTATTCACAATAAACAAAAAAGCAAAAACAATATTGGGGTTTTACAACTACTTGACCTCACTCATGCATGTATGCAAAATCTCAAAGACAAGGCATGTGAACTACTGTGCACAATGCAACCAAAAACCCTTGCAATTCATGAAAAAGATAGTCCACAGCTGAAAACATCTTCACAATCTCCAAGAGTAGAATAATCTTTAGCTCTACAAATATCTTCAATGTCATGATCATTCTCAATGGAAAGTAATGAGCGGTGGGTACTATTCAGGCAACTCTACTAGTTATCTGAGCTACCGAATATGAAAGAGTTGCATAAAATGCACAAACACAAAATTATTCAGAAACACATTATACAAACACAGAATTTTCCAAAATCTGGAATGCTGCAGCATTCAAAAACTGTTACATGGTACCTCAATATATAGAAGTCTTTTCAGTTACATAGAATCTCCTAAAAATGAATGTGCATATGGAATGCAATTACACCAGTAGAACGGTTACAAAATGTTACATGCATTAACCTATATCTAGATCTGGCTTAAAAATTGGCTAATTAATGCATTATGGTGGAGAGAAATTTAATTTCACCACAAATGCTTCAGCATTTTCGATTTTTAAAATCTATCTTCTCCTTTGGACTCAATTTCGACTTCTCCATCTTGCTATTCTTTTCCTTTCCGGATCAATCTGAATCCCCATTCCCTTTTTTGCTTTTGGTTTAGTACCAATTGCAATCCCAAATAGCTTTACAATATCATCTGACTTATTTTCACTTTCATCTTCCATAGCTTTTCTTTTTCCAAGCTGCGCAGATCCATGTAAATGATTGCTGGGTTTCTGATCTGTATTGTGATCTACTATGATCCTTTCATGAGAATTCATGATCATGGGGCCTCCTGGAATCATATCCTCATGATGTCTGCGATGAGTGTTGTAGTCCATATGTTTATATAATTCTCTATCATAATTGTGATCCTCCATTAAACAGAGAACTTCATCGGGAGTGAAAAAATCTAGAAACAGTTTCTCAGTTTCTGTAAAGGGGAAATTTATTTGATCATCTTGTCCTGTGAACTTCACATGAGCTGTATGATAAGCCATGAGAGCTTCTTCTCTAGTCTTGAAATTCCCCAACCATATTTGTGCTCCCCAGTGGTCATTCTTTAGAGAAACAACACCCTCAAACTGTGAAGAACCCTCTTTTCCTTCAATATTTCTATACTGAGATGTTGCGTCATCACTATCAGCCTCTACTTCATTAGACCCAGTTGAATCGAGGACACTCAGATATTTTGAAATCGCCCCTTCATGTTGCTCATTTGAAAAACCCTCCGAAAACATAAAACACTGCAAGAACATCACAATTGAGAATCATAATCTGCAATCGAATTCTTTTCAACTTTCTTTCATGAATCACTGAACATAATCTATAATATATAGAATTGAAAAATATCTTTTAATTTTTCAAAATACTACTTAAAACATCATATATGCATACCATATCAATATCCATATCCATTGCAATTCTGGAACACACTCCCGCTGTGCTTTCTAACTCTGATACCTGCTTAGTGTTGCAAATGAGCATTAAATTTGTCAACAAATCTTCCTATTTATAAGCATTTGATAAAATATATTTTTTTAGTTTAAATGTATATTTTAGTATATTATTACAATTTATTATATATATATTTTTAATGTATATACAATCTAATATTCTTAAAAAAATATTAAAAAAATAGATAAGAACTGAAATTGCTCTAGATTTTATATTTTTATTGAAAAAAAAGTGAAAATAATAAAATATAACATAAAATATGAAGAAGAGAACAAATTTATTAGTTTAATAATAATAAAAAATAGAAATAATACATTGCAATTAAATCTCTAAACAAACCACAATACGTTGCATGCAGCCCAGTTTAAATTTCATCTGGATATTCAATTAAAGAAAATAATTATTTATTTAATATAACTGCCTAAAACGGTATTATTGAAAAGGCTTAGTTCTAACTATTGGTTTCAAATATCTAATTGTTTTTCTATTAAATTTATTTTTATTTTAATCAACAAAATCTATTTATAGGTGATATTTATTTTTTAAATATAATAATTTCATAATAAAATAAGGATAAGATATCAATTTTTTTTAAAAAAATATGTAATAACTTTTATGTACAAGTCTAATTATAATATTAAAAAGAAATAGATTGTAATGTTGTTAGTGTGTTAACAAGAACTTTTTAACTTAATACTTATAGCTATTTATGTGTGAAATTATTAATATTTAATAATAAATATAATTTTATTGATATTATATAATAAAAAATCATGTTACCCTGAGTTTTCTGAGATGTGGATGAGGAGACACGGGGACATGTTTTCAAGTCTCTAATTTTTTGAGCCATTTTTGGGGATAGCTAGGGCACAACAAAGGGAACAAGTATAAAACATATAAGGATATTTTAATTTATTTTTTTAATTGAGAAAAGAAAATAAAAAAATTACATGTATCGAGTATCTTTTGTTTATAAAACTACAACAATTGAAATATGTTCAATTGAGAGGTAGTAGCAACAACTACCAAGATGGTTGTAGAAATAAGAAAACAATAGTTGAAAGCAACAACTGAACACTACAATAAGAACCACCATAACAAAGTGGTTGTAGATAAAAGGAAACAACAAAACTCGAGAAGTAGACTCAACAGAATTCCAAAAGATGCAACAACTTTTAGGCTTGTCAATCTCCATCTATAGGTGAATGTTACACAAGTTGGGTCTTTGTTGCTCTCTATACTTGTTTGCAGTTGTTGAAGATCATGAACCTTGTCATCCTATGAAATATTATGCCAACTGGTTTGTAGATTTTCAATTTGGAGAGACAAATTACATTTGAATTTCTATCTGCAAAGGAAGGATTGTGTTAGCAAAGACAACATTGCAATGGAGTTTCCAAAGGGATTTTATAATCACATGTTTGCAAGTGTGGGATAGAATATTGAAGGATGAAGAAGCACCAAGGAGAGCTAATTTCCAAGACCAAACTCAAGGGAATAAGGCAAGCAAGTTATTGAACAAAGAGTTCCATACGTTTCAAGCATGATTGCAAAACCAAAAGGCATGTTTGTTAGATTCTAATTTGGCACAAAAGGGCAAGTGTGTAGGGCGCAAAAAAATTTAAGGTGATTACTAATAAGTAGTTTACTGTGAAGAAATTTCAATGCTAAGAGTTGGACTTCACATCACCTTTGGATTTCTAGATTTGGAGGCCAAGCTTTTCCATTTTGACTAGAGAGAAGAGCAATGACACACCCTATTGAGACAGGGTGAGATAGTGATATGAGAAAGGAGTTGTTTGTAAATGATTTGAAGGGGGAAGAAGCATATTCCATGAGAATGAGGCCATCTCCAATCATTCAAAAAGTTTACATGATAGTCAAAGGATAAATATTTCAACGTTCAGATGTAAGTATCTACTGAATTTCAATAATTAGTTGCTTATAAGAAGCTGGAGGTGGATTTGAGTTTTAAGAAGAGGCCATGTTTTCCAATGAATGGTGGAAGGGTCCCATAGATCCTGAAAAACATGGATACCTTTTTTAAAAACATGTTTTCCTTTGAACCTATTACAAGTACCTAATCATTTGTCATTTTGTTGGACCAATCAGTTCCATCAAATAGAGGGATAAAGAAAGCTTAGCTTTTTGTCATTTTGTTGGACCAATCAATTCCACCATGGCTAAGAGACTGATCAAAACAAATTAATGTTGTTGAAGTGATATGCCAAGATTTACATAGTTGTACATCCCAAAATCAATTACAATCAATAACATTGATTGAGGAAATATGATTTATCTAAGAATTAAATAGTTTAGAGCAATGGGTTTTAAAGAATGGAGCTAAAAGGATCTTTTCTTTCTAACATTCCCCCAAGAATATCCAACAAAGGCAATTTGAATGTGAAATTCAAGTAGTTCTTTCCAAGGAGCATCTCCATCCAAAGCTTTGTTTATCCATTTAGTTGTTAGGAAAATTCCTTGTGTGTATGGATCAATGATTCCTAGCTCTCTCTTGTCCTTAGGTTGGATGTAGTGCTAATAGGATTTAATAGGAAGTCCCTTTTTATTTTCCTGTTTGGCCCATAAAAAGTTCTTGATAAGTTGGGTTGATTGCTTGTAGCAGCTTTTAGTGGCAGCCAACACAAGGAAATATAAATATGGCTAGAAAGCAAGATTTTGTTTGCATTTGGATGTGACTAGCCATAGATAGGAATATATTAGTCCAATTCAAAAGTTTGGTCTTGATTTTGTTCACAAACTAGTTCCACATATCTTTGAGAGACATTTCTACTCCAAATGGGATGTCTAAATATATGGTGATTGTGTCATGTTTTATTTCTTTCCATTTAGTAGGAATCTATAATGGAGAAAGGAGGGGGAGACATGATAAATTCTATCTTGTGCATAGTCATTTTGGATCCAGATATAATACAAAATATGTCTAAGGTATCCATAGTATTGGCCACCTCTTCAACAAAATTTTGAATTTTGAATCATATTTTTTCAAGAATAAAATATACTACACAACTAACTTGCCATAATTTTAATAAAAAAAATATGAAACAATAAATTTAAAATTCAAACATAAAAAATTTTAAAATTAATTTTAATAAAATTCAAAATATAAACCAAATTTATAATTTAAAAACAACATACAGTCCACAAACTTACCAAAAATCACTACAACTATAATCTCCAATTATAATTTTGTATCAATTTATCATTGAAAGCATGACCTTCAAAGTACTATATCATTCAAAAGCATGATCTTCAAACTACTATATCATTCAAAACCCTGATCTTCAAAGTACTATATTGGAAAGAACATTCTTTTCTAATATAATATTAGTTGAAATAAAGCTATAATAACAAATAGAATGTATGAGCTAAACTTAAATGGCTAAAATAATAAAATTGGGCAATATATCTTTATATTAAAGAATTAAATCTAAATTTTTAACGTAATCATTTATTTTAATTTAAATTAAATTTTATATTTTAAAATGATTAAAATATTTATTTTCTACAATATATATAATATCCATCAAAATTGATATTTTTTTAATCTTATAAAACACAAAACATAAAATCAATATTATAAATTATATAATAAATTTATATTAAATTTTTTAATACAATTTAAATAAATATATTTTACTTTATTTTAAATGACAATTATTTATTATCTTTACATCATACTTTCAAAATTAAAATATTATATTCATTTACCATGAAAAATAAACGATCTCCTTGTTTTCATACCCTTCATCATGTTGCTCCTTCCAAAAACCTTCTAAGAACATCAAAATCTGCAGCAACATCCAAATTAAAAATGACAATCTGCAATCTTTAAATTATTTTCGTACTTTCTTTCTGTTTTTTCTACTTTATTTTCAATAATGAATCACTGAACATCGATTGAAAAATATATACAAATATAATATTTTTTTAAATATAAATATGATATATAATTTTTTTTTAATAAATAAAGATAAAATATTATTTTTTTAATAAACTCAATGCTGATTATAAGATTCAAATATCAATTGTTTTTAATTAAATTTATTTTTAAATATGTTATATAATAATTTTATAATAAAATAAAGATAAAATATTATTTTTTTGAATAAACTCAATGCTGACTATTAGATTCAAATATCAATTGTTTTTAATTAAATTTTATTTTTTGATATTTATTTTTAAATATAAATATGTTATGTAATAATTTTATGATAAAATAAAGATATGATATCATTTTCTTTTGGGAAAAAACACATTATTGATTGTTAGATTCAAAAACAAATTTGTTTTAATTAAATTTAGTTTTAGTTTAAATTTTATTTTAATCTTTAACATGATATTTTGAAGAAGAAAATATGTTTATAGTTGATATTTATTTTTTAAATATAAATATGTTATAAAATAAAATAAAGATATGATATCAATTTTTTTTAAAATATGTACTAAAAAAAATAGAAATATGTTATAAAATAAAATAAAGATATGATATCAATTTATTTTTTAAATATGTACTAAAAAAATAAAAAATAATTTTATATTTATATAGAAAAGTCTAAATATAATGATAGGAAGAGGCAAATTCTAATGATATTAGTGTGTCAAATTGTTAATAATATTGAATTATACATATACTAAAATTGATATTATTTAATTAAAAGCATTAGTTCTAAATGATGTTTTATTAAGTAAACACAATTAAAAATTACACATAAAAGCAATTAGTAAGTAAGACTAAATTTATTAAAATTACTATGTTTAAACTTTTTTGATCTAATTGTTTTGAAATGAGTGGTAGGCAAGAGCAGTCTAGCAAGGAGCATGCTGGTGAGGAGAGCGAGAAGAATGGAAAGGATGATGTGACATGAGTTTGCTACCATTTGAATCTATGGTTCTGGAGAAGGATAGAACTACATGTTTTGAAATGAGTTGCTTGGCAAGGAGCATGCTAGTGAAGAGAGGAAGAAGGATGGAAATGATTACACAATGAGTTTGCTAATGTCTAAATATGTGGTTCTGGACCCTTTGCAGGTGTCTGAAAGAATTCGTGCAGACTCTCACTACCTTTTCTTAAGATTCAAGAGGATGTTTGTCCCTATGGTGTGGGTGGGTTCTCCTCTAGCTCTTCCTTGCCTCCTACAAAAATTGTTAGTGTGGATGCTATTGGGATTGTGGTGCAGGAACACCTAACCCAAACATACACCAAGAGGTTAAAGATCATGCCATGAATCATTTCACTCATATTTGAGTTTATATGGTCATTTTAATGTATTTTGAGTCATTTTGTGAAGCATTGTAAGACATTTGCTCAAGATGTGTATTTGAGTTCTAATATGGTCTAGGAGGTCACATTGTGCAAATATGCCCATGGAAGGGTAAATAGGATGTAAATTTTTTTTTTGAGTCCATCTAAATGTATTTCAAGTGCACAAGCAAAGATTAGGGGTCATATTTATCAAAATGCCAAAATTGTCAATTGTGTCAAAAATGTTGTCAAGCACAAATTGCATTATAAAGTTGCAAACCAAGGATGTAATTGGTCCTGGGTAGTTTTAACTGCCATATGGATGTGTGGAGGTTATAAAAACCATCATTTGGTCGAATCCAATGGGTGTGTGTAAGATTGGAGGAAGGAAATGAATAATATTTGAAGTTTTTACACACTCCACATTGTTTTCTGGGTATAGCAATCTGATCATTCACATTTTTATTTATGAAAAATCATTTATATCCATTGGAAATGTATTGGATATGATAATGGCATGAGTTAACTTTGTTTTCCCTTTGGTTTCATTCAATTTCAACCATTTTGATGCAAGTTATGCAAGATTTGGTGAAAACTATCAAAAAACCCTCCAAATTGGGGTTTGTGGAGAGTTTCACTAAAATATTTTGATTGCACAATTGGAAATTGTTGTAAACTTGGTTTTTTATATAGGGTTGAATTATATTTCAAATTAATTCAATTTAAATGTGATTGGTTAATTATTTAATGAGATATTTGATGCCCTAGGCGGACTGGGAATGAAGAATTCTTGTTTTTTTTTGTAACAGTCAAAACTGTCTCTGTGCAGAGACCATAACTCTTAAATCTACCGTTGTATTGTTCTAAAATTTTAATATGGTTTTAGAAACCTAGTTTTCTACAACCTCACCGAAGTGATCTTCAAAATATGGTCTAGTTTGAAAGTTATTAATAGCAGAGTACGGGTCTATTAGACTGTCATTATCTGGGACAGGATGATGCATTGTTTGGGTCTTGAATAATGTTTAAAGGGTTATAAATGATATGAAAGATTTTATATTGGATTGGTTGGTTGATAATAATCTTGTTAGATGCCTCAAACATATCAAGGTTGCAGATTAATGATTATTTTGGGTCATTGAGCACCCTAGGATTGGGACTCCATATTTTATTTGAGGTTCTTGGTTGGTTTTTCATGATGCTCTACATCAGATTGGGTCCTCTCCTACATTTGTGTCTAGTATTCCTCCCTAGGAATGTTGGAAGGATTTGTTTAGCAGTGGACAATTTATACCCATGGATGGAGTGTTGACTGAAATATTTTCAAGAATAGTACGTGTGTGACTATTAAGGATTCCTCCCTAAATCGTTCTTTGGCTAAACTAGAGAATGCCTTGGTGGAGAAGTTCATGGGGAAATTCCCAGAGATTGCTTTTGTTCACAAATGGGTTGTAGATGTTGGCCATTTGGTGGAATTTATTATGTGTTGCATTGATGTTTTATCATTGATGCCAACACTAGTTGTTTTGGATGCTTTACCGACACCCTTATGGTCCCGGTAGGATGTTTGGTTTCTAGTTGGAGATGATCCGATATGCTTCGGTATGTTTGGGTTATGGAATTGGCTTATTCATGCTACTCATGTTCATGTTCAGTCAGTTGGTTTTGGATTTGGTGATCGGATGCTATCTTGTTTACTAGAAGGCTTGGTTTGTGGTTCCGACGAGGGTTTCACCGGTAGAGCTTTGGTGAAGATATTTGATGATATACATAAGTGGCGTTGGTGTGGCTTCTGGTGGAGTTTCAGGATGTTGATGGTGATCATGTTCGAGAATTGGTTGATTGGGATTATTGCTTTGGTGTGTATGGACCTAAATTGGGTCTCAATTGATCTAGGTTATGGATCGAATTAATGTAACATGAGAATTGGACGTCTTGATGTGTTTCCGGGATGTCTTATGGCTTGGATATTATTTGTTTGGTCTCCGGTCGTCATGTTTTATAATTATGTAATTTTCTTATTGTTTGGTGGCCGACCTTATTGTTTATGGTCGAGGGTTTGTATATATATGATGTAAGATCTCATTGTAGATCATCATGGTCATGGTATGGGAAGTGGATATGTAATGTGAAAATAATGTAATATCATTCAGGCAGAGGATTTGGTCGATCATTGGAGATCGAGTTGGGTTTATGTAAGATGATTTATTCCTCCAGTATTGAGCTTAATTGGAATTGTATTTAGGCATAGCGATGCTATCTTTGTAGTTCATTCATTCTTCCTGATTGTAGTCTGGATTTCTATGTAGTCAGTGAGACTCCTTTTGTGATGAGGAATGTGCTCTAGGTTGTTGGCCTTCTTGCAAGTGCAGGCCCCTCAATTGTAATTCACATACTTAGTGCATAATTATTATTTGACTGTGGGTAGGCTTCCCACTGTGGTTTTTCCCTTCACCGGATTTTCCATGTATAAATCTTGGTGTCATGTCGATGGTATTTTTTCTCTGATTATTGTTTATGCTTAATTGGTTTATCTGTTATTCCAGTATTTGGTTGAAGCATTCCAGTATTAATGTTTTGGGTTCTATTATTAAAGTTTTAATTGCTAATGGTTTCGGTAATATATGACAACTGATTCACCCTCCCTCTTTGTTGTCTTCTAGTTATTTGAACTCTCTAACAATTGGTATCAGAGCTCTGGTCCTCTCTACAGAAAGCTTAACCGCTTGAGGAAGATCCTATGGCGACTAATAGTTCAAGTTCATCTAGTCCATTTGGAGCTATCTTTCGAAGAAATATTCCTAGGCTTGATGGAACAAATTACATAGTATGGAAGATTTGGATGGAGACTCATTTGAAATGTCTTGGCAAGGAGATTTGAGAGATCACAAAAAATGGTGTTACACCTCATAATCCAACATCTAGCAATCCTCCTCCGATAAACTTGGATAAGGAGCTTGAGAATGATTGTAGAGCAAGAGAAGCCCTCTTGCATGCACTTTCTGATCAACAAATAATGGGATTAACTGACAAATCATCTGGAAAGGCTATATGGATAATTTGGAGACTCTTAATGAAGGTGCTCCTACTATGAAGATTGCTAAATTTGATGGTTACTATGTGAGATATGAAAACATGAAGATGGAAGAAGATGAAAGGATTACTGCATTCATGGAAAGGGTAAATGAGATTGTTATGGGAATTCAATGTTGTGGTGGAACTTTGAGTGAAGATGAAATTGTTTCTAAAGTTCTTAGAGCCCTGCCACTGGCTTACAAGATGAAGGCCACTGCAATTAATGAATTGAGAACAATGGCTAATACTTTTGTCAATAGAGATACCTTGGTTGAGAAATTATGTTCTTTTGAGCTTGAATAATTTGGACCTTCTAGAGCTATGAAGTCTGAACCTACTTTTCATGCATCTGCATCATCAACCAATAAGCAATATTGGAAAGCTTTATATGCAAAGGAATTGGATGATATGAAAGAGAAGATGACGAGTTTGAGGAACTTGAAACACTATTTGCTAGAAGAGTACCTAAAGGACCGGTTGGAAGTAAGTATGAAGGAAAAACACCTTTTAAATATTTTGCATGTAATAAGATTGGTCATTTTGCATCTAGATGTCCTGAAAGGAATTCAAGATTTGAAGAAAGAGTTAGAAGATCTTTTAAGCCTAACCCTGGATATCAGAACAAGTATAAGTACAGGAAAAACAAAGACAAATCATTCTACATAGCCCTGGAAATGGGAAGGAATGGGTGTTCTTGGCTATCAAGGAAGATGTTCCGACACTGGAAGAGAATGTACCTGAAGAGAAGGCACTTGCTGCTAAAATTGAAGATAAGGATGGATGGGTAATTGGCAATGGTTGTTCACATCATATGACTAGCCCGGATAAAAGGAAGTTTCTATCTTTGCAAGAATTTGATGGCAATCTGGTTAGATTTGGAGATGACAAAGCATGTATGATCAAAGGAAAAGGAACTATATCATTGGATGGTAAGCACAATATTGAGAATGTTTATTTTTTTGAAGGTTTGAAGCATAATATTTTGAGTGTAGGTCAATTGGTGGATAAGGGATTTGAATTACAATTCAAGGATGGAAAATGCAAAATCATTAACAGATCTGGTTTGGAGATTGCAATCGGTACACAGACAAAAGGTAATATATTTCATTATGAGCAAGAACTGGTAGTGGAAATTATTATATCTGAACTGGTAGCATCTTTACCAAAACATAGTGTTGAACTAGTTACTCTGGCAGTATCAGAAAATTCAACAGTAACTGAAGAACTGGGAAGAGGAACAAAGAGTCATAAGACTCCTAGGTATGTGAGATTGAATAATTCAGAAGATCAGATCATTGGGGATAAGAACAATGGAGTGATGACAAGAAGAAGTTTGGCAACTAATGAGGTATGTTTAATTTCTCAAGTTGAACCGATATTAGTAATTGAAGCATGTACAGATGAATGTTGGTTGAAATATATGGAAGAAGAATTAGATTAGATTGAGAAGAATAACACATGGACTTTAGTTCCCCGACCTAAAAATAAGAATGTTATTGGAACTAAATGGATTTTTAGGAATAAATTGAATGAGGATGGTCAAGTTGTAAGGAATAAGGCTAGATTGGTTTGTAAAGGATATTCTCAGAAGGAAGGAGTTGATTATGGTGAGTCTTTTGCACCTGTAGCTAGGATTGAAGCTGTAAGATTATTTCTTGCCTATGCTGCCTATAAGAACTATAAGGTTTATCAAATGGATGTTAAGTGTGCATTTTTGAATGAGGATCTTGATGAAGAAGTTTATATTGAGCAACCTAATGGTTTTTCACTTTCAAATGATACAAACATGGCTTGTAGGCTAAGGAAAGCTTTACCTAGAGCTTGGTATGCAAGGTTGAATAAATATCTTTTGAAGCTTGGTTTTACTAAGGTTAATTCTGACAATAATTTATATTATAAGATCACTAATGATGATATATTGATTATTGAAGTATTTGTTGATGGCATCATATTTGGAGGTGAAGATAAGTTGTGCATGGAATTTTCTAAGAATATGGAGAAAAAATTTGAAATGTATATGATTGGGGAAATGAAATTTTTCTTAGGTTTGCAGATTACTCAGATTGATAAAGGTATTTTCATTTGTCAAACTAAGTATGGTAGAGAATTGTTGAAGAAATTTGGTATGGGAGATTCTAAACCGGTAAGTAATCCTATGGTTACAAGTGATAAATTGACAAGGAGAGATGTTTTTGTACCGGTAAATCCTTCAAGATACAAGTCTATGATTGGAGGTCTGCTATATTTGACTCATACTAGGCCTGGCATAATGAATGTTGTTTGTATTACTTCTAGATTTCAGAGTGATCCTAGAGAAAATCATGAGAGTATGGTGAAAAGAATTTTTAGATACTTGCAAGGTACATCTGAATATGGTTTGTGGTACCCGTAGGATGATGACTTTACTTTATGTGCATATACAGATGTATATTGGGCTGGTGATGTTGATGACCGGAAAAGTACTTTTGGTGGAGCTTTCTTTCTTGGAAAGAAGTTGGTTTCATGGATCAACAAGAAGCAATCATGTACTTCTTTATCTATTGCTAAAGTTGAGTATGTTGCTAGTGCTACTAACTATACACAGGTTTTATGGATGAAGCAAATGTTGAAGGATATCAAAGTGCATTACACTAGACTGGTAGTTATTCACTATGATAACTCTGCTGCTATTGACACATCAAAGAATCTGGTATTTCACTCTAAGACAATGCACATATCTATCAAGTATAACTTTTTGAAGGAGAAGGTGGAAGAAAATGAAGTTAGACTGGTTTATGTGAACACTAAAGAGCAGATTTTAGATATTTTCACTAAACCTTTGCCTAAAGAACCATTTGAGTACTTGAGAGACAGATTAGGGGTTTCTGCCCCTCCGACAGAGAACTGATTGATGTTATTTGGCATCAGTTCGGTATGCATTATCAGATATATTATTCATTCCAACATTGATGCGGGGATGCTACTACTTAGGGGGAGTAGTTAGCCTTGTGTTTTAGTGGTTTTTACTTTTGCTTTGATATTTTTGTTAGATTTATGGCATTGATGTCAAAGGGGGAGATACATTGATGTAAAAAACTTGAGGAGTTGTATATATTAGGGGGAGAAATATATGTATAATACAAAGATTTACAAAGATATTATTCATATGGGGAGTTTGGTCTTTGTTTTTAGAATTTCATTGCTATATCTTTATGTGGGAGATTGCTGGTTGTCTTCCATTGGGGGAGACTTGTTTGGCATTTCTTGGCACTTGGATGTTTTTCACATCTAGTGTTGCCATCAATGCCAAAGGGGGAGATTGTTGCCCATTTGGTAGAATTGATTATGTGTTGCATTGATTTTTTGTCATTGATGTCAACACTAGCTATTTTGGATGCTTTATCGACATCATTCTGGTCCTTGTAGGATGTTTTGTTTCTAGTTAGAGATGATCTGGTATGCTCTGGTATGTTTGGGTTATGTAATTGGCTTATTCATGCTACTCATGTTCATATTCAGTCAGTTGGTTTTGGATTTGGTGATCTAATTCTATCTTGTTTAGTAGAAGGCTTGGTTTGTGGTTCCGGCGAGGGTTTCATCAGCAGAGCTTTGATGATATGCATAAGTGGTGTTGGTGCGGCTTCTGGTGGAGTTTCAGGATGTTGATGGTGATCATGTTTGAGAATTAGTTGATTGGCATTATTACTTGGTGTGTATGGACCTAAATTGGGTCCCGGTTGATCTAGGTTATGGATCGGCTTAATGTAACGTGTGGATTGGACTTCTCGATGTGTTTTTGTGATGTCTTATGGCTTGGATATTATTTGTTTGGTCTTTGGCTGACATGTTTTATAATTATGTAATTGTCTTATTGTCTAGTGGTCGACTTTATTTTTTATGGTCAAGGGTTTGTATATATATAATGGAAGATCTCATTGTAGATCATCATGGTCATGGTATGGGAAATGAATATGTAATGTGCAAATAATGTAATATCATTCAGGCATAGGATTTGGTCGATCATTGGAGATTGAGTTGGGTTTATGTAAGAGGATTTAGTCCTCCGGTATTGAGCTTAACTAGAACTGTATTCAGGCATAGGAGGAAGTTCAATCATTCTTCCATATCGTAGTCTAGATTTCTATGTAGTCAGTGAGACTCCTTTTGTGATGAGCAGTGCGCTCTAGGATGTTGGCCTTCTTGCAAGTGCAGGCCCCTCAATTGTAATTCACATACTTACTACAAAAGTATTATCTGATTGTGGGTAGGCTTCCCACCATGGTTTTTTCCTTTATCGGGTTTTCCACATATAAATTTTGGTGTCATGTGGATGGTATTTATTCTTTGATTATTGTTTATGTTTAATTGGTTTATTTGTTATTCTAGTATTTGGTTTAAGCATTCTGATATTAATGTTTTGGGTTCCGGTATTAAATTTTTAATTGCTAATGGTTCCGGTAATCTGTGACATATGATTCACCCCCCCTCTCAGTTGTCTTCCAGTTATTTGAACTATCTAATAGTAGATATATGGATCATAAAGGAAAGTGTGTTGGTTTTAGTGCTTCCTAAAAATACATTCTGTAGACATCTAAAAAGGGTCAACGCTTGTGGAGTCATACTTTAACATTTGCACATTGCCTTATTTTAGGGTTCTTGCATCGCATTAACATTTCTTCTATGTTGCGCACTTGGTCTTTATCATTTGCGGGCATTGAGTCCTCCTTCTGCATTCCTCATTTTTCTTGCTTTCGAATTAGGTCTTGTCGATAGCAATCTTCAGTCATGATTTTGGTCAATCTTATCCTGTCGCATCATGGTGCGTGCTCATTTATCATCATTTTGGACATCGTCAATCCTAATCGATGATAGAATTAGGGTTTTGTCCTCTTGTCAATCTCGTCATTTTGTGATCGATTCGTCATCGGTCCTTGTCCTTGTCAATCTTGTCATTTTGTGATCGATTCGTCATCGATCCTTGTCCTTTTCAATCATGTCAATTTGGATCGATTAGTCATTGTTCCTCGTCAATTGGCGCCTATCAATTTGATCTCCTTGTCCATCTTGGTCAAATTGTCATTGATTTTTGTCAATCAATCTCAATCATTTATCAACATTGGTCCTTTGTCAATTATAATCATGATCGAACCTACATTAATTTCTTGTTGTCTTGACCTAATTCCTTGTCCTCTTATTTCTAGGGTTTTATGATTTGTTCATTTAATCCTTTTCTTCTTCTTTGTGGGTTAAATAAATCTATTTATTTAGTCCTAGGTCTCTTTCATGAATTAATTAATGGATGAAAACCTATTAATTAATTCACCTAATTTCTATTTCATCTTTTTCCTCAATTTTCTAATTTGCTAATTTCTCCTAATTCCTAATTTCTATTTCAATCTTGTCATAATTTGTCATAATTTGTCATACATCTTGCATAGCAACTTGCCATAATTTGTGCATAATTTGTCATACACCTTGCATAGAAATTGTCATACATTTGTCATAATTTTGCCATTCTTGATTTGAATTTCCTTTCAAATCTCTTCATGCTAATCTTGTCCTCTCTCTAATTTGTCTATAAATTGGATGATTTTCTTCAATGAAAGGGGAGAGAATCACTCACATTTTCGAGTAACCTTATGCTACGAATTTCATGTCTCAAGAACTTGCTTTCCACTTGCATTTTGCACTTGTAGGTGAGATCCACATCAAATTTGAAGGTGAAAGAAGAACAATGGAGCCACATGAAGGAGATATCTACGTTGGTTTGCTTTGATTTCATTTGATTTGAATATCTTGTCTTTATGTCTTCATTGATTGGATTGGGATTGCTTTCATAGCAGCTTTAGGTTTTGTGGTTGTCCTAATTGTTATTGCTTTGATGATTTTCAATTCCCCAATTCTACGCATTCTTCTTCGCATTCTCTCTCAAGGAGGATAGTGCTCTTATGCTCTCTTTAGGCCCCTAGTTATTTGGCAAGAAGTAGCTTCTTCTTTGTAAATGACATCCTAGGTTTAAGCCAGAGTCCCACCTATCTAGTGTTGTTCCAGCTTGGGTTTGCCTCCTGTTGGAACCCCTAAAAATTTATATCCCTCAATTATTTTCCCACTATTGTCCATATGAATAGCTAAATCAAATTGTATCCAGAAGTTGAGTCTCTTGTTTTTCATAATTCAATGTGTTTTCTAGCCCTAAAAATCCCAAAAGTTTACACTAAAGCCTTGATAACAAATGAAATGTTTGAATCATTAGTAGACCATTAAAAAATGGTTATCCTTGTTAAAGACCTTTTTTGTTAATCAAAGAAATTCATACCTTCTACTATTTCCCTGAAAATATCTATACATCTTGCCTCTCTTCTCATTTGGACCCTCATACAGTAATGTCATGGAGTATCACTATTTCGTAGGATCATTATTCTATTGTATCTAATAACTTGTGAAATAGTGACAAAGGAAATGATAATCACAAAGGTGTTGTTTCACAAAACACATATCCCACTATACTAAGTTACCTGCAAAATGGTGATAAAGGAAGTAAAGTTACAAGGGTATCACTATTTTATGAAACCCATATTATATTGTATTCAACAGTCCATGAAATAGTGACAAGAAAAAATAAAGGTCACGAAGTATCACTATTTTGTAGTTGTAGCATCATAAAATTGTGACCTTGCAATTTTCGACTACATTTGGGTCTTCACATTGGCGAATGAATCCCTAAACCTAACTGGAGACCCGAGACATGCTCATACCTCCTCAAACATGCATTTCCTCGCACCCTGCACTTCCTGTTCTTTCTTTTTGTCCTAAATTAGGGCAGGATAGGGGCATGGCACCCCTGTCCTTGCCTATTTTGGCCTCCCCTTTACCTAAACCTTGCATTGGACTTGTTAATCATGAGCAGGAAAAGGTTTTCCTATATTAGCCTAAGACGGAAACTCAGTTACAAACCCTAATTGGCAAGTATATAAGGATCGTTTTCCCCTCCTATTTGCATAAGAAAAATTCAAGAAGGAAGTTGATGATAAGAAAAATCAACCACAAGAAAAATCAAGCATTCAATCATCCAAGCATTCCTTTCAAGTATTGAGCATCTCAAGTCTCCTTTCAAGGCTAGGTGTTGCATTCAAGTCAAGGATTCAACCATTGAAGAGGAGATCCCTATCAACATTCAAAGCATTCAACTTCACATATCCTTTCAAACAACTCTATCTACATTTCAATTGTACCCTCTCTTGAGGTTAATTCTACTTCAAACATTTCCTTTCATTTAATTGCAAGTATTTTTCATTATTTGGTTAATTCCAAATTGGGGTTTGGCCTAAAGGAAAACCTCCAATCCCAACAACATTTCCTCTCTTTTCTGTGTGTAGGTTGCAGGTTCGTATCTCTATTTTCAGAGACAGAAAAACCCTTTTCGGTGTGCGGATTTTTTAGAGGACCAAGTACACTTTCAACCTAGTCCCGACAATATTTGCTCTAATTTGCAGGGGAGCTTCATCTCGGTATTTCACTACTAATTCCAAGTGCACAACTTCATCCCATATCTCTATCTCAAGATATAATCATTTCTTTGTCATCTTTACACTTAGTCTCAAATTCCTTAATTCAACTTGTGCATTCTGAAAGAGGGTTACTTTGTCAATTCATTTAGCATTCAATCTCTTTCCATTGAGGTTGGATCTATTGAATTCGCCCCCTCTTTTAAATGTAATGTGTGTGAGAGGTTGAAGAGAATTCTTTGTGAAACTTTTGATCCTTTGCTGAGGAGGGTAAAGCTTTCCACTTGATCTCCTCATCACCCTTTTATCCACATTACAGTAGCACTCATATATTATTATATAAAATGGCCTCTGAAATGGTGACATAAGAAAATAAAGCTACAAAAACATCGTTGTTTCACATGACGCATATCCTACAAAATTAAGTGACTTGCAAACCAGTGAGAAAAGAAGCTACGTTTCTAGGATGTTGCCATATCACAGGAAAAGATTAATATTGAAAAAGGGAAATTGTGATATAGTGATAGCAAAGTAGCTTATAGTATTATCATAGTATTGCCAAAGGGAACTAATAAGGAGATCACAAGAATGTGATATAGATTTGGTCCAATAAAATATCGCTAGATTGAAAGGTGGACATAACTAATGAAAGATGAAGTTGTGATGTAGCGATGAAAACTTGACTTCATGCCGTCATATCACACAGAGCTAAAATAGAAAGGAAACAAGCGTTCACTATAGTGATAACTATTGTCACTATTTCACAATGATGAAACTAAATTGATGAAGAGGGTTTGCAATACTGCGAAAAGGGTGAGTCGAGGCAAGTTGAGAGTGACATGAGCATGACATAAATCAAAATATTGAAAAGGTGGTGAAGCTGTTAATGACACACATGAATTAAATGCAGAAAAGACCCTTAAGAGCTACCATTAATAGTCAATTTTTTCTTGTAATTTTCATTCCAAGTTAAATAATTACACTAAGTGATCTCTACAACAAAGAAGAATAGGCCAGAATCACTTACAATAACTTACAAGTTTAAGTACTCCATTACTCCTTGACACAAAATTTAGTTGAAATTCCAGTAAGAAGCTTAAAGATAAGATGCCTAGGAAGAAGGAAGAACCCAAAGGTGAAAGTTCAAAAGGGGGCAAAATCACCGAGAGAAAACCTAGGGCATCAAACACAACTAAAAGGCCAATACAAAAATCATTATTAGATGCATTACTAGGGTTTATTGACACTAGATCTAAAAATGTGTTCAAAGATAGGATAGAGGGTTGTCATGATGCTACAATTCTCATAGCAGGGAGGGATTTAAATTCTGATACTTTTATAAAAAATAGAGATGGGAAGGTCCCTGTGTCGATTCCCTGGACCCTTGATAGTGCAAATTCGATGATACCAAATGTCTTTAACTTTATGTTGAATTGATTCAAGTTCTAGCAGACAATTATCACCCAATAACCCTAACTGTCAGTATGCCTAGTGGAAATCCCTTGCTAGTAGTCACAAAATCAACCATTGTTGACTATTTTATGTTGAACAAATAGTCTCTCACTAAAGTTGACTCGAATTAGTTTGATATAGATTATACTAGGTTAAGGAATACCTTTAGGAAGGATGAGCTTCCGTACTACCAAAGTTGGGGCATGAACAATAAACTTGTGGTGATCTCAGGCAATGAACCCTTTCTTGTGGAGGATTTCATTATTTATTTCCAAAAGACATATTTTTCTTTATGTCAAGTGTTAGGAGAGGATTCCAAGGAAAAAATTATAGTGCCATTAATGTATATGGCCATGAAAATACAAAATTCTAAAATAAACCTTGAGTTTGATTTTGCCTCTGATTTGGAAAACAAAATCGATGATTAGCTTGTGGCGTGGAAAGAGATGAATAGTTGTGAATTCCATCACTATTCCCTATTATATTTTTTAATCTTGTATCAGAATAGGCAAGCTTTTAGCCAATGGCTAAAACTAGGAATGGTGGATGACTAGGGAAACAAGCTACTAGTGTAGTTGTGGTGTTACTTATGGGATAAGAGATGTAGGGACTGTGATTATAAAATCTTCCATGATTCATTTGTCATTGTGATTTTTGGCTCCCTCAACCATCAGGTTGAAATATTATCACTATATTTGAGAAGGGTTTTGAGACTACTTGCCTTTGATCTTGAGAAGGGTCATACTCATAATTTTTTTTTCTATTTATACATGGGAGAGCATACCATCATTGGAGTGTATGGGTTCCCTCAAAATCCTCACTTGTTACCCCTATTTGTGTCAGACGGGCTTGCATTTTTACAATTTATGTAGCTAATGCTATGGCTTAAGAAGGAAGTGATAGAGAGAAGGAAGAAGGGGATGTTCTTTCTCCATGTTACCACATGTGTGGATTTATCTATTGGATCAAATATGTTAGAAAGATTGTAGGGTTATCTGAAGACCGATTACTCTTTCAAATCTATCTAGAAGAGAGTGTGCGATCTTGAATGTCATATTGGTTCTTTTGTTAAAACAGTTTCACATGGGATGTTAATACAAGAATTGTATATCATTTCAAGACATTGTATAGAGAAGGAAAAAATGGCATGTCATAATGAGACTAGACGAGGAAAAGAAGAAAAGGGACCCTAGTTTCCCTAGATTTTTTAATGAAGAAACCGATGAGTTGAAGAGAATTGATTTGTGTTAGATAAATTTGAAAGAATTTATGGAAAATTAATAGGTGATGGATCCCCACCAAAGAAGGCCACAGTTCCATAAAAGAAACCCCACAGGGTTACCATTCATAATGTATCTGATGACGAGTCTATACAAGAGACTTCACCTAATCTACCCCACCTTAAAAACAAAAGGTAGATGACCCAGATCCCCTGGTGCCCTATGAAGAATCAGAAGGAGAAGATGACACTGATGAGGCCATCAGTGCATTATGGGCTCTAAAGGGTGGTGAAGGGGTGGATTAGTCACAAATGGCCCTGCCTAGATATGAAGAGGAGACACACGGTTATGAAGATCAGATGGAAGAAGGGGCAGAGCTAGTAAATATTGTGGATGAAAGGGTAGCAATATCAATGAGATTTTTAGAAGATGATGGATTCATACATACTCTAGAGTCCAAATATTTTTGGATGAAAATAATGATGAAGGAGTGTGAGGAAATAAAAAAGATGAACCTCATGGGTGTGGATGAATCTAGGCATGAGGAGGTTATTGTTCAAACCTTCAAAGAAATAAAAATTAATGATATACATATTACTCTAGTGGAAGCAAGGGAAGTGGTCATGAAGAGTAATATGTTGATTGTTCTGATAATGGCCCTAAAGAAAATGTTTCTATTAGATCAAGTAAGGCAACAAGAGGACCCCATGCTGGTAGCTTGACTCTGAAGAAGGGGTAAGTGGTACAAGGTATAATCCCAAAACTAAGATACTAGCTGCATGGGTGAATTTTAAAAGCACCAACCAACCAAAGCTAGTAGACATGGTGAAAGAAACACAAGGAACAAAAAATTAAAAAACCATGAAAGATTCCTCCCCTTTGGAGGCGGCTACCTTGACAATGCACTCTACTATGTTCACAAGAGATGCAGTGAAACACATACAACAAAAAATAAACAAGCTTGAGCATGAGAACAAGGAGATGAATGATGGAATTAATAGGTTGTATATTGAAAATCCTATGTGGAAAGACAAAGAAAAATGACAACCTGATAGTCAAAGTAACCATTTTTGAGACATGGACTAGTAGGACTCGAACCTAGGACCTTCCATACGCTTCTGGAGTGCTCTACCACTGAGCTACTGGCCCCTCTTGGACCAGTCCATCGTCGGTCCGGGTGTGGCTTATTTCCAACACCAACACCCCCCTTAAGCCACACCTCTCGTGTGCTTGGGGCTCCTAGCTTGGACCTGGCTCTAATACCATGTTGAGACATGGACAAGCTAGGACTCGAACCTAGGACCTTCCATACGCTACTGGAGTTCTCTACCACTGAGCTACTGGCCCCTCTTGGACTAGTCCATCGTCGGTCCGGGTGTGGCTTATTTCCAACACCAACAACCATCATTCTACACAAGCATGCTACCACTACACCAATAGACAACACCGAGGATAGTAGAGGATGGGGTGAAGAGAAGAAAAAATATGAAAAGGAGATCAAGGAATTAGGAGAAATTAATAAAGAAGCCTTGCAAAAAATGCCAAAATAAATCCTCAATACCTTTGAATAAATATTGGCACATAGCTCGTAAAACTAATTATTGATAGGTTGGATGAGGTGTATAGGGGCTATGAGTCCCTATTGAGGAAGTTGGATATGTTTAAAGAAAACAAACCTAAGTTTGAAGCTTTTGCATAAAGGTGGCAACCAACATATCACACTCTAGTCACCCTATGCAAAGTAATGCAAAGAGATTTGATGCTCCTCTTGCAATAAAAGAAACCAAGAAAACAATAAGTGTAATCATTGAAGAGCTTGGGTATGTTTCCATTGAAGAATAGAAAGTAAGGGACAAAATTGATTATTTTCATACATTTCAAAATTGGAGCATACCTCATATCGTTGATAAGGATAAGCATATGAGGGATTTCGATGACTGGAAAATTGACTTCTGTCAGATGGTGCCAAATATTATAACACACATGAAAGATAAAAGGGACATGAGCATTTAACATTTCAATTTGTTCTGAGATAGGGTCATAACATTAGACGTCAGCTACTCAAAGTTTGTCATAGAGGTGAGAGAAATGACACAGAAAATGGAAAGATCACCATGTAAACGTGCCTATCATCCAAATTTTCAAATGGCTGAGCGACTGCAAAGTATACTAGTGGAAGGTGACATATTTGAAGACCTCAAGAGATTGAGAGCTCAAAAATTCAGTGTTGGCATTTTTGATGATTATGTTGTGATTGTCATTGATGGACACACACTTGCATTGAGATCACTTTTATATGTACGAGTTATGCTCAATGGGCAATTGTTCCCAACTGGTATGATGCATTATAGTCCTTAGACTATTGGTGTTTTGTAGAAAGTGTTTTACCGATCTGAAGCGGTATGCTGACCCCAAGCGGTTCGAGGATCTCAAGCGGTATGAAGGATCAAAGCGGCAGAACACATATTTCTCAGTCTTCATTTTGTCAAACCATCAACCGGTATTTTTCTTAAACCGGTATTTTGTATGAACTGGTAATACTCTGTGATGAGTTACCAACTGACATTTTGTGATGAGTTACCATCCACTGATTGTTTGACGGTGCCGACACTTCAATGGTGCTTTTTGTGTCGTGTTACAGAATATGTCTAGATGCATTGAACCTAGGAAATTGTATTGTAATCCTATTGGACTGACATGAAATCAGATTCCTTTAAAAGGACATCATGTCTAGGGTTTTAGGTTGTTGCTAGGGTTTAAGGTGGTCGATGAGTTAGAAAGAGTATGAATGTGTAGAAGACTGAAGTAATGTTGGATGCATTAGGAATGAGCTATCAAGGATCTAACCAAGCAATATGTGCTATTAGCTAGATCACTCACTTGGTGATTACTCACATCTTTGACAAGTGTAAAGCCCTTAATCGGGTAGGCCCAAAAAGCCTTTTGTAAATCCTCTAACAAGGTGGTTCAGATCTGTGGATCTAAAATCCTCTAGCAAGGTAGTCTTTAATCAGACTTATCTCCTAATAGAGATTGAGATTCCTAACAGGATTTGTTCTAGTAAAGAACATTGTATGACCTTAACCGGTCTGGTTCCTATTTTGCAGATAGTTACTTGTGAGTTCCATCTCACCGTGGTTTTTCCCATTTGGGTTTCCACGTCAAAATATCTTATGTTATGGTGTTTGTGCTTTTGTGCGTGAATGCATTATTTGTTATTTGGTTTGCATGTATGCTAACCGGTTTGTCTGCTAAACTGTTTTACCGGTTTACTGTTAGTCTAGCAAAGTGTTTAAGTGCAAAGATTTTTGGCATACTAATTCACCCCCCCTCTTAGTATTCATCAATTAGTATCAGAACCTACCTTTCTATAAGTTTAACCACTTGGAAAGAGATATGGGGGAATACACATTGAGGGAACTTACTCATCAGCTCACTCAGTCTAAGCAAGCCTATGATGATCTTATGGTCAAATACAAGGCCTCTCAAGCAAAAAGGAGAGAACATGCTGAAAAGCTGATGGAGCAATCTAAAAATAGTTCTTCTGATGAAGCGGACATGGAAGCCCTAATCCAAGAAGTAGAAAAGATGAATGAATCCAATTCCAATCTGAGAAAGGAGTTGGAAGGACTGACTATCCGAATGTGCCAAGAGCTTGAGAACCGGAGGAAAGCTAAAGATTTGACAAAAGACAAAGATCATGAAATCTCCAAGCTGAAGCAAGAGATCAGTGCCCTAACTGCTCAACTCCATGCGAGCAAAGTGGAAAAGGAAGACATGCAAGGAGAACTGAACATTGCCATCTCTGAGAATGCAAATCTGATAGAAACAAATGCTGCTATTTCCAAAGAACTCTCTGAGTCAAAGGAAATACTTGCTAAGTTAAACAAGAGTTCTATTAAGCTAGAGAAAAAGCTTGAATCTACCAAACCTGTCAAGAATACTGATGGACTTGGTTATTCCGGTCATGAGGAAGGTGAGACCTCTGGTACAAACGCTGGAGCATCAAAGAAACAACCGACATCAAAGGATAAAGGTAAGCAAAAGTTTAAATCTGTTTGCTTTAACTATCTTAAAGAAGGACATACTGCCAATGTGTGTAGGAGTAAGGCTTACAATAATTTTCCTTACTTTCTAAATGATAAGCCTAGATCCTATAGATTCAATGGTAACTGTTATGCATGCAACAAGTTTGGGCATAGAGCATCTGAATGCAGATCTATTATGAACAACACTAGAATATATCCTTAGAGGACTCAAGGAGTTGGTCCTGAACCTTTTGTGAACCGGAATCACAACTGGTTTAATGCCTTCAATCATCTGTCAAGAAGCGGTGGCTATCAAGCGACAACCGGATGGAGAGAAAACTGTATGGTCTATCATGGTCATGGTCACATTGTTGCAACATGTAGGAGGAAGAATGGTAACATGAATAATGGACCTTGGAGAGCACCTGGAATGGTTTGCTATCATTGCAACAAACCAGGTCACATTGCCAGATTCTGCAGAACAAGAAAGAACATATTAGATGACATACTAGTCACTCCGGAAGGAAAGATTGATATTGACACTATTCAAGCGGATATGAACAAAACCTAGAAGAAGAAACCAATAGTGTTGCAAGAAGAACCGATTTCTGCACCTAGTGTGGAAATAACAGAACCGGCAAACTAAGCATCAGAAAAGCTTATGGGGAGCAAATGGTGAAACACTACGAACCCCCAGTTTACACCGGTATGAGATACCTGTCATTTGGCAGAAGACCAGAAACAGTAAGAGGCAAATTAGGGTTTACACTCTAATGGTGGAGCATTAACTACGGTTGGTGAGGAATATGCTTAAAAGGAATTTTCAAATCATTTCTCACTATCATTTTTCGAGCGAAGAAGGTTTTCAAGTGCAGAGCGACGAAAAAGCAATTTGTGCTGCGATTCAGAGAAATTTAGAAACCTTGAAGGATATTCAGAAGCAAATTTCAAATGGTCAAGAGAAGAATGCAAAGCGGTGATTCTGCAACCGACGAAGTGTGAGGTGAAGTAGAATCTGAAATCCCTAAATTCTCAATTTCCAAAAGGTATTTTTCAAGTTTTCTATTTTTTTCATGGCTTCCATATCTCATACTAGCACTAGTGCATCTGTCGATTCAGTAAGCTTCATTCAACGCAAGTCTAAATACAATGCCCTGTCATAAGTTCATGTTGGAGTAATAGTGGAAGAAGGAATATCTGATTATATAGACTGTAAAATTGAAGACCTAGGGTCTCTAGTAATCCACTCGCAGCTAGGTCTATTCTGTGGGAAAGATAAAAAGATCAAACCGGAGTATAGCATTTTGGAGAAGAAGAAACTTCACAATGCGGTTTACTTCCTAGAGGATTTCACAGATGGCCACATTAGAATCATTCTGAGCAAGGTTCATGGTGACAAGATGTATCTGTAGAGAACTAATGATATCACACCACAAGCTGCTCATGTCGTCACTGGTTTCTGCAACGTCGGTGAAGTGCCAGCCCTGAGGAAGATCATCAAGACTAAAATAACCAAGCTCACCGGTTCAGTGAGCGACTCATGAGGAATGACTGTTAATTCCATCAAGGATGACCTCGTGAAATATGCGTGCATGGTGATTGGATATCGGACATTCCACGCCAGTAGAATTAACTCTGTATCTGCTGCAACGGTAAATGCTGCTTACCGGATGATCAAGGAAGATGCATCATTTGACCTCTGCACCGGTATGCAAAGGCAACTCCTGTTGAATCTTAAATCAATCAAACAAGATAATGTATTAAAATTCAAGTTTGGACAACTACTAATAGGACTATTTTTCTACTTCCAAGGTTACTTCCCCGGAGTGGGAGATATTCAGTGGTCTGCGGACCAACTGGTTACCAAGCAGATCAAAGAAAGCCTAGAAGCAGTTGGAACTGGCTACCCTAGAGTTCTGAACAAGTACTTTGATGAGTTCATAAGCAAGATGAGTCTAAGGATGAGGATATCCGATGACATTGTCAAGAAATATGAAGATGATATCTACTTTATCATCAATGTGGATGAATGCATAATGGAGGCCATTGAGCCCAGACAGGAAGAAGTAGAGCCTATGGGCTATGAGGTGATGTATGATATGCTGGACCGGTATGCTTCTACCCTAATCGCCTCACCTCTTGATCCTAAGGCAAATAGAACCGACACGTATCTAGAAAGGGTTGCACCGGTTGTAGAACCTCCTAAAAATAAAGGAAAGGCAGTGCCTTCGGCATCAACACTAGTTACTGTAGCCAGTCCAAAAGTGACCAAGCCATCACCTGCAAAGAAGAAACCAGAAGTGGCACCTGCCAAAGTCTTCGAGAGAAAGAGGAAGACAATAAATAATTCACTGGACTCAGAAGAAATTGTGTCTGAAGAAAAACCCAAGAAAAAAAGACAAGCAAGGAAAAAGACAAAGAATGAACTGACATCATCAACACCAGTAAATATTGACATTTCTTCCTACAAACCTTTGACACATTGTCAAAGAACCATAAAAAATATTAGGAGAAAAGTGCTGAATGATTTGATTGATTGTTTTGATGATTTCAATGATGATGAAAAGGAAGTAGTTGAACAAGAAATCATTAAGTATTTATGTGTTAATGACCGGTCGCCTTAAAAAATTAGATCTGAGAAACCAGATTCTTTGTATAACTCCTTAGACAATAAATATTGCATTGCCATAGAAAAGGAACAGGAAATGAGAGAGAAAATTTTTTCTCAACATTTTCCTGATGTATCAAATTCAGAACTTTTTGAAGTTATGAATAAATACAAAGGCCTCTTCTTCATGAGAAGAAGAAGACTCTTTTTGTTGGAAGGAAAGAGTCAAGAAGTGATTAAGAATACACACACTCTTTCTCTAGAAGCTCTTAAGATGAATCAAGTGGCTGAAGCCAACAGGAAGGCTGAGCAAGAACAGGCAATAACAAAACCAGATGAAGTGTTTGATACTAAAGGAAACCCGGTTGTTGAACCTACAGACACTATTGATGTCGATGCTCTAGATGTAGAAGATGTTGTGCAAGACACACAATCTGAAGCAACATGACAAGAGAAGCAGGCTGAACAGGTTGAAAAGCAAGCAGAGGACAAATAGGAAGAGGTAGCAAAGAAATAGGCAGAGAAGAAGAAAAAGGAAGAGGATGAAGAGAAAAAGAAACAAGAAGATGCAAAGAAGAAGAAAGAAGAAAAGGATAAGGAAGAGAAGAAGAAAAAGGAAGAAGATGAGGAGAAATGGAAACAGGAAGAAAAGAGAAAAGAGGATGAGAAGAAAAGAAAGGAAGAGGAGAAGAGAAAGGAAGCAGAAAAGAAGAAGGCAGAGGAAGAAAAGGAAGAGGAGAAGAGGAAGGAAGCAGAGAAGAAGAAGGTAGAGGAAGGAAAGGAAGAGGAGAAGAGGAAGGAAGCAGAGAAGAAGAAGGCAGAGGAGGATAAGGAAGAGGAAAAGAGAAAAGAAGTGGAGAAGAAGAAGGCAGAGGAGGACAAGGAAGTAGAAGTGGCAAAGAGCACACAGATGGAGACTCCAAAGGCAATTGGTAGTCAAGCCAAACCGGCTGACCTCACCAGTCCTATTGACCTCTAGTCTGCAAATGAAATGGAGCTACTACAAAGCATTAAGGTTGCTCAACAATGCCTTGAAGTGTTAAGGAGGAAGAAGGAGGAAGATGTGATCCAAGTTGCGATGGATACTCTTACCGGTTTGTTACCCGCCACAAACCTCCCCAGTACTGACTCATCATTGGCACAATTAAAGCTCCTATGCACAGTAGTGGATGATCAGGTGCAGAGCCTAGAAGAGGTAGCAGAGACAAATGCCAAGAAAGAGCATCAAAAGGCTCTCAACATTGCCCTGGTGAAGAAGCTTAATGAGCTCCGGTCTGAATTACAAAAAGCACAAAAAGACATAAGAAATGCTCTGGATGAGGGGAATCTACTACTGAGTAAGATTTACCAACCCCATCTCTTCTATGATGATGTGCTTGTACAAAAGCAAAAGCTACAAACTGACTTGCAGTTATATATGAGTACCTTCAAGCTGCCGTATGACTCTTTTACAGCTTATGGGCAAACCATTCACCGGTTTCACATCCAGTCTACCAAAATAGAGTTGGAAATCAGCAACCGGACTCGAGATTTGTAGGAACTCCAACTAGTTCTACTCCCTCGCCTGCAGATACTTCAGAAATGTTATCTAAATCTAGACTCCTTAACGATGACTCAAGAGATGAGCACATTAGATGCCATGGAAGAACATGTCTTCCAAGTGCAAACAGAGAAGGAAGTGGCTACCTCCCTACTTGAGTCCTGGTCTTTATCTATGAAACAATTTTTGCAGGACTTTAAATCAGTTTTTGACAAGTTTTATTCTTTACTGTCATAAACACTTATTATTTTAATGAAATAGGGGTTAGTCTATAATATTATTTTTGTCATTGTTGGAAAAGGGGGAGAAGTATAAATTTTGAATGTTTTGATGTATACTTTCTTGTTATTTCTGTTAAAAAGTACTATACATTGTATTTTATGCAAAAGGGATAGTGTATATGCTTAGGGGGAGTAATTTTGATTATGGTATATTTTTGTTGTAAAACACTTAGATGTCAAAATTTCCTAAGTGTTGCCATCAATGCCAAAGGGAGAGATTGTTGGCATTTTTGATGATTATGTTGTGATTGTCATTGATAGACACACACTTGCATTGAGATCACTTTTATATGTATGAGTTATGCTCAACCGACAATTGTTCCCAACCGGTATGATGCATTATAGTCCTTAGACTATTGGTGTTTTGCAGAAAGTGTTTTATCGATCTGAAGCGGTATGCTGACCCCAAGTGGTTCAAGGATCTCAAGCGGTACGAAGGATAAAAGCGGCCGAACACATATTTCCCAGTCTTCATTTTGTCAAACCGGCAACTGGTATTTTGCTTAAACCGGTATTTTGTATGAACCGGTAATACTCTGTGATGAGTTACCATCCACCGATTGTTTGACGGTGCCGACACTTCAGCGGTGCTTTTTGTGTCATGTTACAAAATATGTCTAGATGCATTGAACCTAGGAAATTGTATTGTAATCCTATTGGACCGACATGAAATCGGATTCCTTTAAAATGACATTGTGTCTAGGGTTTTAGGTTGTTGCTAGGGTTTAAGGTTGTTGATGAGTTAGAAAGAGTATGAATGTGTAGAAGACTGAAGTAATGCTAGAATGCATTAGGAATGAGCTATCAAGGATCTAACCAAGCAATCTATGCTATTAGCTAGATCACTCACTTGTTGATTACTCACATCTTCGACAAGTCTGAATCCCTTTATCGGGTAAGCCCAAAAAGCCTTTTGTAAATCCTCTAACAAGGTGGTTCACATCTGTGGATCTAAAATCCTCTAGCAAGGTAGTCTTTAATCAGACTTATCTCCTAACAGAGATTGAGATTCCTAACAGGATCTATTCTGGTAAAGAACATTGTATGACCTTAACTGGTTTGACCTTAACCGGTCTGGTTCCTATTCTGCAGATAGTTACTTGTGAGTTCCATCTCACCATGGTTTTTCCCATTTTGGTTTCCACGTCAAAATCTCTTGTGTTATGGTGCTTTTGCTTCTGTGGGTGAATGCATTATTTGTTATTTGGTTTGCATGTGTGCTAACCGGTTTGTTTGCTAAACTGTTTTACCAATTTACTGTTAGTCTAGCAAAGTGTTTAAGTGCAAAGATTTTTGGCATACTAATTCACCCCCGCTCTTAGTATTCATCATTTAGTTGGTGGTTGTGGGCCATGTGTTGCTACTCATAATGTCATGATAGTGAGATTTCTTACATTCACCAACTATTCTCATATTTCATTATTATTTTCTATTCCATACTTGTTACAAAAGCTTTGTTAAAAAAATTTGAATTGTCTTAAATCGAGTTTTCTTTTAACTATGCAACTAGCTATGAAGGGTTGCAATGTAACAATCTCAAGCTTGTTGCTTCTCCCAATTTTGTTATATAAGGGAGAAACCTAGATTGTTTAAAGGGATAGAAGGTAGAGATAGACAAATCGAAGCAATAGCAATAAGAAAATTTTGTACCTTTTACAGTGGTTGATTATAATACAAGAATCTAGATTTCCTGCTCGTAGTTATTTGTTGAATGTGGATGATAAATTATTATATGGTTGTCTCCAATTTACTCCTTTCTTATTTATTTAATTCAGAATATCAAGGGTATTTTTCAATTTATCAAAGAAGCTTTCTCTACTCTGTGTGATTTGATTATTTAGTTTTTGTAAGACAAAATTAAATTCCATTTAATTAAGTTACAACAATTTGGGAGAAAAAAATTGGATTAAAAAGAAGAGCCAGATAATATCACACTTTTTCATGTTTATATAAAGTATAAACACATTTGGATGCCAAGTAGCTCGAATTATAATCAGGAACTGGATATATGTAACTCTATAGCCTTGAAGGAAGGCACTAGTCTTAAAACATTGTGAAATAATTTCATTAAGGATTTAGTTTTCTTTAATTTATTTTATAAGATTAGGTAGAAGTAGGAGTAATAAGGTGTAGGGCATCCATTTCAAGTATATGTTCCATACTAAGTGGATCCAAATCATAATTTCAACATAAAAGCTATAAATCTACTTCATCTATCAAAGGTATACATGCCAAGGTCTAGTAGAGCCTAAACAGCATAAGACATCTTCTTTCAAAAGATTCTTGTTCGTTGGCCAAGTCAATCACATAGCCTTAATATAGAACCTGATACATTCTTAGGGTTTTACAATATGTTGATTTGGGAACCAACACCTCCCAGGACCACCCCTAGAGTTTTGGGATTAAGAGATCATTGTTGGAATGGCCAATTTACTTGGTTGGTTTATTTCCCTTGATGTTATCACCAAGTATAGATCGCATTTGGTTTACACGTGTTTATATGTGAGTATTGTTACTAGTGTGATACGTCTTGACTCTATTGACCTTAAGTCTCATCTAGGTGCTCAGTTCCAGCCACTGGAATATGAGAAATCTACATTGTTCTATATACTATGTCCATCTATTGGCCATCTCTCTAACAAATACCTTGTTGGGAGCTCCAAACCTTTCCTTAAGATGAAAGGTAAAAGGCCTTTGGATTCTTCTTCTTTCTTGGAGGCTTCTAAACCATTCTTGAAGCTTTATAAGGCTCAATCTCCTTGGGCTAAGGTGACCTCTGATATTGTTATACTTGATTTGAGTGGTGTGGGTGATATCCCTTTGGTCCCAGTTGAGGGGTCAACCCCTACCCTTCTTAGGTTGGGTCTTTCCCCCCTGAAATCATGAATGAAGTGAGGATACCATTTCCCTTTTTGGATGATGATGCAAATATGGTGGAATCCCCTATGGAGATCCAATGGGCTCCTTATTTTTCATCGGTTATGGATATAGTCCCCTTTGTTCCTTAGGGATTCTAGGTGCATGTTGCTCTTGGAGAGTTCCTTGGTTTTGCATCCCCCATCATTGTCTCCCATATTTAGGGGGTGGCTCCTTAGAAGTTGGTTGGTGAGATGTGTAAATCTTCTTTGGAGTCTCCCCAGACTCCTACCCAAGAGAAATCTTCCTTGGCAGGAGTTAGTGGCCCCCTTTGGCTAGTGGGAGGAGGACAGCTGATGTGGGGAGGGATTTGAAGCCAAGTAGGAAATCTATTAAGGAAGTGAGACAATTAAATGTGGCTCATAATGTGGCTGATGGTTGTCAAAGTACTCTAAAGCAGTACTGCTCCCCCAACACTTCCAAACAAAGATCTTCTACTAAAATATTAGGGGACTTAATAGTTTCCATAAGTAAGTCTCGGTGAAGAACCTGGTGAAAGAATTGCAGTAGGATATCCTTCTTCTTAAGGGAACTAAAATAAGTTTAGAAGCCTTTCTAAAGGTTGTTAACTTCATTTGGCCTTTTTCTAATGCTTGTGATTTGAATGTGGAGGGTGCTTCTAGTGGCCTAGCTATTTTGTGGAAACTCCATTCTCTTGTTGGGACTCTAAGATCACAAGATAAAGTTTTATAGTCTACTTATTTATTAAACAAGATAAATAAGGATATTTATGCTCCCAATAACATAGTTGCAAGGCGAGGTCTTTAGGTGTAGACCTCTCTTAGCGATTATCCTTTCAAGACACTAATTGGATCGTGATGGGAGACTTCAAATCCCCCTTTTCCCCTTAGAGAAAATTGGCGGTGTTCTTGATTTTTTTGATAGTATGCAAGACCTCCATAGAGTCCATACCTACTTTGGTATGGTAGATGTGTTATAATCCAAGTTGGTCATTGGGGATTATAGGAGAGTTGGTGTCAAGGAGAGACTTGATATGAGAATTTGTATCTTAATGAGCTGTTTAGGGATCAAAAAGGGCCCCATTGAACAAAGGGAAGTGTAGAAGTGTCATGGTAGGCTGTTGATAGGATTGTCCAAGAATCCATGAATGTTGAGACCTTAATTGAGGATCTTGTAGAGTGATTTTGTGTGAGAAGTCTTTGTTCCTTGGGGCTCTACATCATATTGGTATCAGAGCAAGTCTGATCATTGGGAGGACATATTTTGGTGTATGTTAGTAGAAGAGAGCCAAGAAGAGGCTAGCATAATGCCTCCAAAGGGGATGTCCACAAAATGACCAAGAAATTCCAAGATATGGAAGAGATGATCAAGACCAAGGTCAAGGAGGCACTCAAGGCTGAACTAAAGGTGATGAAGAAAGGAAAAGCGCCAAGTGAGGAGACTAGTGAAGGAGGGGAGAAAGAGGATGCAAAAGAAGAACCCCAAAGGCAGGAGCCAGAGATACCTGCTGATCAAAGACCATTCATTGAAGCCCTAAAGACAATAGGAAAAGACTCTTCTAAAGCCAAGATGGATATTCCTACCTATAGTGGGAAGATGAATGGTGAAGAACTTGTAGATTGGATAGATGCCCTAAATAATTATTTTGAGTACAAGGAAGTGGCTGAGGAGAAGAAAGTGAAGTTTGCAAAGACTAAACTAAAGAGTGTTGCCTTAACCTAAAGAAACTATACTCAAGGTGAAAGGGTGAAGATGGGAAAGAGTATGATTCATTCTTGAGACATGATGGTGTCCAAACTCAAGGCCCAATTCATGCCTGTTGATTATGAAGTGCAACTGTATAGGAGAATGCAAAACTTTAAGCAAAATGATTTGGGTGTGGCTTCCTACACAGAGGAATTCCACAAATTGAGTTTGAGATTAGGGCACCATGAAGATGAAAAGGAGAAGGTTGATAGGTACATGAATGGACTCAAGTTCAACATTCAAGATGAAATGATTCTGATGAATCCTAAAACAGCAGATGAGTGCTTTCAAATGGATTTGAGGGCAGAGGATAAGTTGAGAAGAAAAGGTGAACAATATGGTAGGAGAAAAGGAGGCAATAAATTTAGAGGAAGAGGAAATTTTGGGGGAAGAGGAAAATCTCAAAACCCCCAAGGTGAGACTAGCCAGCAAGAACAAAGTAGAGACTCGGGTTCAAGAGGAGGCTTTAGACGAAGGAGACCCAATGGAAGGGGTAGATTTGGAGGACTAGGAAGAGGTCCTACTATCTTCATAGGGAGATGCTTCAAATGCAACCAAGTAGGGCACACTAAAAGCAAGTGTCCTGCAAAAGCCTCAAGCTCTCATGGAGGAGAGAGAAGGAACCGATTGATTCAATAAGAAGATTGCCAAAGTGTCAATTCCCCAATTGGGAGTGCAGCCCCAGCCCATGATGGAGAAAGATTGATGATCAGGAGAACCATGTTGAAGGTGCCTCAAGTGAAAGAACCCCCTCAGAGGAATACATTATTAGAACCATGTGCAAGGCCTATGGTAAGCTATGTAAGGGAATAGTTGATTTAGGTTTTACTGAAAATTTGGTTTCCATAGAGATGGTAGACAAATTAAAATTGAAAAGGTTACCTCATGCTAACCCTTATAAGGTGTCATGGTTGAATAAAGGGCAACAGGTCTTAATGGATGAACAATCTTGGGTAGAGTTTGAGATAGGGGAGTATAAGGATAGAATATTGTGTGATGTGATTCCCATGGATGCTTGCCATCCATTGTTAGGACATCCATGACAATATAATGTACAATCCCAACATGATGGGAAAACAAACTCCTTTCTCATAACCAAAAATGGGAGAAAATACAAGATGAATCCTTAACTAGATGAGAGTGTGGATAAGAACATTGGGTCAAGTGTCATGTTAGTAAGTGGAAAAGAGTTTATAGATTATCCTAAAGGAAGAAGGAACCCCTAGGTATGCTCTAATTTTGAAGTCCAAAAATAATCCTAATGTGCCTAGTAATGGTAAGGAAGAAGTTCCCAAGGAGGTGTAGAAATTGTTGGACAGGTATAAGAGTATAATGGTGGAGGAAATGCCTAACACCTTGCAACCCTTAGGGACATAAGACATTAGATTGACTTCATTCTAGGGTCTATATTGCCAAACAAACTAGCCTATAAGATGACTCCATCTTAGAATGAAGAGATTGCCAACCAAGTGCAAGAATTGTTGGATAAGGGGTTGGTGAGAAAGAGTCTAAGTCCATGTGCTATCCCAACAGTCCTAGTACCTAAAAGGGATGGTAAATGGAGACTTTGTACTAATTATAGGGCCATCAATAGGATTACCATAAGATATAGGTTTCCTATGCCTAGAATTGCAGACTTAATGGACTATTTGGAAGGGGTTTGCTACTACTCCAAACTTGATCTCAAGAGTGGCTATCATCAAATCAGAATAAGGTAAAGGGATGAATGGAAGACAACCTTGAAGACAAATGAAGGTCTCTATGAGTGGATGGTGATTCCTTTTAGGCTATCCAATGTCCCAAGCACATTTATGCATCTCATGAATAAGGTATTGAATGACTTCATTGGTAATTTTGTTGTTGTTTGTCTTGATGATATTATTGTGTTTAGCAGGACAAAGGAGGGGAATTTGGAGCACTTGAACATAGTTTTGAAGAAGTTTCATGATGAAACGTTGATGATCAAAATGGAGAAAAGTGTCTTCATGAAGGAGGAGCTTGTCTACCTTAGTTTTGTAATCTCAAAGGGGGATTTGAAGATGGATCCAACAAAGGTGGAGGCTATCTTGTCATGGCCAACACCTAAGACAGTAGGTGATGTGAGGAGTTTCCATGGGTTGACAACATTTTACAACAAGTTCATCAAAATGTTTAGTCATATATGTGCACCTACTTTAGACACAATCAAGGGAGGTCAGAAATGTAAGTTTTATTGGTCAAATGAAGCAAATGAATCTTTTGTATATCTGAAAAGGAGAGTAGCACAACAACCCATTCTTGTTTTTCTTGATTTTAACAAGTTGTTCACAGTGGAGTGTGATGCTAGGTAATCTTGCCATTGGGGTTGTCTTAAGTCAAGAGGGAAGACCGATGAATTTCTTTAGTGAGAAACTCAATGATGCTAAAACAAAGTATTCTACATATGATTTGGAGTTGCATGCAATGGTACAAGCCTTGAAGAAATGGACGCATTAGCTTTTATCTAAATAATTCATTGTTTATACTGACAATCATGCTCTCAATTTTTTGAATGGACAAGAGAAGCTTAGTCACAAGTATATGAAGTGGGTTGAACATCTTCAAGCCTACACATTTACCATCAAACACAAGAAGGGGAAGACCAATAAAGTGGTGGATGCATTGAGTAGGAGTTTGTGCATGGTGCAAGAAATCTAGTTGCAAAGTGTGGGAGTTGATTCCCTCAAACACATGTACAAGGATGATGAATATTTCAATGAGATATATGAGATTTGCACTCAATTTTTAAATTCTTATCATTTTGATTTTTCTAAGTTTTGGTTGCAGTAGTGGTTGTTGTTCAAAGGAAGCCATTTGTGTATCCTTAGATGCTCCATGAGGGAGAACATTATCAAGGAGAAACATTGTAGCAGTTTAAGAGGTCACTTTGGGCTTGATAAAACCTTAGAACAAGTGACAAGGTACTATTTTTGGTCAAAGTCGCAATCAGATGTCTTGAAGTTTGTTGAAAGTTATAGAATATACCAAAGGGCTAAGGGAACATCATCAAATACAAGTTTATATCAATCACTCCCTATTCCTAATAGGCCATGGGAGAGTATCAACATAGATTTTGTTTTGGGTCTTCCTAGGACTCAAAGAGATTTTGATAGTATCTTTGTTGTGGTTGATAGATTTAGTAAGATGGCTCACTTTTTTCCATGTAAATGTACTAATGATGCTTCCCATATTGTTGGCTTATTCTTCAAAGAAATTGTTAGAATCCATGGTTTGCCTCTCAACATTGTGACTGACAGGGACTCTAAGTTTGTGGGCCACTTTTGGCATATATTGTAGAAGAAGTTGGGTACTCAATTGTCCTTCACATCATCCTATCACCCTCAGACTGATGGCTAAACTAAGGTTGTGAATAGATCATTGGGAAACCTTCTTAGGTGTCTCACAAAGAAAAATGGAGAAGCTTGGGATATGATCATCCCTCAAGCTAAATTTTCTTATAATGATTCTAGAAATAGAAGCACAAGAAGAAGTCCTTTTGAGGTGGTCTATGGGATTCATCCTAGAGGTATTCTTGAATTAAGGGATCTACATGGATTGGAAAGAATAAGTTCTCAAGGAAAGGATTTTGCATTGGTCATGAAAGATATTCATGAGAAGGTAAGAGAAACTCTTCACAAGAACACTGAAAAGTACAAAGAGAAAGCAAATGAGAGGAAGAAAGATGTGCAGTATAAGGTGGGAGACTTGGTGATGACACACTTGAAGAAATAGAGACTTCCAAAGGGGAAACCAACCAAGTTTCTCATGAAGAAGCTTGGTCCCTGCCAGATTATAAATAAGTTTGGTCCTAATGCCTATGAGATTGAACGTCCTAAAGGCTTAGGAATATCATGCATTTTAAATGTTTCAGATTTATTTCCTTATAAAGGTAATGTTGCAGGTTTAGATTCATGTTTGCAAGGAGATGAAGGTTGGGTTAAGGATCTACCACCTATCCAACCCTTAAAGTTAGAGAGCATCTTGGACACCAAGGTAGTCAAGAAGATTGGAAAGAAGACTAATAAGGAGTACCTTGTCAAGTAGGGTGGCTTACCTAATGAAGATGCCACATGGATGAATAAGGATGACATTCAAAAGCATGGACATTGTGTTGCAGATCTCATTCCTCAAGAGACTTGAGTTTTCTATGCCCCCTCGGGAGTATGGTGCAGGAGCACCTTGCAGAATTTGAAGACCATTTGAGAAATGAAGGCTCTTAGAGGTGTCTATAGGTTTTTTGAATGTTTTGAGTTGTAATAAGGTCTTTCAAGGCCATTCATTTTGTTTTGATTAGCATGTAAGGCTTTGGTGCCATTTTGTAGTGTGAACTTCGTAGGACCTATTTGATCAACCATGGTCAAATGACACCTAAAATGCCTAATTGAGGCAAGCATTGTATTGTGGCTCCTATGTATCCTATTTTTAAGGTTTATGATGTGTCCTAATAGGTTACATAGGCAAATTTCATAGATTGTCAAGTTTTTTACATGCAAAGTTGTCAAGTTTGGATGACAACTTTTGTTGTCAACTTGCAACTAATCTCCCTCCAATAGCTACTTAGTTCAAATTTCAGTTATATTCAATTGAGAAGGTTTGAGACCTTTCTTAAGGCCTTAGAGGTTGAGAAGATAATATTGATGAAGTTTTGATGAAGTTCTGGATGTAAGAGAGTGATCAAATTCAATAAACACTAAAAAATTTACATAAATTCGTTGTAACAGTGCCTTGTACGGTCATTATACAAACTCCATGTTCAGGCTAAATCACTGAGTTGAATAGACCTCTATGTTTATGTTCATTTTTCTTTTATTTGGAAGGAAAAGACTGATAAATAAGCTAGATATCTGCATTTTTGTGGAAGGTGGTCTTAAAATCGTCCAAAACTAGGGTTTCTGAGGAAATGCTCTCTTAACCCCACATTCCTCATACCAAATTAGCTCAAATTAAAGGTAATGGTAGGGGAGACCATGTAGTTTAAGATTCTCAAAGTTTCTAAGTGGGATGTTGAACTGGTGGATTTTGGGATCAAGCCTTAAGTTAGGCATCCTCATGTGACTAGTCGGTTTTGACTATTAAACATTGTGCAGAGGTAAAACCAGGAGTGGTGGAACCTATATAATGGTGGATTTGGTGTTTTGGGATGTGTTCAGACCTTTCCCATCCATTGGTGTCATTAGATCAATCCATTGGTGTGTGTTTGCTCTGTAAAAGTGGCCTAAAAGCCCTATTAGGCCTCCTATAGCAACAACATTTTACCCAATCAATGCAAGAGTTGGGGTCTGAGTTTTGGAAGTGTTTTGTGTCACCAAAAGAGACATCTAAAAGTGTCAGGAGTATGGGGTGTCATTAGGATAATTTCAAATTTTTTCCCTTAAAGTCTCAAACCAGGGCTACAAGGAATAGGTGTCTCGTAGAGGGCAAGTCACCTTGATTGAACCTTTACAAACAAAGGGTGTTGTCTTGGCTATGGTAAATGTCTCTAGGGTTGGATAAGAGGTGCAATAGGGTCCATACCTACTCTGCAATGGTGGATGTGTTATAATCCAAGTTGGTCATAGGGGACCACATGAGAGTTAGTGTCAAGGAGAGACTTGATGTGAGAAGTTGTATCTCAATGAGTTGTTTAGGGATCAAAAAGGGCCCCATTGAACAAAGGGAAGTGTAGAAGTGTCTTGATAGGCTATTGACAAGATTGTCCAAGAATCCATGAATGTTGAGACCTTGATTGAGGGTCTTGTAGAGTGAATTTGTGTGAGAAGTCTTTGTTCCTTGGGGCTCTACATCACTTTAGGCATTATATTGTAACTTTTGGTTTTTGCTAATAATTCAATTGAGTCTAGCTTTTCAAGTGTGGTTTTTTTCCTAAAAGGTTTTTCATACATATATCTAGTGTTGTGAGTTTATTTGTTTAAATATGATTTTGCATATGGGGTATGTGCACAAAGATGGTGGTCAGAAAAGTGGACACCACCCAAAAAAAACATGAAAAAACAAGCAGCGTGTACGCGGTTCTAAAATTTGAAATCACCCCATACACGCTAGGTTCGTTGTTCCCGAGCCTAAAAAGGACATACATACATACACACACACACACACACACACACACACACACACACACACACACACACACACACACACACACACACACACACACACACACACACACACACATATGTATGTATGTATCTATGAATGTGTGTATATATATGTATGTATGTGCGTATATATGTGTCTATATATATGTATATGTATATATGTATGTATGTATGTGTGTATATGTGTATATATATGTGTGTGTGTGTGTGTGTGTGTGTGTGTGTATGTATATATATTTATATGTGTATATATATGTGTATTTGTATATTTATATATGTATATATGTGTGTGTATATATATGTATATATATATATATATATATGTATATATATATATATGTATATATATATATATATTTATATATGTATGTATGTATGTATGTACATACACACACACACACATATATACAAATCTATATCTATATATGTATGTGTACATATATATATATATATGTATATATATGTGTATATGTATGTATATGTATATGTATATGTATATAAGTATATAGACACACACACACATATACATATAGAAATATATATAGACACACACACACACATATACATATAGAAAGGGAGTGAGAGGGAGAGGGAGGGAAAAGAAAGATAAAGATAGGGGACCTAATATAGAGACATAGAGATGAATAACAAGGAGACAAAGAGGGGAGAATGATAGATCAATAGATATAGAGAGGAAGAAGGGGATAGATAGCTCAATTGATAGAGAGGGAGTAATATAAATAGAGAGATATAAAAAGAGAGATAAGAAGACATATATAGAAAGAGATATGGAGATAGAGCTAGATAGATATAGATAGAAAGAGATAGATAGAGTGAGAGGGAAATGGAGAGGAAGATATATGGAGTGAATAAGAGAGAGGAGATAAAAAGAGGGAGTGACAAGGGGAGAGGTAGAGATAGGGATATAAAGATGGAGAGATACAATAGAAAGGAGAGATAGAGATAGGTATAAACTTGGGAAAGATAGAGGATGTGTGTAAGAGAGATACATACATACACATATTGAGAGAGAGAGAGAGAGAGAGAGAGAGAGAGAGAGAGAGAGAGAGAGAGAGAGAGAGAGAGAAACTTCTTACAAACAAGATAAACATAAAAAACACTACAAATAGAACTAAGGTAAAAAATGAAGGTTTTTTTAGAAGGCTTAAGTTAGGCTACTAAATTATATTTGAGAATTAAAAAAATCTAGTAAATATTTGAAAATTTAGATTGTAAACAAGGTAAAAATTCTAATTGTAGATTCATAGGGAAATACGTCCAAAAAGCTAGAGTTTCTTAAAAATGACTGGTTAAATTAAATTATCAAAGTCAATCAAATTTAAAATATAATTATTATTTTAATTATATAAAAAATAAATAGAAAATTATAATACATAACATTAGAATAATGCACTCACTCACTATTATGAAATATAATAATTTATATTTATATGCAATTTATAAAATCATATTAACTATTAATTATAATAATAATTTAATAATTGTGTTTAATAATTTTCATTATAAAACATAATAAATACAATACATTATATATAATTTAATTTGTATTATATTTACATTTAATAATTTCTAATATAAAATACAATCTATAATAATTTATATTATATAAAATATTTATTATATTTATATTTAATAACTTATAGTCTTAAATATATCATATAATTATAAATATTATCATAATATTATTTTTTATTTTTATTTTTTTTCTCGGTAAAAGACCTAAGTCATATTTTATTAATAAATAGTATTACAATCTCCGCTTAGTGTGGGCGCCGGTAGGAAAGAGCGGAGAGGAGAAAACCTTCGGCCTTGCTCGGGACCATATGTCCAGTCAGTATCTAATATCATTTATTGAGTTACATATAATCTTTTACAGATTCTTCATTCTGGCTGTTCAAAAATCCCTTCATAGGTAGCATCTATAACTTTCCATGAGTTAACTTGCTTCTGCCAGACTTCGTTGTTCACTGTTGCCATTTTTGCCATATTTTTGCCTTCTGCTTTTCCTACAAAATAGATTCTCGAGATAATCCTTCTACAAACCACTTTATTAAGTGTTAGTACAAAAAAGAAGAAGAACTAGTATAATCTCTGCATACTTTCCCCTATTGTTATTATAGCCTAGGCTTCTTTCATATTAAGTAAACATCAGAAATTGTTGGCTATACTATGAAAGATTACCTAGGCTACAATAATATTAGAGGTATAAACACTGATCAACAAAGGACTGATAATAACACAACCAATCTAGCCTGTAATTCATGATCTTACCATGATATTCTAGTCTTATAGATGTTTAAATGTAAATGCTGAAGCAAACCAATATGCAAGAGTTACTAGAGTACTTCCTGTTACTGTATTTTAGTCTATGCCTAACTCAAAGAAACATCCACATTCTAAACTTCACTTATTTAATATATCTATATGTTTGGAAAATGTCATCAAGTGATTATCTTACCCTTCACTATCTATGCTATATCAAAGTGTTTTCGTAAACAGTTCAATATGTGCCTTGTACTAACTGTAGATCCTACATCCTTGTATATTAGATTAGTTATATTAGTGACTGCAAACAAAACTATGTTATGAAAACTTATTATTCCTCCTTATCATCTACGGCTTCCATGCTAGAGGCCTACATTTCCTCAGCCTCCATATCACCAGGATTATCAGCCTGGAACGGGGTCCAACCCTCCTCTACCATATAGCTTACCCACCATTCACCTTTTGTCTCTTCTACCACACCAAGCCATTGTTTGAGGAATGCAATGCTCCTTGCTATCTCTGTTTGTCTTTGGTGACATAATTTCTAATCCTTGCTACTGAGAATAGGCCTCGTAAACTCTATATTGAGCACCTCTTTCTTATCTATGGCTTCCGCAACTTTGGTGTAATCTTCTGGGTAAGGTATATGTAGCTTATCATCCACACATTTAATAGCCATTTCCAGGTTAACCAAATACTCTTCTTTAAATATTAGCTTGCATAGTGTGACTATGACTGCTTTATCTTCTCCCATTATGAGTAGTATTGCTGCAAACCCTGCTGGGATGCTACTATTGACTTGTTTTCTATGTTCCGAGTGTATAAACTCATTGTCCAGAATCCTTTTGGTCGCACATATGACCAGATCATCTTTTGATCTCAAAATAACTGACCAGTGTTTGTTAGAGATCTCTCTGAGGAAGGACATTTCACTCTTCTCAAGGCAAAGACAAATACCGGAGTCCATTTTTTAACAGAGATAAATGGTGGGTGCTTCTACTTAGATATACTGGTTATGTTAACCGGTATTATCGGTAATATGATTTGTAACCCTGGTTATGCCAGGCTAATCTCATGATGGTTTCCTATTTGCCTCTTGGTATATATTATGATTGCCTTTTGATAACTCTGACATATGTCCATCCCCATCTTGCCCTGCTATAATGACTGTGGGAGTGTTGATTACTTTTTCATGATTGTCAGTTAGCCTTACTCCCTAGCCTTTCCAATACATGATCGCTCAAGGAGTAGTGCCTTTATGATGATTTATGACATATGATGTTATATATATATATATATATATATATCAATTTCTCTATGTGTGTATATATATGTGTGTGTGTGTGTGTGTGTGTGGGCATATATATCTATATCACTGTGTAAATATGTATATGCCTAATTATATTTATATCCATGTATGTATATACATATATACCTATATGCATATATATATATATATATATATATATTTATATACATATATGCATATATATATAAATTCCTATATGCATATATCTATATACATATTTATATATCTATATACATATATATGAATGTATATATAAATTTGAGTATATAATCTCGTTTTATGTATACAGATGAGCATGTGTATCTCTGTCACATCTGATAGAGTTCCATCCCCATATTGCCCCACTGTAACGACTGTGGGAGTGCTGATTACTTTTTCATGATTGTCGGTTAGCCTTACTCCCTAGCCTTTCCAATCCATGATTACTCAAGCAGTCGAGCAATGCCTTTATGATGATTTCTGACATATGATGTTTAATGCTATATATATATATATATATCAGTTTATGTGTGTGTATATATATATGTGGGCATATATATCTATATCTCTGTGTGAATATATATATGATTAATTATATTTATGTCCATTTATATATATATATATATAGACACACACACACACACACACACACACACACACACACACACACATGTATATATATGTGTATATATATATGTGTGTGTGTGTGTGTGTGTGTGTGTATGTATATATATATGTATGTCTATATATATATATATATATACATATTTGTATATCTATATATATATATGCATATATATGTATGTATATATAGATTTGAGTATATAATCTTGTTTTATGTATACAGATGAGCATGTGTATCTCTGTCACATCTAAGAGAGTTCCATCCCTATTCTGTCCTATCATATCGACTATAGGGTTGTTGATTGTTTTTTCCTTTATTCTCTATTTGCCTTACACCCTAGCATCTCCAGCTTGTTGAGGGTTCGAACCGTACCTAAATGATAAGGTTTTGGTATATGATGATGCTTATGCATATATATATATATATATATATATATATATATATATATATATATATATATATATATATATATATATATATATATGTTTGCATATATGTCTATATGTATATATACATATTTCAGTCTCTCTCTCTCTCTCTATATATATATATGTGTGTGTGTGTGTGTAAATATATAAATTTTAAATGTGTATATGTCTGTGTGTGTATATACATATATAAATGTATGCACACACACACACACACACACATATTTATATGTTTGTATATATATGCATATATATGTATGTATATAATATAACCATATAGGCATACCACCATACTTTGTGTATTCATATACATCTATAAAAGTATATTCAGAGCCAAAGGGGTGAGCTCTGCTCTAAGATTACTATTGATAGGTATATATATGGTTATATACACATATATCTGTATATGTGTGAGTATGTATCTATATATATAGTTATATGTGTATACACACATCTATATATGTATCTGCTACCATATATATGCACATATGCACATATAAGTATATAAGTATAAATATATACGTACATATATCCCGCTATCTGTGCATATACATATGTATACCTTCCAATATATGTGTGAATGTGTTGTTTAGGATTATGTCTAAACCCCTGTTTGCCTATGAGTATCCTGGTCTGATTACCTATATGTTAATGATGTGGTTCTATTTGTTCCATCTGCCCCTAAATTGGCTAGATTATCGGCCATTGTATTAGCCTCCCTATATATGTGATTGAGCGTGTAATCTGAGAAGCTTTCCATTAGAGAAAGGACTCTATCCAATAAACTTCTGAGTTTCCAGTTTGGCATTGTCCTAGTCCTCATTGCATTAACTATGATGGCCGAGTCCCCTTCTATTTACAATTTGGATATTTTTAATTGTTTGCATAGGTTTAAGCCCTCTATTACGCTCAACAGTTATGCCTTATTGTTAGTGAAATGACCTAGATATCGGGATCTCGATCCAATATAGATCCCTTCATCTGAGTGGATTATACATCTTGCCCCTGCCTCACTTGGATTGCCTTTGGATGCTCCATCAAAGTTGAGTTTGCACCATCCAACCTCCGAGAGCACCCGTTTGCATGCTTTCCTGACTTTGGTCTTGTCTCTGTTCCCCTTCCCAATGAACAGAGAGATTTTAATCCCCTTCCACTGCCTTCTAATGCAGTTATCCCAGTCTGTAAATATCTTATCATGTTGGGGAATGGTCGCATTCCTACTCTTGGAGGTTTCTATGATGGAGGCTTCTATTTTTGCTATAAGATTCTCTACCTTCATTTCTGTTTCTTGAAAAATTCTCCTATTCCTCTCCTTCAAAACCTCCCAGATTACTATTGCTGGGCTGCATATCCATAAATTATGGAAAATGCCATTCCTTTTGATAATTGTCCAGCTTCTGAGCCAATCCTTTAGGTAAGGGATAAGGGCACCTGACCAACCTAGTTGTGCCATCAACCAATACCAGCATTTTTGTGTGTAGTTGCAGGTTGTGAATATGTGATCATTTGTCTCCTCATATTTTTTGCATAAGAAACAAATTGAGGGTCCTTCCTATCCTCTAAGTTTAAATTGCTCAGCAGTTAGGACCTTCCCCTGAAATGTCACCCAGGCAAAGAAGCCAGCTTTTGGGAGACAAAATTTGTCCTAGCATATTGTATTAGGGATATAGTCCTTGACATTGTTTGCCTCATCATATATGGTTCTGAAACCATCTTTGTAGTTGTATTGTCCATCCTTTGATCTCAACCATATAAGCTCATCTGGCCCAGGTCTGAGTGTTATTATTCTGCCTTCAAGAATTTACAACAATTCTTGGTCTTTGTTGTCCACCAAGAATGGGAGCATGTTTTTCCATTTCCATCCCATTGTCTATTCTGGTGCCATTGTTGTATAATCCCTTACGTGATTACCCCATAAAGCTTTCATTTGGTCCTTTATATCGGTCATATTCATCAGACTATCTATCGAGGGGTAAACCCCCAAGAATCTTCCCAAAACAAGGTAGATTTACCATCGCGAATATCCCAGGATAGGTGGTTCGATATGAGCGATTGACTTTCTTTTATAAAGTTCTAGATTCTAGATCCCTTGGGTGGGTTTGTTTCCCTAAATATTGCCTCTCTCTGATTTTGTGATATGTATTTGCTCCTAAGAATTTTGGCCCATTTGGCTTCTAAGGATGTGTACATTCTCCATGCCAATTTTGCCCCTAAAGCCTTATTTTGCCAAAGTAATTTTCTTATTCCCGTGCCTCCATCACTCTTTTCTCGACATATCTTTTCCCATGATATCAGTTTCATTTTGTTCTTATCCTTTGCACCATTCCAATAGAAATCTCTGATTGTTTGAGTTAGTTTCTTATAGGCCCCTTTTGGAAGTGGTATACATGATAGAAGATAAATAGGCATTGCTGCTAATACTATTTTTATGAGGGTTAATCTTCCTACCCCTATCAGCCATAAGGCTTTCCAAGATGACAACTTCTTCCTCACCCTTTCAATCAAGGGATCCCAGAGTTTGTTGGTTCTGATATTTGTCCAAAGGCATCCCTAAATATGAGAATAGTAGATGGCCTATTTTTTACCCTAGACATGAAGCTATCATGTATTCCTCCTATGCCTCCATATTAAAAAATAATATTTTCAATTTCTCCTTGTTTACCATCTCCCCGGAAGCCAGACCATAAGATTGTAATATTTTCTTGATTTCCTTAGCTTCCTTCAGCTGCCCTTTCCCTAGAATCATTGTGTCATCAACAAACTGTTGATGATTACATGGATCTACCCCTCCGGTGATCTGAATCCCCGATAGTCTGCCAGCCCTCCGTGATGCATCCAAGCTTCTGCCTAAGGCTTCAGACATAATTATAAATAAGAATGGGGATAAGGGATCACACTGTCTGAGTCTCCTAGATACTTCAAAGAAGCCTTCTGGTTTCCCATTTAGTAAGATAGAGAACCTGGGGTTTGATACGTAGAAGTAAACCCAATTCACCCATTGATTGTTAAAGCCAAAGGCCTTCATGTAGCTACAAAGGAAATACCAATCCACTTTGTCATAAGCCTTTTTGATATCTAATTTTATCAGCATATTAAGTTGCCCTTGGAAATAATAGGAGTGGATGGATTCCTGTACAATAATAATCCCGTCCAAAATTGATCTATTGGGTACAAAGCCTGTTTGTTCTTCTGATATTATGGCAGGCAACAATTTTTTTAGTCTATTGGCCATGACTTTAGCTAGTAGTTTATAATTCATGTTGCATAGAGAAATGGGCTTGAATTCTTCCCACTTTGAGGGATTCTCCTTCTTTGGAATTAAGGCGAAACATGTGTTATTGATCTCTTTTAGGAACTTCCCTGCATTGCGAGCAGATTCCAATGCATTAGTAATCTCGTCCCCTAAGATGTGCCAACATTTTTGAAAAAAAACTAGCAGGAAAGCCATCCGGTCCAGGGGTGTTGTCTCCTTGAAATTGTGTCAAAGCCATTTTGACTTCTTCATGGTGATTTTGGAGTTTAACATTTTATTATCACCCTTTGTTATCAGTTTGGGTATGTTATTTAATAAGATTCTATTGTTAGGGAGGTCTGAGTGTTCCCAGTTGTTGAGAATATTTTCAAAGTACTTGGTTGCATCTTTTGCGATCAGATCTTGATCTGTAATGATCTTATCACTATCATTGGTGATTTGAGTAATCTTATTTACTGCCCTTTTCATTTTGACACTGTTGTGAAAAAATTTAGTGTTTCTATCTCCATCTTCTAACCATGTCTCTTGAGATTTCTGTTTCCAGTATATCTCTTCTCTGGCCAGGATGCCTTCATATTCACATAAAAGCATTTTTTCAGTCGCGTATGTTTCGGAGGTCATCCCGTTTTGCATCACAACAATATTTATTGTCTCCAACTCTTTCTCAATTCTTGACTTCTCCTCAAAGATATTTTTGAATTTCTTTTTGTTCCAATCTAGCAATTTATGCTTAATATCTTTCAACTTAGAGACAAGATAGTACATTTTAGATCCTACAAAGACACTATCCTTCCACCATTTCTATATGTTGGGGAGGAAGTCTTCATGTGTAAACCACATCCTTTCGAACTTGAAGGGACACCCATTTTTCTTTGTTTCCCCTATAAGTTCTAAAAGCACTGGGTAATGATCAGAGCCTGAACATGGTAATACTATAGTTTTTAATTCTGTTTTGAGGTCGGATAGGTCTCCTTTGAAGAATAATCGATCAAGTGTTTCTGCAATGTTGAAGAAACCTTTTCTTTTGTTATTCCATGTGTGAAAACCCATCTCAGTCCTGATTTCCAGTAAGTTATTGTTATTCATCCAGTTTGTGAAGTCTCTTTGTGGCTGTCTAATGGTTTTTATACCACCACTTTTATCAGATGAGTACAAGAAGGTGTTGAATTCACCACCTATGATGATTTGTTTTTCATCCTGAATGTTTAAGTAGTCTTCAATTTCCTACCAAACTAATCTCTTTTTATATGTTGGAATTGGGTCATGCATTAATGATAATAAACTCAAGATTTAGACTAAGGGCTCTTACTTTGCCAACCATCCAATTTTGTATCTTCGTTTGACATGTGAATGCAACTACATTTTTTCTCCACATTATACCTAGTCCACCCGATGCCCTTGTAGACTCCACCACTTCCATCTACCATTGGGTGAATTTTCTACTAAAATTGTTCATATCAGTCTTGCCCAGTTTTGTTTCTTGTATCATAACTAGGTCCATAGTAGATTTCAATATGCTTTTCTTAATCAATCTTTGTTTGTTAGGGGCCCCCAAACCCCTAACATTCCCTGTAAGCATGTTTATACCTCTACGAGGGGAAGGGGATATTTTCCTTGCCCCAATAGTGTTGTGATTTTGGCCTGCCCCTCCACATCCCCTTCCATCTTTCTTTTGTCTAAAAAATACTTCCAACCTCTTTTGTTGCTCATGGATTTTCCACAGTCAGTAGTTAATTTCTCAATTCCCATCTGGAGGATACCTATGTTTTGTGAGATGATTGAGCTATTGTCTAATACTATGTTATTTTCCTTTTCCTGCATATTGATCAGTTCATTGATAATGAATTCTCTTTCCTCATTCGCATTCATTCCTTCCACAACAGGGGATTCCTCCAAAGTGGGAGAGGCTGTGATGTTATCCTCTTGAGCCACCTCAGTTGGGTTGGTTTTTAGTGAGGGGGTTTTGAGGGGGGTCTGAACCTATTTTGTATTGGAGATGTTGACATTATTTGCCCTATTTGTCAGAGTATCAATGAGTACCTTGTCAACAAATTCTTCAGCTAGTTTCCCCATTAATTTTTCTATAACATTGTTGAGTTCTGCTTGGATTCAGTCCTCATTATCATAAACATGAGTTTCTTTGTTGTTATTGGCTCCATTTGGACTATTACTCAAGACCGGAGGAGGAGGCAAGGTTGGGATATTATCATTCTATGTTGACCAGTGTTTATAATGAAGCCACCCCTGTCATTATTAAATTGAATATTTATTATGTCTTTTGGAGCTCTATGGTTGTCTCTTTCTATTTCATGAGGCTTCTGCAGATTAGGTTTCGACCTTTTGCAAAAAGCTAAATCTTTTGCTACCGGGCCAATATACCATACCGGTTTTAGGGTGTAAATACCATCTATTGTTTCTAGAATTATATTTTTTAGGTCTTCCATGCCCTTGTTTACTTCTATTAGCAATTTTATGTCAGATTTATCCAACCAATTTTTCTCTACGGCTATGAATTTGCCCAAATTATCTCTAATTTCTATAAGAATTTTAGCATGCATTAATTCAATAGGAATATTGTGAATTTCTACCCATTTTGATACCATTTTGAATTCATATCTATTAGCGTCAAATTTAGGTTGCCAATCAATGAAATTGAAACTTGCACCTTTGTAAAAAACATATTCTTCATGCAATAGCTTGGCTTTCAAATATTTTTTGTAGCATTCAATGTATATAAAATTATTTTCTAGGGTATTGATAATTACCTGGTTGTGGAATGTTGTTTTCCACCATTCCACTATTCCGGCGAGTGGTTGATTATTCCCTCCCCATTTTGCAAAGAGCCCGTGCCCTCTGCAATATTTACTTAAATCCATGGCTTCCCTGAGGTTCAAAATTTTGATCAAATCCAGGTCGAGGTTTATCGCTACTAGGGGACCCTCGCTCCTTGTCCCATTTTTGCTTTCATGATGGAGCGAGTTCCCCTTCAAAACTGGCATTGAATTGACTAATTTGGGGCCATGATATGACATTGCCCTTCCTCCATCCATAGTGAGTCTTCTGTAACCCTCTGCTCTATAGGTATGTGGGCGGAAAGAATGTTGTGTCTTTCAAAGGGGATATCCAAGACCTAAAGCATTTTCTCGAAAACCCAGTGGTATGCTATTTGCATTGGTGGCGCAACTAGGGATTCGAGAGGTGATGGGGATCACCCACATACTTGACTGTTCCAGAGAAACCCTAACCTCCCTCTTCTCTGCTCTAGCAACTCTTTTTCCCTTTACCAATTGCCACCGGTGGTTTTGTGAAGATGCTTCCCTGCCAGATGGAGGATTGCCAACCACGTTGCAGTTCATGCCCTGGTGTGGATGATGGTTGCCAAGGTGTGGGTGCTAATGTGCAGAGCTCCTCATCTTTCGTAGAGTTTTTCTCTTTACTAATAAATTAATTGGCTAATTATCCACACTCACCATCATAATATTATTTTTAAAAGTATTCATATTGTTTAAAATATAACATATAAATTTATTAAATATGATAAATCCACTAAATCATTAAAAAGACTAATGATAAATTTTAATAGACTATCAAACAATGTTTATATATATTTTTAAGAAGAAAAATATATCTTATGTTTAAATTGCAATAAAAAGAAGCTCACAAAAAAAATTCTTTGACTCTAGAAGTTAAGACCATTTACCCATCAACAAAATGAAAATCTATGTTAAAAGATCTTAATATGTCCAATCTTTTTGGTGGGAATTTGGACGTGACCCACCACGTGCTTTCTAGTTAATATTTAATATATTTTTTTGGTATCGAATCTTGAAAATTGCGTTTGAAATTGGTAACATGTCTATAACTTTAGCTTGCTATTTATAATCGTAAAAATGTAATAGAAATATAAATATAATAAATAATATAATATAATATAATATAAAACCTAGGTTACCGGGTTTGCCTCTGGGCCCCCTAGTACGGGTCCGGGTTCGACCGGGTTCGTGGTACTGGTCCGGTTCGAACTGGGTTCGACCAAGGTTTGAAAAACCCAGAGTGGGTTCGACCCTGGTCGAACCCAGTCAAACCCGGGTGGACCTAATCGAACCCAGGTGGCCCGTAAAGTCAAAAAACAATGCAATTTTTTTTTTTCAATTCCGCCTTGTAAAAAGTGAAAGTTATAACCTAAAATTGACTTCTAAAACATTTTATTGACTCATTTCACCTCATTTGTGTTGCAAACAAAAGTTTTATGGGAGCAGGTTGAAGATGTTTGTTTTGTCATTTTGATATTAAACTTGATGTATATGATGCTATGATTACAAGTTTATGTTTGTTTTGTTGTTTATATGATGCTATGTGACATGCAAATTTTAATTCATGCTTATAGGCTTCATATATATATATATATATATATATATATATATATATATATATATATATATATATATATATATATATATATATATATATATATATATATATATATATATATATATATATATATATATATATATATATATAATTTACATGTTTTTGTACTAGCGAACTCAAACAAACCCAAACCCCTTTTCAAAATTTTGTCGTACTGGGTTCTTCGAACCCGAACCGGTAACTTAGTATAAAACAGATATAAAAAATTCCTATAAACTATCAATAAATTCTAAAAAACAAAATTAATGTATATAATTTAAATATAAATATAATAAATAATATAATATAAAACAGATATTAAAATTTCCTATAAACTATCAAATAAATTATAAATACAAAATTAATGTAAAGAGATATGGAACAATGGACTAATATAGCACGAGTAAAAGCCTCCACCATTTGATATTCTATTTTTCAATCGAAAACAAATAAAACATAGAAATGTCACCAACAAAGTGGACCTAAAAATAAAGATATAATAAATGAATAGCCATAATGGAAGAATCTTGATGAGGTCACATGGGAGAATAATATGGGCCATTATTTAAAAAGCTCCACGATTTCCAAAGTTACAGAGTGAAAGGCAATGAAATTGCAGTGGAAAAAAAATGACAAAGGCAAAAAGCAACCGGTAAAAATAGGTAGGTGCCAGAAAAAAAAAAACATATGGCGAAAAGAGATGAATGGTTATAATCTGTTCAAATCATCTTGCATCCATACAGAGACTGGGACAACCATTGTATTTCATATAAGAGACGCCTTCGGCGTAATAAGACTTAGGCACGACAAAAGTATAAAATTAAAAGGATCACTCTATTATTAGAATAAAGAGGTCAATCGAAGGATGGACCCTAAGAAAAAGTGTTATGACTTAAGTGCACACAATAGATTGAACCAATCATAAAAAAACTATAATATTAGGGCACAAACCATACAAAAAGGGTTTAGGATTTTAGGCATGGCAATAGAACTCTCAAGAAAGTACATTAAAACTCTTAGAAACTACTAGTTTCAATAGGTCTTTTGTTGATCTTTTTGTGGTAAGGGTTCATTGTTAAATATATAATAGTTGTTGCATATCTTTTCTAGTTTTACAAGGTTTCAAAATATAAAAATCTTGTTTAATTTGTTCATGAAGTCTATTTATGTAGGGTTTTAGCCTTTGATAAGGTGTCACATCCTGAGTTTGATAAGGTGTCACATCCTGAGTTTGCATTGTTAATCTCATATGTTAAACATTATATTATGCTAGAGACACTATTTATTTTAAATTTAAAGTATGTTGAGGCTCTTGTTCCATGGTTGCCCATACTAGACTACTACGTGTGATTAGTAAACTCTTTCCAACTTAGTAATTTATCTTAGTTTTCACTCATCATTTATTGGTACCATTGATAAAGTTCACGTTCTAAATGTAGTGAAGCTATGTTAACCATAGCACCATGCATATTTATGGAGTTTAAAATAACGTTCCATGACATGTATAATCCATGAAGTTACATTTCTATCATCAAACTTGCATATATCTATTTTTAGTAGGTTTAATCTTGGACCTTGAAAAGATTGTCCCTATTCCTTGATTTTGTCTAATAGAGTGGTACCCATTGTGGTGGCTTTGTGGTTTTCTTAATTTTGATAACAATTATCTAAAACCTATATAAACCCTCATGTAAAGATGTTGCAAATGGGTCAAATAATTTATCCTTAATAAAATGAAACACCTTTTTACATTTAGTGCAAATATTCCCTTTTAGGTGTTGAACAATAAATAGGGTTATTGGATGCTCATAAAAGAGTCCTCATGGATTCAAGTGTGCTTTTATTTTTAACTCTAGATTTTTTTTAATTAAGAGAGAATAGTACCTAGTGCAAGTTGTAACCATAAAAATTGAGAACATGTGCTAGGAAAGGTTTTGATATTTGTTTTTCACTAAACATTGACCACTAAATTTGAGAACATAAAAATTTGAACTATAAAATCTCAATAAACTTCAAAAAACTTACCTTCAAAATCTAATTTTTTTTCTTGAAACTTATCTAATGCATGTTTCAAAACCCAAAAAAATCATGTCCAAATTGCCTTAATTTGTAAGTTATGGTGGAAACAAAAATGTTGACCCAAATTGTAGCTTTTATGCCACTTGTTATGATATTTCTTATAAATATATGCAAAAAACTATGTAAAATAGAAAACCACTTCAATGGGGCAACCTCCAATAATCAAATAATGGTTTGAGAGAAACTATCTCTTCTTTATTTATACTCTTGACTATGTAGGGGCATACACCTTAATCCTAATTATGGGTATTTATAATACTAACTAAAATTATTGTTGAGTCTTAACTTAGGAATATATGATACTAGGGTCATAACATTAAATAGAATATTAGGGACCTAACACAAAATGTTCATTCAATGTGTTTCTAATGACAAGAAATAATTCTTAACACGCTACAATAGAAAACATAACCCAAAGCATTCATTAATAAATGAAATTTTATACACTTAAGACACTCCTTCTGGAAAACTCAATGGTAGCAACTACAATTTCAATGCTACAACTACAATTTCAATGCTAGAAGTAAATTTTTCAACACCAAAATCCGTAAATTCTAATGCCTCTAAACATATTTCAATTAATAAATGAGGCATCTAACAAGGAAACAATAGCAACCACAAAGCTATTCAATACTTAATGCCACTCCTCCATTCAAGCCTCAATATTGTCAAAAGATTGGACAACATTACCGCATTCTCCCATTTGTTGTGAAGCACTAGCATGATTTACCTTCTCAATGTAATCAATTTGTATAATGCAACAATTATGTTTCAAAATTTACTTTGCTTCTATTTTTCCCATAGCTCTAATATCATATTAAAAAATACAAGTACAAATATCGTAAAAACTAAATCATAATGCCAAAAGAAAATGCTAAAATTAATTAATTTTATTAATACTCATCTGAAATCATTTATAATATATTATGCAAACGCTTGTAAAATATTGCATTGTACAACTTCAAGAATCTAACACAAAACTTACTAAATACTTTATAATAGCTTTATTAATAAATATAAATGTTAGTCTCCAACATATTCAACATTTAAATTAAAAAATATCAAATGTTGGTCAAAATGGACCAATACTTGAATGCAAGAGAACCTATAAATGTTCTATGAAAAAGGCATAATAACATTCATTAACAAGTGAAATAAATCATTTTTTGTTTCAAATAAAATATCATAATTCATTAACAAGTGAAATAAATAAGACACTCACTTTAACAAGTACTCTTATCATAGTGAAAAAATATTACTCTTATGTGTACAACTATTGGGGTAGCAATATATATGCATTTGAGTATTTCATATTAATAATTTGTCTTATCACAAATATTAAAGGTGAACACAATAAATACCTTGTTTCTTTCCATCAAATGTGAATTTTTTTCCAAAGGTTTTAGTGTTCAATATAAGTTTTATTTTACATAATAATATGTTGTTTTTATAACAACAAATATTTTTTTGTGTTCAATTATTGGTCCTTTGGTGTTGGATATAAAGGTTAGAGATAACACACACATATGATTACTAATAGACATTTGGTCCATTTAAGTTGCATATAAGTTATATTTTACATGAAATACGATATTGTATTAATTACAAATAATATTTTTTCATTCAACTAGTAGGGATTTTTAGATTAAGTTTTGGTCCAATCTTTAAAAAGTCATTTTTGGAACTGTAGAAGTGTTATTTTTTCGAGTTGCGTGAGGAGTCACGCCTTCAAACCTTAGTTGTAGGTAGTTAAATGTCCATTTTACATTTCTCAAAAAAAAAGTCTTACATATTCCATGTGACGACTACATATTGACACCTTAAAGACTACTGGTCCCTCACCCCTAATGCTATTTAAATTTTCAAACACAAAGAGGAAATTCTATGCAGCACTAGTCTCAGATATTAGTCCATGCGGAAGATAATCTGAGCTCCATATTAAGGTTTCACAGTAGGTAAAAGCAAAGGAGCGTGAGTATAAGTAGGTGAAATCACAAAATAAAATCTTTGTAGAATCATGGCCAAAACTATTTTTGCTTCCAACAAGGCAAAATTTTGGCCCACACAGATAGTTGGACCTGCACCAAAGGGCATGAATGCCATTGGATGCATTGTATACTTTGCAATTCCTTCATTAAATCGCCCTGGGTTGAAATCTTTGGCATCGTCTCCCCACAAAGCAGGATCATGGTGAATCGCCAGGATCAGAATCTCAAGTTCAATGCCTGCAGGAATTGAGATCCTTCCAAGTTTCATCGGCTCACTTGTCGTTTGGAACACACGAACTACAGGTGGGTAAAGTCTTAGGGCCTCATTTATGATCATTCCCACCTGCAAAACATTCATACAATATTTTATAAGACACCCAAAATACTGCAATTAAATCCTGATCTCAGTCTTGATTTTATTAGAGCCGACAAATGGCCCTTACCCTAATTTATTATTTTACTAATTTTAAAATGCTTTGTGGTTTTCCTTACAATTTTGAGGTGACTTAAGCTGTCTGCATCTGGGTAATTGTGATTTCCACATACTTCCATCACTTCTCTGCGACCTCGCTCTTGCCAATCTTGCATTCCCAGCAATGTTATAGTCCATGTCAACAGTAGTGATGTAGTTTCATGACCAGCAAAGTAGAAAGTCTTGCATTCATCAATGATTTCCTCTGTAATCAGGCTTGCATTACATTTTACATTGACTCTCCCCTGCTGCTTGCTCTCAGACATCATCAAACCAAGCAAATCGGCACCATATCCACCTGTTTTTTCTGTTATAGCAGTCTTTTCCCTGGCATCTATAATCTATCTCAAGGATCTTCATATTTCTTTCTCCACATTCCAACGCTGCCTATTCTTTGTAGTAGGAAGAAACCTGATGAAAAGAGTTACTCTCAGACAATGTGGATCAATTTAAGAAATCAAAAGAAGTTATAGATCTGAATAAACCCTCTTGAAGTACCCAAGAACACTACCAAATGCACATTACTCATGAAAGACAAAGACATTTGAGATGGGATGATATAGTTGAAAAATCGGTGGAACTCTCAAGTGTGAGACAAATGTTGGAAAACCTCTCATTTAAAAAGGACAGCGACAATTTAAGATTGACAATTATAGTGTCACAAAACTGAAGTTTGTCACCTGAAACCCGGAATATAAACACTGCGAAGTGCGTCACCTGCAAGAATCATCTGTACGGTCTGCATTTCAAAGATGTGTTTTCCCTCTATAAAACTGCTTCCAAATACTGTGCGAGAAATAACATCTGCTGTGAGATCGTGGAACTCCTTTTGCACATCAACTTCCGATTCACCTGACAATATCAATTTACTCCATCCATCCAACATATGGGCACTGCTTTTCACAATTGTTGGAATCATCCCCTGCAATTACAGATATAGTATAATTTAGTATATAAGTTTCTGACATTCTGAATATAGATATCTTCCTATGCAATTCTGAATATAAATCTTCCTATGAAATTCTGATTATAAATATCAAATTAGAGAAGAATTTGCAAAATAATATGTATAGATTCTAACAGAGAAGGTTTTCTTTGCAGTCGTGTTTGAACAGTGTTGCTATTCAAAAAACACCAGCCAAGACATCTCAAATCAATAAAGCAGGGTCTCCTATCCACTAGTAAGTAAATTAAATCACAAGATTAAATTTTTTATTTGCAATTTTTTTCTTCAAGGTGAATATGCTGAATGAAAAGTGATTGGATGTTGTTAAGTGGCATTTAGCTATGGTTATTAGACAGAATTTCAGCGTGAGTAGGACATTTGATTCAGTTATCTTTTCTTACATTTCCCTAGAGTTGCAGATTTCCTGACCAAATAGGCATCTGACCATTTGCAAGGTTGGAATGTTGTGGATAGAGAAGATTTGTCCTTGGATTTATCTAATACGTTTAAAAAATTAAATGTGAAAGATAAGGCTGATCGATTGACTGCTATTTGTTGAACAATAGACCATTTCTATTTTGTTTTGTTTTTTAATTATTAATAAATTTTAACCCTTTATGAAAAAACAAAATAATTTTTTTTAAGTAATTACTCGATCTCCTATGTATCTCTTTTCGATTGCTTGAAAAACACCACACATAATCTTGCCTCTACTAAGATATGACCAGGGTCTTGCATTGAGATATAACCCTTCAATAAAGGTATGCCAAAACAGGGTAGTGCGGGCATCCTGGAAGCATAACTGGCTTAATTCTTCATCACAGACCAACAAACTGCATTGCAATTTGATTTTTTTTAAGTATTCGGCCTTAAGTCCTATGACCCTACACTAGACATCCTTAAGAGTTGGCTACAAGATTAAAGACTAGAAGCTTCTTAAAACTAATTGCATGTGTTGGTGTAAATAATTATTCATCTTGGATATTATTACACCTTACTTAAGTATACTTAGATACATGCATTTAATAGTAGTTTGGGTATGAGACACTTGGGTGTTTGTGCCACATTGAGATAGTGTGTGTAGGAGAATTTCCACCTTTTATGGTGTTGATCTTATCTTCTTGTTACATTCCACCTCATGTGGAATATTTTATTGTTTTTCCTACCTACCCACACCTATTTCCTACCCACCCTTGTTTCTTATTGAGCCACATGTCATATTTGTGTGCGCACATATCCATATAGCCTTGCCTATATAAATTTCCTACATACCCTTGTTTTTTATTGAGCCACATGTCATGTTTGTGTGTTCACATATCCATATAGCCTTGTCTATATAAGCAGACTCATCTACATTGTTTGAACGGACAATCAATCAACATCTTGTGATGATTCAGTTGATCAGTATTTTCATCTTGATAGAATACAATTTATTCTTATCATATATTTTGTCTCTCTTATTTGTGTTTTCCATTGCCTTTAGATCTTGACAAAATCTCACATGGTATCAGAGCCATTAGAGTGTCATTGGTTTGTCAATTGAGAGAAATTTAATGCTATTTGGGGTTGTATATTTTGGATCTTTCTATTGCAGGTTTTTATTGGAGCTTGTTGGGTCAAATCTGAGGTCACCATTGAATTGAGGAGGTCCAATAAAGTCAATTTTGCTTTTTGTTTCATCCAAATCGGACTTTGAAGGCCAAATCTAGAGGCATTTGAAGTTTGAAGCTGCGGTGGAAATTTTTCGGAAATTATAATTTTGCAGACAATTTTCAAATAGTGATATCTCACTCATTGAGACTCCTTTTTTCGAGATTTTTTTTTTTGTTTTGGAGTAGAATTTCGTGATCTGTACAGTGGTGTAGGAGTTTTCTGATTTTCGGATACATATTTTTCTGAAATCATAAAATCTCGATTTTTACAACTTTGGAGGCTTCGTATGGGCTTATATGGACTCCTTTTTAGGTGTTGTTTTTTTTTAAAGTGCATAATTTTTTGTCTACTTCTGTAATCTGCCATTTGTTTGCAATGATTTTGAGTAGAATTTGTACTTTCAATATTTGGTCATTTTTTGGCCTATTTGGCAATTGTAAATGCTTAGATCTCAGTTTGATCTTTTGCATAATTAATTTGAGTCTATGAGAGCTTCAATGGGCTAGTTGTAAAGTTGAAATCAAAATTCCACTTTGCCATTATTTTCAAGTGCCGACATGATCTTTTTATGGGGGGTCAGTTATTTATTTATATCTCTTGGTGAAATTCCATTCGGAGGCATCTTCATCTACAATATTCTACAGGGCTTCTTTGTTGGTGGCATCATTTCCATGTTTCCACATTTGAATATTTTATCATGATGTATGCTCTTGCTTAAGCAATGTTGTACTCACACTATCATAAAGTGCCACACCTCTTTGTATCTTGTCATTGTTGACTATTTGATGTAATCCTCTTGTACACATAGATTAGGAATATCTTGTGAGACTTGGTGCATGGCTCCAGTTGAGACTTAGATTGTACACATTTGTGCATGGCTCCCGTGAGAATTGGATTATACCAGTATTTCTGTCATTTATGAGTATCTAGATGATGCTCAAAGCAGGTTGTCTCCATGCCTGATCTTTATTTTGTTGCAGCGAGTGATTCATCGTCATCCACTTGGTACCTGGTTTTGTCACACTTTGACATTATTGGTGCAACATTAGCTCTCTTTCTTCCTTATGGGGAGGTATTTTGGTCATCATTATTGGATCATCTTTTGCAGGAGATTCGAAATTGAGGGGGGGCTTCATGGTCTCTTCTTCTCTCTTATGGGGAGGACACATTTTTTGTTTTTTTCATTCATCATTGAGAGCATTATGTGCTTGCATCATCTCCCTTTTAGGGGAGGGTTTTTTCCCATTGAGTTTCTCTTTCTTTCTCCGTTTATAGGAGATTGCATTTGCATTTGTACATGGATACCTAACATGACCTAGTAGCCGGGACCAATCTTGCATTGCTTAGTTGCATTGTAGACTTTAGTGCATTCCCCTAAGTTGCACTTAAGGGGGGGGTGTTGGTGTAAATAATTATTCATCTTGGATATTATTACATCTTACTTAAGTTTACTCAGGTACATGCATTTAATAGTAGTTTGGGTATGAGACACTTGGGTGTTTGTGCCACATTGGGATAGTGTGTAGGAGAATTTCCACCTTTTATGGTGTTGATCTTATCTTGTTGTTACATTCCACCTCATGTGAAATATTTTGTTGTTTCTTCTACCTACCCACACCTATTTCCTACCTACCCTTGTTTCTTATTGAGTCATATGTCATGTTTGTGTGCTCACATATCCATATAGCCTTGCCTATATAAACAGGATCATCTATATTGTTTGAATAGACAATCAATCAACATCTTGTGATGATCTAGTTGATCAGTATTTTTATCTTGATAGAATACAGTTTATTCCTATCATATATTTTTTCTCTCTTATTTGTGCTTTCCATTGCCTCTAGATCTTGGCAAAATCTCACAGCATGCTTATTCAAAATGATTTCTAACTTTCAATTGTGATGGGAATCAGGCTCAAACACTCTTAACAATTCTTGTTATGACGCTTGAGTGCAAAATTTCACATTGGGGACATTCTATGGGGCAATAATTGGTCATTGAATGCTTGGGGATCTACATAACCTGGAGATTAAACCTAATCAGGGGAATCACTCTGGCTCTCTGCAAATGGTAAATGTCCAATGAACAGCTGTTGCATACTTGAAAAGAGGGCTTTATCCTTCTTGGTTGGATGTCGGCACAATAATCAACCCTAATGAAATTTTCAGGAAAGGTGTATGCAAAGTAGATCTATGTTTATTTATTAGTAGGAACATGATAGATTTCTCTGTAAATTGAATCATTTTCGTCCTAATGAGGGGAATCACCTTAATTGAGAATCTACAGAAGCTGGAGATTACACCCAAGAAGGGGAACCACCCAGACTCTGCAAGTAGTAAAGTTCCAATGGTTAGCTCTTGCATGCTTGGAAGGAGATCTTTATCCTTCTTGATTGAGTGTTGATCCAACAATCGAACCATATGAAATTTTCAGACGATTGATACGCAAAGTAGATCTATGTTTATTTATCAGTAAGAAATTTGTAGATTTCTCTCTAAAATATAATTGAATATATTTATTAGGTATTTTGGTCCTAATCTAGAACATAAATAGAAACACTCAGTGCCTTACCTTCAAGATATCCATATGGAAAGCAGGATTGATGATTTTCCTGTGTTGAGCCCATTTCTCACCTTTCAACAGCACAAGTCGCTTTCCCAACAGTTATCTAAATAGGGGATTAACCGGAAGCCTTGGATAGTTGCCAAATTTAGTGGACAGTATCTCCTTGATAAGCTCAGGGTGGGGAACAACCAACCTGGCATGAGGCCCAAACCAGAAAATAAAATCCGGACCTATATCATATCTAACAAGTTTATTAATCACTAGGGTTTTTAAAATCATGCATTTTCTCCTCAATCGACAATTATTCTAAGTTCTAACAACACCCCAGCAAAACAAATCAATGGTACTATGCAGAAATTCCACTAATATGGCTAATAAAATGCCTAAAGCTTAAAAATATGCAGAATGCAAGTGTACCATATGTTTTAGTCCACTGGTAAACATAGAGAAGAACTCGAGGGAGTATGTCATGTGAGCATGGCATGGGTTTGTATTTCTGCTCATCGTTCATTCTGGATATATCTGTGGAATTCCCATAGAATAGCCTTTATGGAGGGCCACTGATTCCTTGAGCTTCGAAGGACTTTTTCACTTGCAGAGGCTTCCACCAAATCGTTGTTGCAATCTTGAGCAGAAACAAAACTAAACTACCACAAACAGCCACCAAAATGCAAACTACCCACTCCATATTCCAGACGTGGCCAACACCCAGTAATCATTTGGTTGTGGAAGCTTCAGATTTATATATCAGGAAGGAGGGAGAGTGGGCTCCAAGAGTTTGCCGGCTTTATTAGAAATGAGGAGATGAAGACAGGAACACGGGCCCAGAGGAAGTCAGGAACACGGTCCCAGTACAAGGATACAAGTCAATGCAAGCTCAAAGGGTCGCACTGGCCGGCAGTTTGTGGACATGAAGAGTAACCAAGGGTTCAAGGGTCTGTTAGCACTTGTATTCCACCAATTAGGTGCAGTGGTTACGGTGATAATCAAATATAATTTGGATAATTTATTTGGATGGCTAACAAATCATAGAAAATGTAAAGATATGTGAAAATTTTTATATAATTAAAAAAAAAGTGTGTTAATATTTATTTAAAAAATTAAGATAATTTAAAATGTAATATGAAAATAATAATTAAAAAAAAAACTTATTAAAAGCACAAAACTAAAACAAATCTATTAAAAACAAACATATAATAAAAAACACAAAATTAAAAACAAACAAATTAAAAACTATAAAATTAATATTATTTTTGTGATGTTATTATGTATTAAATAATATTACATTTTTATTATAATATTTTATATTATTATTAATGTTTGACCCATCTTTAAGTCGAGAGGCTTCTACAATGGCAGCAAATTTATGCGTCAACATTTGGGGGTTTTCAATAATTTTGACAGTCGTTGGTTTTCAATTATTTAAGGTTTAAAATGATCATCAACATATTAATATTCAACTTTTGGAAAGATATATGGATTGATTCTTCTGTATAGTTGTGTGACCGGTGAAAATGTGGAGACATTTACAACTGACAATCAAAGGAGAATATTGGAGTACCTTTTTGCGAGTGGAAGGAGAAATCCATGTTTGGAGGAAATAGAGCGCATTATTGCAGATCTGCAGGGCCATGGTCATGGTCTATTGGTTTCAGAATGCCACTGCTAGAGAAAAATGGATGAAAAAATCATGTGAGTAGCCGAACAGATTCATGTTGTTGTTGTTTACATTATTGGTTTTAAAACTAACCTAAAAAATGCATATTTTAGCCTCAAGATTGCCTTCAGTATTGAAGGCACCAAATTGGACTTCTCTTTTCCGATCGAAGAGGTCATCTGAGAAAAGCTATGCACAGGTATGAAAGCGCGTTGACATAGTTTGGCCTGTCTTTTAAATTATATGTTTATTAATAAGATTGTTGTAAATTTATGAGGAATGTGTATTAATAAGCAGCAAGAAGAAGATCGTAGGTATTCATCGGTAAATCCGTCTGACGTGAGAACTTTGGAATTATTTCCTCTGCATCCCAGTATGTGACGGTGTTGGCAAGAATGGTTTTTCTTTTGCTTTTGCTTTTGTGTTAGGGTAGAATCCCAATAAAAAACCTTGTTCTTGCAATTATAGTGAAAAAAAAAAAAGAAAAGTTATGGTCCACACAGAAAAACAAATTACCAAATTAGGTTCATCTTTGTAGTTGTAATGGTAGTTTTTAAATCTGGGAACACTTTAGCAATGTCTAGATTGTTAGAAGTTTTCCTGGCTGATTGATATAACTTTTTGTCATAGATTGTGATTGAAACTTTGTTCTGGGAGTTATAGTGCCAAAACAATCAGAATGCATATTTGATTATATATATTAATTAATTAAAAATTAATTTTCTATTTAAAAAATAAATAAATATTATCAAATTTGCATTTAACTCATAAAAGGTCAAATCAGTATAGAAAGATTTTCAGCTAATTTTTCTAACATCAGATATTACAAATTTAAATACATAAGATCAATAACTTTTTGAAATTTGTGAAATTAAAAATTTAAGCCATAAATGAATAGAACCGTTTATTAAATATTTGAAAATTTCTCAATAATACCAGCTGATATATTTCATAAAAAACTTTCCATAAAAAAAAATCCATAAAAAATTTAAAATACAATAACTTATTTAAATATAGTGTATGTCTCCAAGCATTGACAACTTTTAGTTCATTTATTTAGGGAACATAAGTATTATTATTTTAATTATAAAAATGACAGATAAATAAGTGGGAGATTGAAATATTGTTACTCAAACTAAAATGCAGCTTGAGGTAGCCATGATTTAGAGGTCAAACGTTTCCCAGGAAGAAAAATCATTATTGTTACAACCTTAAAATTGAGTTGTATAAAAATAATGAGTAGTTTTAAAGAAGTTTAATCTACTTGATAAGAATGATAAAAAGAAAAATAAGAAATAAAAAACTGAAAAATGGATATCCTATTTTCAATGCATCATTTTAACTAATTCACGGGTAGAGGAGGGTTGATCTGGATTGGGGTTCTAGAGGGATTCTTTAACATTTATTCATTTGTGAATTTTTCTAGGTTGACATTTATTCATTTTCAAAAGATTTAGGGTTTTCATATAATGTTTGGTTTTGTTGTATTTAATTTAGGATTTTGCATTTTCTATTTTTGTATATGTTGCATAGTATGTTTTCATTAGGAATAACTTTTAAATCTATTTTACAACTAATTATTGATTCATTTAACAATTAAAAAAATTCAAAATAAGGAAAAACAATATTCATCAGAAAAGTACATAATATTAAAGACTTTTTAAATATTTTATAAAAAATGATTATAAGTGTTATGAATGCATTATCCTACAATAGTTACCTACTAGCCTTACCTTCAAACTGAACTCTAATTAACTATAACCTTAACCCCTAAACCTAATCTCACTAATTGAATGCCAACCCTAACCTAACCTTAAAGTTAACTCTAACAATATAATTTTTAAATTTTTTAAATTATATCATAAAGGTTAAACCCTACATTAATATTTTGGTTTGATTACCATTAGGCTTTGATAAACATTAAAATCATACTCTAATCATTGTTTTAGTTTTAAATTTATTCTAAAGCTAATTATTGATTCATTTAACAACATTAAAAAATACAAACCCTAACTATAATGAAAACCTTACCATAATAAAACCCTCACCTTGACAATATCTCTAATCTAGACCTAATTGAACTCTAAACCATAACTTGACCCTAAACTTAAATATAACCTTAACTTCACCCTTACTACAATTCTAACCCTAACCCTTAACACTAACACTTAACCTATGATACAAACCCTAACCCTTGAGATAATCCTAAACGTAACCCTAATCCTAAGCCTAACCATAATCTTAACCTTATCCCTAACCTTAACCCTAACCATGATATAAATCCAAACCCTAACCATTATCCTAACCCTAACAATGATGTAAACCCTAACTACAATCCTGACACTAACCCTTAACCCTAACTCTAACCCTCTAATATAAAACCCTAAATCCAAAACCCTAACTCTAACCCTCTAATATAAAACCCTAAATCCTAACCCCTAACCCTAACTCTAACCTTAAACCCTAAATTCAAAACCTAACCATTAACCTAACCCTAACAATGATGTAAACCCTTACTACAATCCTAACCCTAACCATTAACCTAATAACCTTAAACCCTAAACCCAAAACCTAACCATTAACCTAACCCTAATAATGATGTAAACCATACTACAATCCTAACCCTAACCATTAACCTAACCCTAAAAGTGATGCAAACCATAACCATTAACCAAACCCTAACCCTAACCGTGTTGTAAATCCAAACTGTACCCATTAACTTAACCCTAATAATGATATAATCCATAAACATAATCCTAATCCTAACCCTAACCCTATGATATAAACCCTAAATCCTTAGCATAACCACAATCTTAACCCTAACCCTAGCCTTAACCCTAACCATGATGTAAATGCAAACCCTAACCATTAACCTAACCCTAAAAGTGATGCAAAACACAACTATGACCCTAACCCTAACCCCTAACCCTACACATAATCCAAAGCATAACCATAAGCCATAAGCCTAAATATAATCTTGACCCCGACCCTAACCCTAACCATTAATGTAAACCTAAGAATGATATAATATCTATCTATAATCCTAACCCTAACCCTTAACCCTATGATATGAACCCTAACCATAGACATAACCCTTACCATAATTCTAAATATTAATCCTTTGAACCACAATCATAAACTTAGCCATAATCGTAAACCTGATGCTAATCCTAACCCCAACGTTGTGATATAAACCCTAACCCTAAATGTAAAACTAACCATAATCATAAATCCTAATCCTAATCCCATGATATAAACCCTAAACCTAGAAATAATCATAACAATAATACTAAATCCTAAGCCTAACCATTAACCTAACTCTAAGAATGATATAAACCCTTACTACAACCATAACCCTAACCATTAACCTAACCCTAAAAGTGATACAAACCATAACTATAACTCTAACCCTAACCCTAACCCTTAACCTGAGTATAACCCTATGATATACATCCTAACCCTACACATAATCCTAACCATAGCCATAAATCCTAAGCCTAAACATAGTCTTAACCCTAACCCTAACCCTGACTCTAACCATTAACCTAACCCTAACAATGATGTAAAATCTATCTATAATCCTAACCCTAACCCTATGATATAAATCCTAACCCTAGACATAACCCTAACCATAATTATTAATGTTAAGCCTAACCACAATCTTAAACTTAACCATAACCCTAACCATTGTGCTAACCCTCACCCTAACACGGTGATGTATAAACTACAACCCTAAACATAAAACTAACCATAAATGTAAATCTTAATCCTAACCATAATCTTAACCCTAACCCTAATCATGATGTAAATCCAAGCCCTAACCATTAAACTCACCCTAACAATGATGTAAACCCTACCTATAATCCTAACCTTAACCCATAACCATAACGACCCTAGCCCTATGATATAAAGGTCCTAACCCTACATATAGTCTTAACCATAACCCTAAATCCTAAGCCTAACAACAATTTTAACATTAATTGTAACATTAAACATGATGTAAATCCAAACCCTAACCATTAACCTAACCATAAAAATGATGTAAAGCCTAACTATAATCCTAAACCTAATCCTTAACCCTAACCCTAACCACAATCATAACCCTAACCTTATGATATAAACTCTAATCATAGAGATAATCCTAACCATATACCTAAAAATTAAGCCTAACTAGAACCTTAATCCTTACAATGATGTAAATCTAAACCCTAACCATTAACCTAATCCTAACAATGATGTGAACCCTAACTATAATTCTAACTCTAACCTTAACCCTAGACATAATCCTCACCATAATGATAAATCCAAAGCCTAACCACAATCTTAACCCTATCCCTAATCTTAATCATGAAGTAAATCCAAACCCTAATAATTAACCTAACCCTAACAATGATGTAAACCCTAACCCTAATCATAGCCCTATGATATAAACCAGAACCCTACACATAATCTAACCATAACCCTAAATCCTAGCCTAATCACAATCTTAACGCTAAACATGATGTAAATCCAAACCCTGACCATTAACCTAACCTAAACAATGATGTAAACCCTAACTACAACCATAACGCTAACCCTAACTACAACCATAATGCTAACCCTAATAGCAAGACAAAATGAACCCTATTCCTTATTGAATTAGGCCTACTATTTTAAACCAAACCAAATCCTAACCCTAATAGTAAACCATAATGAACCCTAATCCTTATTGAATTAGGCCTACTATTTTGATTCCAATACTAACTATACTTATAAATCTAGAATTGAACCAAATGGAATCCTAAACTATACAAAAATATATATATTGAAAATAATTTATGTCATGTCTTTCAATTCATGGTGCGACTGCTACTAGCTTATATATATGTAATAATATATATAGAATAAGCTGAGAGGTATCCTTCTCGAGGCACCTATTGCACTTTAATGTTGATAAATCAATAAAAAAATAGGCGCTTCTAGAAGGATACCTCTTGGCTTATTCTATATATATTATTAAATATATATAAGCTAGTTTATAGTTTTTTATTATGTGAGTTGATTATAATTCTAAAACTTAAGTATCTTATGCCTAAAATAACATTTTAATTTATTAATTTATGAAAATTTTAAATTAACTATTTTAACTATTTCATTTCTTGTTATATTTATTTACCTCATATTTATGTAAAAAAAATATATTTATAAATATTAAAATTTACAATATCTTACTCTCATATAATAAATATCCTTGAAAAATATTTTTTCCTTTATAAATATTATATTCACAATATATTATTCTATGGACATTTGAAATTGCATTCAAACAATGAATACAAATACAATGAAATATTAAATAAATTTAAATTAAGACAAAATATCTGGTGCACCCAATTTTCATTTATTCGTTATTATTCAATTGTTTTTTCATCAATTATATAGTGATCCCTCAAATAATTTGCATTTTATTACTATATTTACTAGATATTTAATATGTTTTAGTTTTCTTTACTATAAAACTAATTGAATGATATTATAGTTAAGATTAAATGATAACTTAAAAATTAATTTAAAACTAAGTCAAGTTACCTAAACCTTACACAAAACCAAACTAAATCTTAATCCCAACCCATAACCAAATTTAACCCTAAACCCCCCAAAAATTAACTCGTATCTGAATTTAACAATAACTCTAACCCTAACGTTATACAAAATTGAATCCCAACATTAAATATAATTAAACACTAAACCAAATGTTAACCTAATTCAATTGTAATCATTATTATATGACATACTAACCATAACAATAAACCAAATTGAACTGTAACTATAAATGAAATTGAACAATAGATCTAAGACTAAATCAAATTGGATCATAACCAAAATTGTAACTGTAACCCTAACCATAGTTGAATTCTAATCCTAATTACTTAATAGTGTTATTTAAACTCTAACCCTTAATCTTGAATGCAAATTTCATTAAGATTCAATTTGTTTTATTAAAAGTTTATTTTAACAATTATACATTCTAATTCTAATATTTAAATAAATTACAAATATTTTAGTTAAGATTAAAGTAAATAACTTAAAAAATAGAAAGATTACCCAAGACATATATAATATAAAAAATATGAATTAATAATATTATTTTAGTTATCTTCATATAATTTAATAATATAAAAATTGGATAATAAAATAATATTATCAATAATACATATATTATGAATAATGAAAATTTTGGTATGTACTAGTTTGATTGATTATAATTAATAGAGGATAAATTAATTATCTCTTCTATTTACTAATTGTTTGAAAAAAACATATTTAATTACTATTACAAATCTACATCGGAAGTACTGGCCACGCCACAATGCATTTTCCCACTTCACTTCAATATTTGAATTTACTATAGAAGTTAAATACCTTATTTCTAAAATAATATTTTAATTTATTTATTATTTTTATATTAATTTAAAAAATCAATCTTTGTCAATATTTATTTATCTCAATACATTAAGTTCGTGTAGTTTTTTATAATAATGAAATTAAAAATTTAAGAAACTTAAATATTTCTATACGTTTATTTCAATATATTGCTTTATGTTTCTATTTATTTATTATGGTATTCATTTCTTTGTGCATTTTTTCTTATCATGAGATAATGTAGTTTTTAAATAATGAAATAATAAACTTAGGAATTTTTTTTTTAATAATTATAATGAAAAAATTAATTATAATATAACTAAGTAGATAATGCTACTATTAAGAACAAACGCATATTTTATTTTATTTAAATCTCCATTCAGATTTTAATTTCAATGTTTACAATTTCGAAAAAATAAAATTCAATGACTTAAACTATTTCAATTAATAATTCAAATGCAGACTTCCTCAAAGAAAGAGCGATATTACATACAATAATTCAAATAGAATAAACCCACTAACATAAAATACCTAAAGACATTGAATGAAAATAAGGTATTAAGAATATTAACTCCCAATTTTTAAAATTTATATTATTCGCACCACAATAAATGGGTAGGAGGTGCTTATAGAAATACAAGTCATACCCATTAAAGTAGGTTTAATGGAAAGCAATTAAAGAAACAAAACTACACAAAATAATAAAGAATTCTGGCATGGATAGAATAAGAAGATATTTAAAAAATAAATAAATAAATAAAAAGATTTTTTTTTAACAGTCAGGTGAAAGTCACTTATTCAAAGAACAAACACTTTTACTAAAATTAGGGGAGAGGAGCCATTACATGTGCACCCTAACTTCGAGGGTCCACGTGGACCCAGAGACAAACTTTTTAGATCACCCACATAGACCACTGAGTTGGCTACCCAAAATCAAAAGTTGGCATGCCAACAAGGTTTTTTGCCATGTCAACAATGACTTGTCATCCAAGTTGCCAAAAACGTGCTACTCTGAACCATCGACCAAAACATGAGCGAGCCCACCCCCGAAACCTGCCATGATTTCCGTCTATAGCTAACAAGTTGGCCACATGGCGATGAATCACTTGCTCACATTACCGACATGGAACTCTCCCCATTTCTCCCGCCACCACATTAAAAAAAATGAAGTGTTCACATTAACTACACGTCACTTCACATTAAATGCTCTCTGCTTGCTCACCTTTCAAATTCTTTAGCCTTCAATGCACTCGACCCCAATCACATCGACTGTACTCCCGCTCATTTGCTTCCCGCTCAAGCTTCATTCATCATTTGCTTTGATCCTAGAACCAGCTTGCCATGGAACACCTTGAAGTAGGACATGGACCAGAACATGCGCACCAAAAACCAAGTTACATGTCATGGAATACCCTATTTCACAGGTGTTTTGATGGTTTTTTTGTGGTTTTTGATAGGTTTCTTTTTTTATTGTCCAACTCCATTATTGTTTTGCAGGAACAAAGCCGAATGGGGTGGATGATGGGGAGCTACTTGCAGACGCCGAATGAGCTCTTTTCCCCTTCGACCTAGGTGAATAAATTTCCTCACTAAGGCTCACGACATTGAAAGTTTTTCCATTGTTTTTTATCTCAACATTTTTCATTGTTGTCTTGGTGATGGTTGTAATGTATTCATCAGTTGTTGTCTTTGATGAAACACTCTCACACACACATATGATTATATTGACTACTGGTGTAACTTCAATTGTTTGCATTGTCAAACGGTATACCTTGTGGTTAATCTCTAATCAGTACTTTGTGTCAACCGGTATGTGCATAAGAGACAACCTGTGGTTATACTAAGTCGGCGTCAAGATGAAGATCAAGATGGAGATCAAGCAGAGATTCAAGGACAACGGTTCACATGTTTTATTCAAACCGGTATTAATTGTTCCAACTGGTATTTGGTTATTTATGTGATGAGTTACCAGCACCGACTACTCGGTGGCCATTTTTATGATGTGTTATGATCACTTGTCCAAATACACTGTACCTAGGAAATTGTGTCATGATTTCCTTAGGCCAACATGAAATCCGAATGTCTATATATTGACATCTCAGTTAATATTTTAAAAATGATGGTATGCATGAAGAGTGAAAGTTTTTGTTGAAGAGCGATAAGTGTTAAGATGAAGAGTGTGTTGAAGAGCAGTGTTGAATGTTCTTAGAAGGATTTGATCAAGCAAGTATTGTGCTACTCAGAATAAATCAAACCATTCTTGTTGTTTTCTAACCATTACAGCAGAATCAAATCCCTTAATCGGGTAATCTCTAACAAGATTCAATGTATAAATCCTCTAACAAGGTGATCCATTAGTTTGGATTCTAAAATCCTCCACTGAGGTTACTCCTAACAGGGTACTACTCTTAATAGGGTATAAGCTTCTAATCAAGCTTTGGGATCTCTAACAAGATTTACTCCTAGCAGAGCACTTTGTAGACCTTAACCGGTTAGTTATCTATTACTGCAGATAGTTAACTTGTGAGTTCCATCTCACAGTGGTTTTTACCTATTTGGGTTTTCCAAATATAAACACTCGTATTATGGTGGATGCTTTGCTTTTTGTGGATGTTGTTATATCATTTTGGATTGCATGCATTATGTTTAAAAGCTTTGTTAAGTTCATCTACCGGTTAGTGTCTGAAGTAGTTTTAAATTCTGTGTAACTGATTCATCCCCCCCTCTTAGTGCCTTTCAAGTTCATCAATTGGTATCAGAGCCTAACTTCTTTGAAGCCTAACCGCTTAGAAGGGAGCCATGAAACCACCATGGGGGACATGAGCTACTTCGAGATGGCTAGAGAGCTAGAAGCTAGCAGAAAGCTAATTGAACAACTATTAGAGATATCTGATAATAGTTCCTCAAATGAAGCCAATATTGCTACTTTAGTAGAGGAAGTTCAAAAGTTAAACAGTGAGAAACTGAATCTGAGGAGAGAGCTAGAAGGTCTCACTATCTGCATGAGTCGAGAACTGGAAGCCAAAAGAGCTATTGAAGATCTTATCAAGGAAAGAGATCAAGAGATTACAAAGATCAAATGGGAAAATGCCACTAATAACTATGCATGAGCATTTGATTGTTGAAAGAGAAGAAAAGGAGAACTTGCAGCTAGATCTTGAACTTGCATCATCTTTGAAAGAGAACCTATCTAAGCATAATGAAGATCTCATCAAATAGCTTACTGAAGCCAATGAGAAATTGGAGAAGTTCATCAAAAGTTCTACCATGCTGGAAGAACAAATTCAATCACAAATAATGAAGGGTGATATCTCTGGACTTGGTTTTCATACAACTGAAAAAGGTGAATCCTCTGGTACAAAGAGTAACAATCTTAATAACAAATCTGCTCCTAAGATCAATAAGCCTACCAGTAAGAAGGTCTTTAAACCTGTTTGTTTTGTTTGCCATAAACATGGTCACGCTGCAAATGTTTGTAGAGACAAACCTAACAGAAATGCAAGTTACAATAGTAATGCTAGGTATGTGTCCAAGAAATTTGAAGGTCATTTCTTCACATGTGGAATGTATGGACATAGATCTCTTGAGTGCAGATATGGAGCAAACAATCCTAGACTAAATGGTGACCAGATAAGGAACTCTTATAACCAGGTAAACCTGAACTGGAAAAGATCCTATGGCAACTAGTTTAGTCCATTTGAGATAGAAAAGGTAACAAATGTTATTTGCACCATCTGTAATAAATTTGGTCATGTGGCTATGAACTACAGAAGAAGAACAAGAAGAGGAAATGCAGGACCTTGGAGATCATTTGGTATGTCCTGTTATCACTGTAACAAACCGAAGCACTTAGCAAAATTCTGTAGATCCAGAAACAACAAACCGGTATCAGAAGGGAAAGAAGAAAGTTAATGTTGAAGAAACCACAGAGGAAATGAATCAAATTTGGAAGAAGAAAAGTGATGAGTCACCTGAAGAAGAAATCATTCCTTCACCCAATGAAGAGAACCCTGAATCGGTGACTTAAGCCTTTTAATATGGCTATGGGGAGATTAATGGTTAAAATACCTCCGAATCCCTTGAGAAAAAATGAGCAGGAAAAGAATTTTGAAACATGAAATCTTGGTAACTTCCTGTTAACATGTTATCAACCGGTTTTCCACATGGGCAATAAAATTAGGGTTTGTAACCCTAAATGGGAGAGAATTTAATGCAGTAGGTAAAAAGGATAAAAGCGAGTTTTACTTTGTCATTTTTATCCTAACGCATTTGAGAAAGAAATTTGAAGCGCTTGCAGAGCTGAGAAAGGTTGTTTTGCTATAAATTGTCGAATTGTTTTGTGATTTATGAAATTTAGCTAAATTGAAGGTTGCAGAAGGTCGAACTGGTGTGCACTTGGGCATTTCAACCGGTAAATGGGGCAACGTGCGCAAAACAAGGTATTTCTTTAAACATACCACTTTGAATCTTGTTCATCTGGAATGGCATCAACTTCAAAGTCTGTAGAGAGGTTAATGATTACTTCTGAGCCTATGGAATCTCTAAAGGTAGATCACATTGTGTGATATAATGCATTGTCGCAAGTTCCGAGTAGTGTTTTCGTCAAAGGTGATTTATCTAGTTATATTGACTGCAAGTTAGAAGACTTAGGGTCTCTATACATCTACACACAGTTGAAATCACTTTGCGATAAAAATGGCAAAATTAAGACACAGTATGCTAGGGTTTTCATAATGCCTCTTATTTTATTGAAGATTTCGGAGAAGCACATATCAAAATAATTTTGAGTTGAGTTCATGGAGAAAACATTTATTTAGAAAGAACTCACACAATTACAAAGGAAGCCTTTCAGGCTGTGACTGGCTATTTCTCAACTAGCAAAGTACTTGAGCTAAGAAAAATTTCGAAGGATATTGTCTTCAATTTAACCAGTTCTACATTTGATGGGCATGCATTTTTCGTTAACAACATTAAAGACCCTATAGTAAAACTAGCAGAAATGGTGATAGGCTACCGAGTATTTTTACTCCAGTAGACTTAATAGTGTTCCATCTGCAGTAGTTCACATAGCTCACAGAATGATTGTTGATAATGCAGACTATGATCTTTGTGAAGCTATCAGGAGACAATTGTTTTTGAATTTGCAATCTATCAAGAAGGATAGAACTCTGAAATTCAAGTATGGTCAGCTATTAGTTGGTCTATTCTTTTACTTTCAGAACTTTCTGCCAGGGATTGGAGACATTGAGTGGTCAAAGGACTCACCGGTCTTAGCTCAAATCAAGAACATCATCAAGGTTGTAAAGAATACTTCCCATGCTGCCCTGAATAGGTATTTCAATGAGTTCCAAAAGAAGATGAGTATGAGAATGAGGCTATCGGAAGAAGTGGTAAAACACTTTGAGAAGGACATAATCTTCACCGTTACCACTGACTTTTTATTAATGCAAGAAATTGAGCCAAGAGAAGAAGAAATGGAAGATATGAGTTATGAGGTTAACCATGATCTACTGGTTGGTTATGCTAATACCCTATTAGCAACGCCTAGAGACAAAAATAAGGAAAAATTGGACATTGTGGTAGTCCAAGAGGCATCTGTACAAATCAGTACTGCACCTGTTAAAAGTACAAGAGGAAAAAATAAAAAGTCTGATGAAGCATCTCCAGCAACAAAGAGTACTAGGGTTACAAGGAGTTTCCTAACCAAAAAGGAATCGGAACCCAAAGTATATACCAAGAAGGAGACAAAGAAGAGAGGCAGGAAATTAATTTTGCAACCAGAGTCTGAGGGAACAGATTCTAATGAAGAACCAAAGAAGGTAAAAGAAACTTGTAGAATATCCAAGAAGGTAAACGTAGTGCCAAAGGCAACTACACCTATTGATATAGCTTCTTACAAACCGGATACCCATTTTGAAAGAACAATGAAGACACTAGGGAGGAATAGGTTTGACAATGTCAAAGAATATTTTGATTCCTTCACCGAAGATGAGAAAGAGCAAGTGATTCAACAGGTAATCACTCATTTGTGCCATTACAGTAGATTTCCACATGATCTGGAAAAGGTTATTTCAATCTCTTTGTATAATATTCTTGTAGATAAATGGGAGGATGCTATAAAATTGGAAAAATAAATTATTGATGAAATATTTGTTCAATATTTTTCCAATTTATCTACGGATGGAATTAGTGCTTTAGTTGATCAGTATAAAGAACATTTTTCTTTTAAAGCAAGAAGATTGAAGCTTCTTAATGGTAAAAGGGCAATTATTGAAACTAACACACACCAGATAGCCTGTGGAATCAAAAAGATGGAAGAACTCATCCATTCTTCTAAGAATAAGGATACAAAAGAGGTAGATGATGATGTTAATAGACCAGAAATGGATGAAGAGGAGATTATTCAATCCGATGAGGTCTATCCCATCAAGAAGAAGGATGATTCCATTATTCTTGTTGATGATGATGTTCAAAACACCGTGGACCTATCTGGAGACAACACTGCACCAGATATGGAGCTGCCAACAATCACTAATGTACAGGTTACACTAGTTGAGTAACCCCAATCTCCACTGGTCACTCAAGTAATTCAGAAGGAGCCTGCTGAAAATGTTCCCACATAGTCACCTGAAAAGCCAACAGAGAAGAATACTGAGAGATCGATCATTAAGGTCGTATCCTCTGAATCGACAAAAGAAAAGAAAATCGATGAGGATGATGATGACTCTTTGAGTATTTCAAGAACCAATGATGTGGACAGTATGAGAACCTCCAAAATGATGAAGATTGCTAATGTTATGCAATCTAGGGCGCATAAGAAGAGACTGAAAGAGAAAAGGGTTGAAGTAGAGACAATTCAAACTGTAGTAGAAATTTTGTCTGGTCTACTACTGGAAATATCTATAGCACATCTTTCTACACCCATTAGCAAACTTGGTTAGTTAGTTGTAGATGCATCTGATCAATTCAAGTCATTGAAGATGCCGCTCAACTATATGCTGAAACGAGCCACAAGAAGAAATATGAAGATAAACTGGCAAAGGATATTGATAGTGGAAAAATGGCTCTATCTCACAATAAAAGTCTGTTGCGTAAAGCTATTAAAATAGGAGGAAAGTATCTTGCTTCTACCTCCAATGTTACTTTCTTTTATTCTAACATTTCAAAAAGTCAAACTGAAATAGAGCAAGAAATGGAAAGGATATGCAAGGCATATGTCCCACTCTAGGACTCCATACATGCCTTTAGAAAATCTGTAGACGATTTTCATAACAGACTGGACTTCTATGATAATGAGAAGGCAAAGATACTTCGATCTCTTAAAGAACTCAAAAGTCTACTCACATCACAAGTAGACATTCTTTAGAGAGCCTACTCCAATGTAGAAGCTATTCTTGCAACCCCTGAAACCTGCACACTAGACTCAGTGGAAGAATTCCATTCACAGTTGACGTCTACATCCGAGTATACTGCAAACATACTGGAATCATGGAAAAATGTTTTGTCAAAGATGAAGAAGAGATTCAATGCTATTTTTATGAGATTAGCTAATGCATGAGTTTTTTTAAAGTTATTGTTATATATGTTGAACTTTGATACAAATTTTCTACATGTATGTATATATTTTACCTTTTCAATTTGGCATTGTTGTTAAAGGGGGAGTAGAAATATGTATGTGTGTTTTTGAAAATTTTGTATTTATGCATGCATTAAGGGGGAGTATGAGTATATGTGTAAATTTGTTGTGTATGCACACTTAGCGGTATTACTGTAAAATTTTCCAAGTGTTGCCATCAATGCCAAAAGGGGAGATTGTTGGCTTGATGATGATTGTAATGTATTCATCACTTGTTGTCATTGATGAAACACTCTCTCACACACATATGATTATATTGACTACCGGTGTAACTTCAATTATTTGCACTGTCAACGGGTATACCTTGTGGTTAATCTCTAATGGGTACTTTGTGTCAACCGGTACTTTGTGTCAACTGGTATGTGCATAAGAGACAACCTATGGTTATACTAAGTCGGCATCAAGATGAAGATCAAGATGGAGATCAAACAAAGATTCAAGGACAATGGTTCATATGTTTTATGCAAACCGGTATTGATTGTTCCAACCAGTATTTGGTTATTTATGTGATGAGTTACCAACACCGACTATTTGGTTGTTATTTTTATGATGAGTTATGATCACTTATCCAGATACACTATACCTAGGAAATTGTGTCATGATTTCCTTAGGCCCACATGAAATCTAAATGTCTATATATTGACATCTCAGTAAATCTTTTAAAAATGATGGTATGCATGAAGAGTGAAAGTTTTTGTTGAAGAGCGATAAGTGTTAATATGAAGAGTGTGTTGAAGAGCAGTGTTGAATGTGCTTAGAAGGATCTGATCAAGCAAGTATTGTGCTACTCAGAAAAGATCAAACGATTCTTGTTATTTTCTAACCATTATAGAAGAATCAAATCCCTTAATCAGGTAAGCTCTAACAAGCTTCAATGTATAAATCCTCTAACAAGGTGATCCATTAGTTTGGATTCTGAAATCCTCCACCGAGGTTACTCTTAATAGGGTACTACTCTTAACAGGGTATAAGCTTCTAATCAAGCTTTGGGATCTCTAACAAGATTCGCTCCTAGCATAGCACTTTGTAGACCTTAACCGATCAGTTATCTATTACTGCAGATAGTTAACTTGTGAGTTCCATCTCACCGTGATTTTTACCTATTTGGGTTTTCCACGTATAAACACTTGTGTTATGGTGGATGCTTTACTTTTTGTGGATGTTGTTATATCATTTTGGATTGCATACATTGTGTTTAAAAGCTTTGTTAAGCTCATCTATCGGTTAGTGTCTGAAGTAGTTTTAAATTTGGTGTCACTGATTCACCCCTCTCTCTCAGTGCTTTTCAAGTTCATCAGTCATTTTACTTGATCTTTTGTATTATTTTTCTGTCGGCATTTATTCCGACTGTTTGGCATTCCTCAAAAATCTTTTGTTTCTCTAGTGATGGTTGTGCATATTTTTTTGTGTTTTTTGAACACAACATTCTGTGTTCATAAACACAAATACATAAAAATAAGGAATCACACTCCTCTGTTCTACCTTTACTATCAATTTAATGGTAACATCTGAGTAAAATGTTGGCTCATTTTGTGGAACACTGAAAATATTGGAAGTTTTGGCATCGACTTAAAGCATCACTGTGGTTTAATGGCTTTGAATTTCACCATTAATGTTTAAAGGTTTAACGGTACAAGGGTTTAATTTCACTATTCTTGTTTGAAGGGTTCAAGGGTTTTAATTTAAATGGTTCACTGTTAATGTGTAATGGGTTTCTGGGTTTAAATATTTATTTCATTAATGGATTCACTGGATTTAGGCTATTAATTTCATATTTACTGTCAAAGGGGGTATCAATTTGAATGGTTCAGAGTTAATGTATAATGGGTTTCTGGGAACTTAAATGTTCATTTTCATTTACGAATTTTTCTTCTCGATGTAGTGTTTTAATTTCACATTTACTGTGAAAGGGGGTTATAATTTGAATGGTTCACTATTAATGTATAATGGGTTTCTGGTTTTAAATGTTCATTTCATTTACGGATTTCGCTTCTCGATGTAGTGTTTCAATTTCACATTTACTGTCAAAGGGGGTTACAATTTGAATGGTTCACTGTTAATGTATAATGGGTTTCTGGGTTTAAATGTTCATTTCATTTACGGATTTTTCTTCTCGATGTAGTGTTTCAATTTCACATTTACTGTCAAAGGGGGTTACAATTTGAATGGTTCACTGTTAATGTATAATGGGTTTGTCAGTTTAAATATTCATTTCTTTTATGGATTCACTTGGTTTAAGGTTTCAATTGCACATTTACTGTCAAAAGGGTTTGAGGGCTTTTTCGCGTTTCATTGTTGATGTAAAAGGGTTCACATTATTAGTTTTATTGTTTATTGGGTTTGCAGGTTTCAATGTTGGATTTAAAATTCACTTTTAAATCTTTCATTTTTTGAAGGGGTTCATCCCATGGTCCATTGTGTTCCTTGTCCGAGAATTTAAAACAATGTGACCACTCTCAAACACCTCCTTCGGTTTCAATTTCAATGTTCAACTGTTAATGTATAGGGTTCACATTTTTACTTTTATCATCCAATGTGTTTGATGGTTTCCAAGTTGACTTGATTATTGGCTTCACTACATTCATTATGGGATTCACTTCATTCATTATGGGATTCACTTCATTGTTATAGGGTTCATAGTTGAAGTAGTCCGAATTTCACATCTGCATTGTGTTTAGTGTCATACGGTTTACATCTTCACATTTCTAAAAAGAATATTTTCCCAGGGTATAAATCATTGTTTCAATGTCTTCATTGTTGGATGGTTTAAATCAATCTGAACACTTTTACATACTCCTTGGGTTTCAATTACAATTCTTCACTGTTAATGTATATATGCCTTCAACTTTTAACTTTTATTTTACAATGTCTTTTACGGGTTTCAAAGTTGACTTGATTTTGGGATTCACTTCATCTAGGGTTGACATTTCACTTTTACTGTTAAAGGGTTTAGGTCTTACGGTTCATTGTTAAAGTAATTTGCATAGCATATCTGCATTGTGTTCATTGTCTAAGGGTTTACATTCTAATTTGTTGCACTCACATTACATGTTTCATACTTTTTCAAATTCTTGCCAACTTTCATGTGTAGTTGTGAAGTTCATTGAATACTTTATGTATGTCCATGTAGACAATAAATTATTAGGAATCCTTGAACCCTTAAACATTAACAGGGAAATTGAATCTCTTCAACATTAGTTAGTATAAATCAAGTAACTACATATAAGTATGTACATGCATATGCATATATGTACGTACATGTATATGCATATATGTATGTGTAGGGATGTGCATATATGTATGTACATGTATATGCATATATGTATGTAATTGTAAATGCAAATATGTACGTGCATGGATGTGCCTGCACATATCTAAATACATGCATGCACATATTTACTTGGATGTGCATGTACATATGTACATGTATATATGTAGATGTTTTTGGAGGTGACTAGGGGAGAGGATCCAGGACGTGTGCACCTTAACTTTGGGGGTCCATGTGGCACACAAAGTGGACCCAGAGACCAATTTTTCTACCTACCCACGTAGACCACTGAGTTGGCTGCCCCAATTCAAAACCATTTGACAGTTTTAAGTGAAAATGTGAACCCTTTTACATTAATCACTTGTGTGTATAAATCAGGATGCCACAATATGTATGTACATATATATGCATAAATGTATGTACATGTATATGCATAAACATATGTACATGTATATGCATATATGGGTAAGTGCACAAAGATGGTGTGCAAAAAAGTGGACACAAACCTAAAAAAACTTGTAAAAACAGGCACCGTGATCACGGTACTAAAATTCAAATCACCCTGTACGATTTAAGGTTCATTGTCCCCGACCCTAAAGGGACAAAAACACGTATGGGGTTCTTTTACAAAAATGATTGCACTTGTGCTTCTTTAGGACTTAGAATCACGTACACGGTTTTAAGTCCTAAAACAACGCGTATGCGGTACCTATCAATAATTTTTTTTGGTAGATTGTGTTTTACTTTCCATGCGGCCATGAGTTGGAAATTGGGGTTTTTCTGGCTAAACCGTGCACAAGCTCTCTCTTTTCTCACCCAAACACCATGGATCAAGGTTGGTTTTGATTGATTTTTGTTTTTGTTTCGCATTTGTTCAATTTTTTTTACGTTTTGAATTTAAATTCGTTGATTTTCATTAGGTTTTTTTTTTTTTTTGTTACACAAATTAGATTATGAAAATCCACAACAAGAACAACAAGATGCACCTCCTGAGAACCCCGAACAAAACCCACAGAATGCACCTCCTGCTCCCCCTTTTGACTGTACACCTAATACACAAGAGCAATTGCTTAATCAATTAGGGCAAAACACAACTAAAATAAATAGAATGATTAATAAATTGAAAACATCTAAGCTTGAGCATCATAAATCCCTTGCCATTAGCCTAGAAACTTTATCTAGTAGTGCCACTATAGTTTCCAATCAAATTATGAAATGGGGAAACTATAGGGATAGGTGTCATCAATTTTATGCTCGTGGGTTATCATATGAGGCAGTAAAAAACAAAAACATTAGTAAACAACACATATGTGCCCTTTTTGTTGATCCTAAAACTGGTCAGTATTTACGTCTTAATGCAAAGAGGGTTCCCACACATTGGTGTACCAATTTGTAGATGAAGAATATTTTTTGGCAAAGGTGGTGGATGGTCTTTGACGGACCACCTTGTAATAATTTTGAGGTTCCATTGTATTTTTTGAGGAAAGTATATTGTGAGTTTGTCCTCAATGTGTTGCCTAATTATTTTGACATGAGAGAGTTCCATGGTAGAGGTGGAAGCTCTGCCCAAGATAGACCTAGAGCCCATAGGTGAGTAGCCCAGGAGAGTCGTCACCCCCTAGTACCCAAACCCAAGATGCATTTAACTGTCTCAGTAGACCTGAAAGAGTCGATGGAGCTACTGACTCTTTAGGCTACCACAACATTGACTGATATGATCATCCAACATGGGACACAGTTAGCACACCCTCTTGTACTTGATGATGAGCCATTAGTTGTTGTAGATGGCGCTAGTGAGCCCATTTAGCATGTGTGTGCCACTTGCTCAGGGATATGGACAGGGAAAAATGATGAGGCCACTACAGATGGATCCACATCTCATTCATGCATGATTTGTGAGAGTAGATGTCAGAGTTGCACGACTGAGGGTGTGGCACTAACGGATGAGTTGATGGACATGTTGTTTGGCAGTCAGCCGCAGACACAAGAGTGTTGATTTGAATTCATAGCATTTTATTTATCAGTCACTTAAAATTTGTAATTGTAAAAGAATTTTCATTTATAGATCAATTTAAATTAATACAAATAATATGCATTTCAGGATGCAGCAGCGGTATCTGGTATTCCTCCCGCAGTTACTACAACAGTAACTTTGACATCTGAGGTATAAATTTTGTAACATATTAAAATAGAATAGTACACTTTGAATTCAAAAAAATTACAAGATATACTATCTCTCTTTAATGCTCGACAATTTTTTGTTTGTAGGTGTTGCCAGGGGGTGAAATGTCCCAGATTGATGATGTCATGCTCTCAACGATTGATTTTGCCCTGCAAGGCTATATGGTATCATATTTTGTACACCTTATTTTATGTATTCTTTTGATGGAATATGCAAGTCATTTCATTTTATATCTATTAAATTATGTTTAATATCATCTGTACTAATATCTCACGTTAATTTTTTTTTTTTAAGGTAACCCCCCGTGTCTAGGCCTCATCCTCAACAAATGAAATACTCAAGGACACCAAAATGGGGGAAGAAGGTAATTGAACACATTTTTAGTTGTACAAGTATTTGAAAAGGTTGAAATTGTCTTAGTTGGGATTTGTAGATTGATTAGTGTTTTTTGTCTGTTTTATATGTACAACGCCCATTGAGCTATGTAGATATGTTGATTGCATCTGATACGCCCAATGATCAAGTGATGGCGAAGGTATACATCTCTTCTTTATTTTATTGATTTGATGATTATACACACGTGTACATGTGAACTTGTGATAAATTATAATCTCATCATTACAACAAATATCCATAGCTGCTTCATCAATGGCAAGCCGTCCTCCATGTACTAGAGAAGCATCTCAGGCTTCAGTACACTTTTGTTTGATATATTACATTAATTATTTTTAACCTATAATACTTATCATTATATTAATTGTATTTAATATTTGATTATTTTTCATATAGGTAATAGCGAAAATTGCTCCATCGATGGCAAGTCCTCCTCAGTCTATTGGAGAAGCATCTCAGGCTCCAGTACAGTTTTGTTCTCTATATCATAGATTTTTAGTGTTTTTGATGTATATATGTTAGTACATTGTATTAATTGTATTTAATCGACAATAGCCCCCTTTGTGATTTGACCATAACTTTGAGCCTTTGAAGAAGTTATTCAAGAGAATTCCTAAGGCTGACAAGGAGAAGACAAAGAAGACAGTAGATCCTAGATCAACAAATGAGGTAATCTACATTTCTATTGTAAATAAATTATAGTTAAATGCATAGTTATGTTGATAATTATGAATTATTTTCTACAAAAGGATTCTAACTTGTCTTAAATGAATTGTGGTTTTACAGCTATATATGGTCAAAATGGATAACAACAATGTTGAAAGACTAAATGAATTCAACCACAAAACCCTAGCCTAACAATCAAGAAAGATCCACCATAACATATGAAGATTACTTAAGAAAATGCAAATCAAATGAAATCACAAAGATTATACCATCACATGTCCAACAGGGTTTTGATCTCCATTCTTCATATCTCCATTGATCTTGCTTGATATATTTGCTCTTAGATTTTATATGTGCACAAGAGCTCAACAAAGAACGGAAATATGGTTGCAAGTAGGATCGCATATGAAAGTGAAAAAGGCGTAGTGTCGTCAATTGAACAAGTAGTTAGTTAGGGTTTGATAATGAAGGAAGAGTCTCCTTATATAAAAGACACTATATGAAATGGAGGGATAAGATTGAGAGGTGTAAAAAGAGGTCGGCTACGATTAGAAGGTAGGTAAAGGAAATAAGAAAATAATGAGAGGGTAGGTAGTGTATGAATTAAGAGATGAATGACATGTGTCATAGGTAGAAAAGGCTAATGAATTAATTAAATAAATAAAGATTCATTTAATTAATAGAGGAAGTGGGATCAATTAAATAAATAAGATATTTATTTAATTTAGGAAAAGGGTAATTTAAATAAATAAATGTATTTATTTAAATGAGAAATAAGGCTAGAAGAGGATAAATGAATTAATTAAATAAATAAGGATTTATTTAATTAATAGAAGAATTAGGCTAAAGATAATTAAATAAATAAAATATTTATTTAATTAGACATGACAATTTTAGGTGTCTACATTTTGCCCCTCTTTGAGACAATGCGGCTTCTCGCGTTGTTTCAAAGAAGATAAGATAAACTGATACGAAGTTGCCCCAAGATGGGAATGATATGCCCCCTTGAGAGATTGGATGAAAATGTCTGGAAAGATTGTAGACAATCTCTCGATAAGAAAGAAAGGCTAGAATGGACTGACCAGATAGAGTGACAGAGTCACGGGATAATGAAGACTGACTCGAGAGACGAGAGCTAGGACTGGGGCTAGGGCAGTCTATAAAATAGACCACGAGGGAAATACATCCTCATTGTCATCCACACATCCAAGAGATCAGAGTGCAAAGAGAGAATAGAGCTACAACAGTCAACAGCAATGGCATTGGTTCACAGATTCGATCGCGTTCACCGATTTCAGAGACCAATAGATGCAAGAGAGATGGTGAGTACCGCAAAACATCCTTGTACTTTGTCGCATTAATTGTTGTCATAAATGCATGCTAGGTAGCGCAATAAATGCACTTTAGGATAATGTCAAAAACTATCAAAAACATGTAGGCGCGTCTGCGTTGGTGCCAGGCGCGTCTAGGTTGGCTAGGCACGTCTGTGTTTGTGCCAGGTGCATCTATGAATTCAGCAGCGTCTATGTCAGATACGAACGCATCTATGCTGTGCAGACACGTTTGTGCAGTGTAGGTACGTCTATGCAGGACAGGCATGTCTATGCAGAGCATGGGAACATCTATGTATTTCAGGCGCGTCTGTGTAGAGCAGGCGCGTTTATGCAGTATGTAAGTGCGTTTATGTCATGAAGGCACGTTTGTGTCTTCAAGGTCAAATCGACAGTTCTGTGATGAACATATGTTGTCGATTGGATAAGCTACTGAGAGGATACACTCAAGCAGGTCCTCTAGGGAAGACTAGGATAGCAGATAGGGCTAGGTTTGACAATTCTATGATAGAACATACGTTGCCAATTAGGAAACTACTCAAGAGGATTCACTCAAGAAGAGGCCCAAGGATAGGATAGATCAAGGCACTTTGTGATGAACAGTGAGTACCAAGACATAGTACTTTGTGATGAACAGGGAGTACCAATAGGAGCAGCACTTTGTGATGAATAGTGAGTGCAAATATGAGCAACACTTTGTGATGAACAGGGAGTGCAAAACTCATAGTACTTTGTGATGAATGGGGAGTACCACTAGGATAGATAGAAACACTTTGTGATGAACAGTGAGTGTCACTAGGATAGAAACAACACTTTGTGATGAATAGTGAGTGTCACTAGGATAGAAGCAACACTTTGTGATGAACAGTGAGTATCACTTTGACTGACATGATTGCTTTGCTTGACTACAGGAGTACTTACCTATGTTGGAGTCATGGGAGAGATTCCCATTGACTCAGAGGTTACGACCAGAGTTGACATTGAGGATAGGGAAGCGATTGAGGTTATGGGTCTACGATACATTCTGTATGTGCCTGAGTTTTGGGTGAACATGGGTTTGCTGACTGCACTTGCTAAGAGATGGCATTCTAAGACATGCACTTTTCATTTGCCGATGGGTGAGATGATAGTCACCTTGGAGGCTGTTTACAAGATACTTAGGATACTGATCGATGGGGAGTTGATACCCTATGATCGAGATGGAGATAGGGAGGCCTTGAGACAAGTGTTCCAAGATCCAGGACTGGAGATGAGGGCTGGACACGTGGCTTGGGATACTATGACATGGATATGATTATCACTACCAACAGTATTGGCAGGAGTGAGCAGTGGGTTCCTTTGTCCAGATAGTGTGACATGAGAGGTGGTTGTAGAGGACACAGGGACTAGAAGAGATGATCTTGGGGCGGGTCCTTCCAGGGCTCAAACTCCGTCGAGGCCAGCCAGTTCTGAGGGAGGGAGTTCATTATAGCCATAGAGGGCTCCCTATGTATCAATTTTGTACCATTTTGTATGATGATGTAGACACCTTCGGGTGATTTTGCCATATGTATTTTGACATCATTGTATCATGACACTTATGATTTTAATATATATATGAGATGATTCTTTGTGGAAGCTATATGCATGTGTACCTATGTGATGAGATGTTTCATGATGTGTGTTTCTATGTGATGCTTATGTTATGGATACAAATATGTAAAATGCAATATTTTTGTTCTTTTATGTTTTATATGTTATGCATATGTGAATGTGAATGTATGAAATGCAGATGGATATGATGATGCAAATAACTATTTACATGATGAGAATGTAAAATGTGCTAACACGTGTTGTGTGCATGATGTGATGCAATTGTGATATCTATATGTATGTATGAAATGCTAACATGTGATAATGCAGGTGCAACTACATGAAATGCAAATATTTTTGGTGTGTCATTATACTCAGTCATGTGATAGCAGGCTATATGGACTCAAGAAGGATGATGGAAGTCAATCAAGAAAGGGGATGGAAGATAGAAGATATGAAAGTGAAAGAGCTTCTTGTGCGTTATCATCATTGAGCTTTATTATGGCAAGTAGGTTATGAAAATCAAGGCATATGTTCGACCCAGAAAGTCATTGTACCTGTTTGCATGGAGATAGGACAGTCACAAACAAGGAATGCCCCAGTTCATACTAGACTCTTAGTGTCCTCATATCCTTGGACAAGTCATAGCATTACTAAGAGACAATCCACAGACAGTAAAGAAAAATAGGTGACGATTCCCCATCCTCGCCTTTCTAGTCAAAGACATCCTAGAGATAGAATCTCTAGTCAGAGACATCCTGGAAAAGCTAAAAGACATGTCACCAAAAGATAAAATAAAATAAAAACCAAGACTCGACACCAACATCCACTGTAGTCCTCAAGTTTAGTGTCTCTTGTCACTTGTATAAGTCTTATTTGATTGTGGTCACGATGTTTACTTTCACAAAAAAGATAGATAGCACTGAACCATAATGTTGTCTGAGTCTATTGAAAGATTTGATTTGTTTAAGTCCATTGTTGCTGCTATGTCTCATCTGAAACTAACTAACTCCATGCAACTGATACTTTATTGCAGAGAAGATGGAACTTTATTGCGGATTATGATGCAAGTGTTGCTTTATTGTGGATTGTGTGCGGATAGACTGAAGGAAAGTGGAAGAAACTATACTCCTCAAAACATTTGATGCTCTCAGTTCCACACCCATCACTAGACGTAGGATTTGCCTTAGCCACAGATAGGATCTGATTTATTATGGATGGAAAGGGTTGTGAAGGAATGTTTATTATGAATGGCTAACCAATCTTAGGTGGATCAATAACAAGCCATGATGGGAATGGGTAAGTTTGTTATGGATGAAGAGGTTGTGAGTGTGTGCAAAGTGAAAGGATGAGATGGAATCCTGAAGGAGGGAGGAGCAATGTCTCTATGCATGGCGCCAGTGATCCAGTTTTCACCATGGTACTTGCCCTAGGCACCACCAAAGTGGTTTTCACCGTTGGACGAAATGTTTTTACGTTTTTCATTTTTTTTTGTGTCACAAGGCACCTGTTTGCTAGGTTTTCACCAAGTAATGATTTTTTATGTTTATGATTTTTTCTGTATTTTGAATTTTTTTCATTTTTTTGTATTTTTGAATTACGATATTCTGAAGAGCTATAAGTAAAACCTATGTAGGTGCATGTTGTTGATAGGATCCTCCAAAGGTTCACCCTCTGGAGTTGAGAGCTGATATGCACCGGATCCATGGATTGTTGTAATGATGTAAGGACCGAGCCAGTTTGATTCGAACTTGCCCTTCTTCTCTTTGTCTTGCTGATTTTTAGGATTTTCTCAGAGAACTAAGTCACCTACCTCAAATGTGTGAGGCTTCACCTTGTGATTGTAACTACATTGTTCCTTGATTAAATGATATGTAGCTCAAGTGACTGTCTTCCTTGATAAAGGAACTGAGATAGAATTACTAGTGTGTGGACTACACAGGCCCGTATGCATGTCACCTAAAGAAGCTTGGGCACCCCTGATAACAAAGTCCCTTGAGGAAGCTCCATTAAAGGTCTATGATGTATCACCAAAAGGGGATGGATGTGTGAAACAAGTGGATGAGTGATGAAGGCTTATGACTGTGAAAAGAAGTGAAAGTAGGATAGCATGATGGAGACTTAGGATCAACAAGTATGCTTTTTGTCTTGAAATTTTAGAACTTTTGCCCCCAGTTATTTTGATATTAGGGGAGACCAACTCTTGTTCCTTTTCTTTCATAGGATTTTTATCCTTGACTTTGATTTTTGCAGAGTCCAATAACTTTTGATTTTGATTTCGACTAAAGGACTTCTCTTTATTTCTGACTTCTATATGTTTCTTTTCAAAGCTTGATTTTTTATCCCCAATTAGTAAGGGCTTTTCTAATTCTTGTTGATCCAAGTCTAGGAGCGGAGTGGAAATGGAATGAGTGGATGAAATGGTAAAGCTATGTGATTTCTCAAGAAGGTTGGCGATATGCTCAATAGATTCATTGTTGGAACCACTCTTAGGACTATTAATATCAAGAGATACTTGCACCCCTAGAGGAGAATTGCATTCAGACTTAGTACCCACAACATTAGGTGGTTCACACCCAATTCCTTGGCATTGCAAATTGTTTGTAGTTTGTTCTTATCGACTGAATATCTTAGCAGATAGTAGGAGTTGATCAACATGAAAGATATACCCACCACATCCCATGTCTTTAGCCTTGAACTTTTCTTTGATCTCTGTTTGCTTTGATGTAGAAGCTTTCAATGATTTTGGATCCACATATGCTGATGAAGGAATAGCTTCTCGATTGACTGGGATTGTTATTTCTAATCTAGGTCACAAATTATTGCAATATATGAATGGATTTGGGTCAGCTTTGATGGTCACTTCAACTCTATTGTGTGGAAACTTGATATGTAGATGGTATTGCGCTCATCTCATGAATCCATGGATGCCCTAGTAATATGTTGTATGTGAGATCGAGATCAAGGACTTGACAAACCACATCTTTTGTAACTAGCCCAACTTTGAGAGGTAAGGTGATTGTGCCTTTGGATGAATGCTCTTCATCATCATATGCCTTGATGGTAATTTTGTTTGTAGCATTCACAGCTTTATCTGAATATCCCAATTGTTCAAATAGTGCTCAATGTGCAAATTTTTAGACCTTCTCCTCCATCTATCAGGACTCATTTTATCTGATGTTTGTGTAGGAAGGCTTCAATGTGCAAAGGTGCATTATGTGGTTGGCTCACAAAGGCGTCGTCAGCTTCTGTGAATATAAGGGAGTGTGGAACGGAAAGGTATCCCATCATGGCTTGAAACTGGTCCACATTCAGATCAGTAGGGATGGAAGTGTCTCTCAAAGTTTTGTCAAGAATGGCTTTATGTGCAGGGGATATGCATAAGAGCTCAAGGATGGATATGAGCATGGGTGTCTTCCCTAACTGTTCTACAAGGTCATACTCAGGCTTGGTTGATGAGGAAGTGGTGTTTTTAGTTGGAGCACCTTGCAAAGTGACCTTACCTTGACGAGTTGTGACATTACATTTGGAGGTAGATTCAGAAGAAGGTCCAATTCCTTTTAGGACAATTTTGGGTCTCTAGGTATAAGTCTCAGGTGTTTTGTCCTTGATGATAATGGTAGAGACATAATTGTCCATCGAGATGTGATTGATAGTTGAATCATAGATATAAGATTTCTTGGTATAGTTGGTTTGGTCATCTATGATGTTAGCTTTTCCCTTGTCATGCTTTGGGAATGGTTCCTTAAACATCTCATGTTCTTGATTGGATGAATGTCCTTCAATCTCAATGTCACCTCTATCAATAAGGTCTTGTATGATGTTCTTCAGCCGATGACAATTTCCTATCTTATGACCTTTCCTCTTATGAAATTTACAATATTCATCATCATTCCACCAATTTGGTCTAACCTTTGGCTCATATGGAAGCAAATCTGGAATTGTTATTATTTTGTTTGCCACTAGCTTCTTGAAAACTGATTCTAGTGGTTCTCCCAATGGAGTGTACTTCCTTCATGACTTTGAAGTTGTTTGAGTATTCACTTGATTGTTTGTAGAGCTTGATCTAGGAAAAAAGATTCTGGGTCGTACTGTATTGGCATCCAAAACACCATCATTGACTGTGTTCTTGTTTTTATTCCAAAATCTTGGCTTATCTTTTCCTTTAAAGTCATCTTTGTTTTCCTTGAATATCTTAATGACTCCTTGTTCAATTAGGACCTTCTCTGTTGCTAAGCCTTTTTCAATGACGTCCTTGAAGGTGGACAAACAAGCTTTCCTTAGATCATAGCCAATGTCTTTGTTAATATTTTGGGTGAACATCTCTACCATTTGTTTCTGTGGAATTTCACAAGAGCATCTGCTGGCTAGATTTCTCCATCTTTGTAAAAATGATGAAAAATATTCTCCATCCTTTTGCTTGGTGTTGCACAAGGTAGTGACAAATATGTCTGTCTCTATGTTGTATGAGAAATGTTTGATAAATGCCTCTGCTAAGTCACACCATGACTTAATTCTAGGTGGGAGTTGGGAGAACCATTCCATAGCTTGATCACCTAAGCTTTGTGGGAATAATCTCATCAAATATGTCTCTTCTGTTGCTACCTCAAAGCAAGCTGTGAAAAACTATCTTATATGTGCCTTAGGATCTCCTTTTCCTCTGTACTTATCAAACTTAGGCGTCACAAAGTGTGTAGGAAATGGAGGCATTGGAATGCTTTTGTCAAATGGATAGGGACATATGTCTCTCATTGTGTAAGTTGGCTTCAGTGTATTTATGTCCTCCATTTTCTTTTGTAAGTCCTTGATTTGCTGCTCCAAATTGTTCTTAGGTAGAGATCGACTTCTTAGACCATACCCCATGCCTAAACCACTGGGTGGAGGAGGAGCATGTTGCATATATGGATGGTATTGATCATACACATGTTCATATGGAGGAGATCTATAATGATGCTGCGTATATAGACCACTTGGTATAGAGTCATGATGAGGAATGGAATATCTACTTTGTCCATGTATACCATAATCTACATGCATGTCATGAGTTTGTTCTAATGTGTTGCCCCCAAATTTGACGCAAGGTTTCCTTGTGTCCAAATTTTGAGCATGCCTTTGAATATCCAATTGCTTTGGTGGTTGGTCCTTAGCATTGGTATGTGGTTGAGCATATTTTTCTGCATAAGACTTTCATAATGGTTTGCGAAGGTGAGTATCATATGCTTGACCATGCGTGCATGGGATCTCTAGTTTTTGAAACAAAGATGATGGTGATTCAGGTACAAGATGTGGTCCTCTATTGCCTCCACTGTTAGGTCTCCTTTGATCCATGTTGGAGTTAGATTGTTGCAAAGGTCTATGTTCCATTATTTGAGACATGTCAAAATCATGAGGGATCTTGGCTCCACTTTGTGCCATCACTTGTAGAAAGTATTGTCTATCTCTCCTCATTATTTCCTCAACCAATCTATTGAAATGGGGATTCATAATGGTGTCTTCCACTTCTGCTGAATGTACAAAAAAGTTGTCCATATTGTCATTGTGTGTATCATTGTTGTTTATAGTGTCCATGTTCTCAACATTTGGAATGTCTCTATAGGCATCCATGTCAGGTAATGTAGTATGATCAGAATTGAAAAAGACATCATTATCATACTCATAGGCACTCATGTTTGCGGACTCTTGAGCCTCTTTAGCTTCTCTCCTAGATTTTTGGGAACGAGTTTCAACCATGAACTAGGTATTGACCAAGATGTGTGAGACTAGATGAAAATGGAAAGAGTATGGAAGACCAAGAGTTTGGATGGAATGTAAATGAATCTGAGGTTTAATTGCAATGTCCAAAGTGTAAGACCAAGTATGTATGTAGTAGAGTAGGTGTGGCTTCCAAATAGATGATAGTTTCTCTTGATGAGGTAAGTTGACCTTGACTCTAAGTAAGACCAAATGAGACCCAAAAGTGATAGACCTTGATGAGGGACCACTTAGCAAAATATTGTTGTATGTAGTGTGTTGACAAAGTATGATGAGGACAAGCAAGTGACCTTTTGACTCAAGTTTAGACAAATGTGAATGTAATGTAAGGTGTAAAGAAATGATGGACTTTGTGAGACCCAAAGATAGGTTGAATGCTAGATGAAAACCTGAAGAGATAACATAGGAAGCTCAATAAGTCTGAAACTGACTGTTCTTGTTTGCTGAATTATGAAATTTTTCAACCCTGAACACAGACGTGTCTGTATACTTCACAGACGCGCTTAAAGGACACAAACGCTATTCTATCAAACACAGATGTACTTAAATGACACAGATGTGGTTCTGTCAGACACAAACACGGTTATATGACACAGACATGGTTTTGTCAGACACAGATGCATTTTTGCAAAATTTATGCAATTTTTCCTATCTGTGAAGTTATTGTTGTGACCAAATCTGAATGTTTGATTGTTTTTCATGACAAAAGGACACAATGTTGATGAAGACTCAATGTTTGCAAGTGTTTTGACTCCAAAATGACTCAAAGACAAGTGTATTGTTTGATGTAAAATTGTTTTGCATACACTTGAAGACACAAAAGACACAATGTTTTGATGTTTGGGTCTTGAATGTTTGATTATTCAAAATAAGTCAGACACAATTCTTATGGCTGGCCAAGACAATATTTGTTGATCCAACATGGAGTTTCCCCCAAGGCTACGCTATTTAGAGTGGATACTTAGATGCTTGACCCCACTGGCTCCACCCTCGGCACTCACTTCTCGGGGTAGCCAAGCATCAGTCCCCATGAAAACTCCCCGTGGTGAACTTTGTATCTCTACTAAGAACCATATCTGTGTGGGCCACTACCAGAGGTCTGACCTCCTACCCCAACAACTAGAAGGATTTTGGCTTCTAAAACAAAAAGGTGCTAGTAAGGGCATCCACTCGTGTGGCCATACATGCGACATTTTCAGCTTTGTAAATACAGAAGGCTCCCATCCGGTAGGGGTTATGCCCTACAAATGATCAAATAAATTTGATCAAACGGGTTTATGGGGAGACATAGTGTCGGTATTAACTAATCAGCACACGTTATCCATAGTTTTCACCATGGATACAGTTATTTATAGTGGTTTGGAAGAAGATGGCTTTTCTTTTACTACCACTTGGGTCTTTCTCTCCTCACTAGTAGTCCTAATGACCACACGGGGAGACAGACCCTCTAAAGATGAAACAAAAAGAGCCTATTGCTCAAGACACAAAAGACAATGGTTCAATTTTAGTGCACCAATGGAAGTATTTGCTAATCTATGAAAACAAGGCATACAATAAAGATCAAAATAAAATCCTTGTCAAGGTCCTACAACAAAGATTTGTTAGTAGTTTGGATTGTTTCAAATGATCACCCCTTCCTGCAAGCACACAAGTTAGGTAAATTTTAGATACAAAAGAATTTGTGAAATAGGGGCCTTCAAAAATACATTTTGTTGACCAATTCAAAGATCTGATTCATCATAAAAAAATCACCACCTGTAATATTTCAAGCGATTTCCAGAAATGTAAGAAAATCCAAAACATTTGCTAATTTGCTCCAAAAATTAATTTTTCATTTAAAATCATAAAAAATTCATATAAAATGTAAAATCGATCCAAACAATCTGAAATTTTTATTGGAGAGTCCTGATGCTCTTCCAAACTTGTATAAAAAAAATTCTGCAACAAATCCAAGCAGTTTGTGAGATATGAGTAAAATAATGCAAAACCCTAATTTTTAAAGATCCGACTTTTGAGGAATTATTTTGAATAAAATTTAAAATCACAAAGAACATATCCTATGTATAATTCTGAGAGGTTTCCAAAAATGTAATAAAATTCAAAAAATTGGCTAATTTACTCTCAAAATTAAGGTTTTATGAAAAATCATAAAAAATTCATATAAAATGAAACTTTTATCCAACAAATCTAAAAAAATTTCTGAACACTTCTGGTATTTTTTCTGACATGTCAAAAAAAATTGATGCCAAAATTCACAGTCGTTTATGAACTCTAATCAAAATAAGGAAAAACCCTAATTTTTAAAGATCCAATTTTTAGGGAAATATTTTGCATCAAAATTAAAATCACAAACAACAGATCCTATGTATAATTATGAGAGATTTCCAAAAATGTAAGAAAATCCAAAAAATTCGCTCATTTGCTCTCAAAATTATATTTTTTATGAAAATTCATAAAAAATTCATAGAAAATTAAAATATGCTCCAATAGATCTAAATTTTTCTTTGCAAGCTCTTGATACTGTCTTCAACTTGCAAAAACAATTTGGTGCAACATTTCCAAGCCGTTTGTGAGATATGATCAAATCTCTCCAAGATCTTGATTTTGTGTCCAAAACCCTAGCTGCACAAGGTTATTCTCCAAATTGTTTTACAAAACAACAATATAAGGTTAGAAAAATCTGCAAAAAACACAGATCTAACAAAAATTTATGTCCCACGGGGCGTGCCAAAATGTATATGGTGAAAATGGATAACAACAATGTTGAAAGACTAAATGAATTCAACCACAAAACCCTAGCCTAACAATCAAGAAAGATCCACCATAACATATGAAGATTACCTAAGACAATGCAAATCAAATGAAATCACAAAGATTATACCATCACATGTCCAATAGGGTTTTGATCTCTATTCTTCCTATCTCCATTGATCTTGCTTGATATATTTTCTCTCAGATTTTATATGTGCACAAGAGCTCAACAAAGAATGAAAATGTGGCTGCAAGTAGGATCGCATATGAAAGTGCAAAAGGCGTAGTGTCGTCAATTGAACAAGTAGTTAGTTAGGGTTTGATAATGAAGGAAGAGTCTCCTTATATAGAAGACACTATATGAAATGGAGGGATAAGATTGAGAGGTGTAAAAAGAGGTCGGCTATGATTAGAGGGTAGGTAAAGGAAATAAGAAAATAATGAGAGGATAGGTAGTGTATGAATTAAGAGATGAATGACATGTGTCATGGGTAGAAAAGGCTAATGAATTAATTAAATAAATAAAGATTCATTTAATTAATAGAGGAAGTGGGATCAATTAAATAAATAAGATATTTATTTAATTTAGGAAAAGGGTAATTTAAATAAATAAATGTATTTATTTAAATGAGAAATAAGGCTAGAAGAGGATAAATGAATTAATTAAATAAATAAGGATTTATTTAATTAATAGAAGAATTAGGCTAAAAATAATTAAATAAATAAAATATCTATTTAATTAGACATGATAATTTTAGGTGTCTACAACAGCTATCTACAGAGCCATGTACTACATCGAAGAGGCTCGATTTTGATGATCCACCACATGTATAGGATCATATAGTGTTAGTTGTGGTCATTGAATGACCAATACATATAGATATATTCTACATTTTTATTGTATATCGATTTGGACATGACATATGCCACATTTTTGTAATACTTGTATTGACTTGGTATACATGCCATTTTTGATATATATAAATGTTGATATTTGATCCAATAAATGTGTATTAAGTTCATTATTGTATATTCATTGTATTTGATGGCTGCCCTTTTATAAAGTTAAATGATTATTTGCTTATGTAATCAACAATATGAATATAAACAACAAAAATCTATGATAATAAACATTGCAATCATGGGATATGATTTGATAAACTTTCTAAAATGTTGAATTAACCCTACAAAACTCCTTGTATTGAGTTTATTATTGTGTATTCGTTGTATTTGGCGGCTGCCCTTTTATAAAGTTAAATGAATATTTTCCTATGTAATCAACAATATGAATATAAACAACAAAAATCTATGATGTAAAACATTGCAATCGTGGAATATGATTTGATAAACTTTCTAAAATATTGAATTGACCCTACAAAACTCTTTGTTTCAATGAAAATGAAATTCAATGGTTATGGTCAGATTTGATCCATGGTAATGATTAGTGGATTCTTTTCATTCTTTTCATTTATATTTGTCAATGTTTGTGGTGCAAGAGAACCCTCATTCTCGCAATGGTCAAATTTTGGTTCTCGCCTTGTTTTACCATTGTTTTATCTAAATAAGGTAATTTGGGACCATTAATGATCATTTGAAGCCATTTGTGAAAGTTTGGGGTCATTTGGATAAAAGAAGTAAAAGTTGCTCAATTATTGTGAAAGTTGCTCACTTGTTGTCAAAGTTGCTTAGTTGTTGTCAAAGTTATCAGAGTTCTCAAAGTTGTCAAAGTTGCAAGATAGGCTAGAATTGATTTCATTTATTATGTGCACAAACCAATGTAATGAGCACATTCAGGTGGGCAGGTTTATGCTAGGCATGCTCCTGTCATGCCTCCCAAAGTGTCGGAACGTTGAGAGTCATACCCTATCGACACGATCTCTCAAGTGCCCTGAGTCCAAAAATCTGTCAAACTTTGACAAACTATTTCCCCTAATCCATGCTACATATGATCGATTTGTTTGAACTTATAGCGTCACATGAGGCTCATCTACATTGACCTATCTCGGTTTTTGACGACTCAAAGCCATTTTCAAATGGTAGTGTTTTTTCACCTGCTGCAAAAACCGTCAATGGCATGCAATGCAAAGTTGCAAGATAGGCTAGAATTGATTTGGTTCATCATGTACAAAAACCAACATCATGAGCACATCTGGGTGGGCACATTTATGCTAGGCATGCTCCTGTCGTTCCTCCCAAAGCGTCGGAACATCGAGAGCCATAGCCTACCGATGCGATTTCTCAAGTGCCCTATGTCCAAAAAATTGTCAAACTTTGACATAATGTTTCTCCCAATCCAAGATACATATGATTGATCTGTTTGAATTGGTAGTTTCACATGAGGCTCCTATACAATGACCTGTCTCGGTTTCTGACGACTCAGAGCCATTTTTTAATGGTAGTGTTTTTTCACCTGCTACAAAAACCATCAGTGGCATGCAATGCAAAGTTGCAAGATAGCCTATATTTGATCTCATTCATTGTGGGCACAAAAAAAAATCATGAGTGCATCCTGGTGGGCAATTTTACGCTAGGCATGCTCCTGTCGTGCCTTCCAAAGTGTCAGAATGTCAAGAGCCATACCCTACCAATGCGATCTCTCAAGTGCCCTGAGTCCAAAAAATTGTCAAACTTTGATGGACTATTTCTCCCAATCCAGGATACATATGATCAATCTGTTTGAACTTGTAGTGTCATGTGAGGCTTATCTACAATTATCTATCTTTGTTTCTGACGAGAAGCTATTTTCAAATGGTAGCACTTTTTCACCTACTGCAAAAACTATTAGTGGCATGCAATGCAAAGTTGCAAGATAGGCTAGATGATCTCATTCATCATGGGAACAAACCAACATCATGAGTGAATTCGGGTGGGAAATTTTATGCTAAGCATGCTCCTATCATGCCTTCCAAAGCACTGGAACATCGAGAGCCATACCTTACCGGTGCGATCTCTCAAGTGCCTTGAGTCCAAAAAATTGTCAAACTTTGACGGACTGTTTCTCCCAATCTAGATACAAATGATCGATCTATTTGAACATGTAGTGTCATTTGAGGATCCTCTACAATGACCTATCTCAGTTTCTGATGACTTAGAGCCTTTTTCAAATGGAGGCATTTTTTCACTTGCTACAAAAATTGTCAGTGGCATGCAATGCAAATTTGCAAGATAGGCTAGATTTGATCTCGTTCATCATGGAAAAAACCAACGTAACGAGCACGTCTGGATGGGAAAATTTATGCTAGGAATGCTCCTGTTGTGCCTCCCAAAGTGTCAGAACATCGAGAGTCATACCCTACCGACGCAATGTAGAAGTTGCTTGACAACTTTTTTGACAACTTTTTTGATAATGACAATTTTTTGCTCAAATTGTATCTAGACTCAATCTATGACTCCCATGACCCAATAATGACTCAAATAATTGACCTTCTCACATCACATAAACTCAAAACATAGCCACAAAATATAGTCACAAAACATTGTCACATATTATTTGAAAATTTGCCTCTAAATATGGACAAAACAGCTCTTGGCTATTTAAATATACAAAAAATTGTGTTAGAAATCATCTTATGGACTTTTATACAAAATTTGGCATTTAAATATGTGCGATTCATCTCATCACCATTTTAATATACAAAATTTGGCATCTAAATATGTGCAAATCAACTCATGTCCTCCATTTGAATATACAAAATTATGCCCCTAAATATGTACAAATCCGCTCATGGGCATTTCTATATAAAAAAAATTAATATAGAACAATTCGTCGATGATATATACAAAATTATTAAAATCATTCTACTCTGAACCATAGAATCAATCAAGTGAGCCTTAAAGATCGACACTAACTCGTATTGTGTCAAGTATTATTGCCTCGTGGTCAAATTCATAAACTTTCGATAAAATCTTGTTATGAGGTCTACCATGATACTTCATCAAATGAATATTTGTTGCAACAACAAGGGTAGATAAATGAATTATGTCTGTGTGTTTCAAAGTCCTCGAACAACCAAACATCAGAGTTCTTGATAGGGTATCTCCTAAGCCATGTTTCTGTCATGATAATAGACCCTATTGGGTACTCAATACCCTCTCCTTCAATGATTGTGGTTGTCAATTTTATTTTAGGCTCAACACATCGACACAAAAAGTAATTCGCTCCTTCTTCATTGTTCTCTTCTACAATAATTGCATACACATGACTTGCATTTTATAAAATGATAATTAATACAAAAAATAAAGTGTGATGTACAAAACACTGTACCAAAAAGAATTCTTGCAAAAAAATTAACTCAAAAAATCACCTGAATCCACTAGGTCGGATACATGGTCAAAATCCACTGATGTCTCCATCTCGCTCAATTGTAGTGCTTTGGGAATTTGATATGTATCAAAGGGAACCAATGGTCTACAAGACCAATTGTCAACTCACTCTTGTGATTCACATTCTTCCCACAAAAAATACATGCATGAAGAGTAAAAACATACCATCTATCTCGTATAAATTACTAGTGAACTTACATTTGAACTCATAAATGAGTGCATGTCACTCGATCTTGCAACTGTACAAAAATCTAGATAGTTTTCAATGTTATATTTAGTGATCAACCAAAATATCTACGAACCATTGATGTACCTGGATTACCTGGAACCATCGTAGAGTTACACCATCGCACAAGTATTTCTACATCTATCAACTCAGCACCACCTTCGTATTTCAATCCTTCTCTAGCTAGAGCTCTTTTTACAAATGCTCCTGTACCATCGTGCTCTCCCTTACCATGTCCAGCCTCAGTGAAATTCCCAAAATGTTATACACCGCTTGTCATATGTATCCTTGTCAACCAATAAAACATCCTTGTATTCTTGAATTGTGTAGTGCAATTATCTGACCATATTAAATGTCGATTGTATTGTATGTTTCTTTCCTTTAAATTATCATAGAAAACTTTAAAGCATCTTTGTACAAACTCCGATGAATGGGTATGATCATCACTTATGTAGAAGGGATACTCTCTACAACCTTTCTATCCTCTTGTGTGCTATCATCTGCATGTATGAATGTTATGTGTACAAATATAGAAACTTGTGTCGAATGATAATACATAGATTGCACTTGATTTTGAGGTTGTAGCGTATAATTTTCAGAAAAATCAATGATAGAGACAATTGTGCCAAGAGGAAATGTGTCCTTACATAAATTGAATTGCTCATCTAACCATCGAGCTCTATGTGTATGCATTATGTACTCATAAACTAGTTTCTCTTGAAACATTTTTATAAATTCAGCTACACATATATCATTTTTCACTAACTCACATCTCTTCAAATCTTTTCCATCTTTAACTCCATATGTGACTATCTTGTATTTTTCAAAAGAAACTTGTTTCATACCAATTTTATGTGTGCTCTCCAAATGTACACATATTGGCAAACATTGCAAACCACCACATATAGCACAAGAACCTTCCAAACAAGGCATCTTATAGTAAATGCAACCATCATGTCTATTACATAGCACACTTCAAATAAGTTCTCTTGCCGACTTAGGAGGTGCTTGTATATTGTATTCCTACAAAACATCGTTAGTGTGCAAAGTAGAACAAATATGACAAAAAATATCATAGTGGATGTAAATTTCAATATACATCCTACAACAACACAAGGTGCATACATGATTAATCTTAATATATAAAGGTTTTTTCATTTCAAAAAATATTTGAGAAATTCTTATTTGAGGAAAATTTTCAGGGAATCTTTCATAAAATTTTGTTTTAGTCATATCCAAATAGTGTTTGGTATGTGGCTCATGATTTGTAGACCTGATTCGCCTTCTTATAACATCTCTTTGGTAGGGCGAAATTCTTGTGTTGTCATGCCAAAAATTTTCATTTAATATTCTTAGTTCATCAACAACAACCTTGTCTTTACATGGTAGTCTACCCGAGAATGCCCAGAGAGAATTATTGTTAGGTTCCTCTAGTTTTTTCCGCTTCTGTAATGCTTTACTTAATGTTGTTCTACTAATGCTTAATGACTTACTTGTTTTTCTTGTCAAATGATCTTTTTTAATTTTCTTGCTCATTATGGTTGAGATAATGACACGTCAAGTAACATTAGAATCTTTAGTAAGCGATTTTGAACCAATAGCTTGATATGCATCAAATAGATTTCTCACAATAGTTCTTTCACTGTTACTTTTAGATGATCTTAGGCCTAGAATTTTCATTCTCTCTAAAATTCAAATTTTTAATCATTTGAACAATTAATTGATATCTTGCAATTGGATTTAAGTTTTCAAAATAGTTTTTCCATATTATTTTAATGATTCTCCTACAAGTTCGTTCATTCATTTTATCGGGCATTGGTTTCAATATATTCTCATCAATTTCAATTAGATACTTTGGTTTTCTACAAATGATTCTAGGAGGTGTTAACATCGGTGCATTATGTGCATTGTGTACATTCAATTCATCAAATAGAGTTGGTGTATGTTCATCATTTAATTGATTATTCAATGTGGTCCCTTCTTCATTTGCATTAGGTTCATACTGTAAATCAAATTTCTCTTCTTTAATTGCATTAGGTGCATTATGTTCATTTCGTAAATCGAATTGAGATGTTGAGGATGACATGCCTTCTTGTCCCTTGTTTTTATGTCACGTAATTTCTTCATACGCTTCCTTTGTCTTTCCTTTTCAACCTCTCATTGTTCCATCATTCCTCGCTTGTTCTTTCCCATGGTTGATATCGGTTGTCCTAAATACAATCATATTACATATATATGTAAACAAAAGTTCATAAACAATAAAATAACAATAAATATGCATCTTATCATTATTTTTTTGAATTAAAACTATTAAACAATCATAATAGCATTGACAAAGCTAATAAGAACAACAATTCAATCATTTTAAATCATGCAAAAACAAAAAAATCACTTACTTCTATGTATAAAATAGTCATAGATGCCTAGACACAGTTGCAGTGGGGCCTTCAATGACCTCAAAAAAAATTTTTGAGGTCATTAACGTGGTTGGGCAACTAAAAGTATATGTCCCAGTACCGCGTACGGGGTCTTTTTAGAACCTCGTATGCGTTGTTAGGCCCAAAAATGTTAGCAAACCAATGTTAATATTTGCAGTACCCCATACGTGCTTTGAATGTATAAATACCTTGTATGCGCTTTTTGTAGTACATAAAATGTGAAGGAAAAGGGAGGGAGGGAGAGGGAGAGGGAGAGGATAAGGGAGAGGGAGAGGGAGAGGGGGAGGGGGAGGGAGGGAGAAGGGGAGAGGGAGAGAGAAAGAGAGGTAGTGTGAGGGGGAGAGAGGGAGAGAGAGTGAGGGAGAGAGAGAGAATGGAAAATAGAGAGAGAGAGAGAGAGAGAGAGAGAGAGAGAGAGAGAGAGAGAGAGAGAGTGAGAGAGTGAGAGAGAGTGGAAAAGGGAGGGAGGGAGAGGGGGAGAAAGAGAGGGAGGGAGAGAGAGAGAGGGAGAGGGAGGGAGAGAGAGAGAATGTAAAAGGGAGGAAGGGAGAGGGGGAGAAAGGGAGAGAGGGAGAGAGAGGTAGAGGAGGAGAGAGGGAGATAGAGAGAGGGAAAGAGGGAGAGGGGGAGAGAGGGAGAGGGAGGGAGAGAGGGAGAGAGAGAGAGGGGGGTGGAAAGGGGATAGAGGGAGAGGGGGAGAGAGAGGGTGGAAAAGGGAGGGAGGGAGAGAGAATATAAGAGAGAGAGAGAGAGAGATTAAATTTTAATTATCATTAATAAAATATCTATGCACACATCTTTTAAAGAACTCTTATTATTTGAGAGAGAGAGAGAGAGAGGAACAGAGAGAGAGAGAGAGAGAGAGAGAGAGAGAGAGAGAGAGCAATAGAATGTAAGGGTGATAAAGGGGGTAGGGAGAGAGAAAGAGTGGGGAGGGAGAGAAGAAGAAAGAGAGGGATGGGGTATGGAGGAAGGGAGAGAGGGGGAGCATCTTGCTTTGTTATGATTTTAAGCAGTGGTGTTATGTGGGGTCATACAATGTCCTATGACCCCTTAGGACACCATATGACCCCTTAGGTGCCGTTATAGGTCATGCAATGTGTCCTTAGGGGTCATATTGTGTCCTACCACCCTTTAAGATACCATATGACCCCTTAAGACACCATATGGTGTCGTTATGGGTTGTATGGTGTTCTAAGGGGTCAAGGCTACCTACATACCCGCTTCGACATGGGATCAAGGCGTAAAGTATGTAGTTTTATTTTCTATTCTATGGTTTGATGTAAACTGATTTGTGGGTACACAACCCTTTCTAGGCTCAATGTCCCAGACAGTTTCTCTGCGGTTGCTACCCACAATGGTAGCACTTAAGTGAAGGCTCAAGATGGCCTATTGCTTATGGCCTAAAAATAGCTAGATCCTAATTCTTATCATGAGCGTCACCCTTGACCAAATCACCAATATCTCTTCAAGATAAAAATAAGAAATCAATTTTGTAAAAGCATTTAACTTAACCATCCCTAAAAGGGGTTTACTATGGCTTATCTCAATGGATGTGAAATCATTTCAAAGTTATCTTATTAGATTATCGATCCAAGGGGGATTACCCGCCCCTTGGATTTTAACTTCCAAGTGTCCCTTATTACTCCCCGACGATTTATAGGGATGATGCCATAGACGTCGTTGATGCAGCTTTATTAAGCGTTAAGTGCAGTAGTTCAACACGACAACATTACTCATAAGCGTGACCCAGAGGCACCGTATATACCGAACGCTACTAGTTTTGGTTTTCCAACTTCCTTTGTTTAGTTTCTAACTAAGAGCTTATGAAAACATCATGCTTGAATATAATTATGAAATGGATGTACATAACTTAAAATTTGTGAATTTTGGTGACACTTAAATACTATTGAAAAAGAGAAATATCATTATTCTACAACTAAACAAATTAATACATGTATTGGCATGATAATGATAATTGTGAACTTACGTGCAATTGCATGAAGATAATGAATGCGAACTAATATAAATGCCATGCAAAAGTAGTGTCATTTACATACAAAATGAAGAAATGTTTACTCCTATCATGAGACTTAATTAATTATAGAGTTACTAATTCCACATGAGTGATTAGCTTATACCTTTTTGAAATTTTGGATCAAATCGAAATAATAAGACTTATTTGTTTTTAAGTGAGTCAAAAATCATTGATCAAATAATCCAATAAATCCTTGAGGGGATTGAGACAATAATAATTTTATGATTCCAATCTCTTACTAATTTATTAACTTAAAAATTTAACTACTCAATTATGAAGATTAACTTTAATTAAAATGATTATATATTTTTAAAAAAAAGAATTATATAAAAATAAAATTAACTTAAATTTTAATTAGAATTATAAAAAAAACCCATCGCAATTTCCAAGTGTAATGATATATAAAAAAAAAAACGCATTGTTTTAAATAGTAAATGGGCTAAAATAGGGGATGGGGACTGCAGGTCCCATCACCCCCTGTGGTCCTACATGCGTAGGCCCGTAGGGGTTGAGGGGACTCCGCGGGCCCCCCCTCTCCCCTGTGGATCACTGCCGTAACAGTGACCGTAGGGTAGTGGGGGGTACCGCTATCCCTCCCCAACGGTTACAATGACTGTCTGTTACACCATGCAGAGTTATTAGCTTTGACCGCCATTAATCATCGGCGTTAATATGCATTTTGCCTTCTCTTTTTTTTTTCTTTTATTCGAAACGAATTTTATATATATATATATATATATATATATATATATATATATATATATATATATATATATATATATATATATATGTATGTATGTATGTATGTATGTATGTATGTATGTATGTATGTATGTATGTATGTATGTATGTATGTATGTATGTATGTATGTATGTATGTAACAAAGGAGTATTGACTTATGAAAATAAAACATGAATAATATAGGAAATCAAATAACTGTTTGATTTAATTTAATTAGACATAGAGAGTAGATTTTTAAACAATAAGGATAAAACAATAAGAGTTCATTCATAGGAGTGAATAACCTAGAGAGTTATTCACAGAGATAAAACAATCTAGGAAAATGAAAAGATAGATGCTTATGCTGGGGAATGTATTTTAATCTAATTTTTAATCTAAAATTTACAGAGAGTAGATTTTAATTCAATCTAATTTAATTTAATTAGACATAGAGAGTAGATTTTTAAACAATAAGGATAAAACAATAAGAGTTCATTCACAGGAGTGAATAACCTAGAGAGTTATTCACAGAGATAAAACAATCTAGGAAAATGAAAAGATAGATGCTTATGCTGGGGAATGTATTTTAATCTAATTTTCAATCTAAAATTTACAGAGATAAACTTATATTTTGCTTCTTCACAGAGATAAATAATCCAGAGAAAATAAATCGTTTCCAGTCATGTATAGATGAAAGATAGATGATTATGCTGGTGAATGCAAGCTCATAAGGTGTATTTACAATCTATTTTTCAATCTAAAATTTACAGAGACAACCAGAATAACAAGTATACTGAGATTTGCAAGGAAGCTAACTTATTCCTACAGGAAGATTTGATTCATCCATAGCAAGAAAAAAAGTAAGATTTTATTCTTTAAATTTAATTCACGGTGTGCATATAAAATAAGATTAATCTAATATACAGCAATTAGATAAGAAACAAGATTTTAATTCTTCAAACTAACAAAAATCCAATCTATTGAAAGACAATATTTTAATTCTTCAAACTAATCCACAACAAAATCCAATTTACAGTAAGGAATTGAAAAATAGATTTCAAACTAATTTCAGCAATGTATTAAACCAAGATTGATCTAATTTAATTCATAGCAAAAGTAAAAATGCATGATTCAAAATAAAACTAAATAAGAAGAAAACCTTGGATACTTGCAAACAAAGAATCCCCTATGAATCCTTCAATTAGCCACCCTTGATCTTCAAACTTGAAAGAATTCCTCCAAAGAAAATCTTAGCTATTTTCAAAATGAAATATGACTACCAAAGAAAAAGATTACTTGAGAGAAGAATTTCTTTATGGAATAACCAACTCTCTTTTTTGAAAACTTGTATATCTTTTATAAGAAAAATCCCTCTATTCCACTACCTAAATTTTTAATTAAAAAAAAGAGATTCTTTCCCAATTTTGGCCTTCATGCAAATTGATTAGACTTAGTGGGAGGAGTTACATGCAAGGTGGTGGAGAAACCTCTAGAAGCTTCTTATTCTTCCTACAACATGTGCCATAATTTGGGTGAGGAAAATTAAATAAACAATTAAGAAAAAAGTATATTTTCCATGTGTGTGTGTGTTTTATTATTTTTATCCCTTTATGATATTCATTCAATCTTTTAAATAGTTTATCCAAAAATATAATAGAGTTTGTATTTTAAATCCAAAAGTAATAAAGGAGGGTTGTGACACATATTGTGTTATGTGGGGTCCGGAGAGAGAGAGAGAGAGAGAGAGAGAGAGAGAGAGAGAGAGAGAGAGAGAGAGAGAGAGAGAGAGAAGGGAGGGAGATGGGGGGAGAGGAAGACATGTCACATGATGTCATTAGGGGTCACATGGGATCCTGATTGAGCCACATGTGTTATATTATATATATTATATACATATATATAATATATATAAAAACATTATATGTACATATATACATGAAATATCACGTTTTACATATTATACGTGTATACATATATGTATGCACACACCCACATTGTAAACACAGGCAGAAGCATGTACGCGTTGTTTCTAGCTTTAGTACCGCGTACACGCTTCTTATTGTAAAGAAAGCCCGTATGCGGTTTTGTTTTAAAAATACCCCATATGCATTGTTTCTAGTATAGGGAGCCCATACACGCTTTTGACTATTTAGTCTTGTGAATAGGCCTGGATGACAAAGTTGTGGGTTGGAAGTTTGATTTCCCTCCATTTGCCTCCTTTTTGACGTGTTTTGTTTTATCAACTTGGTTTCTCAAATTTATCATCATTAGGTTTACACTTCATCAAGTGGGTATTTCTAAAATTGTCATCATATTTTCACCCATCTTCTGAGCTTTCTAACCACATAATTTTTTTAAAGAACAACAATATTATATTATTATTGAATTTCTTTTACCTGTGTCTCCATAGTTCTCAAAGATATACGTGCACCATTTTTTTTAATAACTTTAAATATTCTTATCCAAATTTTAAAAAAATTATATATTATTATAGAGCACTTGATTCCTTACAATTTAAAAAAAAATGTATTTTCGATTGTTTTGGTGCAAGTTATGCTTCACACATGAACAAGTACCCAATTTTTCAGGATGTGATCGATTGGAAAAATGATAAAAAAGAAGATACTCAACAAAAAATTACAAAAAAATACACAACTTGTAGTGCTCACTCTTAACTATCTTTTGCCAAAGGATTTGTCAAGATACTAAATCTAACCATGACTTTTTTGATGCGCATGTTATACACTAAGTTATGTTTTTAAAAAAAAATCAAGGTCTATTTTTCATGCACGAAAGATTTGACTTCCTTAATCTTATCTAATTTTGAAAAACATTAGTAGTTTGGGAACTAGATTTAGAGTACTACGATATTTGTTCTTTGAGTATCTTCATATCTTGAGTGGATGGCTCTCAACTTTCTCCTCCAAGTTTAGGTTTGCCTGATTTCATTAAAAAAAAAAAAAAAAAGTGTCCACTTATACCCCCCATTTTGCACACCATCTTGGTGCACTTACCCATATGTATGGACATGTATATGCATACATGTGTGTATGTACATATTTGTGGTCCTTATTGTTCAGGAGGGCAGAACTAGCAATAATCAAAACACATGTATAAGTAGCACAACTGAACTTGAAAGGTCCACAAACTAGTTTTTTAGAGGAATCTTCATGTGAACCCTTTTACATTAACTACTATTGCATATAAATCAGGATGCCACACTATGCATATATGTATGTACATATATATGCATAAACGTACGTATATGTATATACATATATGTATGGACATGTATATGCATACATGTATCTACATGCATGTATGTACATATTTGTGGTCGATATTGTTCAGGAGGGAAGAAATAGCAGTAATCAAAACACATGTATAAGTAGCACAACCAAACTTGAAAGGTCCGCAAACTAGTTTTTTTTAGGACTCTTCATGTGAACCCTTTTAAATTAACCACTATTACATATTGTAGACACCCAAAATTGTCATGTCTAATTAAATAAATATTTTATTTATTTAATTAACTAAGCTTAATTCTTCTATTAATTAAATAAATCCTTATTTATTTAATTAATTCATTTATCCTCTTCTAGCCGTATTTCTCATTTAAATAAATACATTTATTTATTTAAATTATCCTTTTCCTAAATTAAATAAATATTCTTATTTATTTAATTGATCTCACTTCTTCTATTAATTATATAAATCTTTATTTATTTAATTAATTCATTAGCCTTTTCTACCCATGACACATGTCATTCATCTCTTAATTCATACACTACCTACCCCTTTCATTATTTTATTATTTCTTTTACCTGCCCTCTAATCATAGCCGACCTCCTTTTACACCTCTCAATCTTATCCCTCCATTTCATATAGTGTCTTCTATATAAGGAGATGCTTCCTTCATTATCAAACCCTAATGAGCTAACTACTTGATCAATTGACTACACTATGATCCTACTTGCAACCACATTCCGTTCTTTGTTGAGCTCTTGTGCACACAAAATCTGAGAGCAAATATATCAAGCAAGATCAATGGAGATAGGAAGAATGGAGATCAAAACCCTATTGGACATGTGATGGTATAATCTTTGTGATTTCATGTGATTTGCATTGTCTTAGGTAATCTTCATATGTTATGGTGGATCTTTGTTGATTGTTAGGCTAGGGTTTTGTGGTTGAATTCATTTAGCCTTTCAATATTGTTATTATTGTTATCCATTTTCACCATAAACATTTTGGCACGCCCCGTGGGACATGGATTTTTCTTAGATCTATGTTTTTTGCAGATTTTTCTAACCCTGTATTGCTATTTTGTAAAACAATTTGGAGAATAACCTTGTGCAGCTAGGGTTTTGGACACAAAATCAAGATCTTGGAGAGATTCGATCATATCTCACAAACGGATAGGAAATTTTACACCAAATTGTTTTTACAAGTTGAAGAAATTATCAGGCGCTGCCAATCCAAAATTCAGAATTGTTGGAGCACATTTTCATTTTCTATGAATTTTTTATGATTTTTCATAAAAAATTAATTTTGAGAGCAAATGAGAGAATTTTTCAGATTTTCTTACATTTATGGAAATCTCTCATAATTATACATAGGATCTGTTCTTTGTGATTTTAATTTTGATGCAAAATATTTACCTAAAAATCGGATCTTTAAAAATTAGGGTTTTTCTTTATTTTGATCAGATCTCACAAACGGATTTGAATTTTGACATAAAATTGTTTTTGCAGGTCCAAAAAAGTATTAGAAAGAATTTGTAAAAATTGTAGATTTTTTGGATCGATTTTGCATTTTATATGAATTTTTTATGGTTTTTCATAAAAAATTAATTTTGAGAGCAAATTAGAGAATTTTTTGGATTTTCTTACATTTTTGGAAATATCTCAGAATTATACATAGGATTTGTTGTTTTTTATTTTAAATTTGATGCAAAATTATTCTTCAAAAATTAGATCTTTGAAAATTAGGGTTTTGTATTATTTTACTCATATCTCACAAACTGCTTGGATTTGTTGCAGAAAATTTTTTGTGCAAGTTTGGAAGACCATCAGGACTCTCCAATAAAAATGTTAGATTTTTTGGATCAATTTTTCATTTTATATGAATTTTTTATGATTTTTCATAAAAAATTAATTTTTGGAGCAAATTAGCAAATTTTTTGGATTTTCTTACATTTCTGGAAATCTCTTGAAATTTTAAAGGTGGTCTTTTTTTATGATGAATCAGATCTTTGAATTGGTCAACAAAATGCATTGTTGAAGGCCCCTATTTCACAAAGTCTTTTGGATCTAAAATTTACCTAACTTGTGTGCTTGCAGGAAGGGGTGATTATTTGAAACAATCCAAACTACTAATAAACCTTTGTTGCAGGTCCTTGGCAAGGGTTTTTGGATTTTTACTGTGTGCCTTATTTTCATAGACTAGCAAACACTTCAATTGGTGCACTAAAATTGAATCATTGTCTTTTGTGTCTTGAGCAATAGGCTCTTTTTGTTTAATCTTTAGAGGGCCTGTCTTCCCGTGTGGTCATTAGGACTACTAGTGAGAAGAGAACGACCCAAGTGGTAGCGAGGAAAACCCACCTCTTCTGAACCACTATAAACAACTGTATTCATGGTGAAAACTATGGATAACGTGTGCTGATTAGTTCATACCGACACTATGTCTCCCCATAAACCCGTTTGATCAAATTTATTTGATCAGTTGTAGGGCGTAACCCCTACCGGCTGGGAGCCTTCTGTATTTACAGAGCTGAAAGTGCCACATGTATGGCCACATGAGTGGATGCCCTTACTAGCACCTTTTTGTTTTAGAAGCCCAAATCCTTGTAGTTGTTGGGGCAGGAGGTCGGACCTCTGGTAGCGGCCCACACACATATGGTTCTTAGTAGAGATACAAAGTTCGCCATGGGGATTTTTCGTGGGGATTGATGCTTGGCTGACCCGAGAAGTGAGTGTCGAGGGTGGAGCCAGTGAGGTCAAGCATCTAAGTATCCGCTCTGAATAGCGTAGCCTCGGGGGTAAAACCTTATGTGGGATCAACAACTATTGTCTTGGCCAGCCATAAGAATTGTGCTTGACTTATTTTAAACATTCAAACCATTCAAGACCAAACAGCAAAACATTGTGTCTTTTGTGTTTTCAAGTGTATGCAAAACATTTTTACATCAAACAACACACTTTTCTTGGAGAGTCTAAACACTTGCAAACATTAAGTCCTCAACAACATTGTGTCCTCTTGTCACGAAAAATAGTCAAACATTCAGATTTGGTCACAACCAACAACTTCACAAATTGGAAAAATTTTACAGTCCAGCAAACAAGAGCAATCAGTTTCGGAATTCTTGAGCTTCCTAGGTTGTTTCTCCAGGTTTTCATCTAGCATTCAACTTGTCTTTGGGTCTCACAAAGTCCATCATTGCTTTACATCTTGCATTAAATTTACATTTGTCTAAACTTGAATCAAAAGGTCACTTGCTTGTCCTCACTATACTTTGTCAACACACTACATACAACAACATTTTGCTAAGTGGTCCCTCATCAAGGTCTATCACCTTTGGGTCTCATTTGGTCTTACTTAGAGTCAAGGTCAACTTACCTCATCAAGAGAAACTATCCTCTCTTTGGAAGTCACACCTACTCTACTACATACATACTTGGTCTTACACTTTGGACATTGCAAGTACACTTCAGATTCATTTACATTCCATCCAACTCTTGGTCTTCCATACTTTTTCCATTTTTCATCTAGTCTCACACATCTCAGTCAATACGTAGTTAATGGTTGAAACCCGTCTTCAAAAATCTAAGAGAGAAACTAAAGAGGCTCAAGAGTCTGCAAACATGACTTCTTATGAGTATGACAATGATATCTTTTTCAATTATGATCATACTACATTACCTGACATGGATGCCTATAGAAACATTCCAAATGTTGAGAACATGGACACTACAAACAACAATGATACACACAATGATGATAAGGACAACTTTTCAGTACATTCAGCAAATGTGAAAGAATCCATTATGGATCCCCGTTTCAATCGATTGGTTGAGGAAATAATGAGGAGGGATAGACAATACTTCTTACAAATGATGGCACAAAGTGGAGCCAAGATACCTCATGATTTTGACATGTCTCAAATAATGGAAAATCAACCTTTGCAACAACCTCACTCCAACATGGATCAAAGGAGACCTAATAGTGGAGGCAATAGAGGACCACATATGGTACCTGAATCACCATCATCTTTGTTTCAAAAACTAGAGGTCCCATACACACATGGTCAAGCATATGATACTCACCTTCGTAGGCCATTATGGAAGTCTTATGCAGACAGATATGCTCAATCACATACCAATGCTAAGGATCAACCACCAAAATAATTGGATGTTCAAAGGCATGCTCAAAATTTGGACACAAGGAAACCTCATGTCAAATTTGGGGGCAGCACAATGGAACATGACATGCCTGTAGAATATGGTATACATGCGCAAAATAGATATGGGGTTCCTCAACATGAATCTATACCAAGTGGTCCATATACATAGCATCATTATAGACCTCCTCCATATGAACATGTGTATGATCAATATCATCCATATATGCAACATGCTCCTCCAACAATTGGTGCCTCAAGCATGGGGTATGGTCCAAGAAGTCGATCTCCACCTAAGAGCAGTTTGGAACAACAAATCAGGGACTTACAAAAGAAAATGGAGGACATAAATACACCAAAGCCAACATACACAATGAGAGACATATGTCCTTATCCATTTGACAAGAGCATTCCAATGCCTCCTTTTCCTACACACTTTGTGATGCCTAAATTTGATAAGTATATAGGAAAAGGGGATCCTAAGGCACACATAAGACAGTTTTTCACAGCTTGCATTGAGGTAGCAGCAGAAGAGACATATTTGATGAGATTATTCCCACAAAGCCTAGGTGATCAAGCTATGGAATGGTTCTCCCAACTCCCACCTGGTATTAAGTCATGGGGTGACTTAGCAAAGGCATTTATCCAACATTTCTCCTACAACATAGAGATAGACATATCAGTCACTACTTTGTGCAACACCAAGCAAAAAGAGGGAGAATCTTTTGCATCATTCTTACAAAGATGGAGAAATCTAGCCAGCAGATGCTCTTGTGAAATTCCACAAAAACAAATGGTAGAGATGTTCACACAAAATGTTAACAAAGACATTGGCTATGACTTAAGGAAAGCTTGTTTGTCTACCTTCAAGGACGTCATTGAAAAAGGCTTAGCAACAGAAAAGGTCCTAATTGAACAAGGAGTTATTAAGATATTCAAGGAAAACAAAAATGACTTTAAAGGAAAAGACAAGCCAAGATTTTGGAATAAAAACAAGAACATAGTCAATGATGGTGTTGTTGATGCCAATACAGTGCGACCCAAATTCATTTTTTCTGGATCAAGTTCTACAAATAATCAAGTGAATACTCAAACAACTTCTAGATCACGAAGGAAGTACACTCCATTGGGAGAACCACTTGAGTCAATCTTCAAGAAGCTAGTGGCAAACAAGGTGATCACAATTCTAGATTTCCCGCCATATGAACCAAAGGTCAAACCAAATTGGTGGAATGATGATGAGTATTGTGAATTTCATAAGAGAAAGGGTCATAAGACAGGAAATTGTCATCGACTGAAGAACATCATACAAGATCTCATTGATAGAGGTGACATTGAGATTGAGGGACATTCCTCCAATCAAGAACATGAGATGTTTAAGGAACCATTCCCAAAGCATGACAAGGGAAAAGCTAAAGCCACAGAGGATCAAACCAACTATACCAGAGCATCTTATAACTATGATTCAACTATCAATCACATATCGATGGACAATTACGTCTCTACTATTATCATCAAGGACAAAGCGTCCAAGAATTCTACTCAGAGACCCAAGATTGTCCTAAAAGGTATTGGATCTTCTTCCGAACCTACCTCTGAATGTCATGTTACAACTCGTCGAAGTAAATTCACTTTGCAAGGTGCTCCAACTAAAAACACCGCTTCTTCATCAACCAAACCTGAGTATGACCTTGTAGAACAGTTAGGGAAGACACCCGCGCTCATTTCAATCCTTAAGCTATTACGCATATCTCCTGCACATAAAGCCATTCTTGACAAAATATTGAGAGAAACTATCGTTCCTACTGATCTGAATGTGGACTAGTTTCAAGCCATGGTGGGATACCTTTCCATTCCACACTCCCTTACATTCATAGAAGTCGATAACGCCTCCGTAAGCCAACTACATAATGCACCTTTACACATTGAAGCCTTCATACACAAACATCGAATCAAACGAGTCCTGATAGATGGAGGAGCAAGTCTGAACATTTGTACATTGAGCACTATTAAACAATTGGGCTATTCTGATAAAGTTGTGAATGGTACAAACAAAATTACCATCAAGGCATATGATGATGAAGAGCGTTCATCCAAAGGCACAGTAATTTTACCTCTCAGAGTTGGGCCAGTTACAAAGGATGTGGTTTGTCAAGTCCTAGACCTAGATCTCACATACAATATATTACTAGGACGTCCTTGGATTCATGAGATGAGTGCAGTACCATCTACATATCATCGATGTATCAAGTTTCCACACAATGGAGTTGAAGTGACTATCAAAGCGGATCCAAATCCATTCATATATTGCAACAATATGCGACATAGATCAGAAATAACAATACCAGTCAATCGAGAAGCTATTCCTTCATCGGCATATGTGGATCCAGAATCCTTGAAAGCTTCTACATCCAAACAAGTAGAGCTCAAAGACAAGTTCAAGATTAAAGACATGGGATGTGGTGAGTATATATTTCATGTTGAGCAACTCCCACTATCTCCTCACACATTCAGTCAACATGAACAATCTACAAACAATTTGCAATATCAAGGAATTGGGTGTGAACCACCTAGTGTTGTGGCTACTAAGTCTGAATGCAAATCTCCTCTAGTGGTGCAAGCATCTCTTGATATCAATAGTCCTAAGAGTGGTTCCTGCGAAGAATCTATTGAACGTATCGCCAACCCTCTTGAGAACTCACATAGCTTTACCATATCATCTGCTCATTCCATTTCCACTCCTCTCCCAGACTTGGATCAACAAGAATCACAAAAGCCCTTACTAATTGGTGATCAAAAATCAAGCGTTGAAAAGAAAAATCTAAAAGTCAATAATAAAGAAAAGTCCTTTAGTCCAAATCAAAATCAAAAGCTATTGGACTCTGCAAAAATCAAAGTCAAGGATAAAAATCCTATGAAGCAAAAAGAGAAAGAGTTGATCTCCCCTAATATCAAAATAACTGGGGGCAAAAGCTCTAAAATTTTAAGTCAAAAAGCATACTTGTTGATCCTAAGTCTCCATCATGCTATCCTACTTTCACTTCTTTTCACAATCATAAGCCTTCATAATGCATCCACTTGTTTCACACATCCTTTCCCTTCTAGCGATACATCAGGGACCTTTAATGGAGCTTCCTCGAAGGACTTTGTTATCAAGGATGCCCAAACTTCTTTAGGTGACACACATATGGGCCTACGTAGTCCACACACTAGTAATTCTATCTCAATTCCTTTATCAAGGAAGACAGTCACTCAAGCTACACATCATTCAGTCAAGGAACAATGTAGTTACAATCACAAAGTCAAACCTCACACATTTGAGGTAGGTGATTTGGTTCCCAGAGAAAATCCCAAACATCAGCAAGACAGAGAGAAGAAGGGCAAGTTCGAACCAAATTGGCTTGGTCCTTACGTCATTACAGCAACATATGGATCTGGGGCATATCAGCTCTCAACTACAGAAGGTGAACCTTTGGAGGATCCTATCAACAACATGCACCTTCGCAGGTTTTACACATAGCTCTTTAGAGTATCCTAATTCCAAAAATACAAAAAAAAAATCAAAAAAAAAATTTAATATACAAAAAAAATCAAAAAAATTCAAAAATACAAAAAAAATTATAAAACATAAAAATCGTTACTTGGTGAAAACCTAGCAAACAGGCGCCTTGTGACACAAAAAAACATTGAAAAATCAAAAAAAGTAAAGAGAAATAATTTCGTCCAACGGTGAAAACCACTTCAGTGGCACCCTGGGCAAGTACCATGGTGAAAACTGGGTTACCAGCGCCATGCGTAGAGACATTGCTCCTCCCTCCTTCAGGATTCATTTTCATCCTTTCACTTTGTACACACTCACAACCTATTCGTTCATAATAAACTTACCCATTCCCATCATGGCTTGTTATTGATCTACCCAAGATTGGTTAGCCATTCATAATAAACCCCCCTTTTCACCTCCCTTTCCATCCATAATAAATCAGATCCTATCTGTGGCTAAGGAAAATCCTACGTCTAGTAATGGGTGTGGAACTAAGAACATCACATGTTTTGAGGAGTATAGTTTCTTCCAGCTTCCTTCAGTCTGTCCGCACACAATCCGCAATAAAGCAACATTTGCATAACAGATCCGCAATAAAGTTTCATCTTCTCCGCAATAAAGTATCAGTTTCATGGATTCAGTCAGTTTCAGATGAGACACAGCAGCAACAATGGGCTTCAACAAATCAAATCTTTCAATAGACTCAGACAACATATGGTTCAGTGCTATCTATCCTTTCTGTGAAAGTAAACATTGTGACCACAATCAAATAAGACTTATACAAGTGACAAGAGACACTAAACTTGAGGACTACAGTGGATGTTGGTGTCGAGTCTTGGTTTTCTTTTGATTTTATCTTTCTAGTGACATGTCTTTTAGCTTTTCTAGGATGTCTTTGACTAGAGATTCTATCTCCAGGATGTCTTTGACTAGAAAGGCGAGGATGGGGTATCGTCACCTATTTGTATTTTCTGTCTGTGGATTGTCTCTTAGTAATGCTATGACTTGTCCAAGGATAGGAGGACACTGTGAGTCTAGTATGAATTGGGGCATTCCTTGTTTGTGACTGTCATATCTCCATGCAAACAGGTACAATGACTTTTTGGGTCGAACATATGCCTCGATTGTCATAACCTATTTTGCCATAATAAAGCTCAATGATGATAACGCACAAGAAGCTCTTTCACTTTCATATCTTCTGTCTTCCATCCCCCTTTCTTGATTGACTTCCATCGTCCTTCTCGAGTCCGTGTAGCCTGCTATCACATGACTGAGTATAATGACACACCAAAAACATTTGCATTTCATGTAGCTGCACCTACATTACCACATATAAGCATTTCATACATACATATAGATATCACAACTGCATCACATCATGCACACAACACCTGTTAGCACAATTTACATTTGCATTATCATATTCATCTGCATTACATACATTCACATTTGCATCATGCATACACATATAAAACATAAAAGAACAAAAATATATATTGCATTGCATCATATACATATTTGCATCCATATCATAAGCATCACATAAGAACATCTCATCACATAGGTACACATGCATATAGCTGCCGCAAAGATGAATCATCTCATATATATATCAAAATCATAAGTGTCATGATACAATGATGTCAAAAAATCATATGGCTACAATCACCCAAAGGTGTCTACATCATCATACAAAATGGTACAATACTGATACATAGGGAGCCCTCTAAGGCTATGATGAACTCGCTCCCTTAGAGCCGACTAGCCTTGATCCTATATACATCCTCCAGGGTGACTGTCATCTCACCCATCGGCAGATGAAACATGTACGTCTTAGAGTGCCATCTCTCAGCCAGCGCAGTCAGCAAACCCATGTTTGCCTGAAACTCAGGCACATACAGCACATGTCTCAAACCCATCTCCTCGATGGCAGCTTTGTCCTCGAGTGACAACTCAGGTCGCAACCTCTGTGTCGACGGGAATCTCTCCCATGACTCTAGCATCGGCAAATACTCTTGCAGTCAAACAACTCAATCATGTCAGTTATAGTGGCATTCACTGTTTATCACAAAATGTTACTCGCTATCTAAATGCATATGGCTATCTACCCTAGTGACACTCACTATTCATCACAAAGTGTTGCTATTTATCCTAGTGGTACTCACTGTTCATCACAAAGTACTACGTGTGTTGCACTCCCTGTTCATCACAAAGTGCTGCTCACATTTGCACTCACTATTCATCACAAAGTGTTGCTCATATTTTAGTACTCCCTGTTCATCACAAATTACTCTATCTTGGTACTCACTGTTCATCACAAAGTGCCTTGATCTATCCTAGTCTTCCTAGAGGACCTGCTTGAGTGTATCCTCTCAGCAGCTTATCCAATCGACAACATATGTTCATCACAGAACTGCCGATTTGACCTAGAAGATGCAAATTCATACTTTTCAAATGCAAACGCGCTTTCCTGATATAAATGCGCATTTATTACATTACCTAGTATGCATTAATGACAACAATAAATGCATCAAAGTACGAGGAGGTTTTGTGGTACTCACCGACTCTCCTGCCTCTGCTGGCCTCTAGAATCAGCGAACACGGTCGAATCTGTGAACAAAAGCCATCGCTGCTGACTGTTGCTGCTTTATTTTTGCTCTGCACTATGCTCTTATGAATGTGTAAATGACAATGAGGATGTATTTTCCCCCGTGGTCTATCTTATAGCCTACCCTAGCCCTCGCATTCATTTCCTGAGTCAGTCTTCGTTATCCCGTGACTCTGTCACTTTATCCGGTCAATCCATTCTATCTTGTCTTTCTTATCAAGAGATTGTCTGCAATCTTTTCAGACATTTTCATCCAATCTCTCGAGGGGGCATATCATTCCCATTTTGGGGCAACTTTGTATCAGTTCATCTTATCTTCTTTGAAACAACGCGACAAGCCGCATTGTCTCAAAGAGGGGCAAAATGTAGACACCCAAAATTGTCATGTCTAATTAAATAAATATTTTATTTATTTAATTATCTAAGCTTAATTCTTCTATTAATTAAATAAATCCTTATTTATTTAATTAATTCATTTATCCTCTTCTAGCCTTATTTCTCATTTAAATAAATACATTTATTTATTTAAATTATCCTTTTCCTAAATTAAATAAATATTCTTATTTATTTAATTGATCCCACTTCTTCTATTAATTATATAAATCTTTATTTATTTAATTAATTCATTAGCCTTTTCTACCCATGACACATGTCATTCATCTCTTAATTCATACACTACCTACCCCTTTCATTATTTTATTATTTCTTTTACCTACCCTCTAATCATAGCCGACCTCATTTTACGCCTCTCAATCTTATCCCTCCATTTCATATAGTGTCTTCTATATAAGGAGATGCTTCCTTCATTATCAAACCCTAATGAGCTAACTACTTGATCAATTGACTACACTACGATCCTACTTGCAACCACATTTCGTTCTTTGTTGAGCTCTTGTGCACACAAAATCTAAGAGCAACTATATCAAGCAAGATCAATGGAGATAGGAAGAATGGAGATCAAAACCCTATTGGACATGTGATGGTATAATCTTTGTGATTTCATGTGATTTGCATTGTCTTAGGTAATCTTCATATGTTATGGTGGATCTTTGTTGATTGTTAGGCTAGGGTTTTGTGGTTGAATTCATTTAGCCTTTCAATATTGTTATTATTGTTATCCATTTTCACCATAAACACATATAAATCAAGATGCCACAATATGCATAGATGTTTGTACATGTATATATGTACATGTATATGCATATATGTATGGACATGTATATACATATTTGTGATCCATATTGTTCAAGAGGCAAAACTAGAAGTAATCAAAACACACGTATAAGTAGTGTAGACGTATAAAAATGACCATATTCCTAAATGAATATTTTATGTTCATTTCTATGTTTAATTAAATCCAATTTAATTAAATTATCCGCATTCCTCTATTTAATTAAGTAAATTACTCAATTAAATTCACTATACCATTTAATAGGATAATTCATTTTATTCAATTAAAGCCCCTATCCACTTTTTAATTAAATTCAAATTTAATGAAAATAGTTATCCTAAATTAAATAAATCTAATTTATTTAATTGCAACCAAATTGAAATAAAGCAATTTATTTTAATAAAACCTATTTTCCCTCACCCACTTGCAAAATCCTACACCTCCCACTTGCATCCTAAATCCTATTCCTAATTCTTCTAGAATTCTTCTAAACCTAATCAATTAACCCAAAACCCATCCATTATCCCTTTCCCCTAAATTTGAGGAGGTCACTTCTCAAATTTGGAGTAAAGTCTTCAAAAGGCATTAAAGCCTTTATCCATTCAACAAGCTAACTTGTTGAATACCCCCAAATTTGGAAGGACTCTTACAAATTTGTCCCCAAAGTCTTCATAACCATTAATGGTTAACTCAAACCCTCTTACATGGTTAAAGAATTTCCATAAACTCAAACTCCATCTAACCCAAGGGTCTCATCAAGCATTTATTGCTTTGACCATGGTTATCCTTAAACCTTTGCACAAGAGTTTATCCTTTGGGTAAAAGCGTTATCCAATGGGTAATCTTAACCTAACCTTAACCCTTAACCCCTAGGGTAACCATGAGGTCTTCTCAATCATTTAATGCTTCCTACCTCTCCTCTCAACCCAGTCTTATGTTTACAATTGTCACCATTTTATTGGTGCCAATTGCAAACATGGATTCCCAACTTTCAAACTCAACCCTTGATTGCCTTTTTCAATCCTAGCCATCCATTGCCCTATTTTTGCTATAAATAGAGCTCTCATCCCTCCATTTTCATATCAACCAAGTTTTTAGCATCATACTTATGTTGAAATACATTCAAGCTTTCATATATCATTTATGCTCATCATTTAGCCTCTCTTTTAAACAGGAATTAATCTAAATATGCAAATTTAGAGTATATTCCTTATCATTTAGCTTAAATCATAGACTAATATAGTATGCGAGGATAGTCTTGTTTACTAACCTTGTCATCTTATAGCTAGTTTATTGCATTTCTAGCATCATGCATAGCTTAGGATGCATCTCATCTTAAAATCAACAAAAGCATCCCTCGTTCTTGCATTTGCCATCCCTAAACCATTTTGCTCAATGATCTGAGAGCAAAAAAATTGGTTTGAAGGACTTTGTGAGATAGAGAACCATGGAACCATCCTTGGGAAGCTGAGTTATGCTTTATAACTCCATAGCTTGCACCAAGAAGTTATGCGGGTGTGTGAGCAAGGCTCCATAGAGCTCCGTTTTTCACATATTGAGTTCTATCGACCCGCTTTTCCCGCATACATTTTTGGCACCCACCGTGGGGCTCTACCCCATATATCTAATCGATTTTTAAATATATCCACTTTTGCAGGTCTGTGGAAAATGAGAATCAGCGCATGGGAATCATTCCCTAGCGCATCTGGTTAAGAGCCTAGCACATCCAGTTCATTGTTCAGCGCGTGGAGTCCATCACCTAGCGTGTCAAGTCTGTTTATTAGCACATAGGCATATTAAATTTTTCCTGTAGGTCTCGGCGCAGGAGAAAAACAAAGCAGCACTTTCGACACATAGAGTAGCGCATCCCGAAAATAGTGTAGCGCGTCATCACTTTATTTTAGCGCATCATGACTATTGTGTAGCGCGTACAGTTTGTTCTGTAGCACATCAAAAATAGGCAGGAATCAAAGTTCCAAAATCTGTAACTGGGAATAAGAAAATAGACTTGTTGAAGGCCACCAACCATCTAACATTTTCAACTTGTCTTCTTGCAAGATTCTAACAAAAATTGTTGCAAATGGGAGCTTAAACTTTAAAAATTTAAGATAGTTAGAATTTTCACTAACTTAGTTAAGTTAGTTTCAAATTTTTAACTTCTTCTATTCTTATAAGAATTGAACTCACTTATTTCCTTTGGGCTATAAAAAGAATCACTAAACTGAACATTTCTTACTTTCATAGGAGAAAACCTATTTTTTTGGGGCTCTAAAAAGAACAAGACAAACAATCTCTTTTTGCCAAAATAGATCTATAAAAAGAACCTCACCATCCTTTGGTGTATAAAAGGATTCATCTTCAATTTTTATACAAAGGAAAGAACCTCACCTAAAAAGCTTTGTTGCAATAAAAAAGGGAAGTTATTCCCCTTTTGTTTACTGATTTTTCTTTGATGACCAAAACGAACCTTTTTCTTTGTTGACTCGGTTATTTCCTTAGATTAAATAATCACTGATTTGGGGAAGTAAAATTAACACCATACTTCTCTTGGAGAAACATCTCCAAATAGAAGTTAGCAAATCACTGAATTGAGGGCTTAAAAGGAACCTTGTTTGCCTTGTCTCGAACATGGAAGGTATATGCTCTCCCCTTAACTGAATGATCAAAAAGCCAGACCACTCTTAAAAGCTTTCTTTATTTCAAGCAGTACATCCTTTAGCAGGCCTGCCTTCCCGAGGAGTTGGAATCAACTCTTAAAGCCGTTTATGGCCGATGTGAAGGGAACGACCTAAGTGGGGAACAACTTTGACGCCAAGTGTTCCAACCCACTATAATCAAAAGTGGAAAGTGATGAAAGTCATTTTCAACAGTTGCACGTAGCGATTAACCTTCCCCTAGTATCCTCAAGATACGTAAAGCCTTTGTTCTAAAGGTTGGGAAGCCTCCTAAGGGAGTTTATCACTGACGGCCGAATAGGAAGTCTGATTACAAGCCATAGAAATAGAAACTTTCAACCGAGTCAGTAATCAGACATTTATAACATCATAGTGCAAGGGTGGGGAAGAATCCACCCCCAAAATTACTCACCATATATCTCCCAAGATAACTACTCAATTGTGAAGCAATTCACTTTGGGTTAATTTCTGGCAAAAGGCAAAAAAATGGGCACCCTCTAGGGAGTGACACGGTTGTTTGAGTTGATGGAGTATCGAGACTAGTGGGCTATGATGTTATTTATGACCTTTGAATAAAGAGTCTTTCTGAAGTGTATTTTTCGTATCCAAACCTGTTAAAACATTGAGGATTTGAACACATCCTCGCAAAACATACACTTTTTGTTAGATTAAGCAAAAATGGTTGTCTTCTTTGTGTTGTGCTTGCATTTACTACTTCAGAAAATCATCCATCAAAGCTGAAAAACTCACAATCAAATCCAAAAATTGCAGAAAAACCAACCAAAGGAAAAATCAGGGCAGATTAGCGCGTGGGGACAACTCTTTAGCGCGTAGAGTATTTTTGTTAGCGCATCCAAGCATCAAGTTAGTGCATCTGTTCAAAACAGAAGCATTTTATCCAGAGTCCAAAACAATTTTAAACAATTAGCGCATCGAAAAAACAGTCTAGCGCTTTGAAGCATCAGCCTAGCACGTGGAAACCAAACTTTAGCACATTGGGTTTAACAGTTAGCGCGTGAAGTAAATTTGGTAGCGCATCTTGTCGCTGTTTTAGCGCGTGACCAAAATAAAAAAGGCAGGGGACAAAACAGTGAGGAATTTTAAAAAATTTGAAAACATTTTCAGAAGCCTTTTTCCATCAACATCATTTTTCATCAAAGCAGAGTAGCAAAAACAAAACTTTAAAAGCTATTTCTTGAGCCAAGTTTGTGTCAAAACAAATGTTGTAAAAATCCGAAACTGATCGCACGGTAAAACATATCTATCCTATCATAATCCGGAAACCTCATCATGAGTGTCAAAAGAATCCTTTACCATCTCACTAATTTCATCTCAAAAACACTTGTTTAAAATATTTCAGGTTGTCAAATCAAGTCTCCATATCGGGAGGCTTTCATCCATATCTTTGACACACTTTGTCATGAAGGGGCATCTAAACCTTCATTTTGATAGAGTAAGATTTGAATTTTCAAAACAAGATCAACTAAATCCAAACAAATCAAAGGAAACCATTGATCACTTATGCATGACTAATCCCCATATTCTGAGAAGAAAAAATCTTTATCGTAACATCATGTTGAGGAAACAACAACCTAGTTTTTCCAAATTCATCAAGAGAAATAAGTTTTTATACATCAAGAGAAATAAGTTTTTATACATCAATCATCAACTCTTCAAATCTCATCGAGTATTCCTTCAACCCGTTAAACGTTATATCCAAAACAAATCCAACGAATTTGACAAAGAACCTTTAAAGACTAGGGCATATTGTCAAAAATCCGCTTTTAATCAAATCATAAACCGTGGAGGAAGGATCAATCCGGCATTCTTACCTGATGAGTGTATCACTTATAATGCACCCCGACCTGAACCATCAACCCCCAAGCAACATATCAAAGAGGATTTTTTTCCCCTTCGTCACTGAAAGTTTCTACTAAAATGCCTATTACTCACTCTCAACAAAACCAACAAAGCAAGACACACACAGAGTTTAGTATGAATTGAAGGTTGTCAAATCCTTTTGAGGGTCCACACCTAGAGGATACTGAAATTTCTGAAGAGCTTCTTTAGGAGTGTCAGGAAAGCGCTTCATTCCAAAAGCTCGTAGAAAGGCTCATGGAAAATGACAAAGAAAAATATTTGTTCATGCTCACAAGTAAAGGAGTAAAACTCCCTGAAAACCTTGACGCAGATGTGTTTAGGACACACCCTCAGCATTACAAATATCAAGAATGACAATGGGAAAGAGAAGCACGTGACCCTGAACAAAACATCCCGGATCAAAACATACCAGAACAACATACACCAATGCAAAACATCCCAGATCAAAACATACCAGAGCAACATACACCAAGGCAATACATTCCCGAGCAAAACATACCGTTCCAAACACCATTTCAACCCAAGATCAATACAAGGGAAGAACTTTTCCCTCGGGAAAACAATGTGCCTTTGGCTGCCCTTACTCAACAAATGCAAATGTTATAAAGACAAATGCAAGACATGCAACAAGGGACAATAGTACGGTACTCTTTAAACAAAATATATCCTTATCCTTTTGACAGAAGATTGCACATGATCCCTTTTCCTCCAAACTCAGACGTGCCTAAATTTTACAAATACAATGGAAAAAGTGATCCCCATGATCATGTCAGAGAATTATGTACCATGAGTCTTGAGTTTGCTCATGACAACACCTATCTGATGAGGTTATTCCCAAGAAGCTTGGGAGGGCAAACAATGGAATGGTTATCCAAAATTATGCCACCTGTCAGATCGTTTGATGAATTGGTTAACAAATTCATAACACAATACTCCTATAACATTCAACACGCTATAACCATGCTAGACGTCTACAACACCAAACAAAAGAACAACGAAACATTCATGATATTCCTTCAACGCTGGTGACATATGGTATCACGATATCCTTGAGATATTCCCGAAAAGGAGAAAATGGAAATCTTCATCGATAACTTGAATGGTGAAATGAGTTACAGGCTCAAACTCCAATGCATACTGTCTTTCGCTAAATTGATTGAAAACGACATTCAAGTAGAGGAAGCATGTGTCAAAAAGGGAACACTCAAATTCTTCAAGGAACAAACTCATCAAACTACAATAACCAAAACAACAGCAACTTGGACAAGTCTAGATTCTGGACTCGAAAAAAAAACGAAGGCAACAATGAAACGCATGATCCAAAATCTAAGCAACCAGTGCTTGCATTATCCGGAAATCCTCAGACTACGAAAAATCCTAAAGGTGCTAATCCAAATGCCAACACATATACGCCAAACACCAATCAAGGACAACTCAACACAAACAACACCAACGATACTCAAAGCAAAAACACGAATCCAGGACCTAACAACAATTCACGCGACAACACAAACAATTTCCAAAAGCATGTCTTCACGCCATTGGGGCAATCACTAGAATCAACATTCAGAGAACTTCTGGCAAACAAGATTCTCTCCTTGCCTGCAATCAGCAACTATGAACCCCAAATCAAACCACCTTGGTGGAATGATTCACACTATTGTGATTTCCATCGTAACAAGGGTCATCGAATGAACAATTGCATGAGATTGAAAAACATTGTTCAAGACATGATTGATCGAGGTGACTTAACAGTAGATGGTCTCAAAAAAAATGGTGACTACGGAGCCTTTAAAAATCCTCTTCCAAATTACAACAAAGATGGAGCTTCAACCTCAAATGATACACGTGGAGCTCGTATCAACCATATCTACAACAACACCATCAATCACATATCAGCTGAAGATCATCAGGTAAACGTCATCACCATCCGAGATCAGTGTGATCATGAATCTGTCAATGTAACAAACCGAACTCAGAAATATGTCTTAAAAGGACATACCGCGCCTACAACTACTACACCAAATATCCAATATGACTTGGTTACCCAACTACGCAAAACCCCAACTCAGATATCTATACTAGAATTGCTGAAACAATCACCCAAACACAAAAACATATTGGAACAAGCGCTATTGGAAACCAATGTACCTCAAGATCTGGATGCAGACAGATTTCAAGCCATGGTCGCCCATATGACAGGACCTCATAATCTCACCTTCTCAAAGTATGATAATACTTCCTTGATTCATCCGCACAACACTCCTCTCCATATTGAAGTCATCTTTTGTAAACACCGAGTAAAACGAGTCTTAATAGATGGAGGAGTTGGACTTAATATATGTACTTTAAAGCTTATCCGTGCATTAGGCTTCTTAGAAGAGTCTATTGATCCCCGTAAGAAGATTACCATAAAGGCATATGATGATGAGGAAAGGTCATCTAAAGGAACCATGATGTTACCCATTCAAGTTGGACCAGTGCAAAAGGATACTATGTGTCAGGTCTTAGACATAGATCTCACCTCCAATATTTTGTTAGGGCAACCCTGGATACATGAAATGCAAGCAGTGCCTTCTACGTATCACCAGTGTGTCAAGTTTCCTTATGACGGACAAGAGATCCCCATATCTGTTGATCACAACCCCTTTCAACATTGTAATGCAATGGGAGAAACCCAGGACAGTTTAGTTCCTCATAATAGAGAAAAGCAGACATCTTCAATATCAGATCTACAGACAGCAAAGCCCGACTCATTATCTGGAGATTTCAAGCAGCAAATGCAAATCAAAGACCAAGGTATGGGAGAATACTCTTTGGAACCCCTGTGTTTGGCCAAATTACCGACATCACCTAGATCTCATGGATTTCCTACTACATCAACACATCTGGTAACTCAGCCCATCACCAAATTTGATGGTACCTTCATCCAATTGGGCACTCTAGCACATGAATCAGAAGATAAGGACATTCTTAGCTGGTTATACAAAGATAAGGAAGAAGATCATAGAGCAGCTACTCTGGACATTGTTCTACCAACACACTTATATGGAAAAGGATACTTAATCATGTAGCAAATGGGATATGACGGTAAAGGACCTATTGGGAAATGCAAAGGAGGAGTCACGGAACCCATAGATCTTCTTTCACAGCCCAATAGAGACAAAACCGGATTAGGTTGTAAATTCACTTTCCTACTAAGAAAGATGTCACGCATAACTGCAAAACCTCAATGGAAAGCAAAGAAGAAGTACAAAGAAGAATCCTGGCAGGAAGCACTATTTGAGTCAGTAGAAACAATCTGCAAAGCACGAGAATGTCAAGAATAGAAGTTACATCAAGAAAAGCTTCTAAGCCACAAGAAGGCCATATCTGCAGCAGTAGCTCATATTCAAACACCAATATCTCAAGAACTGATAATATCATCTCCATACCATTATTTCTCCCCAAGGAGACACAGTCTATGAATAAATACAGAAAGTAGAAGTAGGATCTGACACTGAATCAAAAAAAAACTACCAAAATGGTATCCATCATCAAAAATCTATTTTCACCATACAACATACCTGTTTACAGCACTGATAGAATCTGGGATGATGCCTCAGAGACTGATTCCAATGAATATGAATGGGGTACCTACTCAAATACTACTGTAGATATCCCTAATAATACTGGCACCATACCCCTTTCTCAGAAAGGGCATAACGCGGAAGAAAGACCTCTTGAAATTGGACTGCAGAATATCTATGACGCCAAGGAAAGCGAACAAAAGCATTATGAACAAGTCTATATGGAAGATAATACCATCGAAGACCTTGACAAAATCCTTGACTTCTTTAAAACCAAGACCAATCACGATGAAACCTCTATGTTGACACTTACAGTAGCAGAACTTGATCCACCAAACGATTCCTTACCGCTTGTCTTTCCTAACCTCATTGACTAGGACGAACCCGAAATACATGATATACCAATTTTCCCAGACGATGAATCTATTATCCATTACCTATGTACTGTTAATCCGAAGATAGGCTCTACCAGCGAACAAAGTAACAATATCTGCAAATCAGGGAGTGCCAAGTCTCTTAGTCGCAAAAATGAACCAAGTAAAAGATCTGACACTGAAAACCAATCAATGGCAGCTCTAGATCACAAAAAAGTAAAAATAAAGGATGCATATGAGGGTGAAAACCTTTTCCAGGAACCTAAAGATGGGAGACTTGACACTCTTCCAGAGCACTTTCATGAGCGATCACCCATATTGATTGAGCCCACTCAATCAATCAACATTGGTACCACAGAAGCAGTCAAAAACATACACCTTGCAGAATCTCTGACAGAGGAGGAAAGATCACCATTTATCATTTTCTTTAAAGAAAAGAAAATTATCTTTGCTTGGTCATATGCTAATATGCCCGAAGTAGATCCACACTTAATCATGCATCACTTGTCCAACTCTCCAGGAGTTAAACCAGTCAAACAAAAGCTACAAAAGATGAATCTATAGGTGGCACTCATGGTCAAAGCTGAATTGAGAAAACTATTAGATGTCGGATTCATCCGACCCATTGACTATGCAGAATGGATTTCCAATATAGTACCAGTATCAAAACCAGACAACAGTATCAGAATCTGCACTGATTTTAGAGATGTCAACAAAGCCTGTCCAAAAGACGACTTTCCTCTGCCCAGTATCGACATAGTTGTAGACCTCACAGCGGGCCATGCAATGCTCTCACTAATGGATGGTTTCTCAGGCTATAATCAAATCAAAATAGCCCTGGAAGATCAAGATAAAACCGTGTTCACCTATCCTTGGGGAACATACTATTGGAATGTTATGCCTTTTGGCTTAAAGAATGCAGGGGCTACTTATCAGAGAGCAATGACAACAATCTTTCATGACATGATGCACACATTTATGGAAGACTATGTGGATGATTTACTAGCTAAGTCATTCACCAGATCAGAACATCTCGACATCCTAACAAAGATCTTTAATCGATTGGAAAAATTTCAAGTTTGGCTCAACCCTAAGAAGTGTGTCTTCGGGGTTACATCAGGAAAGTTACTAGGCTATATTGTCTCAGCTAAAGGTATTGAAGTGGATCCAGCAAAGGTACAAGCCATTATGGAAATGCCACCACCAAAGAATATCAGTCAACTCAGATCTTTACAAGGATGACTTCAATCAATTAGGTGATTCATCACTCAATTAGCTGATAAAAGTCTACCATTCAATCATTTGCTCCATAAAAATGTCCCTTTCAGATGGGAAACCAAGTGTTCAGAATCTTTTTATCAAATCAAATAGTACCTGATGAATCCACTAGTTCTAGTACCACCAGTCACAGGAAAGCCCCTTATTCTATATATCTCAACAATAGATATATCGCTGGGGGCACTATTGGCACAAGAAGATCAACAAGGAAAGGAATGAGCCATATACTACATCAGCAGGACATTGAATGGCTATGAACTCAACTACACATTCATTGAGAAGGCTTGTCTAATAGTGGTCTTCGCATCACAGAAGTTCTGACATTATATGCTAGCACACACCATTAAGCTAGTAGCAAAAATTGATCCTCTCAAATATCTACTCAGCAAAGCAGCTCTAACTCGATGATTGGCTAAATGGGTCATGATTCTCAGTGAATTCGACATCCAATACACATAAAGAAGAGCCATCAAAGGACAAGCAATTGCAGATCAACTAGCTGAAGCACAGCTACCAGGAAAACAAACTATGGAGATTGAATTTCTGGACAGGGACGTTCTTGCTATTTCTACCAAGCAATGGACTCTATACTTTGATGGATCCTACACCCAACACGGTTTAGGTGCTGGCATTCTTTTCATCACTCCTAAAGGATACACTATACCAAGATCATATAGGCTTATGTTCCCATGCATGAATAATGTGGCTGATTATGAGGCATTGGTTATAGGCATCAAAATGGCCATAGAATGGAAAATCACAAAGTTAATGGTCTATGGGGATTCACAACTAGTCGTCAATTAGATCAACAATGACTATCAGACAAAGGATGACAAGCTACTACCCTACAAATGAATGGTGGATGACTTCAAATAGTATTTTGTACACATCACCTTCGAGCAAATACCAAGGTTGAACAACAAAGCAGCCGATGCCATGGCTACTATTGCTTCATTACTACAAATTCCAGAGCAACAGAGTCGTTACGAGTTTCTAGTAGAGCAACTGTTCTCCCCAGCCTATGACCACTCTGAATCCCATGTCGTCTACGCCTTAACTGGTTCGGATTCCCCTTTATATGGACCGATATATGATTATCTAAAGAACAACATCTTACCCATTGACCAATCCTGTAACCAGAAATGTAATTTTATCCGGCAAGCTGCCCGTTATACCCTTACCATTAATACTTTGTACCGTCGAGGTCTAGATGGTACTCTTCTTCGTTGCCTTGATCGTAATGATTCTGATTCCACTTTACATGAGCTTCACGAAGGTATTTGTGGAACACATTCAAGTGGGACTACTCTTGCTAAAAAGCTTCTAAGGATGGGAAACTACTGGCCTACAATGGAGAAAGATTCTTACCACTTTGCCAAGAAGTTTCCTAAATGTCAGATCCATGGCAATCTGATACATGCACCAGCATAGGAACTGCAGCCATTTACAACATCCTAGCCCTTTTGTCAGTGGGGGTTAGACTTGGTTAGCAAAATTCATCCTTCATCTTCAAATGGACACAAGTTCATTATAACTACAACATAATACTTTACCAAGTGGATAGAAGCAGTCCCAATGACCACAGTGACTGAAAAACACATTGCGTCTTTTATCCTAAACTATCTGATCTACAAATATGGTATTCCAAGTTCCATCATCACCGATAATGGACGCCCATTCAAAAACCAAGATGTTTGAGAACTATGTGAACAATTCAAAATACAACATCGGTTCTCTACGCCATACTACCCCCAGGGAAATGGTCAAGCAGAAGCATCCAACAAAACAATACTAAAGATTCTCAAGAAAACAGTCAATGATGCAGGCAAAGATTGGCATATCCAACTCAATCCAGCACTTTGGGCATACAGAACCAACATTCATACACCTAAAGGAGAAACACCTTTCTCATTTGTCTATGGATCCGATGCTATTTTACCACTGGAGGTAGAAATTCCATCTCTCAGAGTCTCTCTAAAAGGCTTAATCCCAGATGAAGAGTATCGGGTCAACCGACTGCAAGAACTGGAACTATTAGATGAAAGACGTCAGCATGCTTACACTCATCTCAAAGCATATTAGCAATGCATGTGCAGGAGCTACAATCACAAGGTCATCCCTTGCAACTTCAAAGTTGGTGACCTATTCCTCAAAGAAAATCCAAGAAATCAGCAAGATCGAGAAAAGAAAGGGAAGTTTGAACCTAACCGGTTGGGTCCCTATGTCATCATATCAGTTTATGGATCAGGTGCCTATCAGCTCACAACCTCAGAAGGAGATGTGCTCAAAGAACCAACTAATAGCATTCATCTGAAGAAATACTACACTTGAGTAGTCTAAATGCATGGAAAAAGCAAAAACTAGCAAAAAAAATTTTTTTTTTTTTAAATCCAGAAAAAGCAAAAAAAAAAAGGTACAATAAAAGCAACTGGTGAAAACCTGGTAACAAGTGCTATTGTGAGAGGATAGCTCCTCTATCTATATCCGCATCCTTATCTTCACCGTAAAACACTATCGGCCATCGCCCGACACTTAGCAAATATCCATTCAGGACATACTTAGCGTAGTCACTATCCTGGTCTATCCATATATCCTTTTACCACCTTCCACCATGGCTTGGAAATCGTTGTACATATTCACGTCCAGAGGCACACTCAGCTAGAGGCAATAAATCGTCAAAACTTGCAACGCATTCAAGACATCAAAACTATTTGCAAAACTCAAAAACAACGCATCCAGCAACCAAAGTTAAACTTTATCGCAAAAGAAAAAACAAAGCATCACAAGAAATACCAAAGATGGATGATTTTCTAAAGTAATAAATGTTGCATCATAGCATAAAATCTTGGCTATTTTTTCATTTGAACTTTTTCAATTATTTGATTCTCTGCATTTTCTCACTCAAAGCTTCAAAGCTAGAGATCATGGGGCAACTCCAATATTTTCTTAGTCTTCTGTCTGGGAGGCGATCATTTGTACTGTGTAAATACTTGTCTCGAGACGTGATACATCAAATATCACTGAAGGCATGATTCCACTTCACGCATACAAATGGTTTAATCTTGTCTGTTTATACGCAATACGCACTCAGGTCGTCCTGGTTCAATTATACCTTGACGCTTGTGCTATCTTGCAAAATCAAAACATCATGTAAATTTTTCTCAGGTCATTATGGTTCAATTATACTATTGTGCTTGTATAAATTTCCAACATATCCCAAACAAATCAATGCTCAATGATGATACTTGTCTCAAAAACAAATAACATATGGTTATATCAGGATGGCAAATGCAGAATGAGGATGCTCCAAAAACATAGTTGCATATCATTTTAACATAGTTGCATATCATTTTAAAGTTGCATATCATTTTAACATAGTTGCATTATCATTTTACAAATAGTTACATATCATTTTGCATTAGCTACACATCATTATCATACATCTCATTTTCAAGATACATTTCACAGCACATCATTATCATACATCTCATTTTCAAGATACATCTCACAGCACATCATTAACATACATCTCATTTTCAAGATGCATCTCACAACATATCATTATCATGCCTCTCATTTTCAAGATACATCTCACAGCATATCATTATCATACATCTCATTTTCAAGATACATCTCACAGTATATCAAAGCATACATCATACATCATGCATCATATCATCTATCTAAGCATTGCATTATCATAGAGTAAAGAAAGAACACCTAGAACATGCATCCATATAACACACCACATGATCAAAGAAAATGATGCCGTATATATATATATATATCTCAAAAATAATCAAAATGTACAAAATCTGTCATGTTTGTGCCTGTATATGGTGAAAATGGATAACAATAATGATAATATTGAAAGACTAAATGAATTCAACCACAAAACCCTAGCCTAACAACAACAAAGATCCACCATAACATATGAAGATTACCTAAGACAATGCAAATCAAACGAAATCACAAAGATTATACCATCACATGTCCAATAGGGTTTGGATCTCCATTCTTCCTATCTCCATTGATCTTGTTTGATGCATTTGCTCTCAGATTTTATGTGCACAAGAGCTCAACAAAGAACGGAATGTGGTTGCTAGTAGGATCGCATATGCCAAGTAGTCAATTGATCAAGTAGCTAGGTCATTAGGATGATTGATTAGAATCCTTGATTAGGGTTTGATAATGAAGGAAGCATCTCCTTATATAGAAGACACTATATGAAATGGAGGGATAAGATTGAGAGGTGTAAAAGGAGGTCGGCTATGATTAGAGGGTAGGTAAAAGAAATAATAAAATAATGAAAGGGGTAGGTAGTGTATGAATTAAGAGATGAATGACATGTGTCATGGGTAGAAAAGACTAATGAATTAATTAAATAAATAAAGATTTATTTAATTAATAGAAGAAGTGGGATAATTAAATAAATTAAAATATTTATTTAATTTAGGAAAAGGATAATTTAAATAAATAAATGTATTTATTTAAATGAGAAATAAGGCTAGAAGAGGATAAATGAATTAATTAAATAAAGAAAGATTTATTTAATTAATAGAAGACTTAAACTTAGATAATTAAATAAATAAAATATTTATTTAATTAGACATGACAATTTTAGGTGTCTACATTTTGCCCCTCTTTGAGACAATGCGGCTTGTCGCGTTGTTTCAAAGAAGATAAGATGAACTGATACAAATTTGCCCCAAGATGGGAATGATATGCCCCCTCGAGAGATTGGATGAAAATGTCTGAAAAGATCGCAGACAATCTCTCGATAAGAAAGACAGGATAGAATGGACTAACCGGATAAAGTGACAGAGTCACGGGATAATGAAGACTGACTCGGGAGGCGAGGGCTAGGGCTAGGGTAGTCTATAAGATAGACCACGGGGGAAAATACATCCTCATTGTTATCTACACCTCCAAGAGATTAGAGTGCAGAGAGAGAAAAGCAGCAGCAGTAGTCAACAGCGATGGCTTTTGTTCACAGATTCGACCGTGTTCACCGATTCCAGAGGCCAACGGAGGCAGGAGAGCCGGTGAGTACCACAAAACCTCCTCGTACTTTGTTGCATTTATTGTTGTCATTAATGCATGCTAGATAGGGTAATAAATGCACTCTAGGTTAGGGTCCAAAAAATGTCAAAAACGTCCAGGCACGTCTGCGTTGGTTCCAGGCACGTCTGTGCTCGCCAGGCGCGTTTGTGTTTTTCAGGTGCGTCTGTGTAGAGCATAGGCATGTCTGTTTTTTTCAGGTGCGTCTGTGCAGTCTTCAAGCGCGTTTATGTCAGGAAAGCGCGTTTGTGTCCAAAAATGTGAATTTGTGTCTTCTAGGTCAAATCGGCAGTTCTGTGATAAACATACGCTGTCGATTGGATAAGCTGCTGAGAGGATACACTCAAGCAAGTCCTCTAGGGAAGACTAGGATAGATCAAGGCACTTTGTGATGAACAGTGAGTACCAAGATAGAGTACTTTGTGATGAACAGGGAGTACTAAAATATGAGCAGCACTTTGTGATGAACAGGGAGTGCAAATGTGAGCAGCACTTTGTGATGAACAGGGAGTGCAAATGTGAGCAGCACTTTGTGATGAACAGTGAGTGCAAAACACGTAGTACTTTGTGATGAATAGGGAGTACCACTAGGGTAGAAGCAACACTTTGTGATGAACAGTGAGTGTCACTAGGGTAGATAGCAATATGCATTTGGATAAAAAGTATCATTTTGTGATGAACAGTGAATGCCACGATGACTGACATGTTTGATTTGCTTGACTGTAGGAGTATTTGCCTATATTGGAGTCACGGGAGAGATTTCCATCGACTCAGAGATTGTGACCTGAGCTGACAGCCGAGGAGCGAGCTGCAATCAAGGCTATGGGATTGAGACATGTGTTGTATGTGCCTGAGTTTCGGGCGAACATGGGACTGTTGACTGCGCTGGCGGAGAGATGGCACTCCGAGACATGTACATTTCATTTGCCGATGGGGGAGATGACAGTCACCCTCAAGGATGTATATAGGATCTTGAGGATACCGATCGATGGGGAGCTGATCCCATACGATCGAGATGGAGACAGGGAGGTCCTGAGATGAGTGTTCCAGGACCCAGGACTAGAGATGAGGGCTGGACATGTGGCATGGGATACCATGACATGGATAGGTTTAGCACTACCAACAGTGTTGGCAGGAGTTATCAGTGGGTTCCTCTGTCCGGATAGGGCGACATGAGGGGTGGCTGCAGAGGACACAGGGGCCAGGAGAGATGATCTTGGGGCGGGTCCTTCGAGGGCTCAGACTCCATCGAGGCCAGCCGGCTCTGAGGGAGGGAGTTCATCATAGCCGTAGAGGGCTCCCTATGTATCAGTATTGTACCATTTTTGTATGATGATGTAGACACCTGCGGGTGATTGTAGCCATATGATTTTGACATCATTGTATCATGACACTTTATATATATATATATATATATATGAGATGATTCATCTTTGCGGCAGCTATATGCATGTGTATCTATGTGATGTATGTTTCGATGTATGCCTCTATGTAGTATTTTATGATATCGAGGCAAATATGTACATGAGGAAATGTAATATTTTTGTTCTTTTATGTTTTTAAATGTTATGCAAATACAAATGTGAATGTATGAAATGCCAATGAATATGATAATGCAAATGACTATTTACATGATGAAAATGTAAAATGTGCTAACATGTGTTGTGTGCAAGATGCGATGCAATTTTGATATCTATATGTATGTATGAAATGCTTATATGTGGTAATGCAGGTGCAACTACATGAAATGCATATGTTTTTGGTGTGTCATTATACTCAGTCATGTGATAGCAGGCTATGCGGACTCGAGAAGGATGATGAAAGTCAATCAAGAAAAGGGGATGAAAGATAGAAGATATGAAAGTGAAAGAGCTTCTTGTCCGTTATCATCATTGAGCTTTATTATGGCAAAATAGGTTATGACAATCAAGGCATATGTTCGACCCAGAAAGTCATTGTACCCGTTTGCATGGAGATAAGACAGTCACAAACAAGGAATGCCCCAATTCATACTAGACTCACAGTGTCCTCATATCCTTAGACAAGTCATAGAATTACTAAGAGACAATCCACAGACAGAAAATACAAATAGGTGATGATACCCCATCCTCACCTTTCTAGTCAAAGACATCCTGGAGATAGAATCTCTAGTCAGAGACATCCCGAAAAAGCTAAAAGACATGTCACCAAAAGATAAAATCAAAAGAAAACCAAGACTCGACACCAACATCCACTGTAGTCCTCAAGTTTAGTGTCTCTTGTCACTTGTATAAGTCTTATCTGATTGTGGTCATAATGTTTACTTTCATAGAAAGGATAGATAGCACTGAACCATAATGTTGTCTGAGTCTGTTGAAAGATTTGATTTGTTGAAGCCCATTGTTGTTGTTGTGTCTCATCTGAAACTGACTGAATCCATGTAACAGATACTTTATTGCGAAGAAGATGAAACTTTATTGCGGATTGGCGATGCAGATGCTTCTTTATTGCGGATTGTGCGCAGATAGACTGAAGGAAGCTGGAAGAAACTATACTCCTTGAAACATGTGATGTTCTCAGTTCCACACCCACCACTAGACGTAGGATTTGCCTTAGCCACAGATAGGATCTGATTTATTATGGATGGAAAGGGAGGTGAAAAGGGAGGTTTATTATGAATGGCTAACCAATCTTAGGTAGATCAATAACAAGCCATGATGGGAATGGGTAAGTTTATTATGAACGAATAGGTTGTGAGTGTGTGCAAAGTGAAAGGATGAAAGTGAATCTTGAAGGAGGGAGGAGCAATGTTTCTACACATGGCACTGGTGACCTAGTTTTCACCATGGTACTTGCCTAGGGCGCCACCGAAGTGGTTTTCACCATTGGACGAAATTATTTCTCTTTACTTTTTTCGATTTTTCAATGTTTTTTGTGTCACAAGGCGCCTGTTTGCCAGGGTTTCACCAAGTAACGATTTTTTTTGTTTTATAATTTTTTTTTGTATTTTTGAATTTTTTTGAATTCTTTTTTTGTATTTTTGAATTTTTTGAATTTTTTTTGTATTTTTGAAAATTTTATTTTTTTGTATTTTTGAATTAGGATATTCCAAAGAGCTATGTGTAGAACCTGCGAAGGTGCATGTTGTTGATAGGATCCTCCAAAGATTCACCCTCTGTGGTTGAGAGCTGATATGCCCCAAATCCATATGCTGCTGTAATAATGTAGGGACCAAGCCAGTTTGATTCGAACTTGCCCTTCTTCTCTCTATCTTGCTGATTTTTGGTGTTTTCTCTGAGAACCAAATCACCTACCTCAAATGTGTGAGGCTTGACTTTATGATTGTAGTTGTATTGTTCCTTGACTGAATGATGTGTAGCTTGAGTGACTGTCTTCCTTGATAAAGGAATTGAGATAGAATTACTAGTGTGTGGACTACGTTTGCCCATATGCGTGTCACCTGAAGAAGTTTGGGCATCCCTGATAACAAAGTCCTTCGAGGAAGCTCCATTAAAGGTCCATGATGTATCGCCGGAAGGGAAAGGATTTGTGGAACAATTAGATGAGTGATGAAGGCTTATGATTGCGAAAAGAAGTGAAAGTAGGATAGCATGATGGAGACTTAGGATCAACAAATATGCTTTTTGACTTGAAATTTTAGAACTTTTGCCCCCAGTTATTTTGGTGTTAGGGGAGATCAACTCTTGTTCTTTTTTCTTCATATGATTTTTATCCTTGACTTTGATTTTTTCAGAGTCCAATAGCTTTTGATTTGGATTTGGACTAAAGGACTTTTCTTTATTATTGACTTTTAGGTTTTTCTTTACAAAGCTTGATTTTTCATCCTCGATGAGTAAGGGTTTTTGTAATTCTTGTTGATCCAAGTCTGGAAGTGGAGTGGAAATGGAATGAGTGGATGAAATGGTAAAGCTATGTGATTTCTCAAGAGGGCTGGCGATACGCTCAATAGATTCTTTGTTGGAACCATTCTTAGGACTATTAATATCAAGAGTTGCTTGCACCACTAGAGGAAATTTGCATTCAGACTTAGTAGCCACAACACTAGGTGGTTCACACCCAATTCCTTGGCATTGCAAATTATTTGTAGGTTGTTCCTGTAGACTGGATACCTTAGGAGATAGTGGGAGTTGATCCACATGAAAGATATACTCACCACATCCCATGTCTTTAAACTTGAACTTTTCTTTGATCTCTGCTTGTTTTAATGTAGAAGCTTTCAATGATTCTGGATCCACATATGCTGATGAAGGAATAGCTTCTCGATTGACTGGGATTGTTATTTCTGATCTAGGTCGCAAATTGTTGCAATATATGAATGGGTTAGGATCAGCTTTGACGGTCACTTCAACTCCATTGTGTGGAAACTTGATACATCGATGATATGTAGATGGGACTGCACTCATGTCATGAATCCAAGGACATCCTAGTAATATATTGTATGTGAGATCCAAGTCTAGGACTTGACAAACCACATCCTTTGTAATTGGCCCAACTTTGAGAGGTAAAATGACTGTACCCTTGCATGAATGCTCTTCATCATCATATGCTTTGATAGTAATTTTGTTTGTAGAATTCACAGCTTTATCAGAATATCCCAATTGTTTAATTGTGCTTAGTGTACAAATGTTTAGACCTGCTCCTCCATCTATCAGGACTCGTTTTATTCGATGTTTGTGAATGAAGGCTTCAATGTGTAGTGGTGCATTATGTGGCTGACTTATGGAGGCGTCATCAGCTTCTGTGAATGTAAGGGAGTGTGGAATGGAAAGGTATCCCAACATGGCTTGAAACTGGTCCACGTTCAAATCAGTAGGAACGGTGGTGTCTCTCAAGGTTTTGTCAAGAATAGCTTTATGTGCGGGGGATATGCGCAAAAGTTCAAGGATGGAGATGAGCGCGGGTGTCTTCCCTAACTGTTCTACAAGGTCATACTCAGGTTTGGTTGATGAGGAAGCGATGTTCTTGGCTAGAGCACCTTGCAAAGTGATTTTACCTCGACGGGTTGTGACATTACATTCAGAGGTAGGTTCGGAAGAAGATCCAACACCTTTTAGGACAATCCTAGGTCTCTAGGTAGAATTCTCAGACATTTTGTCCTTGATGATAATGGTAGAGACATAGTTGTCCATCGAGATGTGATTGATGGTTGAATCATAGTTATAAGATGCTCTGGTATAGTTGGTTTGGTCATCTATGGCTTTAGCTTTTCCCTTGTCATGTTTTGGGAATGGTTCCTTAAACATCTCATGTTCTTGATTGGATGAGTGTCCCTCAATTTCAATGTCACCCCTATCAATGAGATCTTGTATGATGTTCCTCAGTCAATGACAATTTCCTATTTTATGACCCTTGCTCTTATGAAATTCACAATACTCATCATCATTCCACCAATTTGGTTTGACCTTTGGTTCATACGGAGGAAAATCTGGAATTGTGATTACCTTGTTTGCCACTAGCTTTTTGAAAACTGACTCAAGTGGTTCTCCCAAGGGAGTGTACTTCCTTCGTGATCTGGAAGTTGTTTGAGTATTCACTTGATTGTTTGTGGAACTTGATCCCGTAAAGATGAATTTGGGTCGCACTGTGTTGGCATCCACAACACCATCATTGACTGTGTTCTTGTTTTTGTTCCAAAGTCTCGGCTTGTCTTTTCCCTTAAAGTCATCTTTGTTTTCCTTGAATATCTTAATAACTCCTTGTTCAATTAGGACCTTTTCTATCGCTAAGCCTTTTTCAATAACATCCTTGAAGGTAAAAAAACAAGCTTTCCTTAAGTCATAACCAATCTCTTTGTTAACATTTTGGGTGAACATTTCTACCATTTGTTTTTGTGGAATTTCACAAGAGCATCTGCTAGCTAGATTTTTCCATCTTTGTAAGAATGATGCAAAAGATTCTCCCTCTTTTTGCTTGGTGTTGCACAAAGTAGTGATTGATATGTCTATCTCTATACTATAGGAGAAATGTTGAATAAATGCCTCTGCTAAGTCACCCCATGACTTAATTCCAGGTGGAAGTTGGGAGAACCATTCCATAGCTTGATCGCCTAGGCTCTGTGGGAATAATCTCATCAAATATGTCTCTTCTGCTGCTACCTCAATGCAAGCTATGAAAAATTGTCTTATGTGTGCCTTAGGATCTCCTTTTCCTCTATACTTATCAAACTTAGGTGTCACAAAGTGTGTAGGAAATGGAGGCATTGGAATGCTCTTGTCAAATGGATAAGGACATATGTCTCTCATTGTGTATGTTGGCTTTGGTGTATTTATGTCCTCCATTTTCTTTTGTAAGTCCCTGATTTGTTGTTCCAAATTGTTCTTAGGTGGAGATTGACTTCTTGGACCATACCCTATGCTTGAGGCACCAATTGGAGGAGGAGCATGTTGTATATATGGATGATATTGATCATACACATGTTCATATGGAGGAGGTCTATAGTGATGCTGCATATATGGACCACTTGGTATAGATTCATGTTGAGGAATGAAATATCTGTTTTGTCCATGTATACCATACTCTATAGGCATGTCATGTTCTAATGTGTTGCCCCCAAATTTGACACGAGGTTTCCTTGTGTCCAAATTTTGAGCATGCCTTTGAATATCCAATTGCTTTGGGGGTTGATCCTTAGCATTGGTATGTGATTGAGCATATTTCTCTGCATAAGACTTCCATAATAGCCTGCGAAGGTGAGTATCATATGCTTGACCATGTGTATGTGGGACCTCTGGTTTTTGAAACAAAGATGATGGTGATTCAGGCACCATATGTGGTCTTCTATTGCCTCCACTATTAGGCCTCCTTTGATCCATGTTGGAGTGAGGTTGTTGCAAAGGTCGATTTTCCATTATTTGAGACATGTCAAAATCATGAGGTATCTTGGCGCCACTTTGTGCCATCATTTGTGTAAAGCGGAAAAATCGCGATCGAACCCTAGTTGTTCTCCCCTCTTCCAACTCCGAGGAGAGAGAAGGGAGGTTCGCTAGGATTCGATGGTTTTCACTTAGGGGAGAGACTTTACATTCAAAAGAGGGGTTGAAACCCACAAGATCCAATCCCACGCAATGCAAGATTGGATGCTAAATGTGTTTCAAGGATTTAGAAAGCAAGGATACCCTCTTTTCTAATGAATGTGCATAGGAGAATTAAGCTAAGCATGCATAGAAAGTGATAAAGATTCGCTTATAAACTGAGATAGGAATATAGTATGAAGCTGCGGACCTGGAATTAGCAGTAAAATGTCGATACGGCACTGTCCTGCAAATTTGAGCAAAAGTTGTCGGGACGATGGCGCCCGGCGCCACGGTCCTCCGAAAAATCCGTCAAACGAAGGGGGATCGGTTCGTCTCTGCACAAGGATTCCAGATCTTCAATTTTAGCCGCGTACCTGCAACCTACACACAGAAAAGCGAAGACGATTAGGGGGTTAGGGATTAGGGGTTTGCCTTTAGGTCAAACCCTGGTTTTGGAATTAACCAAGAAATGAGCAAGAGCTGTAAATGTAAATGACTGTAAAACAAGTACTAATACCTTGTTCTAAGGATGTTTGTATCCTTATGTGCAAAGGTATAGATGTTGTATGTTGTATGTTGTATGTAACATGTAGTATATGATCTCCTCTTCAATGGTTGAATCCTTGACTTGAATGCAACACTTAGCCTTGAATGGAGACTTAGAAGGAATGCTTGAATGCTTGAATGCTTGAATGCTTGAATGTTTGAATCTTGCTTTCGCCTTTTTTCCATCTCTACCTCAATGAGAGAGGAAAATGTAGTTTATATACTTGTCATTTAGGGCTGATAGACTGATTTTCCCGACCTTAGGCCGACCAGGAAAGTTAATTTCCAAATTGCAAACAAAAAGACCCGAGCCCCTTAGGAGACCGGGCCCAAAATAGGACCCAGGGACCAGGGCGTTGGGCGCCATGGTCCTGGGGACCAGGGCGCTGGGCGCTCTGGTCCCACCTCCCAGGACAGCAGGGTGCAAGGAGGTTCAGGCCAGGGTGCTTGAAAAATGCAGTTTTCAGTGTCGTGAGCAAGTTTTGGGGTCTCCATTCAGGTTGCGTGTTGCGTCGCCATCGTGAAGACCGAAATGCAGTCAAAATTGCAAGTGTCGCAATTTTAGGACGCTACAATTTGTAAGAAGTATTGTCTATCCCTCCTCATTATTTCCTCAACCAATCGATTGAAACGGGGATCCATAATGGATTCTTCCACATCTGCTGAATGTAATGAAAAGTTGTCCATATCATCATTGTGTGTATAATTGTTGTTTGTAGTGTCCATGTTCTCAACATTTGGAATGTTTCTATAGGCATCCATGTCAGGTAATGTAGTATGATCATAATTGAAAAAGATATCATTGCCATACTCATAAGAACTCATGTTTGCGAACTCTTGAGCCTCTTTAGTTTCTCTCCAAGATTTTTGAAGACGGGTTTCAACCATGAACTAGGTATTGACCGAGATGTGTGAGACTAGATGAAAATGGAAAAAGTATGGAAGACCAAGAGTTGGATGGAATGTAAATGAATCTGAGGTGTACTTGCAATGTCCAAGGTGTAAGACCAAGTATGTATGTAGTATAATAGGTGTGACTTCCAAAGAGAGGATAGTTTCTCTTGATGAGGTAAGTTGACCTTGACTCTAAGTAAGACCAAATGAGACCCAAAGGTGATAGACCTTGATGAGGGACCACTTAGCAAAATGTTGTTGTATGTAGTGTGTTGACAAAGTATGATGAGGACAAGCAAGTGACCTTTTGACTCAAGTTTATACAAATGTAAATTTAATGCAAGATGTAAAGCAATGATGGACTTTGTGAGACCCAAAGACAAGTTGAATGCTAGATGAAAACCTAGAGAAACAACCTAGGAAGCTCAAGAATTCCGAAATTGATTGCTCTTGTTTGCTGGACTGTAAAATTTTTCCAATTTCTGAAGTTGTTGGTTGTGACCAAATCTGAATGTTTGACTGTTTTTCGTGACAAGAGGACACAATGTTGATGAGGACTCAATGTTTGCAAGTGTTTAGACTCAAAATGACTCCAAGAAAAGTGTGTTGTTTGATGTAAAAATGTTTTGCATACACTTGAAGACACAAAAGACACAATGTTTTGTTGTTTGGTCTTGAATGTTTTGAATGTTTAAAGTAAGTCAAGCACAATTCTTATGGCTGGCCAAGACAATAGTTGTTGACCCCACATGGGGTTTTACCCCCGAGGCTACGCTATTCAGAGCGGATACTTAGATGCTTGACCTCACTAGCTCCACCCTCGGCACTCACTTCTCGGGTCAGCCAAGCATCAGTCCCCACAAAAACTCCTCATGGCGAACTTTGTATCTCTACTAAGAACTGTATGTGTGTGGGCCGCTACCAGAGGTCCAACCTCCTGCCTCAACAACTAGAAGGATTTTGGCTTCTAAAACAAAAAGGTGCTAGTAAGGGAATCCACTCGTGTGGCCATACATGCGACACTTTCAGCTCTGTAAATACAGAAGGCTCCCAGCCGGTAGGGGTTATGCCCTACAACTGATCAAATAAATTTGATCAAACGGGTTTATGGGGAGACATAGTGTCGGTATGAACTAATCACCACACGTTATCCATAGTTTTCACCATGAATACAGTTATTTATAGTGGTTCGAAAGAGGTGGGTTTTCCTCACTACCACTTGGGTCGTTCTCTTCTCACTAGTAGTCCTAATGACCACACGGGAAGATAGGCCCTCTAAAGATTAAACAAAAAGAGCCTATTGCTCAAGACACAAAAGACAATGATTCAATTTTAGTGCACCAATTGAAGTGTTTGCTAGTCTATGAAAACAAGGCACACAATAAAAATCCAAAAACCCTTGCCAAGGACCTACAACAAAGATTTATTAGTAGTTTGGATTGTTTGAAATAATCACCCCTTCCTGCAAGCACACAAGTTAGGTAAATTTTAGATCCAAAAGACTTTGTGAAATAGGGGCCTTCAACAATGCGTTTTGTTGACCAATTCAAAAATCTGATTCATCATAAAAAAACACTTGTAAAATTTCAAGAGATTTCCAGAAATGTAAGAAAATCCAAAAATTTGCTAATTTGCTCCAAAAATTAATTTTTTATGAAAAATCATAAAAAAATCATATAAAATGCAAAATCAATTCAAAAAATCTGAAATTTGTACTGGAGAGTCCTGATGGTCTTCCAAACCTGCAAAAAAAAGTTTCTACAACAAATCCAAGCAGTTTGTGAGATATGAGTAAAATAATGCAAAACCGTAATTTTCAAAGATCTGATTTTTGAGGAATGATTTTTCTTCAAATTTAAAATCACAAACAATAGATCCTATGTATAATTCTTAGATATTTTCAAAAATGTAAGAAAATCTAAAATATTCGCTAATGTGCTCTCAAAATTAATTTTTTATGAAAACACAAAAAATTCATATAAATTGACAAAATGATCCAAAAAATCTGAACTTTTTACTAAATTCTTCTAATACTTTTCCTGACCTGCACAAAAAAATTGATGTCAAAATTCAAAGCCATTTGTGAGATCTGATCAAAATAAGGAAAAACCGTAATTTTTAAAGACCCGATTTTTAGGAAAATATTTTGCATCAAAATTAAAATCACAAAGAATAGATCCTATGTATAATTATGAGAGATTTCCAAAAATGTAAGAAAATCTGAAAAAGTCTCTCATTTGCTCTCAAAATTAATTTTTTATGAAAAATCATAAAAAATTCATAGAAAATGAAAATGTGCTCCAAAAATTCTAAATTTTGGATTGAGAGCTCCTAATACTTTTTTCAACCTGCAAAAAAAAATTGGTACAAAATTTCCTAGCCGTTTGTGAGATATGATTGAATCTCTCCAAGATCTTGATTTTGTGTCCAAAACCCTAGTTGCACAAGGTTATTCTCCAAATTGTTTTACAAAATAGCAATATAGGGTTAGAAAAATCTGCAAAAAACATAGATCTAAGAAAAATCCATGTCCCACGGGGTGTGCCAAAATGTATATGGTGAAAATGAATAACAATAATAACAATATTGAAAGGCTAAATGAATTCAACCACAAAACCCTAGCCTAACAACAACAAAGATCCACCATAACATATGAAGATTACCTAAGACAATGCAAATCAAATGAAATCACAAAGATTATACCATCACATGTCCAATAGGTTTTGGATCTCCATTCTTCCTATCTCTATTGATCTTGCTTGATATATTTGCTCTCAGATTTTATATGCACAAGAGCTCAACAAAGAACGGAATGTGGTTGCAAGTAGGATCGCATATGCCAAGTAGTCAATTGATCAAGTAGTTAGGTCATTAGGATGATTGATTAGAATCCTTGATTAGGGTTTGATAATGAAGGAAGCATCTCCTTATATAGAAGACACTATATGAAATGGAGGGATAAGATTGAGAGGTGTAAAAGGAGGCCGGCCATGATTAGAGGGTAGGTAAAAGAAATAATAAAATAATGAAAGGGTAGATAGTGTATGAATTAAGAGATGAATGACATGTGTCATGGGTAGAAAAAACTAATGAATTAATTAAATAAATAAAGATTTATTTAATTAATAGAAGAAGTGGAATAATTAAATAAATTAAAATATTTATTTAATTTAGGAAAAGGATAATTTAAATAAATAAATGTATTTATTTAAATGAGAAATAAGGCTAGAAGAGGATAAATGAATTAATTAAATAAATAAAGATTATTTAATTAATAGAAGAATTAAACTTAGATAATTAAATAAATAAAATATTTATTTAATTAGACATGACAATTTTGGGTGTCTACAGTGCCCAGTACAAACAAATACAATGATCAAAATGCAACGGAGACAACATCTCTCAAGTATGACTATCTCCTGACGGAGACGGTCTCGCTATAGAAGTCCCCCCCCCCTGGATGTCCAGGAGGATCATGTCTCGATGGCCCTGTCACACCTCGACTCTCTGACCACGACCCGGTCTCTCGAGATTGACTGGATCTTGACTATGTAAAGCTCTATACTCAGCGATCCCTAGGTACCACAGCCTCGTAATGACGACAGTAGTACTCTGCCTCCTGAGCTTTCAAGGAAAGCTCTCTCAGGGTGTCTCTCATCGGACCACCTGCTGCTACTCTCTACACACTCGCTGCAAGCTCCTCCGCTTGACCCCGCCGCTCTATCTCTGTGTCTCGCTCAGTGGTCAGCTAAGCAATCTGCCACTGATGCGTCAATAACTATGCCTGTAGCTGTTGTACCATCATCTATAGGGTCCTAATCTGTGCATCCTCCACATGAGTAAGGATCCGGACCCGTACGAGTACCTGTGAAATGGTATCCCCTCTCCCTCTGCCTATCCTCGGTGCTGGAGGCGATAGCACATCAGTCCTCCTCCTCTGAATTGGCCATGTCACCTCGTCAGTCCCTCCTACTGCAGCTATAACCTCCCCCACCATCCCCTCACCACCTGCTCCAATGGTCAACCCGCCTCTCCCTCTGTCCATCACCGCTCATCTAACTGCTCTCTCCAACCCTCTATCTCCTCTCCTCCGTCTATCTCCTCTCCTCCCCCAATCTCCTCTCCCTCATCATCCTCCTCCACCATCTCCATCATCCTCATCATCTCCACCTCCCTCATCCTCATCATCATCAAACGAAGGCCACATCTCCTCCGGATCTGATATCCTCGCCACTACCAGTGCGGCAAACAATCTGGCGAACTCATCTATCATCCCAGCATCCAAAATCTCTGGGGCATAATCCCATATCTGGCTCGCTAGGCTAACAAACTCCTCTATAGCCATCTCACTATCAATAGTTGGACCCCAATCTAGTATGTCCTGCCTTCGGTGCGCATACAAGCAGGCCCCCTATGGTATACCCTGCTACCGACCAAATTGCCGCAAAACTCTGGTGACCACGAATCTCTCAATCATGAATGGGGTCCTCCCTATCAGGTATTGAGTCATAAAAACATAGGGCATCTCCAACCCGTCCTCCGCCCATACCTCGCAACCTATATACGGTCGCTAAGTGACCGTATCAATGTCGTCCAAAACCCTCCTCCAATGCTCCAGTTTGCCCAGCTTCCGCTGGACAACTAGACCCCTGTAACCGTATGCATAGGCACGTCCAATGGGCCTATCTCTATCCGCTAATGGCCTAGCTATAGGAGTGTGCTCCTAGCACCATACCTGTAGGAGCGTCACGCCAGCTGACAAACTGTCATAACCCAGGTATACCACCTCATGCAAATCCTTGTACAGATGGGCTAGCATAGCTGATCCCCACGTGAACCTGTGGCCCTGTGTCACCATATCCTCTAAGACTAGCCCCCATCGCACAGATAGTCCCTTCGACCTACGGTCGGGACATAGAAAACCACCTATAAACCCTGCCAGTACTGATGGAAGAGGTGCATAATCTAAGTCCAGGAACTCCTGCTAGGGGATCTCATATCCACAAACTGTCTCATCCTGGAATATATGGCGAAGTGCCTCTGTCCCACCCTCCTCCAACTGCTCGTAAGGTAGTAGTGAACCTACTACTGGTATGTGTAAGATCCTGTAACAATCCTCTAGCATGACTGTCATCTCACCCGTGGCAAAGTGAAAGGTGTTCGTATCGTTGTGCCACCTCTCTGCGAGCGCTGTAAGTAAACCACGGTTCACAGTGAACCGCGACATATCTAATAGGGAAGTAAGGCCACATCTCTCAATAATGTCAAGGTCAGCCTATGCCAACTGTGGTATCAATGTCCAAGGTCTAGGAAACTGCTTGCACGATTGAACCACTCCCAATCGCTCCTGTCAAACAGCAAACCAAATCCAACATCAGTTTCCACATCAAACCAAAGATATCAGAATTAAAAATCACATCAAAACATGAAACAATTTGCTCATCTACATCAAGTTCAACATCATCTCATTCCATATCAACTTGTAAAATAGCTCAAGTTATCAAAAACCATATCAAAACTTGTAAAACAACTCAAGTCTCCACATCACATAAACTTGTATAACAACTCAAGTTTCCATCCATATCAGCTTGTAAAACAACTCAAGTTTCCAACTCATATCAGCTTGAAAAACAAATCAAGTTTCCAACCCATATCAGCATGTAACATAAATCAGGCTCCACACAATGAACTTGAAACACAGTGCAAAAACAAATCATGCTCTGATCAAAACAACACATTCATATCTATGCATCACTTGAAATATCACAAATCAAAACAAGTTCTATCAACACTCATATTGGACAAACTAACAAACACCATGACAGCAGACACATCAACGCACAAATTACACCTATCCTGGCAAAACTGGCCCTTGTCCTATCACTTTTTATCATTCGCAAAATCACCCTACCTCACAAAATCTTCTCGATGCACTAAAACAGATTGTCTATGCACTGAAACCCCTCCACGTGCTAAACTATTTTCTGCACGCGCTATCCTATCCACCCTATGCGCTAGACTAACTCTATGCGCTAATTTATCCTACGACCGCGCTACTTATTTAACCCTATGCGCTAGATCTAATCTATGCGCTACTTCCCCCTACACATGCAAGCCTCTGAGCAGCCTATGCGCTAGGTTAGCCCAACACACTAACCTTTTCACTTTCTGCGCTACTCTGTGCCCCTAATGCGCTAAACCAAGACCATGCGCTAATCTAGAAACCTAACGCACTAACCTAGAAAACAGATGCACTACCCTAAAAGTTCGGACGCACCCAAAATTTAAACCCCCCCATGCGCTACAACAGTTTTCGTATGCGCTAATCTAAGACCCCTATGTGCTAAACCGTGAACCCCGCGTGAAAAATTCAAAAAAACTGACCAAAACGACAAAATAAAAAATCAAGAAAGGGTCAAAAAGGTTGACTTACTGGTGGTCCATATGCGGCAGGTCTTCAATACCTTCGAACGCGCTCAAAACGATGCCTGGAATACGGAATGGGCATTTTGACTTCTCTCCAAAATATCTTTCTCAAAAGTCAACAATGCACAAATGAATCAAATCAAAGCACTTTTCCCCTTTTTATAGGAGAAAAATGAAATTAGGGTTAGGGAAATGGGCATGTAATTTGCTCGCGGTCTCCCTTACACCCTAAAACACATAAATTATTGGGAGATGAATCAATTTCAATGTTTCACATAGCCAAAATCATACACACCCAACACAAATCATCCAATCAAATCAAAATTTTCAAAATATTGATTCATCTCCCGAGGGGGCATCACCATCAAATATCGAATCTGGGGCATCACGCATCAAATCTGGGGCACAACTTAAAAATCATAAAAATGACATCGATCATAAAATCGCAACGACACACCATTTTCTTTGAAATAACATGTGCACACACATCACTTCAAAGAGGGGCAAAATGTAGACGTATAAAAATGACCATATTCCTAAATGAATATTTTATGTTCATTTCTATGTTTAATTAAATCCAATTTAATTAAATTATCCGCATTCCTTTATTTAATTAAGTAAATTACTCAATTAAATTCACTATACCATTTAATAGGATAATTCATTTTATTCAATTAAAGCCCCTATCCACTTTTTAATTAAATTCAAATTTAATTAAAATAGTTATCCTAAATTAAATAAATCTAATTTATTTAATTGCAACCAAATTGAAATAAAGCAATTTATTTTAATAAAACCTATTTTCCCTCACTCACTTGCAAAATCCTACACCTCCCACTTGCATCCTAAATCCTATTCCTAATTCTTCTAGAATTCTTCTAAACCTAATCAATTAACCCAAAACCCATCCATTATCCCTTTCCCCTAAATTTGAGGAGGTCACTTCTCAAATTTGGAGTAAAGTCTTCAAAAGGCATTGAAGCCTTTATCCATTCAACAAGCTAACTTGTTGAATACCCCCAAATTTGGAAGGACTCTTACAAATTTGTCCCCAAAGTCTTCATAACCATTAATGGTTAACTCAAACCCTCTTACATGGTTAAAGAATTTCCATAAACTCAACCTCCATCTAACCCAAGGGTCTCATCAAGCATTTATTGCTTTGACCATGGTTATCCTTAAACCTTTGCACAAGAGTTTATCCTTTGGGTAAAAGCTTTATCCAATGGGTAATCTTAACCTAACCTTAACCCTTAACCCCTAGGGTAACCATGAGGTCTTCTCAAGCATTTAATGCTTCCTACCTCTCCTCTCAACCCAGTCTTATGTTTACAATTGTCACCATTTCATTGGTGCCAATTGCAAACATGGATTCCCAACTTTCAAACTCAACCCTTGATTGCCTCTTTCAATCCTGGCCATCCATTGCCCTATTTTTGCTATAAATAGAGCTCTCATCCCTCCATTTTCATATCAACCAAGTTTTTAGCATCATACTTATGTTCAAATACATTCAAGATTTCATATATCATTTATGCTCATCATTTAGCCTCTCTTTTAACTAGGAATTAGTCTAAATATGCATGTTTATAATACTTTCTTTATCATTTAGCTCAATCATAGACTAACATATCATGTTAGGATAGTATTTATACTAACCTTGTCATCTTATAATCTAGTTTATTGCATTTTAAGATCATGCATAGCTTAGGATGCATTTCATTCTAAAATCTATCAAAGCATCCCTCGTTCTTGCATTTGTCATCCCTAAACCATTTTGCTCAGTGATCTGAGAGCAAAAACATTGGTTTGAGGGACCTTGTGAGATAGAAAACCATGGAGCCATCCTTGGGAAGCTGAGTTATGCTTTATAACTCCATAGCTTGCACCAAGAAGTTTTGTGGGTGTGTGAGCAAGGCTCCATAGAGCTCCGTTTTCCACATATTGAGTTCTATCGACCTGCTTTTCCATACAAGTAGCACAATCGAACTTCCAAGGTCCACAAACTACTTTTTTAGAGGACTCCTATGTTAGATTCAAATCAATTCACATGTAATGTGATGATTGGGCCAAGTTCTCAACTATTGGAACAACTACATTAAGTCACTAGATCAGGACATGTCATCCTCATAATTCTAAACAATGAGGACATGCTTCCATTTGAAATCTTTGTACTCATGATTTATGTTGCACTTTCACATTCATATTGAATGGTCTGTGCACCGCAATTCTCAAGTATAAAGGTATTCGAATGACTGCGTGTCCTCGTTGTAGTTGATTTGGGAGGTGAAAGTAGGGAGACATGACGCGTAGTTAATGCCTCTGCAGTTGGAACCTGAATGTGGGGGCAGGAGTATTGGTCAGAGTAGATGGTCGATAAGGTGTGCAAGTGATTGATTCCTAAAAAGATAGCCTGTTCAATGTGGATGGGAAGTTTGGCAGGTTTTGGGGGTGGGCCCGCTCTCGTTCCGGTCGACGATATGAAGTTGCATTTTTTGGCGACTTGGACGACATGTCATCATTGACCATGCAAAAACCCTCGTTGACATGTCATCTTTTGATTTTGGATTGCCAACTCAACGATACTTGTCAATATTTGCTCCTCATCCCAAACAACATCTTCTCAATTGCATTGATATATAAAATTGTCATCTTTGCTCGTTCATCTTTCATGTTCAACAATGGAAACATAAAACATGTATTTGTTGACATCTATGCTCAATCATCCCATTACATGTACTAAATTGTAACGACATGTACATAAAATAGGTATGCACCAAATTGGAAACTACAAGCATGATCATGTTCACAACTTCCTCAATCATCTTTGCTCATTCAACCCATTACATGTTTTGAATTACATTGACATATAAAACAAACAAAATGCACCTAAATGGAGACATAAAACAAGTAGTTGTTGATGGGTTGATCACTCATCCCATTACATGTAGAGAATTGCATCAACATCTATATAAAATAAGTATGCACATAATTGGAAACTACAAGCATGTACTAGTCCACAACTTCCTCAATCATCTTTGCTCATTCATCCCATTACATGTTCTGAACTGCATGGACATATAAAATAAAAAAAATGCACCTAAATGGAGACATAAAACAAGTAGTTGTTGACGAGTTGATCATTCATCCCATTACATGTAGAGAATTCAATCGACATCTATATAAAATAAGTATGCACATAATTGGAAACTACAATCATGTACTAGTCCACAACTTCCTCAATCATCTTTACTCATTCATCCCATTACATGTTCTGAATTGCATGGACATATAAAACAACTTCCTCAATCATCACATTACTTGTTTTGTATTGCATCGACATACAAAAAACATACCATATAAGCATAATTCAAAATAAAAATCATGTCAAATCTATGTCTTGAAAAGACATTTTTTGCAGTTTTGGTCTGACTTGATAAATTGGAAAAGTAAAAAAAAAAGCACATATGTTCATGTAGATGTTAGTTCATCCAAGGGGGAAATGAACTTCTTCTAACATCAGATGGTACCCCTAATCCTATGACATGTGCCATGTTATCATCACCTTGTATTGGGCTACTATACCCAGGGCTGTTGGCAACCCTTGCCATGTGTGTTGAACGAATAGAAAAGGTCACGGATGGGGAAGTTGGTTGACAAATTGAAGGTGATCAAAAATACCCAGGGCTGCTGACAACCCCTGGCATGTGAGTTGAAGGAATAGTAAATAAAGGTCACGGGTGGGGAACTTGGTTGACAAATTGAAGTTGGTCGAAAGGAGGGGATCATTGTGTTCAGCATGTCTTGCATTATGGGTTGTCGTTCTGGAAATAGACTCAATGGAGTCGATGGACTGTTTAGCATCCTCTTTCTTGCTAGAATCATTCTCAGCTCCTCGATGGCCTTTTCCTCTTCCTCCTGATCCCTAAAAGCCTTCTCTCATTTCTATCATTCCTCCTTCTCTATCTCTTTCAGCCTTTCCTTTTCCTTATGCAATATCTCCTTTTGTTTTTTTTCAAGTTCCTTCTTCTTCTTTGCCAATATGCTTGTTGCCTTTTTGTCTTTGGCCTACTCTTTCTTTCTTTCTTTGGTCTCCTCCACTTCCATCTTCTTCACCTCTTGAACCATTAACTGTTTCATGAACTCATTAGATGTAATCAGCTGTGAATTATGACTCAACTGTAGCCCATCATGAACACCTTTCCCTTTCATCTTGTTGACGATTTGAACAGGCAACTTTAAAAATCTTGACAGTCCAATTTCCTGTAGAGAGGGGCCCATCCCACTGACTTGGGATAGCAGGCTCTTGTCTTCCTCATTACCAACTTGTGTTGTGCCTTGTGTGGTGTCTTTCTATGCCAATTCTGCATTAGGTTGGCTATCTGATATGCCATAATCGACATAGTAATGCACCACATTATCCATGGCAGTTGCGGGTGGTGAAGGGAAAGTGAATATGGAGTCTTGATGTTCCCCTTCCAAGTCAACTCCTAAAGCCATTTCCCCATCGACCACCCATGTGGGTGCTATTTGCTGTGATGGAAGAGCAAGACTATCTTCCACACTATCACTCACACTTTCAACGATGTTTTCTACAATAACTTTACTTGAAACATCAACACCGGATAGGCTCAACATGTTTTGCATAGCCGAAATATCCTCGCCATTTTGAATGTCGAATGTGGTGCTGGGCTGCATGTCATCCATGAGGGAATTGGGATTGATGGGCCATATCCCTGTCCTTCTAAAGCCTACTACGATGTTAGAAACTGTCAATGCCTTCTGCAAGAACTTGCTTCCTATTTCTGCCAATTCTGCCCTCCTGATCTCCACATTTGGAAACCTTACCTACCACGTTGTTGTTTTTGTTTTGAAGTATGTTTTGAATGGAGAGAAGACACTCACATCTAGTGGCTATATTTTGTGAGAGGTCTGAGCCGACAATGTGAGCAAGTCTATACCCAACATCCTTGCCTCTTAGATGGTTGTACCTGCAACATAGCTTCCATGGCCATCAAATATAAGCAAGTTCCTATTGGTGGGCAATACACCTCCTTAAAAAAATCGCACAAAGTGGTGCAGCCAATTAAGGAATAGTTCCTTCATCATTCATGTGTGTTTTTGTGCTGCCATACAAGTACCCGACTCGCATTTGGCGATGTAATTATGTAGTTGCTTCTTCCCTTTGAACAAGTAGAAGCCTGGGATGCTTTGCTCGGAAGAGTTCACACAACACAAAATCATAATCCATTCTTGACTCTTCAGGATTATGTATAAGACATTGCAACTTCCTCTCCTAGCAAGCACCCTCATATATAGCACCATTCTTGCCCGCCATAACCCCAGTTTCATCATAGTTCCAAATCCAACGAGGACCATACAAATTTGCTGCATAGGCCTTTGATAATGTCTTGTAGAAAGCAACAACAATGATAGGTCTCAGAGTGAGCGCCCTATCTTTTTCAAGGCCTTCAGCAGTCCGCAAGGTGAGTTCTGGATGTCAGGCTTTAAAACTAGCCCACTATGACTTCCCAGACATGCCATCCTTGAAAGGGTTGGGTCTACCCTCAAAAACTTGTGCCACAACTACCTTCAAGTTCAAGATCTCGAGGCCATGACCAATTGTTGTCATTTGTTGGCACCAATCAACAATGTCTTCTTCCTCTTTAGTAGTGAGGATGGTTGGGGGACCTTTCGTCGACATCATTGTTAGTCCACCCAACCATTTTGTCACTGTCGCAACTGGTATTCCCCACTTCTTTGATGCTCCCCTCATAGACATGTCATTTTCCTCTACATCATGTTTTGCACCCTCCATGGCCCAATCCAACCACAGCTTATGTGGCCTTGTAAAATTCCTTTCAGTTGAAGGAGCAGAAACGCCCACTGTGGGTGGCAAGACAGGTTCTGGTTCCTGATCATCCAGTGATGGGGGTATAGTCTCTGTTTCAGCCACATTAAGAGGTGGGGTCTGTGGCTGAACTGGGATCTTCACACCTCTTTTATGTGATGGAAACCTTGTTGATGCTCTCTTATTTGCACCATGGGAAGCCATCTTATTTGCCTTCCTCATCTGCAAGAACAATAATAAATTGTACGCTAGTTGTAATTCCATGAAAAATATACAGATCAATATGAATTGTACAGTACGTATGGAAAATTTCTGTAATTTTAAATGTAACTTGCAAACATATATACAGTACAACATGGGTTACATTGAGATGGAAACAACTAACCAAGTGATGTTGTAAGTCGATGTCTTCTGAACCATATTAACTTTTATGCTTGACATGGCACCATTGTGCAAGTAAGGAGTGGATGACAAGATAGTGTAAGATGATAGTAATGTTTGAATAGTAGAAGTACGGTTCCCTATGATATCTTTTATGGACATATGTGTGTGGAAATTTATTATTTATTGGAAACTTAGACAACAAGGGTTTAGAGGTACATGCGCAGACATATTTTGGTAGGGATTTGTGGTCAAAACCTTCTGGGCTAAGTAGATGTGGTGGTGTAGCTGAAATGGCTTCCTTCCAAAGAATTTGTTGACTGTATAGTCAGCAAGGTAGATTAGAATGCAACCCAATTTGACCACGATGAGGTTGAAAGTCGGCAAGGCAAATTAGAATGCAACCCAGTTTGACCACGATGAGGTTGAATGTATACTCTAGTAAAAATCCATCATGGAATATGTTCATTGACTTCTCTTTGAAGTGTATGTTGCCATGATAGGGTAGCGGAGCTTTGACAAACTTGTGGTCCATAGTTTTCTAAAAAAAACCTATTTAGATAGTTGGTTTGCCATGATTCCAGATTCACCTTGAATAATTTAGAATAGAAAGACGACCGGGTTGGAAATATATGATCATCACAGGGGTTTGGCTAGAGAAAGAGTTGGTCAACAATATGAGAATACCTCACAATCCATTCTTGTTGTGCACGAATGTGTGGATAAGGGATTTGAACTGGCCATTTAGTGGGTGGAATAGGTGAATGCAAGAAGGGGTCAAAATATTCATAGAGGTAAGTTGTAATGTCATAATCTACATCATTTGGAGTGAGGGCTGCAATGAAACCTTGAGTTATTAGTTTGTGATGGGCCTTCAACTAGTTTTCCCTATCGTCTTGATAATTTTAAACAACTTGATAGTGTTCATCTCTATTTGAGACATCCACACTCAGTTGTGTCCATGTTTAATGTCTGGAATGTATCATTGTGACTTCCCCGTAGTGATTTGCATCATGGTATACATTACAAATATATCATGTCACCTGATAGTTGAACCCATATGTATACAAGATTTGATGCTTCTGGAATTTGCATCAACATTTTGGATCACACACTGTGATCCACCATTGAGATGAAGGAGAGTGTCAACTGGGGCATTTAATTTGTACATCTTTGGGCACTCTCCTTCTGCAAGATGATGGATCACAAAGTGTGATTGGAAACGTTGGTATAAAAAAGAGTCAGACAATCAAATCCAGAAGCGGGTAATGTAATTCAGTCATGGTTTGTGGAAATTTAGTAAATTTAATATTTGTACAAACATATATGTACATGACCTCTATATGTGCATATTTGTATATATGTATATGTATATCAGTTGTATATGTACATACATGTAAAACCACACAAGTACGTTAGTTGTAAATGTATATGTATATAGATACAAATATGGATTTCCAATGGACAACTAATTGAATTTTGTTAGTACATACAACTATTAAACCATTTTGATGTTCAAATCAGTAAGTAGTTTGTTGTTTAATGTTCAATTGTGTTTGGATGTTTTTGTTGTGATATTTGTATATGTTTATATGCATGAAGTCAAAAGTTTTGATATTTACTATTAAATTAATTCAAAATTTGAAGTTTGTTTCTGTTTCAGTACATTTGAGTCATTGAGGGTTGGTTTTCTATCATGCGGGGTTTTAAGTATGTTCACTTGTGGATTTGGAACTACATTTTGATGTTTGAATTGGGCTTATATGAACATCAACTGTAGATGTACATATATGCATATAAGTAGAAGGGTTGTAAATGTATGGGTCTATGTTCATGCATCCATGTACACTAAATTGAGTCACTATTTGATGTATGTCCACTTGAGTCAGTGTTGTGTTTGGATTGGCACGAAGTCAGTCATTTGTATGGCTCTATGTTCATTTTCATTCATCTACACTTTTGTCTATGTTCAATTGTGCATTTTTAGTGGGCTTCTTTAAAGTTGAATTGGCTGCTATAAAGTTGAGTTTAATGAATTGGGATTGTATATATAAACCTTCAAAAATACATAATTGAGTGTATAAGTATTGCATGTGGAATATATATATTGGACAGTGTATATATATATACACACACTATCAAATGTGTATATTTGACAACTTGTATATACATATGTATACAGTATCATACATATGTATACGTGGACACCACGAAGATGGGATTATATATATACACACACACATTGTCAAATATATACATTTGATAATGTGTATATACATATGTATACTTACGTGGACACCATGAAGATGGGGTGCACACGTTGTGGGTCCTCTCCCCTAGGACAAATAATGTCAAGTGGATATGTCAGGATACTGAACTGTGCATTAATATATAAAATGTGAGCTGGTGGATGCATACTAAAACACCAAAAGCTCATTTATGTAGGGAATATGAGGTGATAGTTGCTTATTTAGATGGGAAGTGTGCATAATTAAGCCAAAATATTCAAAGAGATTTGGCTCACCGACATTAGTATAAAGCATTGAAGAGGAAATAAAATACAAAAATAAAGAAATGCATCTATTTATAGGCATCAAGTAGTGCATTGAGAATATAGTTTATTTTAGTAATCATTCAATTAAGGGGAGGTAGTTCATAGAAACTAGTAAGCATGGAAGTTGCATTCACACTTTACACCTCAAGGCAACAACTGGCATTTGCTAGCACAATATCTGATAAGAGATTGAAGCAATTTTTCAAGTACCGGGATGAAGAATTTATCACGACAATTAATGTGTTCCTTGGTGACTATTTCCTGAAAATAGAACACAGGGACCACATGAATGTTGACATTATGAATATGGTTTTGGAATGGGAGCTGAAGATTGGGAAGAACTCTTAAATGTGTGCATGGTTGTTGTGGGGAATGGTGGGTAAGGAAAGGTTAGGCGGCTTGTAGCCTCTTCTTGACAAGGTCATTCTTGGAATTGGGTTTGATTATCTAGTAGGGGAAGGAGTGGAAGTAGAAGTCACGACACTCTTCCCATTCATTAGATTATGAGTGGGGTAGGACCAAGAAGGTAGGAGGTCCGAAGTGGCCAAGGGGTGGAGGTTGCTTAAGCAATTTCTTTGTGAAAAGGAAGGTGGTGTGGGTGCGGATGAAGGTGGCGAGCAGAGGCCGCAGGTCAGATTCAAGTCGGTGGACTTATGGGTACAAAAACCCATGGGAGAAAGAAAGAAATGATTTTTTTTGGTCTATGACGAATCATTTTTGTAATCATTCTGGTAATTGAGTCATAGTTTTAAAAAAAACACAATTTATTGAACTGTTAAACGTAAATTGAAAAGAGGTTTGTGGATTTTGAACAAGAAAAATACCTGCAAAACATGCATTCTTTGCTTGAATTATGTGTCTTCTTACACCTCTGCAATGTGCTCTTTCTGTATCTTCTTGCTCTTCACTTCTTTCTTTCACTCTCTAAATTAAATACATTGATTTCAAGTACTTATTTATGTTTGAGAATTTGAATTTGAATCGAAGTTCTTTAATTTTTTTACCTACTGTGTTGAATTTGAATTTGAATCTCCATATTTTCCCATTTATGTCTGAGTTGATTGTTTTTGTTTTTCAATTCGTGGCCTTACACAAGCACTGTGATGGATGTAGGGGATATGACCAGTAACGGTGCTTAAGTGACCATATCAGCCTGGTCCGAGCTGGACAGATGGGACAGGGGATGCAGAAAGGTGTTGAAAGGGTCATGTGGTCTGACGCAGACGTGGACAAATTTTGACCAACATGTGACATTTGATTGGCCACATCAGTGTCCATGGGTGCTCACTTGGCATCAGATTGCCATCATGTTGTTTTGTATTACCTCCAAGTCGGCTTATTTAGGCTTTGTATGTTATTGTTTTAATGTTTAATACAAACTTTAATGTTTTTATCGTGGTCCCTTTATTGGGCACATGATCTTATTTGACAAAACTCTCAAACTTTTATGCGAATCAATATGAATGGTTTAAGTGTTTACGTGTGAACATAAAGATTTATATTTTGAATGCAAAAGATACACTTTATGGTTAATTCATGAGATTGTTTAATGGTATTATTTATTGGTTTAATGTTGAACATGTGGTGGGACATTGGATGGCCCATAATGAACCAAAAAACCAATTCTTTGCCTGGCGCCTACTGTTAAATAAACTCCTCATAAAAAATAAAGAAGGTGCTTTATTAAGTTGTAACATATGCAGAGTGCCTGAAACTATGAAACATATTTTTTTTGAATGCCATTTTGCAAAAGAAATATGGAGACTGTTTGGCTTTAATTTAGAATCTGTTTCTTTTGAATACATAGATATTATTCTAGGCTATATCAAGGGTTGTAGGAGAATTGCAAATATCTTTTGGTCTTGTTTTTCTTTGGAGGTTCTTTGGCTCATATGGAAGTATTGTAATGATGACATCTTTAATAGCAATACCAGGCACCTCACTGAGTCTCTTAGGAGACTCAAAGTTCATTCTATATCCATGCAGGTCACTTTTGTACTTAAGCTCGACTCGGACAAGTTTGACAGGTGGATCAAGGAGGGGGCTACTACTGTTTACATCTGTGAACTGTCACATGGATTCACTTGGGAGAGGGATGAACCAGGCAAAGCAGCTTTTGAACAAGCATTGATGGCCTTTATGAGGCAATTGGATCGTAGACAGATGCACATAGAAATTATTCAGGAGGAGGCTGACCTGATCTGTGAGCGCACCTCCCATCCACATAAAAAGGATATACTTGATGGTCGGGTGGAAGTGTGGCAGGATGGAAACATGGGGTGGGTGGCATGGCTCCCCCCACTGGGAAACAATAATTCACCAGATGCTAAAATCTCAATTTCCTAAGACTGATGCTTAGGTTTCCTTATTGATATTTTTTGTTTACAATTATGTATATCTAATGTAATCATCCCTGATATAATGGAGGTTCCCGATAACTATATATTTTGTATATGCACCTTCTCTTGGTGCCCCTGATACTGCCGAGCTCAATTTTTTTGCTGATGATATGTAAAGTTTTTAAATATCTAATCCAAAAAAAAAACATGTGGTGGGACACATGTCGACATGTACTGGGTGGTTAGGCTGATACCTGTGGGCCCCTAACCGCCTAAGACCTATCACAAGTAATGGCTCCTCTTCCCTAAGTAGAAAATAAACGCGTGGCTAGTGAAGTAATTTCCTACAATGGAAAAGTATGGTGGGATGGTATATTTTATAGTTGATTAACAAATAAAATAACTAATAATAAACTTTTATGACATTGATTGCAACAGGATGGTGTTAATGTAAGACCAATAAATGATAAATGAGAGTTCTATTTTGTCCACCTAGAAAGTTCCTCTTCTTTAATGCTCACTTTGCCTTTTCAAAAATGATGGTTTTCTATGTGAGCATCAGGACATATTTGCCAGAGATTTTAAAAAGAGAATCTCTGCATTTCTGTCCATCAATCAAACTGAAAAAAGAGAGAGAATTAAACTCATTATGTGAGTGAATAAAACGATATTCATCTTGAGATCAAAGTTGTGGGATTTTGCTGAGCAAATAACTAATTAAAAATAATTCATCCAGTATGCTAGTAAATAATTTTATTGATTATCGTGGGTACTCACTTCCCAAACAAACTAACTCAGTTGCACGAAACAAAAAAAAGTCTCCCTACAGATTCAATATATTCACACTAAATGAAAATTAAAAATATAGGGGTTACTAAATTCTTGAGCTTAAGAAAATATTTCACATGTAAGGTGAGTGAAATATAATTTGATTTGTAGAATAATGAATTTTTTTCAGCCTTTTGAACGAAAAATATTAATTACGAGTCTAAATTTATTTTCCCTTTCAACTACCTGAAATTTTTTTTTCAAGCATGAGAAACATTGAACTACTGTTTTCAGTCTCCATTCACCCACACTTTCTATGTGATTCTCACTTTTATTTTTATGTGAAAAGTAGATTTGAAAAAGGGATAATTTCACAAAAAAACAGTCTTCATCTTCAGTCATCGCCACCACTTGATCTAGCCTTAATGCCGACACGCCTTCTCTAATGGATCTACCACCTACATTCTTTGTACGTTGTTTGGGCAGTTAATTTTTTGGCAGCCTGTTCCATTATCTCGTCAAATAGGGCATTTGATTTGATGATTAAGACACAACTACTTTCGTGAAAGAGAGAGCCCAAAAAGTGAAGCACATGCAGGTAGATGAGGGTTTTGTCTGAGTGGAGCATGGCCACTTCGTTGTGCAAGCCATAGACGTACACTTCAGAATGGCAAGATGGTGGTGGCCCATATATGTGCATTTGTAGCTTGTAGTTTTTTAAGGATCAGACTAATGAATGTCATATTTTTTCCTTTCCATTCCTTCAACGCATAAAAATTTTCATGTGAAGGTACTCTGTATGGATTAGGGTTAGGGTTACAAAAATTACGTTAGGGTTTGTATGACATTAAAGATTTATATTGAAGTAGGAAAAAAAAAAAAATAGAAAATATATAGTCCACCCGTTTCATGCATTGTGTACACATTCGCGCATGCAGCTATACATCTTAGCGCAATGGCTTTTTTCTGTAATGATTCCTCAGGCATACCATTGATTTTAGGGGCTTAAAATTGGGATGACCCATGTTCAACTTGCAATCCTCAATAGGCCAAGAAAAATACGATTTTGTTGCCTTGGGCCTATTGGATTTAAGTGCCTCTAGGCTTTTATACTGGTTGTCGTGGGATCGCATATGAATACTGACATTCCCATCTCGCCTGAAGCCTTTCCCACTGACCTTGCATAAACGAACAATCTCTACCAGAATATAATCTTCATTGATCTGTATAATTTCTACTTTCTCTTCTTCCTCTTCTTCCTCTTCCTTCGGCGACTTGTGTGGATTATTTGAGATTTGACATTGTGATAAATTGAAATAGATGTGGCAATGACCTCGCTCAGGACTGAATTTAGGGATGATTTTTCTTGCTGCTGCTGTTGCAAATCTTGCCTTGATGAACACAGTGATTGACTTCTAAAAAATTGCTCCAGCCGATGGGCTTTCTGGGCAAGGCAAGAAAGCGTTGATGTGAGAGCAAACAGATCTATTTCGACTTGATTTATTTCCTAGCCCAACTCAGATTTTCCTAACCCAATTTATGAAAGCCTAACCCTAAACCATTTGCAACAAAGATTTCATTCAAAAACCAAAATGCATATTTATCAACCATAGATGAACATTTTATCAGATGAAAATGTGCGCTCAGATTTCTAGAAGTGGTAAAATGGGCACCAAACATTGGTACAACAAAGGGGTCTGTGAAACCTCTTTTAGGCTCAGAATGGGGAGATTTTGTTAGGCCCTGCAAGTTCCTTCCTATCAGATTGTCATCAATCTAACAGGGACAACGTACATGATTAACTAATGTTTGTGAATGAAAAAAAATATTTGGGGATGTTAAGGCGGAGGCAAGTCAGTAAAAAGAGACATGCAGAAAAAGAGGCTTATAATGATCTTGCCAAAGTCAGCTAGAAACAACCCCGCTATAGCTACTAAGGTGTATGTTTATCAATCAATTTGTGAGGTATCTAACCAAGTCTTAGTCAACATACCCAATTCTTTTTAATCCTTGTGATATATCCAGATTATGTGTATTTGGATATAAGATGAACCCACTTATTAGAACCAACTTTGGTACATGCATGGATTGGAAACTATAACTAATTCCATGCATTTAACAAATTGTAAGTGCTATTTATCATAGCTTATGGATTATTTAGTTTTCACCAGTAGTATTAAAGGGAAGGATGATAGAAAATAACCATGAAATGACTCAAACATGATCTAGATAGTTGAAAATTCTATAATGAGAGTGATAGATGCCAAGAGTTAATTATCATATCTTAGGGTCTAGTAGTTTGTTAGTAGTAGCATAGAGGTGATTTATGTTAAGAGCTACCCAATGCATGATAGGTCTTAGCTAGCTTTCACCATTATCATGTAGGTGATAGATGTTAGGAGCTACCTCATACTAAGTTGGACTAAGTTTCATAAATGTCATATAAGATCTACTGACTCAAAGGTTCAATAAGCTATCAAAATCTCATTAATGGCCTAATAAGACATGTGTAGTGGTCTGAAGTGGTACGGTGCAAAATATAGGGGAAAATAATGGGACTCATAATATATGTGAAGTATTATTGGTTTGATTATAGAAGTTTCAACATGTTTATCTATCAAATGCTTTCAATACTTTAAGAATTTATTTGAGCTTTTTATTACAAATCTCATTAGCCAATTAGGGCAATTTGTTAAATCCTTGGACTGGTCAATCACTATTTTCTTATGTCAATTTGTTTCATTCCTTGGCCTATTCATACCATGCAAGATCTTCATTTCATTTGGTTATCTATTCTCTTAGTAGTGTGCATTAAAGCACACAATTGCCTCTTTCTCACATGCACACAAGAGTTCTTTACCGTCCCACATCATTAGCTTAAGGCACATTACTCTTGGTCTATCATGTGCCACTTAGATGGAACCACAATTTGTCTAGTGTCATCCTTAAATGATACTTAATCTTCCCATTTGTTTTTTGTTAGCCTACGTATGCATTATCATCAATCACCAACATAAACTAAAATAAAAAAATAAAAATCATGTACTTGTATAACCCCCCTTCTAATTGATTGCAACATCTGTACAACATATGAAATGCACCATTGATCATTTTTGTTAGTTAATAAACATGGTCAAAAGTTAGATTAGCGTAAGATTAAAATGTCTTTATTAGTTAATAAAGAAGGTCAATGGTGCTTTTGATGTGTTGCATAGCCATTTCACTAATTAATAAGATTACTCCACATAAATGTTTGACTTACACAATCCAAAACCTACTGAAGTATTTATATCCATATAACAATTTTAAAATGATTTTAAAAAACTATTAATCTAAAATGTTTTAATAATCTATAAATCATTATTAATGATTATTATTTCTTAAATTAAATTTAATCATCATTGTACTCTCAATCAATATTCATGAAGCATTAATCATTCTCTATCAAGAGACAATTAAGTATCAAAATAAATTATAATTTATTAATATATAAGACAAATTCACTATAACCCATAGCATTAGGATTTATAATCCATTAAGGTCCATAGGATTTCATACAACAACTTTCCTTTTCAGAAGTTAACTAGGAAACAAGTGCTATTACAACATGAGACACCATTGGAGATCTGCACTATTGAGACCTAATGAAAAATTTAAAACTATTATAACTACTATTAAAATTTCAATAGTAGAGTAGTTTCTAGGCAGTACTGTCCTCCGATATTAGTCCATGCGAAAGATAACCTCGGCTCCATATTCAGGTTTCAGAGTAATTAAAAGCAAAGGAGCATGAGTATAAGATGGCGAAGTCACAAAAGAAAACTTTTGCAGAATCATGGCCAACACCAATTTTGCTTCTAACATGGCCAAATTCTGACCCACACATATAGTTGGACCTCCTCCAAAGGGCATGAATGCCATTGGATGCTTTGCAGCCTTTGCAATTCCTTCACTAAATCGCCCTGGGTTGAAATCTTTGGCATCACTTCCCCACAAAGCAGGATCATGGTGGATTGCAAGGATCGGAAGCATAAATTGAGTGCCTGCAGGAATTGATAGCTTTCCAAGTTTTGTTTGCTCAGATGCATGTCGCGATAGAAATACTGCAGGTGGATAAAGTCTCAAGGCCTCATTTATAATCATTCCAACCTACAAAACATTTATACAATAAAAAATGAGAGAAATCCAAAATATTACTTTTGAATTCAGTTTAATTGAGCCAGCTAATGGCCCTTACTCTATCTTTTTACTGGTTTCCAAATAATTTATGTTATTTACATGGAATTTGGGTCTGTGTATAGACGGTCCTTACGATTTTGAGGCGACTTAAGCTGTCTGCATCTGGATAATTGTTTTTTCCACATACTTGCATTACCTCTCTGCGACCTTGCTCTTGCCAATCTTGATGTATGCCCAACAATATTATAGTCCATGTCAACAGTGCTGATGTCGTTTCATGACCAGCAAAGTAGAAAGTCTTACATTCATCAATGATTTCCTCTGTACTCAGGCCTCCATTACTTCTCCCATTTGCTCCCATCTGGTCCTTGCTCTGAGACATCATAAGACCAAGCAGATCGGCACCATATTTACCTGTTTTTTTCATTCCAGCGGTCTTTTCCCTGGCATCTATAACTTGTCTTAAGGATCTTATTTCCTTCTCCACATTCCAACGTTGCCTATTCTTTGTAGTAGGTAGAAACCTGATACCAATGTAAGAAACCAAAAGAAGTTACAGATTCTGCATACCTCAGAATATGAGTAAACCTTCCTAAAGTACCAAGACATTTGAGATGGGATGATATAGCTTTCGAAAAAATATTGTTGGTAATAAGTCAGATTTGGATAAAGGTAGGCTGGTCTTGTAGGGTCAGCTGTTCAGATGGTAGAGCACTCTGACATCAAATAGACTTTTAACAGGTCTATGAAAAGCTCAACACAGTATCCAGCGTCAAGCCAAACTAACCCATCTATACATAATGTGACTAAAAGAGGGATGTTAATAATAAGCCAAATTCAGAACAAATATGATCTGGTTCTATAAAGACCAGTAAATCTGTTGGTAGAAAATTCTTGATTTGACTTCTAGATTATCCATGAAAACTCAACAAACATAACAAAAACAAAACATACAATTCAAAATGTTGATTGCGTTCTTTTGGAATTTAAGATTGACAATTGTATCGTAATTTGTCACCTGAAACCTGGAATATAAACAGTGCGAAATGATTCAAATGCAAGAATCATCTGTTTGCCCTGCAAATCAAAGATATGCTTTCCTTCTGCAAAACTGCTACCAAATGCTGTGCGTGCAATAACATCGGACGTGAGATCACGAAACTCCTTTTGCACATCAATTTCCGGAGAACCTGACGTTATCAATTTACTCCACTCCTCCAACATACTGGCACAACTGTTCACAATTGTTGGAATCATCCCCTGTAAAAACGAAAACGGCGTTTTGCCGACAATTAGTCATCATGAAATTATTTGAATACTGATGGGCAAAGTACACAGATGTTTATGTATCACTAGGAACTTGGTAGATTTCTCTCTAAATTAGATCATTTTTGTCCTGATTTAGGACCTAAGTACAGACATTCAATGCCTTACCTTCGAGAGATCCATATGGAAAGCAGGATTTATGATTTTCCTGTGCCGTGTCCATTTCTCACCTGTCAACCCTGTAAGTCCCTGTCCAACCAGTTGTTTTGAAAGCGGATCATCGGCAAACCTAGGATAGTTGCCAAATTTAGTGGACAATATCTCCTTAATAAGCTCAGGGTGGGGAACAACCAACCTGGCATGAGGCCCAAACCAGAAAATAAAATCCTGACCTATACATCACATGTAACAAGTTTATTTGATTAATCAATGGTGCTAAGCAGGAATTCCAGTAATATTCTTAATGAAATACCAGATGCTTAAAAAAATGCAGAATACAAGTGTACCATAGGTTTTGGTCCACTGATGATAATGGGGAAGAACTCGAGGGAGTATGTCGTGTGAGAGTGGCATGGGTTTGCCTCTCTGCTCATCGATCATTGTTGATATATCTGCAGAATTTCCATAGAATAGCCTGTATGGAGGACCCTTGATTCCTTGGGCTTCAAATGCCCTTTTCACTTGCAGAGGCTTCCACCATATTGCTGTTGCAATCTTGAGCAAAAACAAAACTAAACCAGCCCAAACAGCGGGCAAACCCCAAAATACCCACTCCATCTTCCAGACTTGGCCAGCAGAGAAATTCTTTGGTTCTGAAAGCTTCCCTAGTGTAGCATCCCTTATGTAGCTAACGAAAAATGACCCGCACGCAATCCAAAAACAAACAAATAAATAAAAGATACCACTGCCTGGCAGGCAGGGCCCAGTCACTTTATAACCCGGCAGTCACTTTCTGGTGAACCATCGCCTTTCCCACCAGTTTGTGAACGCTGGATTAAAGTGAAGCATTAACTAATCAGACTCGGGTCCAGATGGGCAGGTCCAACTTCCCATCTCATTCATACCGGCCATTCCAGATAGAGTGTATAGAGTAAGATTTGCTGAGAAGTTCATTTCAGTGGTCCATTGATATTATTCTGATATAGGAAAAGGAACTAGTTGTTGAGGGCATTCTAATTCTTAGGATAGAAGTAGTTGATTTAATAATTTTATATTTGCTGATTTAATGTCCAATTTTTGTATAACATTGTATCAATAGTTGTGACTTTAAAGTTATTATTGATGACGATGAGTACTAATAATTGAATGAAATATACCCTTTGTTGTAAAAGGCAATCAATCATGTGATGCCACATCAATTGCACAAGTATTGGGACCCCTCTTGCACACCTATTGGTCTCACCTTTTTTTGAGTTGTTTAGGACACCTTGGCAAAACCATGCTGATGTGGCATCATATTTGATGATGTGGCCTTGAAACCTTAGTTATAAACATGGGACTCGCCAAGTAAGTTGCTGTAAAAAATTGGGAGTGATTTGAAATTTCCACATAGGATTTTGAAAAGTGTGAAGTTAGGGAGCACAACTTCTGGATCCTCTCCCTTAGGTCAATAGTATTATTGATAGGAGGGACATTTTTTAGAGCATGCCAAATTATAATATATTGTTATTTAACTAAAAAAGGGGTAAAAACTTCTTCAATCACAAAGAGAATTACAGCGCAAGAAGGGTTAGACGCCCAACATAAAACAAAACATTACACAACCCTATCTTCCTCAACTAACTGTTCCAACATATGAGACAATTCCAAAAATAATTACTCTCTATCCATAATATTACAACAGTCTAGCCGATCAGAAGCCCATTTGACTAGGCAATTTGCTATTCTATTCCACTCTCTAGGAATGTGAGTAAAAGTAACATATTCCAAAGAAGTGCACAACATTAAAATTTGTCTAATACCTACAGCCAAGTGCCAATTAACATCATCAAATCATTGCTTATTCAGCAGAGTCACCACCACTTGTGAATCAAATTCACAAATAATCCTTTTCTAGCCAAAAACACAATCTATCTCCATGGCATACAAAATGCAAGAGCCTCCATTTAATTATTAGTATAAAGACTTTTATAAAGTGAAAAGATAAACTAGACAACACCAGACCTATCACACCCTATACCACCAACACTTGCATGCTTGGGATTCCCCCTAGAAGAACCATCAATATTCATCTTTAAAACCCCTTGAGGAGGATGGTGCCACAATGGCATCTACCGACTACCATATCCCTAAAATAGTTTATGATAGGGGCAAAAGAGCAAGAGGTATAGAGGCAAAGGAATCGACCCATATGATTAATCTTCCGCAAAGGTTGCCTGCACCTATTCCTCAGAACCTACTGACAACTCGATCCAATAGAAGGATCATCTCTCTGAATAGGAAAATTAAATCGATGGTAAATAGCAACATCTCTAGGGTCCACATCTTTAGCAATATCACACTTTGCCAAGACAATCTCATGAAGAGTATGCATAATTTTGCACCACAAATGTTGAGCAACCATTTTAGCATCTCGAAAAATGTGTTGATTTTGTTCCAATCAAATATGCCAAATAATGAGAGTGGGCCCAAGAACCCAAACAACCTAAAGAAAATAAGTCTTAATTGGACACTGATCGGGCACCAATCCCAAAACCCAAGCAAAGAGGAGACATGCTAGCAAGCCTGATTCCAAACTTCCCACTAGAGGTACCAAATTTTTTGAGAGAAAGAGCACTAAAAGAAAATATGAGGAATACACTCTTCACTCCTACAACACAACACACACATAGAAGGACCTTGGAAGCCCTATTTGCATAAATTATCCTAAGAAAGACATTTATTTTGGACCACCAACAACATAAAAAAGTTGCATTTTGGCCAAGAAAATTTGTTCCATACTTGTTTCCACCAAGGAACTCCTAGATTTCCAAATAACTGCTTATCAAGCTCTAGATATCCCACAACTACAAATTGTTTACGAGTAGAATCCCTACCCCAAACTAGAGTATCCTTTCTCAATAAGGAATTGCACTCCCAAGAAGCAAGAATTTTAGCTAACTCTTGCCCAGCCTCCTTTGACTCGCTTAACAGTCATTCACAGGGGTCCTTCCATCTGCAAACATCAACCTCTCCTAAATTTTGAGCAGTCTTATAATTTGCTATTGTAGTAAAGCTATCATAAAGAGGTTGCAAGTGAGAATATATGGAAATGATTGGACGATTACCATCCCATGAATCAAGCCAAAAAAGAGCTTTTGAGCCCTCATTGCCCCTATTTAATAAGATGGGCCCCTGTCTCTTTAGATTATGCTAAATCATAGACCCCTTTCCCTCCATGTGGCAATGAGGAACATCCAAAATGTTAACCTCAATTAAATACTTATGCATTAGAATGCTAGCCCAAACCTAATCATGACTGGTACACCAATATAATTTAGTTGCTAGAACTTGCCCATCAAGAATGGTTGACCAAAGATCAAGGCCTCCCTCTTTCTTCGGCTGACACACAAACCCCCACTTAACTAATCTCCACTTGAAAGCAAGAAAAATATCACTCCAAAGGAATTGGTGCAAGAGAGCATCAAATTCCTTGAGGAATTACGAAGGAGCTACTTGTAAATGGGAAGAGCCTAGATCACAATTTGAAGGAGAGTCACCCTAGCAATAGTGGAAAGCCATCGATGAGTCTAGTAATTAACCTTTTGACATAAATTATCCAACAACTCTTGCCAGTAAGACCTAAGTTTCCTACCAACATTTAGAGGAATACCCAAATAAACCAAGGGAAGAGGACCAATCTGAAACCTCAAAAATATTGGCAATCCTTCTCTGAATATGTAATACCTTCCATGAATTCTTTTTGTTGTTGTGTTTGTTGGACTTATGCTTGACTCTATATGTGTGTGATATGTTATTAGGCGTGTGTGTGGACATACTCATTTGATCTATGATGGTGGACTCTTCATGATGACTCTATATTTCCAAACTTCATGATGATGATTTATGCATATGAGGACATATTGATAATATTAAGGTTTATTGTTTATGATTTCTTAATAACTCTGACATGAAGATAATGTATTATGATTATAATGGATCACGATATACTAGCATGTGTTTGAGATGATTGACAAAAAATATGGGAAGAGGCAATTGTAGCTACAAATAATTTACAGCGAATAATATGTGCTCACTTCATTATTTCATTGAATAAACATTACACCTTTATAGGATTCCAAAATCCTATTTTATAGGAAACCTCCTATAACAACTCTACTAAATATATTGAGTTGATTTAACAACTGAACTTCCTACATCCAAGTACGTACAACCAATATACTAACCTATTAACAAACCATGTGACTCATAAAAATATCAAGTTGTTTCTCAAACAACTTAATATTAATATAACACTTATTTACAACACATATATCAACACCCCTTAATTATTTTATTCTTAATTATTTATGCATCCTATGATGCAATATTACCACCTATGTGAACACTAATTCCCAACACTCCCCTTTAGTGTGAACATGTGGTGAGAGTACATCTCAATACTTGATGACCACACACAATAGCTCACCAAACACTATAAGATAAGAGTAGGGACAAACACATCTACTCATGCCAAGCAATAGTGGAACTACCATTACTATGCTCACTATACTTTCATCCAAGGATAGGGACAAACACATATACTCATGGAACCGAGGATAGGGACTAACTCATCTATCCAAGGTATTACATTAAATTTGGATAGGGACAAACACATCTATCCAAAATCAATCATGAAAAGGGACACACACTTCTGCTCACAACAATTATGATTGGGGACAAACACATCCAATCATAATCACCAACTCTTGTGACTGGGGACAAATACATCCAGTCATCTTGTGAATGGGGACAAACACATCCATTCACAAACAACCAACAATAGTGATTGGGGACAAACACATCCAACCACTTACATCATCTTGTGAATGGGGACAAACACATACATCCATAACTTGCAAAGCTTGAGAAACAAGTCTTTGTTGTCGCGTATGTAGCCATCATTTGAGATCATTGCCACACTAATCACAAATGTTATGAGACGGTTGTCCTTGTCACCTAGAAATCGATCTTGGCTTTAGTCATTTTGGCACAAGTTGTTTTGCCACTAATACAGTTTCACGATCCCATCAATCAAGGTCACTAAATTTCCTGCAATCTCATGTGCCTCCAAACTCCAGTGAGTTTTCTACTTAGCAAATTTGTCTTTGAGGCTCAATTTTAGAATGTCCCTCCCACATAAAATGGATGTCACGTACAAGCGAAAGTGCATCCAATTACAATTGAAATTTTTATTTTTTGACACACTGAATTTTTTTTATTTTTTTTACGTACATTCTTTCCATGACACAACAATGACATATGATAGACAACTTGACTACTAATCTATGACATAAAATATTTGAAGCATTAAATGTTCCCTTTCCGATTTGTCATCGATAAGAGCTCTAGATAAAGTGGATTTGTTGAACAACTTGGAAAAACCTCACTAAAATTTTATTTAGAAGTTATTACCCCACCAAACATTAGAAGCACAATGGTAGTATTGGGTACAAACTGTCCATCCATGACATTGACATGAATCTAATTACAACCTGTCAACTTCTCTGCAAAACATGAGTTGCACCAAAGGTCCTATTGAGAGCAACAAAAACCACTTAGTGCAAATCATAAGCTGACGACAAGGCAATGTAAGTTGTTGGGTGATCAAAGACTCCCAATTGACAAAGAAGATTGCTCTGCAACTAATGATTCCCGATCACAAATGAATCAATGGGCTGCCTACCCAAATAATTATTATATCTAAAAATTAAAATGGCCAAGAGGAGAGTAATATCTGCACAAAACTATTTTCTCAAATGGCTTGACACACACACACACCCCTCTTTGTTGCTAATCTTGATGCCTAAGATGGAGTAATTCATCCCAAATTTAATGCTGCCTCTAAATATTCAAGCAACTCTACTAGACTTGATATGTCGACATTCCTTTCTAATCAGCGCTTTGACATGGAAGATGTAGTTTCAGCGATCGTTCTTGGCACATTAAGACAAATGGGCTAGTGATTGGAGATTGCATCTCAAAGTAGTGTCAAGAAAGAGGCAGAGTGTTATCACAGTTGTTGTGATGACCAGTATAAAGATGTCTAATAAATAAAAATATGCATAGGCTGAAAAGGCCTTCGAATAACTATCATCGACTGGTGAGGTGGTAATACAAGTATGAATCGATGAAGGGCAAATAAACCATAGACAATGAGCTTAGCAAAGAACACAAAGAAAGCACACAAATAATAGAAGCCCCTTGAACGAATGCACCACCCAAACCAAAATTGTGGATCCAAAAATTAACTGTGGTCAATCATATGAGAGCTAGCTGAGGTTTAAGTTCCAACCCAAGACAAATGAATATCTAAGGAATTATATGCCATTGGATAGTGTAGATGCCAATATGAATGTGATAAATCACCCTATGTGGCCTCAAGAGATGACTAGTCTGCAGAGACTTGAACAATGACCTCTAAGTAGCGTCTCTTCTTCTTGCTTCAAGCTAGCTATGATTTCTTTCTTGGATTTTGACTGGCGTAAGCCTTACATCACCCTGAGACGTCCTGCTTTGATACCATGACAGGAATTATGGGAAGAGGCAATTGTAGCTGCAAATAATTTACAGAGAATAATGCGTGCTCACTTCCTTATTTTATTGAATAAACATTACACCTTCGTAGGATTCCAAAATCCTATTTTACAGGAAACCTCCTATAACAACTCTACTAAATACATTGAGTTGATTTAACAACTCAACTTCTTACAACCAAGTACGTACAATCAATATGCTAACCTATTAACAAACCATGTGACTAATAATAATATTAAATTGTTTCTCAAACAACTTAATATTAATATGTCACTTATTTACAACACATATATCAACATGCCCTAATTATTTTATGCTTAATTATTTATGCATCCTATGATGCAATATTACCACCTATGTGAACAATAATTCCCAACAGTGATCTTATTAGAGAATTGATTATTATTAGGTATATATGTATATGTATATATATGTTGTGCAAGTGTTTTATGTTTTGGTTGACGTAGGTACAAGGCATCAACTCCATCTCGGCTTTAGAGGTCTGAGCATGCCTATACAATCCACGATGGTGGTTTATATGGAGATAGCATTAAGGTCCATCTGACCTATCCCTAGCCATAAACCTGAATTAGGGTGATTATCTTGGTCTTAAGTCTACCTTCTTGGGTTGTCATGGAAGCAACATTCGGTTACCCATTGTGAAGTGGTTGTAGCTTGTGTGAATTTGGGTGGATTTATGATGGTTATATTCATTGTTATTTATGATATATTTCATTAAGTGATATGCTATGTTATGTTATTTATGATATTATTTTAGGTTATATTATTTTAAGTGACATTTATACCTTTTATAGTTCTATAATTACATTTATAAATGATTATTTATTTGAGTGTGTTGGACTATTCCTAATTTCTATCTCTTATCTTTATATTTTATGTGTGAAGCATTATATTAAAGTGCAAAGTATCTATATTGGTGGGGTAAATAATTAAATAAAAATATTAATTAATTAATATATGATTATTGTGTCTAGGAGTAATTATATTTGGTGATTTTATTAATTGAGTATTTATTAAATTATTGGTGATTTGTTAATGTTTGGTTATTTTTGGTGGTTGGATTGGTTTTCACTTCTCATACATGTTTTGGGAAGGATTTTTATGGTTGGTTTTTGGAGTTTTTGGAGCTTCTTTTGCTCCAATTTTTGAAGGAGAATTTTCAAGAGTTATGGAGATTGAGTGCAATCATTAGCTTTGATTCATGAAGAGATTATTCCTGGTTTTAAAGATTTTTTTTTTGGGATTTGGAGTGGTTTGCTGTTGGATTTGTTGTTGATTCTGAGAGGCTTTTGGCTAGAACTTTTGGTGTGCAAGTTTCTCCTTCTTCCCTTCATCTTCAATTTGGATGTAGGGTTCTTCATTTTCCTTGTGTATCTTTGAATTTATCATGTTTGTAAAATAAAATGTGTTGATTTGATTTATTTAATATCATTCTAGAATGTGTATTCATTATTGATCTAAAAATCGAAAAGTTATAATTGACATTACTCTTGTTTCAATGGTTAAAATGGGGTTTAATGTGAAAGTTGCATTCTAGATTTCTATATATGGACGTTGTGGATGATTTGGTTGACTTTTTGGGAGGTGACCGGGCACTCCTCAAATGGGTTTTGCCCTTATTTTGCCTCCCGGGTCATCACATTGCCCAATTGGATGTCCTAAGTTAACCCAGGTCAAGTGCGCACGTTAGAGGGCAATTGTGCATAATTAGACTGTAAGTGCACAATTCTGGGAAATAAGTGCACATAAATAAGAACTATGCAACACATTATGTCAAGTGCAGAGAAACTAGTTTTGGTTTATGCATTTGTTGTTTGGTCTTGTTTTGGTTCTCAAGTCGTCGTAGAGGCTCAATTAGGTCTTGTACTTTATCAATATTGTGTTTTGGGTTTGATTGATATGTTTTGGGAGGATGTGGTGATCATATGCCCATTCCTTATGCCTTTCTATGGTAGAAATTAGTTAATTTTGCATTCATATGTTGTTTCAAGGCTAACCCCTTGATATTAGGGTCTTGTGTAAATCCTAATTTTGATTATGTATCCAATCTTTTGAAAATGGATTCATGTATGTCTAATATGAGATGTATATGCTTTAGTGATTTATGATTCATTGAATTGAACCTTAGGGTATGGGTAAGTAGATTCTTTAAGGAAAAGTAGCTCTCAATGGAGATCAAGACCTTAAAGAGGCTACCAAGATAACTCATTGGAGAGTTTCTTAATCAACTGATAACCTAATTAATGAACTAGGGTAAATACATTAATAAGATAATATGGTGCACTCCCTGTGGCCTTGAGTGCTTTTGTAGACTAAGAATGGGAGTGGGAAGGCTTGGTCATCTGAAGGGCGCCGATTTGGCATAGTTGATTCTCCTTGTCTTCACGAAAGGATTATCCGGTTCCAAAGGAGTTGTCTCTTTAGGCTATGTGATGGCACTCTTTCGTTCTTGTAGTCTAGTATCCTATTTGGTGTGGTTGTGAGTAGAAGCCTTTGGTGGATCCTTGTCGTATTTCATACTTGTCCTTGTATGTTCTTTATACCTTATGTTTCCATGGATGTTGGTGCTGTGCTTGAGAGTAGACCTTGTTTCCCTTCCTTGTCTGCTTGTGCATTTGGGGCCTTGTGTCTATCTCTTGATCACAGTAGGGTGGACTGAAGAGTTCCACATGGTCACATGGTTGTTTCAAGCCAACCTCCATTGGGGACCGGCGACTTGTTCGTGTTCGTTTGGGAAAGATTTTGTCTTCTTCATTCAAGTTGCAATTTATTTAGTAATTGTAATTAGTAGATGTATTATGTATCACTGAGGTGCACTACAATTGTATTGTTAAATTGATTCTTGAACACTCCATAAGGAGGTTGATGTAATTTAGATCAAGATATAATTAATATTCAATGTAATGATAGAATAGTGTTTAGGTAGATCAAAGTTGGTACTAACTACTCATATGTGATTGTATGTCCTATCTTATTCCATGTTGAAAGATTATCATAGGAACATTTGGTATGGTGCTTAAAAGAACATAATTGTAGATGTAGATGTTCTTTATGTTATGTAATGTTATAGTTATTTTATCAATAATATATATATTCTCGTTTATATTTAGATTTGTTGCATAGTGGTGACATTAACGAACCCATAGAGGACATAGTTTTTAAATGTATGTTATCTTATGCTTGTGCATTGTAATGGTTATTTGTATAATGTGCTAAATGATATAATGTATTATGTTTTTGGAAAAAAATTATTGCTATGTTATTTTAGTTTGTTAGTTGTTAGTCCTCTAAGGTTCCTTAGCAAGGTGTTACAGAATAGTATTAAAAAAATAGATAGAAGATTTGTAATCATTAACTTTCTGTCTTGAAGCAGTTGAAAAATTATCCAATATTTGCCTAAAAGATTCAACTTCATGGAGATGGGAAACCCCCATAAAAACAGTATCATTCACAAACTACTAGTGGGATTACTTTGGCAACCCACTACCCCAGCTCCAACCCTGAATCAATCCTTGGGAAACTTGAGGCTTAATAAATCTGCCCAAACCCTCAACTATAATAATAAACAAATAGGGAGATAAAGGATCCCCTTAATGAAGGCCCCTAGAAGCCCCAAATAACTCAGAAGGCATCGTTGATGATAACTGAGAAAGACGTGAAGTAGTAACACGTCTCATATAATTGTATACGCATACAATTTTGTCCTCACACGGACCTCACTTTGGCATTTTATCTTTCAATGCCCAAGGACTGCTTTGATTCTACTCACATCTCCTACAAACCTACATTTCCACTCTCTCTTCTGCCTCTTCCCCAAATCTGAGTCCTAATTCTCTAGACCAGGGCTTGGGTGCCCTGGTCGTAGCTCAAGAACATGGCGCTAAAGTGTCGTGGTCCTCTCAATCAAGACCCAAATTAGGTCCTCACAATGGTCACATCAAGTGAATGAGAATTTAGATCTCGTGTCAGTCTACTTGGAAAATTCAAATAGTTTTCGAACGACTAAGTATAAAAGGAGGCCTACCCCCCTCATTTGAAACCTAAGAATGATGTCTAAGAACCTCGACCAAGATTTCAAATTCAGTTCAACTGAGCAAGCAATCAAGCATTGAAGGAGTTTACTCAAAATCAAGCATTCAAGATGACATCCATGATCAAACTTCTATGAAGACATTTTACATGACATCCTAAAACCCTTGTGTGAGGATTCAAGCAAACTTCATCAAAGTATACACTTCAATTACAAGAATTCAATTTAAGATCTAGCCTTTCTCTCAAAAGAAAAGCATCTTGCTGCAATTCAACTCCATTTGCTTTACATTTATCATTTCAATTTCAAGGTTAACTCCTAAATTGGGGTTTAACCCAAGACAAACCCCTATCCACGACCCTTTTTTATTTCTTTCTATGTGCAAGAAATTAATTTAGGAGCCGTGATAGAAAATTTTGACAAAAGTGAAGATGATGAACAAGTTTAGATTTTGAAGGAACGAAAAGCGAAGGATAAGGGCAACCTACCAACACAATACCAAAAATTTAGTCCAATCTTCCGACAATGGATCCAATGTGTCTCCTTGATCTAAAAAAGATCTCAGTTTCCAATTATTTACTTGGTGTGGTTGTTTACAATTGAGTTGATTTTGATTTTTGGCAAAAAAAACTAAATATGAATGGTGTGGTTGTTCTTTCGTAAGTGCCTATAATGAGGGTGTTGGCCTTTGAGGCAAGATCATTGCTATTGATATTTATTGGGAGAATCTCCTCATTAAGGAAAGAGTTCATGATTTGAGGGAATTTTTCATCTTCTGTTATGAGGTCTCTTGCCGGACATTTTCTTTTATGATGACAAGATAATCATACGACAATTATCTTCTTCTCTGTTATACTCTGGATAGGTCTGCAAGATTGCTTTTTCTTGGTTCCCTTTTGGTTGTGTGTTTTGTTCTCTACAAGGCCTTGGACTCATGTGGTGCATAGGCAGATTGGCTTTTTGGGGTGCTGGCACTGATTTTGTTTAAGATATGGTGGCTTCATTTTGGGATGTTCTTCCTCACTGGGTCCTACAAACTTTTCAAAGCTTCCTTTATATCTAATGCGATTGATGTTGTAATCTGAGGTTGTATTCGGGTCGCCTATGGACTATTGTAATGGGTAGATAGGCTTTTGTTTTCTTGAGCAATAGCATTATCAGAATTGTTACTAATATTATAATCTTTTGCATGGTCATGAACGTTTGGCTGGGCGTCTCACCTTCATTTCTGCCGTTGAGCATAATTTGGTGATTGATATTTAAGACCAGGGTGATTATTATAAGCAGAGATGATCATATGGGTTCCTCTTTAGATCATTAGATTTGGAGCTTGCGTTTCGGCGTAGCATACAGGATCTTTAGAGCTGGAAGTTTATTACATAGTGGGACGCGGGCCTCCTTCACTGGTTCGAACAGCTTACTGACACATTTGCACTATCATGACGATTGTATGAACCGAGTGTTAATTCATATCTGGCTGAAGGCTGAGCCTTGCATTGGCACGATTTGTATCAAATTTATGCAACAAACACGTATCAAATAAAGGTCAGATTAATGAAATTGTTCTTTGCTGTTCAATTTTAAAAGTTAATGCTTATCAAATGATTGGTTTGAATTTCATTCCCGAAATTAAGTTTATAATCAATCTGAAACAATACCTCCACACATGCAAGTAAACTGTTTGACAAAATCACTGGCTGGAAACAGTTGAAAAATTTGGGAAAGAATCAATAGGGGAAGACTACCAATAGCTGACATAGGGATCTCCTAGTCGTTATAGTGAAAACATCATTAATAAATTTGTTTTGTATCAATAGTCGATCACTTTTTGTAATTTTTTTGTTCATAATTGGCCCATTTGTGCAACTCTATTAGAACATTTTTGCAAAACTATTGGGACATTTGTCCACAAGTATTGACGATTTTGAGTGGACAGTTACTGGAACATCTTTAGTTAGGTATCAGACGACACTTTGAAATGTGTACTTTTTGACCTTTGTGCGCATAACTGATTCCACAGCGTGCATTGTTACTACCCAGAAGCCAAATCAATAGCTTTAAGCAGTTAAGTTGCATACAAAGACAGCCCAAAAAAAAAATTCAAAATCCGATGTACCGTTTAAGATCTGTGAGTGCGCGAAATTAGCTATGATGACTATTGATGGTCTTCCACTAGAAATGTACATTTCAAACGTACAAAACAGAGTATCGTACAACTGAAAACAGGGCAGCAAATGCAATGACAAAGGTACCACCAAGAAAAAAGTTTTGAGTTTTTTTAGTAAAGGAGGACTAATGTACTTCAGCCCTATGTTACCAAAAACGAGAAACGTGAAACGTGACGGCAACGACAACGCAACGAAAAACGGAATTTAAAAAAGTTGCGCATAAGAAACGGTATTATATATATAATTCTTTTATAAAATCAAAATATAAACAAAATTAAAATTAAAAAATTCAAGATACAAACAAATGCTAAGTAGATATTGATGCCCTCCTAAATGGCACAAGGTTAGTTTATGATCAAACAACACAAAACACACAAGATGTTAGAGTTAATCAATCAAAAACTAAAACATGAAGGCATTCCAAAGGAGACACTAAAAACACATGCTAATGAATCTAACTAAAGAAGTAAGACAATGAGATATCTCCAACTATCTCTCAGCATGAGATTAGCTCCTTTCTCCCTTGTTCCTCTCCTCTCCAAGTTCCAAAATAGTGTAGCTCTCAGCAGCTTTTTGCACTATGGATGCTTATGGAGGATTGAGATTTATAGAATAGCTCTAAACATGAAATGAAAAGCTATTTTTATGCTAAAATGATGTGTTTTACCAAAAAGACAATATTTAGTTATGCTATGCTAAATGCTCTCTAAAATGGCTATAGTCTAAATGCTTACAAGTTTTCAGGATCTGGATTATGAAGGAATGGGCTCTATTTATAGGAAAAATGGAGCAATGGATGGTTGAGATTGAGTAATCTCAACAAGGGTCAGGATTGAATGATTTCAAATCCATGTGAGGGCTTTCAACCCAATCCCAAGATGACAAGTGTCAATGTGAGATAGGTTGAGAGGAGAGGGAATAAGCATTAAATGCCTGACATGACTCTGGGATTTTGAGTCAAGGTTGGTTGAATGAATAAACTCTTTATTCAAAGAATAAAGCTTTTATCCAATGGATAAAATCTTGTGCAAATGTGAAATGGATGAATATGGTCAAACAATAAATGTTTGGGGAGACAAGATTGAAATAACCATAAATGGTTATGTAAGAGCCATAAATGGTCATGTAAGAGCCATTAGTGGTCTTGGAAGACTTTGGAGGTTAATTTGTTGAACACACAAAGCATTAAATGCTTTTCAAAGACTTTGGAGTCTTTGAGAAGTGACTCCATTTTGCTTAGGAATGTGACAATAATTAGGGGATGGATTAGGCTAATCAGGAAGGGGTTAGAAGAATCTAGAAGGGGATTAGATTTTGCAAGTGGATTTGGTGGGTGAGGGAAAATAGGATTTTATAAAAATAAAAATTCATTTATTTCAATAAATGTGTGCAAGTTGCATTTGTAGGAAAATGCAAGTGGGGGGGGTTTTAAAATGATTTAAATAAATGTTAATTTATTTAAAAGAGGAAAAGGGGGATTTAATTAAATAAATTGATTTTATTTATTTAATTGATGGGAATTTGATTTAATGAATTAATTAAAATAAATTGAATAATTTATTTTAATTAATAGAAGAATGTTTGGGGATGAATTAATTAAATATTAATTTAATTAATTGATGGCTAGTGGATTTTTAATCAAATAAATACGAAATATTCATTTAATTAAAATGGACAGATTTATGTGACTACAGATATTAAATACTTTATAGAAATAAACTCATAAATCTCTAAAATACCTTAGGGCGAGGACCTCATCTGTCTCTCCAATGCCTGCATAATCTACCAAAGAACGGTTGCTGTAAAAATCTACCAGTGTTTGTTTGCTTAGCTTAGTCGAAAATCAACACGTCATCGGTTACTTAAAAATTATTAAATCTATATGCATGACAAACTGCTGGTTAACTCGTGTAAGTGGTGAGTTAATAGCCTAAAAGGACGCAGCAGACAGTGGCAAGCACAAAAAACTGGCAGATATTTTTTCTACAAACTCCTTCACAGCCGACTGGAACGGTCAGATGGCTTAGAAACGGCCGTTTCAGACGGGAAACCCGTTTCTGCTGTCGAAACGTGAAACGGGGCTTTCCCGTCTCGTTTCTGGTAACTAGGCTTCAGCCTGATTGAGAAATAGTCGACTAAGTGGGAATGTTCTTTAGAGCTTTCTGTTTGATAAAATATAACACATAGAACAGCTGTGTAAGTACTGTTAGGAATAGATTAGATATAGGCTAGTAAATTAATCTGGAGCAGTTCATATTGAGTCTTTTACGACTCTCCTACTCTGTTTTCGTAAAAGCACGTGTCCCTGTTTCAGTCAGATGCGAATAATAAGAAGTTTTGTTCTGATTTATTTTTTCTATATTTTATTTTTGGGTTCAATTTTGTTGAAGATTTATAACTTCAATAGAAATCTAAGATAATATCTAACTCCTCCTCTCCACCGTGGAGTCTCTTCACTTTTCTGTCGGTGACTCTTCCTCTCCATCATGGAGTTTCTTCACTTCTCTGCCGGTGACTCTTCATGTCTATGTGGCTGACAGTGTAGTTGTGGCTGTCGGTGACTCTTCATGTCCATATGGCTGTCGGTGAAGATGTAACCGTTGGTGTCTTTTTTTCTTTCTTCGCGGTGTCTCTTCACTTGCAATTCCGATTCTTTATATTCATTGCTCTTCCATTTTCGTTATTATTCTTCGACAGATGGATAGTTAGATGGATAGTTATATATTGCTGGCCTCTCGTTTGTCTTGTAACAAGTTGAGAACATTGTAGAATCAATTTTATCTTATTGTGATCGATAACAGTCTGAAACTATCAACAGTTGTATTCAGTTTCAGAGATATAATAAAGTTCACTTTTGAGTGGATTGGATTTTTCACTCTCAGGTGAAAGGTTTTCCAAGATAAATTCTGTGTATCTTGTTTCAGATTTCTGTGTTATTAACAAATTTCAATTCACAAAATTAGGAGTTAGATATTAATTACATCAGTCGGTTCAACATAGAAGACATGCTAAGAGATTGTGATTATTGCCAGCACTCCTGATTTGAGGTACTATTCGACATTTAATTCTACACTATTGAATTCACAAAATTAGGAGTCATATTAATTACCATATTAATTATATCAGTCGGTTCAACATATAAAACATTTTGAGAGATTGTGATTGTTCCCAGCACTCCTGATTTGAGGTACTATTCGACATCTACACTATTGAGGCTTGATGATAGATTTCTCTATACTTCACAATCAAGCAAGTACAGAGGCTCTAGTACACGACTATTTTCTATAAATAGAGAAATTACTAGGCAGTACTGTTTTCAGATATCCATGTGAAAGATAACTTGGCTTTTAGTCCATGTGGAAGATTACCTGAGCTCCATATTGAGGTTTCAGCGTAACTAAAAGCATAGGAGCATGAGTATAAGCAGGTGAAGTGCCAAAAGAAAATTTTTGCAGAATCATGGCCAAAACTAATTTTGTTTCCAACAAAGCAAAATTCTGACCCACACATATAGTTGGACCTGTTCCAAAGGGCATGAATGCCATTGGATGCTTTGCAGCTTTTGAAATTCCCTCACTAAATCGCCCTGGGTTGAAATCGTTGGCATCATTTCCCCACAAAGCAGGATCATGGTGAATTGCCAGGATCGGAAGCTCAAGTTGAATGCCTGCAGGAATTGAGAGCCTTCCAAGTTTCGTTGGCTCACATGCCTGTCGCCGTGGAAATACTGCAGGTGGATAAAGTCTCAAGGCCTCATTTATAATCATTCCCACCTACAAAAACATTCATACATTAGTTTATGACACATCCAAAATAGTATTTTTGAATTCAAATACCAGTGCTTGTTTAACAGTTGAACCATGATTGTTATCTCTTGCTAAATTGGGTACTGCTTCCCAGTACATTCTGTTAAATTTTCTTGCTAAAGATAATATGATTACACCGACTGCTTACCCACTAACTATTATAGTTGACCTTCTTTAATATCATTTCACATAGGCCCTATATCTGTGATTGAATTCTATTCCATATATATATAAAAAAACTGAATATGAGTTTCTGTAATGTGTCACCAGGTACCTCATGTACAGGGAAAAGTACAGAGGCTCTAGTCAAATTCAGTTTTTAAGAGCAGAAGCAAACGGCTCTTCCTGAAGTTTATTATTTTACTACTTTCAAAATACTTTATGATATTCACATGGATATTTCGGTTTGTGTTAGATGGTCCTTACAATTTTGAGGCGATTTAAGCTGTCTGCATTTGGATAATTGTTTCTCCCACACACTTCCCTCACCTCTTTGCGACCTTGCTCTTGCCAATCTTGATGTATGCCCAGCAATACTATGGTCCATGTCAAGAGTACTGACGTTGTTTCATGACCGGCAAAGTAGAAAGTCTTACATTCATCAATGATTTCCTCTGTAGTCAGGCTTGCATTACTTTTTAAATTGACTCCCATCTGCTTCTTGCTCTCAGACATCATTAAACCAAGTAGATCGGCACCATAGCTACCTGTTTTTTCCATTCCAGCAGTCTTTTCCCTGGCATCTATAACTTGTCTTACACATTTTCTTATTTCTTTCTCCACATTCCAAAGTTGTCCATTCTTTGTAGTAGGCAGAAACCTGATAAGAGGAGTCGCTTTCAGACATTATAAAATGAAAGAAATCAAAAGAATTTTTGAATTTGTTTCTGGTTTCGATTAAATGCAATAATTTACTATAGATTGTGAAAACTTAATATCATTATGCAAAAAATTCTTTAACACAATCGAATCCAGAAACATATTCAATAATTTACAATCTAAATAATTTACTATAGATTGTGAAAACTTAATACCACTAAACCAAAAGAAGCATACTTCAGAATATGAGTAAACCCTCTTTTAAGTACCAACCCATTTATCCTATTGTATAAAATGTCTTCACAGGATAAAAATTCCTTAACCTAAAAACACTACCAAATGCAGATAATTCTTTAAGGACAAAGGCATTTTAGATGGGAAGATGTAGTTGAAAAATAAGCGGCACTGCCAACTGTAAGCCAAATATTGGGGAATCTCTCAAATGACTGTTTCAAGAGAAACATAACAGGGACAGAGACATGAACACACTCCAATGAAAATTTTTATGGCATTCTTAGGCAACTTAAGATTGACAATTGCACTGTCATAACACTTCAGTTTGTCACCTGAAACCTGGAATATAAACACTGCGAAATAATTCAGATGTAAGAATCATCTGTTTTTCCTGCATATCAAAGATTTTCTTTCCCTCTCTAAAACTGCTACCAAACGCTGTGCGGGCAATAATATCTGCCGTGAGATCACGGAACTCCTTCAGCACTTCAATTTCGGATGCACCTGACAATATCAATTTACACCATTCATCCAACATATTGGCACTGCTTTTAGCGATTGTTGGGATCATACCCTGTATTTACAGAACTAGTATAATCAAATATATAAGATTCTAGAACGGCAGAACATATATTCCTATGAAATCCCGAATATCAATATCAAAATAGAGAAGTATTTAATAATTTACCAAATAATTTGCAATAGCTTCTAACAGATTAGGGTTTTTTTTGCAGAGTTGTGCTTCTTGAATATTCTTAGATAAAAGTATATTCTACATATTAAAACAGAAAATTGGTATTTAAAAATTACCAGCCAAGAAAAGGTTTAAATGTTGTGCTTAAATTGACAAGCACAAAACAAGACTCGTAGTTACAAGTTACAAATATAATCAGTGTTTCATGCTTGCACTATGCATGGTGAAGCCTATAATATAGTTAAGTTTTATGAAACAAAAAATTTATGAGAATATAATTTATATTTAATTGTACAGCCCCCAACATATTTGTCATATAGAATATGTCTCACATAAGAGACACATATGTTATCTGTTTAAATATTTGTAAATCAACAAATTTAAATAGAAAAAAACATTTTAAATCTCCAATTTCAACAGTGTCTCATTTCAATAGGGCTAGGTCTACTCTCCACTTGCTAGTTAAACAAAATTAGTTCATAATACTATCTTTCTACTTGCAAAGTATTCTCTGAAGGTCAGCATCGAAAATAACTTGTAAGAGAACTATCTCTTTATGACTGTTGAAAAAATGCGCAAACTTGGACTTAACACCACACAGAATCTTCCCTCTGTTAAGATGACCAGGATCTTGTACTCAAATACAATCTTTCATTTAATATCTAAACCCAGGGTAGCCTGGCGTGCCTTAATTTAGGTTTCCTAATTGGAAGGATTACTGGCTAAATTCTTCGTCACAGGGAAACGGACTGCATCGTAATTCAATTCTTTTAAAAATATTTGATATTAAGTAATATGACCTCGCACTAGACATTCTTAAGAGTGGCTTACGGTTCAAGACTAGAAGCTTCTTAATGCTGATTGCATGCTACTTGAAAATGATTTTTAACTTGAGCTGTGATGAGGTTCAGGGTTCAAACACTCACCAATGCTTGTAATGAAACCCAAGTGCCAAGTTTTGCCATGGAGACAAATCCTATGGGGGCACTAATCGGCCATGGAATGCTAGGGGGTCTACATAACCTGGGGATACAACCTAATCAGGGGAGCCACCCTGGCTCTGGAAATAGTAATATCCCAAAAGTCTGTCCCTGCATGCTTCGAAAGAGGATTTTATCCTTCACGATTGGGTGTTGATCCATTAATCAATCCGCATAAATTGTTTTAGAAGATTGGCGTGGAAAGTACATCTATGTTTATTTATGAGTAGGAACTTGAAATATTTCTCTCTAAAAAAGAATTCAATTTATAAATCAGATCATATTTGCCCTTATTTAGGACATAAATACAGACATTCCGCGCCTTACCTTCAAGAGATCCATATGGAAAGCGGGATTGATGATTTTCCTGTGCTGAGCCCATTTCTCGCCTGTCAAACCCGTAAGTCCCTGTCCAACCAGTTGTCTCAAAAGGGGATTAGATCGAGGTTTTGTATAGCTGCCAAATTTAGTTGACAATATCTCCTTAATAAGCTCAGGGTGGGGAACAACCAACCTGGCAATCGGCCCAAACCAAAAAATAAAATCCTGACCTATATCACATGAAACAAGTTTATTAATCAATAAGGTCTTCAGAATCCTCTGTCTTCTTAATCACTCCCTGTTCTTAATCAGCCAGTATTCTAAGTTCTAACAACGCCCAATCAAATCAATGAATGGTAGGATTCCAGTAATATGATTAATGAAATACCAGATGCTTAAAAAATGCAGAATACAAGTGTACCATAGGTTTTGCTCCACTGATGATAATAGGGAAGAACTCGAGGAAGTATGTCATGTGAGAGTGGCATGGGTTTGGACTTCTGCTCATTGATCATTCTGGATATATCTGGAGAGTTCCCATAGAATAGCCTGTATGGAGGACCCCTGATTCCTTGGGCTTCAAAGGATTTTTTCACTTGCAGAGGCTTCCACTATATTGTTGTTGCAATCTTGAGCAAAAACAAAGCTAAACCAGCACAAACAGCCGCCAAACCCCAAAACGCCCACTCCATATTCCAGTGGTCAACACCCAGTAATTCTTTGGTTCTGAAAGCTTTAGATTTGCAGTATCTATGTCTATGCTGACCAAGTTGGATCCCTTGTGTTCTTGTTATATTTGAATAAAGAAAATGACATGTTCATTAAATGGACAGAGATAAATGAATGAAACATGTCACTTTCGGACACAGGAAAATAACACCGTCAATGACGGCCCGAATTTTTTAATTAGTTTTTATAATATATCCAGAGGAGTCATATAGTGGTATAAAAGTGTTAACATTGTGTTTAAATCTTTAAAAATTAGCACTTGCATCCCAAGGAACTGCAGTGGTTATATAATAATAAAATATATATAAAGTAATATTATATTAGAGAGTATAAATAAAAAAGGAATTTATATATATTTTTGCATGTGTTTTTAATAAAAGAGAAAATTCATAAAGTTTTTGTAAATGTTTTTTCACTATAAGTTATTCAAGATAAAATTTCAATTTAATAGTGATAATCAATTATAGTAGTCTATAATAAACATAAATCAACAAAAAGATTGTCTATGTTTGTCTCATAAATTTCATAACCAATGTGATACAAGGGAAAATGCTCGCCTAATTACCAATCCTTAATCCTTGATTCAAAGGTTTCCTTTCACTTATGTTTGGTTCCCTATATAAATGAATGCATAGTTGATTTTAATCCATTACTTCTTCATTGAGACCATTTTTGCATAAACAACACCATTTTCTAAGTGGCCTACCAATTGACCTCATCTACTACACAAATGTATGCAAAATAGACCCAAAAAAATTCTTGATTGACCTTCTATATCTCTTCGGCATACCCATTCCACACCAAGGTGCAATTGCTAGTAATATATCCACAAGAGTCGTATAGTGGTATAAAAGTGGTTACATTGTGTTTCAATTTTTAAAAAATCAGCACTTACATCACAAGGAATTGCAGTGGTTGTATTAATAATAAAATATATATTAAGTAATATATTAGAGAGTATAAATAAAAAAGGGAATCTATATATATTTGTTTATATGTTTTTAATAAAAGAAAAAAAATTCATAGAGTTTTTTGTAAATGTTTTTTCATCATAAAAACATAAAGGATGTTATTCAAGATCATATCTCAATTTTATAGTGATAATCAATTATAGTAGTCAACAATAAACACAAATCGACAAAAAAGGTTGTCTATGTTTGTCTCATAAATTTCATAACCAATATGATACAAGGGAAAATGCTCTCCTAGTTACCAATACTTAATCCCTCGGATAATTTCTCAACACCATTGTAGAAGACAATTTGCTTTACACAATTGATGGCAAAACAAAACATACTATATCACAAGTTTTAATATATATAGCTTAAGTTGGCCTAGTAGTGGAGAACTTGTGGTCTTCTTGTGCTCTTGAAAGAGAGTTTACAAGTTCAAATTCCATAGGGGGTAAGGCATGTACACCTCATTTGTAGCACAGTTAGGTGCCTCTCACAAGGAGTATGAGGTAGTCCCATATTGTTGTAAGCCATCTGTAGACCCATATATATATATATATATATATATATATATATATAGATTGATGGCATCGTGAACTATACAAGATCCTTTCTTTTCCACGCATTTAGATCATGACAATAATTTTGTAGCTTTTTCATTAGAAGTCAAAATCAATCATACATTACTATACCTTTTCTTAAGTCCCTCTACACAAATAAGATATAGTGTGTGATTGTTTTGTTGGCTAACATTTCAAGATTAATATCACATACCATAAACATATTAATGAGAGTGAGAAAATAATTTACCATATTTACTCTACAAATCTATATATTAAAAATTAGAAAAAATTTCACCCATAAAATTACTTTATGAAGTTCCAGTAATTAAGTTAAGAATTTATTTTGATCCAAATTCTTATTTATTTAAAAGCATAACGATCACACTTTCATTTATAGCCCAATTTTCTAACCTAAAATCAATCAACCTTCGTGTTTCACAAAACCTTTCATTTTGATTGTGTTCTAATTAGCTTCCATGAAGACCTTAAATATTCATAGATAACCCATTGATTTGGCTATGGACTTCAACTTCCTTTTTGTTTTTATAAAAAAAAACTAATATTGTCTATGCTTTTCTTACCTTATGCTTGGGACCTACTAAGGACCTCTATGATGTAGAGAGAACCATCAAACCTCAAGTGCATAATAGTGTAAAATGGTCCCAGTCCACTCTAAACATAGTTGTGATAAGTGATAGTTGAAAGAGGAAGCCTACAAGTACAAATTATTGAAGCTACTGGAAGTTGATTGTGTAGGGGACTTATGAGGAATATCCACATGATTCCAAGCCTCTACTATTGAGTGGAGTAAGAGGGAGAATACAAGCTAGCTATTATTATTTCTTTTATTCAATAATTTAACTAATTAAAAAATCTTGGAGTTAAGGTTTTATCATAGGCCTCCTAAGTTTCAAAACCAACATATAAGAATAGAGCTAAAGTAAATATGATTTTGAAGGTATTAATGTTTAACAGTGTCACATAACGCCCAATGTGACAAGTGTTGAAACCTATTTTTTCATATTTTTACAACTATTTGGAAACAAATTGACATTTATTTTTTAAAGCACCTTTTCTTTCTACATATTATTGCATGAACTATCATATGTTTGCATTGTATATTTTTTTCGTCACACCAAAAGCACATACTTGTGGTGGAGAGGGATCTCATCATCGATATAGTCGCTACACAAACACCCCCAACATGATAGAGCCAGATACAACCACGTACCATGTAGGATTCGTACCCACTACGTACCACATCGATAAGCCAAGCTTACATGGACAAAGACTCTAGGGCTTGAGGGACTTGAATCGATGACCTGTGCTCTGATACCATGTAGATTTTGCCATCACACCAAAAGTACGTACTTTTGGTTTGATGGCAAAATCTAAAATAATATCAAATCTTAAAACACTCCATTAAACAATGTAAAAAAAAAAAGTCATCTTTTTGAAGTTGTAGGCATTGGACTAATTTATAACAAAATCTCAAATATGAGGTATGGTTAGAATTGCTATATTGTATAGACTGACAACCTTTGTATGAGAAGATGTCTTCAAAAAGTAGGTATACATAAAAAATTGGTCTTAAATTGGTCTCTTAAGTCTTTGATGGTAAAACAAGAGAGTTACAATTGGTTTTTTGTATTATTAATATCATTACATAATTTCAAAGAATTACAAGTTTCATTTGATATAATTTTGTAGGAAGGAATGAAAAATGGAGTATTGGAAACATAAACCATTAGGAACAACATAATAGTGTCAATTTTTATGTTGTCCACCACCATAATGGTATGCTCTATGATGGAATGGCTATTGGGAGTGGGAAGCTAGCTTGATGAATTTACTTTATATAAGAAGGGATTCGTGATATCATTTCACATGTGTTTGATAGTGTTGGTGTGTTTATTGATGGAATTTGTATGCCATGATCAATGCATGCACTATTAAATTCATGTTAGCTTTTCGATAACCACAAGACCCTTAGAGGTGGAGATGGAGAATCTCGATGCTCATGAGAGAACACAAAATGAAAAACACCAAATTGTGGGTATTTATCCTTGGAGCTATGGATTGGATCCATTTTTGTAGCATATTTTAATTTTAGTAAACTAATTTAATCTTTTGTTTGAGTAAGTTATGTATTTTGGCTACTACTGCACTCTTTGGGCCTTTTATAACTCTTGTTCATGGGAATATTAAACTACCATTTTAATGTAGTTAAAATCACATTTGTTAAAATGTGTATCACAAATGTCATGTTTCATTGTAATAATAATATTCAGAAGTTCACTGGCTTTAAAGAATATGCTAATTTAGCCAAGATTAAATTAGGATAACAAGTGTAATATATCAATAAACAAGGTTATAACTATAAAAGTTAAACTTCTAAGTTATCTGTCTTTTAATAGTAGTATGTGTGGTGCTCTCACACTCCCCAACTCATATGAAGAAGTGGGGGAAAATTGGTTATATAATTATCTTGAAATTAGATATTAAACTTAAGTTTTGTATATCATAGACATATTTGAAATTAGCACTGTAATAGATATACAAAATAGAATAGTACAAAGGAATTATACAAATATTAGAAATTAACATTAATCATTATGTGATTAGTTTTTACGAATATATCCTATTTAACTTTACATTAAAAAAAAGAATAGTATAATATTCAAAAAAAGGAGGGTGGTACAGAGGCACACCCATGAGTCCAACATAAGGGCATAGCCTTAAATTAGAACTACAAAAATAAGGTTTGAGCTTATAATCACAATTAAGTATCCATGACTATGCTAGGTGAAAGAGGATCTTTATCATCAAGTTTCCCCCAAAAATGATTGAGGGTAGAATAATTCATTGGCTCTCGCCTAGTGAGAGCATTATGTTTTGCATTCTCCTTGGGAGTTAGCTAAGTGTGAACTAAACAAATGGTGAGTGACACATAGGGAAATTTATTGGTGTTTGGCTAGTGATTGTCCCATCAAGGAGAAGGAAAACGTCAAGGTTGAGGCCATCCTCTATGGGCAAAATACTCATTGGGATTTTGAGACACATGACCATGAGAGTTAGACCCATTATCTCCACAATTATCTAAGCGAGAAGATTGGCTATATTTACTTTGACACCCACAAGAAGAAGTGAAGTCAAGGCAATAGTGAGAGGGTACTACCCCAATGGTCCAATAGCTCTTAGAGATGCACAAATTCAAGTGTAGCTTTTCTATATTACACTTGAATGCACATAAGAACATTAGAGAAAATGATAGCTTTATAATACAAAGAAAAATATTTACTAGCAATGTTGTGATTAAACAATGTGACTATTATATCTTTCCAAATACTAAATAAATTCCCCACCCTAAAATGATGCCAAATCTAGGTGAACTTGGGGGGAGGTTCGACCAATCCCTAAGAAGAACCATGTGGAAGAAGCAAAGACATCTTAAAGGGCCTAAAGAATTCATGAATCCAATTTAAATCTTCTCTAGCCCAAGGACAAAACTAGAGAGGTGCTTGAGGGATTCAATTTGACCACAAAAATGACAATTTGGAGTGTGAATGCTCATGTGAGCGAGAGAAGTATCCATAGGAAGACCTTAGTACAATAAACACCAAGAAAAGTAAGCCAAATTAGCCTCAAGCACAACAACCCAAACACACTAGAATATTTTTTCTATATCCCACAAGAGGAATGCAACTACTAGTAAAAAATAATTTGATCAACCATGTGCAAGTGAGGAGACAACCAATAGTACCACTTAGAGGGTTTGTAACTTTGAAAATGAGTATCTCAAAACCATTTCCAATCCTTCCACCAAGGCTTGAGATAATGCAAACCCAAATTATGAAATGAGTATGAACGTATGGAATCAAGAACTATCTGGTAAGTCTACTAATCTTGGTTAGAAAGTTTGTACTTAAATTTAAAATCTAGCCAAGGAAAATAATTCTTGGTGGTTGGGTGAATAATATCTAGAAAATTTGTATCTCCTCTTTTGAAAAATTTCAAAGATTGAGTCTACAGTGAGAGATTCATTGGCCTCCCTTAAGAAAAAAAATGGGACAGCCAAGGTTTGAGGAATTCCCAAGATTTCTAGATACTTTTGATGGAAAATATTCTCAAAATGAGAACCAATTCCTTCATGGTAAGAAAAACACCGATATCCAAGCCCTTCTTGATTAGTCAATGATGAGGAATTACAGTGCCAATGCAATAGTGAACACGAAATTTTTAGGCCTCATTGCCATGTATAAAATATGAGTTTGTGTTGTCATTGATGTCAAACTTGTTGATATCTTTGATCCTAATGTGTGTTCATTTGTCAAACTTGTTGATATCTTTGATCTGACTGTGTGTTTAGTTGTCAAACTTGTTGATATCTTTGGTCCAAATACATGTTCAATTAGTGTAATAACATAGGATTAGTTTAGTGTTCATGCAAATGTGCATAAATTTATTGTGGATTATTAAAATGGTATATCTAGTTGTATTATGGATTTTTCAGAGCTTTGGAGATGATCTTAGCAGTTCACAATTGGTATTGGCTAAGTGTGACTGTTTTGGTGAACAATTTGTTAGAGTATGCTTAGATTTTTGGTCCACATTGTGGTGCATTGCTTCATTAGTTCTTTTAGTTGTAGTATGATGTTGGTAGATGCAAATTTTGCATATATGTCAGTTTCTAGGTTCTCATTTGATCTATAGTTGAAGTTATGTTGGTCTATGTATCAACTTGTGTAATAATTTTGGTGGTGTGGTTCAATGATTTGGCTATGTTGGTGTTTGATGATGCTATATGGTTCATCAACAAGTTTTTTAGGTGGTTTGAATCATGTTTTGATTTGGTTTGGTCAGTGGGAATTTACAATTTTATCTCTTGGAGCCAGCCTATGATGTTTTGGTTTGTGCAAAACTATAGTAATTGGTTTGGGATGGATAGGAATGTGTGTCGAAATGGTGTCATGCTTCACACACCTCATTCTACCTTCTACATTGCCTTGAAGACTGTTTTTGGGTCAACTATTTATATCTTTACATGTTACATCTAATTAGGACAACCTAACTGATGTTATTTCAAGATTGTGAATGTTACATAAAGGATGAAATCATTTTGAGGAAAAAAAAATTGTATGTGGTGTGAGTGAGTGATACTGTGTAAGTGTGAAGGTGCATAAGCATAGTTGACCAGTAATGAAGGTAGTTTCAAATGTGTATTAATAGTGGAATGTAATGCGCATATTAGAGGATGTTGTTCTCAACACTTCAATCATATTGATACTTTATTCTCACATGCTTTGTATCTTGCCTTAAATAAGTGATCTTTAGTGTTCACAAGTCTCTATCATATCTTTCCTTAATATTGTACATCTAAGTAATGCAAGTCCCCTATATATTTCATCGAGGTTGTGCACCTTAGTCAAGTGGAAGTCCATATCAGGATTACTGAGCTTCCTTGCCTTGAGCCTAAAAAATTGGAACCTATTTTTGTATAGTGGGGTAATTCTCACTGTGGTTTTTCCCTCGTTGGATTTTCCACATAAAATCTTGGTGTTCATGTGTGATTGCTATTGTGTTTTCTAGTTATTTACTTCTACACATGTTGTAAATGGAATGAATGATAATTGATTGTTTAAGTTTTAATATATGCTTATTCACCTCGCCTAATAGCATCCAGAAGTGTTCAAAAATTGGTATCAGAGCGAGGTTCCCAAAGAAATAGTCTAATAACAAAGGTATATCTAGGATTTGAACACAATACTTGAATTTGAGAAAGATTTGGATGCAATGGAATATGAATGGGACATTAAAGTTGTAGTGGATATGGAAGGAGAATTGAGATATACTCTTATTGATCTAGATGAAAGTAGAAAAAAAAATAGTAAGTAGAAGTACACATTAGTTTTTTGAGAAAGAAAGTTGATGATGGAAAGAAGACCATTGATGATCTTCAAAAAAAACCACATATCAAATCCAGAGAATGTACCAAATTTGAAGAAGAAGTGGTCATGTTGAGGAAAGAGTTGAAAGAATCAAAATAACAAATTAACAAGAGCTTGAAGCTTAAAAGTGTCAGTGAAATACTTGATGTGATGATAAGTGATCATAACCAATCTAAAGATAAAGGTAGACTTGGTTTTGAGAAAGATGAATGTCCTAAGACTCCCAACAAAGATGATAAAAGGAAGGAAAAAGTCAAGGATGAATTGAAGAAGACTAATGAAGATCAAAATGGTTTCATTCTAGTTCAAAATAAGAAGAATTTTAGGAATCTGTAGCATCATAAATTGTAACTAGTCCAATTTACACCTCATGTTTGTGCTCCTACTTTAGCGTGCTCTATCTCCATCCCCTCTCTAGGTCTGTTTTGACCCTATTCTCTAACTTTGATTTCCTGAACAACATTTGGTCAACCCCACCTTGGAGGTCCTTCTCCTATTTCTCTTTGTATTGGTCTCTCTTAAACAAACCCCAATTTGAAATGGCGTAGGCCCTTTATCTCCCTGATGGCTTCTAATCCCTGTTTCTACACGTGACTATTGGAGGTTGGTCTAACCGGTAATTTACCTAGGGAACCCTATATAAAGGCATCCTATCAATTCATTTTAACCTAGAGAAGTAATAGAAGTATCCATACCTAATATTCATGCATTTGTGAAGCATTCATCATTAAGCATTTTCAAAGATTCAAGGCTGCATGTTGGAGAAAAGTTACATCAATCTTCATGCAAGCATGTGTGTGTGATTAGGATTTTTCATGTTCATGTGTTTGTCATGCCATTACATTCAACATTTGTGATTACATTCAAAGAACATTGCATCATCGCCAACAATTATAGATCTAAGGGATATCTCCTTAACATTTATTTTAGCATTTGCATTATTTCATTCAAGGTTAATTCCTAAATCGAGGTTTGACTTATGTGAACCCCTATCCACAACATCTTTCCCTCTTTTTCTATGTGCATGAAATAGGTGCACGAGTTATACAGGAATTTTGGCAGAGTCAACAATGACAAACAGGTTTAGCCTTTGATGGAGGAAAATTGGGAGGACCAGGGTGAATTTGTGCTACCTGTTCCCAAAAAATTAGTCCAAACTTTTGGGAACAGGTTCTGAATCTATTCTTTTTCCCAAATACAAGTCTATAGCTCTATGGGACAATTGTAGCATTTTGTATTAGTTAATTTACTTTAATTATCATTCATTTTGTCCTAATTTCACAACTACATTCCAAATTCAACTAGGAAAGAGGATAACCAATGATAACTAGTGAATCTAGTGAGAATCTCAACCCTTTCCTTAGCTGGATTGGGGCTAGATCTATTGGGATCAATCCTCTTTCCACTATTGTTTTGGTTAATTTGGGATTTCTAGTGGTTTTATTATCTTAATTGACCCCAATTCCAAATTACACCATTGCAAAAGCCTCCTCCAGCTCAAACCGAGTATTTGTCATCTTTTAATGGTAATTATTTTTCATGCAATAAGTTTGGACATAGAGCTAGTGAATGTACAAGTGAGATTAGATCTCAATCATCTAATGGTCAATGCTACTCTTGAAATAAGTTTAGAGATAAGGAAAATGAGTACAGAAGTAGGATGGTGTGGCATGGAGATGTGAATACAAAATATTGTATAAATGTTTAGTCATTCATTGGCTATTTCTATGCTTGCAACAAATTTGGGCACAAGGTTATTGAGTGCAGATGCTTCATTTGGAAACTAGATAAAAGACATTGTTTGAGGAGGAGAACTGATTGAATACCTTATGAATCCCCCTTACAGTTTGGATGTTGATTTTTTTTCATAATGGCTGAGGTTATGAAGGCATTTCCAAAGCATTCTGGATGTTTGTGGTGGTCCACAGAGGTGTTTGAGATTTCTAGCAAAACAAAGTATCAACTTTTTATGTAATAGTAAAATGCATTTATGTCAAAAATCCTTAAGTAGGTGGATGCAATAGATTGATTGGCCTTTTGAATTCATTTTCATCACTTGTGTTCTTTTGAATTCGAGAGCTATTCAGTGTAGAAGAGATTTTTGGTGTGGCAATGTGATTCAAGGCTTTTTCTACAAACCCTAGATTATTAGTTTCAGTTTGTGTTGTGTGATATGGCTATGTCGATTGTTGTTGATCTGTATTTGAAGATAGAACCAATATTAATCCTTATCCATATGTGGCCATGGTAAGAGACAATGAAGGAGATTTTTCAAGGGTCCTGATATAGACGTAGTTTACATTAAAGATATTAGGGCTTATATCCATGCACCCTTAACAGAGGCAAGCCATGCAAAGTTTAATGATTTGTGGAAGTAGTTATTAGAGGATGATATGATGGCATTCAAGCCCCAATACAAGCATATTTTGGAGTTTGGTTTGGACATTTGGAAATAATTCCCTGACTTCAACTATGAGAATGCATGGATACATATTATTTTGAGTTGAATTCATGGTGATGTGATAATTGTTGACTGGCCTCATAGAATGATGAAGGATTTCATTAGGGCCTTGATTAGATTGTGCTTCTATAGCACTATCCTAGTGATGAAGACGGTGAAAAATGACATAATAGCATAGTTGTCTGGTTCAGTATCTAATAAGAGATCTATGAAAGTGGAATATATAGTTGATATGGGTGTCAAGTATGTTACCAAGGGAGTGACATATATGATATACTTTTAGATTTGGTAGGGGTCTACTACTGCGACCATAATCTATGTAGAATATCAGATGGTGGTTTAGGGTGAGAGGTTTGATTTCTATGAACTTTTAAGATTGCAATTGCTAGGTAGCCTTGAGAAGACCAAGAGATAATTTAAGCATCTATTCAAGTTTCAGTCTCTAATCATATTTTTGTCTTTCATGTTTATGAATGAACTTCCATTCATAAGGAATAAGGTGTGGGACAACATTTTTCCTATTCGAGTGCAAATAAAACATCATTGTAGCATCGTAAATTGTACACCCTTGCTAGGGTGGTGCAATTCCATGCTTGGTTTAGCACCCGCCTTAGTGTGTTTTGCATCTTGCATTTCTATTTCCCTTTAAGAATTTAATTAATTAATTTAATTCTAGATCTAAAGTCACATTTATTCGCTCCCCAAATCATAAAATTGTGCCCTTTACCCAAGTATGCCCCTTTTTATTTTATTCCTCCAATAAATCATTAAATCATAAACCCTAATTATGTCCTATTTCAACTTTTAAGGTCCAATTTCATATATAAAAATATCTAGGAATCAACTATAACTTTGGGATTTGCTCTAATATCATCATATCTAACGGCCCTAAAAATTTGGTGAGGAGTTGGTCGGACCAGGTGCAAAGTGCACCTTATCCCCCACATTTTTCTTGAAATTTTAGGAGCATAATTATATGATATTATAATGCTTAACCCCAAAATATTGTTGGGAAATTCAAATTCTAGGTTAGACTAAAGATGAAATTAAGATCTAGGGTTTCATACATAAGAGCTCTCTTTCTTCATTTGAAGGTCTAAGGAATTGTATTTGGGAAAATATTTTGGAGCGATTACACGGAGCCTTCTATGTAGAGAAAGAGAAGATCTTTTGAAGTCTTCAACAATATTCAACAACATTCATCATGCATTCACCAAGAATTCATCATCAATTAGGAGCCTTGAAGACATTAAAGAATAATAGGAGATCACCGACTGACGATTGGCTTGTACCCCTCCCTTAGGGGTTGGGTATGATTTCATGTTGTTTTCATGTCTTTGCATGGGCTTCATTACATCAATTTACATATTTACATTTATTCTTTAGATCACTTTGCATCATTGATCTAGAGCATTTACTTTGTCAATTATAAGTATTTAGGGTTTACTCTTTAGGGTTGCTTTAGATTGTTTGCATTCATCCTAGGATCTTGCACACACACAAAATTCTTGCACGCACTATTTTATTATACAAATTGGCTATTTGTTGAGGTGGAAATCACCGAAATAGGGGTTTGAATGAGGCAAAACCCTATATAGCCACCTGAACCCCCTCTTTTCAGTTGCAGGTATAGGTACCCGGAGGAATTTCAGGTCAATAGTAGACATAGGGACTATATTAAACCCTCAGAATTCCCTGAATCCATCAAGAACATGGGCATGGTGCTCTGGTCCCCCTCAATTTCAGTGGTTTTTAGCAAGTTGCCTCAAAACCTTTAGATTGCAATCCTTCAGTTGCAACTCTCTATCAAATCATCATGGACAGGGGTGTGGAACCCTGGTCCTGGTTAGTTTGGCTCATTTTTTAACATCAGGTACACACTTAAATTCCTCCCCCTTCTCTGCTTTCAGTATCTTAGTTTTAGATCTGTAAGTTTTTTCAATTCAAGTTCATATATGCTTCATTGTTCATCTCCTAGTCTAGTTGAACAATCTTTCACATCTTATCTTCATATAGACCAAGAGGAATAGAAACCCTAGGACATCATCCTTTTCTCTCTCTTTCTCACAAGAAGTAGCCAAAGTGAGCTATCTCCCTAGGCTCTTTCGTATTCCCAATGTGTTGGCAAAAGTGGGATTAGGTCCTAGTCACCCGGTCTCACTTTTTTCCCTCCACATTTTTATGAGCCTGACGTGAATCCAATCTTCTTTAATTTTGATTTATGTTCTCAAATCTGAGTGTTTTTGCTATTTCAAATTCGAACTTACACTTACAAGTTTCAAATCCTTGCAAATTTAAAACATTTAGAGGTTAATTTTGTTAAAACCCTAATTTTTCAATTCAAAATTGAACTTGTGGATAGCTTAGTTTGGATCACTAATTTCAAATCTAATTTAGGAACACATTTCACTCATATATTTCATTTTCTAAATCAACATTTAGAGTGCTTGCATTCGTTAAAATTGAACATTTCCTTCTATTTTGCATATGTTATCATTTGAAAGAGGAAAATTGTTGTCATGATGCATTCATTTCATAAATGTGATAATGGGTTAGCTTCCCTTGCTTCAATTTTTCCATCTCTTAAAGAGACTCCTCCTATATATGACAATATTTTAGTGCCTAAAAGAGTTGTTACCAACCCCTTTAAAACTCTCCCATGCTCTATGGATGAATATTTGAAGAGTGATCTTGACAATTCTCCTAAAATGTGCCCTTCCCATCTAGCTATCTTAGAGGAAGAGGATGATATCATAAAAACTTTTCTTAGTGTTACTTTACCTTCTTTACATGATGTCTCTCTAAGTGAAAGGGTACTGATGGACATTGAATTATCTTCTCCTAAATTTGGTCTGACCAATGGGGGCATGTTAGTGCAACAAGAGGTTATGGGCACTTCTTTCAAAGATCTCCTTCCTAAGCATGAATCTTTGGAGAAAGATGTTCATCTCCCTCCTAAAGAATACTCTCCTCATGAGGATCATTCTATGCAAGAAGATGGTATTGTCCCTACTTTAATTGCCACTTATATTTTAAAGTACACTTATATTTTAAAGTACTAGAGATTTTAAAGTACACTTATATTTTAATTGCCTTGAGGCCAAAACCGGCACTAATCAATGATGTCGGAAAGTGTCACATAGCATTGGTGAGAAGAGACCATAACAGGTAAATAGGGAAAGCGACCGATCTCTCCACCGGAAACCATGTCTGGGGGTAAAGCAACTATCGGGGAGCAAAGCAACAAATTGCTCCAAAACCAACAATTGTAGAATGAACTGGAGAGCGCACAACCATCAATAGCCCCAACTGGAGCGTGACCCCCTAAATGGAGAGCGAGGATAACATGTTAACCGATGGAACCAATGCCACATCACCAACCTATTGAAATGTGGTGACTGATCAACAAAGTACTGTACACTCAGCAAAGAAATTTTTTTTTGCCATTTTTGTGTTGATGAAAACTGACATTGTAATAAAACCCTAAAAAGACCAACTTTGTTTGTTGCCCTAAAAATGCATGTTATAAGCGGCTGGGATGCTTAAGGCATTGCAATGTTGATGTACTATTTTTGCTGGATAATAAGAAAGATTGGACGACTGTGTATGGTGGACGTAACCCATTTTGGGTGAACCACATTAAATCTCTGTGTTATCTATGTCCTATTTTATTTCTTTATCTTTTGTATTTAAATCTGCATATAATTGTTAGTTCATATTTGCTTCGGATCTGCTTGAAACCCTAACATTTGGTATCAGAGCGAGGTTTTCTATAAATTGGAAGGACTTTTAGATTTGAGTGGAAGCAATGGAGGATTCCAAATTCAAGGTCGAAAAGTTTAACGGCCAGAATTATCAGTTATGGAAAATGCAGATGGAGGATTACCTGTATCAAAAGGATTTGTGGCGGCCATTAGAAGGAAAGGCAAAAAAAGCGACCACAATGTCAGATGAAGAATGAAACATTTTAGATAGAAAGGCACTGGGATCCATTTGATTGTGCCTTGCACCATCTGTAGCTTTCAATATAACAGAAGCAAAAACGATTGTAGATTTGATGGCATTGGCTAAGCTGTATGAGAAACTCTCAGCTTCGAATAAGGTATTTCTTATGAAGCGTTTGTTTAATTTGAAAATGAGTGAGGGAGGATCTGTAGCGGAGCACTTAAATGAATTTAATACAATTACCAGTCGATTGTCTTCGGTAAAAATTACCTTTGCAGAAGAGGTTAGGGCTCTCTTGATTTTATGTTCTTTGTCAGAAAGATGGAATAGCTTAGTTATGGCTATAAGGAACTCTGTCTCTGGTAAAAATACTTTGGTATTCGATGATATTGTTGGTGTTATCCTAAGTGAGGAAATGCGAAGGAAAAGCACAGGTGAGACTCCAACATCATCGGGTAGTGTTTTTAATGTGGATAACAAAGGAAGATCAAAGGAAAGAGGAAAAGGCCCTTGGAATGAGAAGTCACGAGGGAAGTCAAAGAAAGGACGCTCTCAATCTAGAGGAAAGAAAGATTACTGGTACTGCAGAAAGCCTGGTCATCTAAAGAAAGACTGTTGGTCTCGGAAAATCAAAGGAGGAGACAAAAATAAAAATGACAGTAAGGAAACTAATATTGCAAGTAATACTTTACAAGATGCTTTAATCTTATGTTTGGATAATGTTAATGATTCCTGGGTAATTAATTCTGGGGCTTCATTTCATGGTACACCCCATAGAAAATATTTTCTAGATTATGTTCAAGGTGATTTTGGATAGGTATATTTGGGTGATGATGAGCCCTGTCAAATTGTTGGAAAAGGAAAGATAAAGATCAAGTTGCAGAATGGTAATGATTAGTTTCTGCAGGATGTAAGACATGTTCCTAACTTAAGAAGAAATTTAATTTCTGCAGGGCAACTAGGTAGTGAAGGTTGCATAGTTACCTTCTCAGACAATACCTGGAAGGTCAGTAAAGGATCATTAGTAGTAGCTAAAGCTGCGAAGGTAGGCACAATATATTTGTGTACTGGTAACACTTACTCTACCTTAGCTGCTACAGATAAAGTTACTGTAGGGACAACAACAATAGATGTTGCAATAATAGATTCGATAATGTGGCACCATAGGCTTGGGCACTGTAAAGCGGAAAAATCGAACCCTAATCGTTCTCCCCTCCCCAACTCCAAGGAGAGAGAAGGGAGAGCCACTAGGGTTGATGGTTTTCACTTAGGGGAGACTTTACATTCAAAAGAGGGGTTGAAACCCACAAGATCCAATCCCACACAATGCAAGATTGGATTCTAAATGAGTTTCAAGGGTTAAGACATCAAGGATACCCTCTTTTGTAAAGAATGTAGATAGAAAGATTGAACTAGGAATGCATGTAAAGCAAGAAAGATTCGCTTATAAACAGAGATAGGGATATGGGATGAAGCTGCGGACCTGGAATTAGAAGTAAAATGTCGAGACGGTGCTGTTCTGCAAATTTGAGCGAAAGTTGACGGGATGATGGCGCCCAGCGTGCACACGGTCCTCCGAAAAATCCGCGAAACGAAGGGGGATCTGTTCGTCTCTGCACAAGGATTCCATATCTTCAATTACAGCCGCGTACCTGCAACTTTGTTGTAAGAATGTTTGTATTCTTACATGCGAAGGTGTAATGTATGTAGTATGTTGTATGTTGTATGTGATCTCCTCTTCAATGGTTGAATCCTTGTCTTGAATGCAACACTTAGCCTTGAATGGAGATTTAGAATGCTCAATTGCTTGAAGGAATGCTTGAATGCTTGAATGCTTGAATGCTTGAATATCGTTTTCGCCTTTTTTTCCATCTACCAAAATGGGAGAGGAAATGTAGTTTATATACTTGTCGATTAGGGTTGATAGACTGATTTTCCCGACCTTAGGCCGACCAGGAAACATTATTTTCCAATTTGCAAACTTAAAGACCCGGTGCCCAAAAGAGACTGGGCCCAAAATAGGGCCAGGGACCAGGGCGCTGGGCGCCATGGTCTTGGGGGACCAGGGCGCTGGGCGCCCTAGTCCTGAAGGACCAGGGCACTGGGCGCCATGGTCCCACCTCCCGGGACAGCAGGGTGCAAGGAGGATCAGGCCAGGGTGCTGAAAAATGCAGTTTTTGGTGTTATAGACAGGTTTCGGGGTCTCCATTCAGGTTTAGTGTTGCGCCGCCATCGTGAAGACCCAAATGCAGTCGAAATTGCAAGTGTCACAATTTTAGGACGCTACATTTAGCCCCCACTTTAGCGGGAGTATAAGCGTACGCTCATACTTCCGGTAAAGTACAAGGAAACAACATTGAAAGACTTTCACCACGTCAAGGAGGCAAGATACACCAAGCCCCCAGTGGACTAAGGATCTTACAACTTCGATTGACAAAGTAAAAGGGAAGATCACGAGGGAGAACCATGACTTTCAGTAGTAAGGTTCCCTCACTATGAGTCATGCAAGAAAGATATCAAAAATTTTCAAGGCAAAGCTAAATTTGTCAAGAAATTTTCAAGTATCTTGAAAAGATATGAACGGGATATATGCCCCCCTACGTTAAAGAAATTGCACACGCCTCACCGGGGGTGATTTCTTTAAGGTAGTGATACATATAAGAAATGAGAAAGGAGCACGTTATCACAAGGATTTAGCCCCCAAGTGTGAGATAAGCCCAAGGATAATAGACACAAAACACAAAGCACAAGGTGACTTCTCTTTCCTCGAGGTCAGTATGCTGTATGATAATTCATGTATATCATATGTATGTATGCATAATTTTTCTTCATTCCCCAATCAAGGAAGGTCACCTAAAAGAAGGGAACACATGTGTCTTTTGAGTCAACATGAGAGAGACCAAAAGAGATCTCAATGTTTTGCATCGTCCTCAAGTAGACAACACTAAGGACAACAAATAGAAGAATGAGAATAACACATAGAAGAAGTGACAAAAGAGAGGAGGAGAGAGTCTGGTATGCTAATGAACTAGTCTAGCACGTCATCTACCCCCCGATCTTGCTGATCAATATTTTGGGAAGGTAGGAAACACGCTAGAGGAGGAACATCCAACACAGCAGATGGAGCTATTGCAAGATCCAAACAAGGGCTATGTTCATATCCCAAGCCATGGTGTTCTTGTCTAGGAGCTAGGATAAGTGCTTTAGAAAATTTGTTAGATAAATGGTTATCAACATCAACATGTTCATATTCACTATCAGAATGAATAGGAGTAACATTTTCATCTATATCATCATCAAGATTTATAAAAATAGGATCTTTAACTCGCACAGGATCAAGACCATCATGCATCTTATGTTTAGGAGATTTCGGCTCAATCGTCGGCTGAGGAGAAAATGGAATAATATTAGCTAAAGGTGTTTTTGGGGATTGCGAAGTTTGAAAAGTAGCTGCCTGAGCTCTAAGACGACGCTTTCATCGGCATTCACGTGCAGAACGATTTCGTCTAGTCTTAGTAGGAAGTTGAGGAGATTGAGGAGGAGGAATATTCTCATCCTTATCACTTGGGTGTTTAGGTTGTGGTCTCTTAGGTTGAACAATAGGAGAAGAGGAAGGTCTCTTCTCTCCATAAGAGTAAGGAGGAGGAACTGCTCCATATAAGGGAGGAATATTTGGTTTAGGAAGGAGACCAAGTCCATCATGACGAGGAGGTATAGGTCTACTTTTAGGAAGTTTATTAGTCATAGGCATAGTCACATCCATAGGGATGGGTTGGGAATCTTCTTGAGGAAAGACATTAGTTTTATCTTTCAAAGGAAGAACTTCCTTCTCAAGAATGATAGGAATGTCAAGTTTGGGTGTTCTAGGTTCACTTAGAGATAGGATCATATCTTTCTTCCACTTTTGATAAGATTTGAAAAGATGATCACTTCGCGGAGGAAGAGATTGGAATTGTTTAGGCCAAAAGTAATCAATAGGAACGCTAGAGGTTCTTTCAGCTGGTTTAAAGAGACTATGATTGATAGTAACAACTTCACCATTATGGGGAAATTTGAAACACTTGTGAATAGGAGAAGCAATAGCTTTCATGGAAGATAGCCAAGGATAGCCTAGCTTCACACGAAATTGTTCGGATGATGGAATAATAGCAAAGTTTACATCAAGGGATTTGTTATGGACTTCAATAGGTAATGTAATAGAACCAATTGCAGGAGAAGAAAATGCATCAAATAATTTCACAACCACATTTGTTTCATCATAGATCACTTGATTCAATTGCAAAGTAAAAAGAAATTCTTCAGTAATGATATTAACCGTACAAGAAGGATCAATAAGCACTCCACGGCAAGGTGTATTCTTGACTTTTGCAACTATATATAAAGGACCATCAGGTGCCCTGATAGTTTCACTAGAATCAAAGGTGATGGAAAGTTCTTTAGGGATTTTCTGCTGCTCTACAAAGTTAATCACATTCGGAGTCATAGACACAAGATCATCAGGTGAGACAGAGGAATCAATAGTATCAATCGCATTAGAGGTATGAGAAGGCAATGGATCAGTAAAAATCTAAAGATTTTGGTTAGGAGGAGCTACAGATGTGTTGCCTTTATCATTCACACCAGAAACAGAGATAGTATTATTATCAATCAAATCTTGAATTTTACCCTTTAAAGCAAAACATTTTTCAGTATCATGCCCAGGATGATGATGAAATTGACAAAAAGATTTGTTATCAAAATAGGGTGAGTTAATCTTTGCAGGATCTATTTGCTTTATAGGAGGAAGAGTAAGCACATTTTGTTCCAATAACTTATTCATAATACTATGCAATGATTCATTCAAAGGAGTGAACTTTCTTTCTTTCTTGAAAAACTTAGAAATAGGAGGCACACCTGATGCTGCATTCACATTGTTGTTGATGATGTTTTCATTGAATTTAATGGACTCTCTGTTCGGTTTAAACTTCCCAAATGGTTGTTGACTACTATCACCCTTATCACTCGGAGCCATAGGATTTGCTTGTTCCATTTGACTCACAGTCAGTTGATAATTGTGAAGAGTTGCACACAACTGTTGGAAAGAAGTAAACTCAGAAAACAAGAGTTTTTCTCTAATGTCTTTTTGTAAATTAGAAATAAAGATTCTTTGAATATCATTGTCAAGCACTGGAAAAGAAATTTGAGCATACAAATCTACCAATAAAATCAGTCACTTTTTCTTTAACACCTTGTTTACAATGCATTAAATCAATCAAAGTAACTTTAGGACTTATATTGTTTTGAAATTGTTGAATAAAAGCATTTGCAAGTTGTTCGAAAGAAGTAATAGAATAGGAAGGCAACGAGCAATACCATTGTAGGGCTTTATCTCTTAATGTTCTAGTAAACAGTTTTGCAAGCAACCTTTGGTCATAAGCAAAATCAGTACATATTGTTTGAAAGGTCTTAACATGTGTTAAAGGATCACCCTTACCATTATAAAGCTCCAAATGTGGAATTTCAACATGTTTAGGGGGGATAGCTCGAACAATGTCAAGAGAAAGTGGGCTCGCAACATCAAATGTGGGCACACTAAACTTAGATTGATTCATAGAGGCAATTTGTTGTTGTAAAGAAGACACAATTTGTGCAAGATTGTTAATGGTCGCTTCAGTCGAAGAGTTCATATTAGACGTGTTAGATTGTGATGGAGGTGTTATGTTATTGAAAGAAGGTAGAGAGTAAGGTGGTGGGACACTATGATAGTTAGTCATAGGAGATGATTGGAAAGGAGGAACACTACAAGGAGGAATGGTAGGGTTAAATGAATTGCCCCCTTGTGTCATGTTTATTTGTGGAGATGTAATAGGGACACTCATTGAAGGAATGAATGAAGAAGACGGATTGAATGAAGGAAGAGGGTTGATTGAAGAAGAAGGATTGCCCCCATGACTAGTGATCATAGGAGGAATGTCTTGTATTGAAGTAGTCATTATGTTTGATGTAAAAGTAGGTATACTAGCAATAGGAGTTGTCAAAGGAATAGAATGATTAACTTGAGTAGGAGGTTGTGTATAACCTAAAGTTTCGGCACAACTCTTCATAGGCATCACATTCGAATCCACAATGTGTACAATACCACGCAAAATATCAATTCCATTCTTATCACTTTGAACCATACGTTTTAGACCCTCAATTAATGAAAGAGCTTCACTATCAGGGTATTCTTGAGACATCCATTGTCGAAAATCATCAGATTGGTTATTCAATTTTGAAAGTTGTTCTATAGAAACCTCTTGGAGAGCTTCTTCATCATTAAGAGGATTAGAGGAATTACCCATGTCCTCGTTAAAAAGGCCATTCAAATTAGGTTCCATCTCCTCGGTAATTACACCTTGGAAAGACTTAATTCTAAGGCTTCGTCTAACGGGAATAGTGTAAGTAGGGCTTATTGTTGTAAAACTCATGCACTAAAGAAAGAGAGAAGATTTTGAATTTTAGAGGTAGAAAATTTCAATAAAATCAGCCAATCTCCTAGATTTAAGTTGTTAAATGCAATCAGGACAATCTCCCAAAATTTTGGAAAAAATGTCTGGGACCGTGGCGAACGGAGTGCACACGGTCCTCGCAACTTTTTTCGAAATTTTCAGGGATGAAAGTTATGATGATTTTAAAGCTAATCTGAAAAAATTGAGTGATTTTACGATCTGTAGATAGGCCAAATTAAATTTGCAATCTCAAATTTGAACCCTACCAAGATTGTTGAAAAATGTAAAATTTGAATTTTGAAAAAGAGGGGGAAACTGAAATTTTGAATTTTATGATTTTAGAGGGAATGCTGAAAGCAATGCAAGTTTTGAAATTTAAAAGTTGACTCGATTTCATGCAAAATTCGAATTTGAAAGTGGAAATCAAAGTTGTTGCAATTAAACACTTAATTTCAATAGTCACAAATTGTAAAAATTTGAATAAAGCACTGGAATTTCGAATGAATGCCAACACACTTTTCAGATTTAGGACTGTAAGAAACACAATTTTGATATGAATTTCAATTTCAACAATTTTTGAATGATTATAAGCCTCTATCCAAGAAATCACTAGACCAACTTCAACTTTAATTTTGAAGATGTTAAAATTGATAAAATCAGCCAAAATTCTGGATTTTAGCAGAAAAATATAGTAAGATCTAGCTCCCGAAATTTCAAAAAAAATGTCGGGGACGATGGCGCTCGGGGTGCACACGGTCCTCGCAACTTTTTTTCAAATTTTCAAGGATGAAAGATATTGTGATTTTATTGCGGAATCCAAAGTTACAGCCGATTTGGAGGTGTTTTGATTAGTGAAATTATCAGTCAAAGGTTGAATCAAGAAGGTCTTAAAAATTAGGGTTTTGACATTTAACCACTTAATTTTCAGAATTAAAGCACAAATATGAATTGACAATTTGTAATAGAAGGATAGATCTGAAACAAGCATTAACAATTAAACATTTCACAAGTTTAATTACTAAAAACAAAATTTTAGGGTTTTTATGCAATCAACCTCTAAAATTTGCAAAAGATCAAACATGGAAATGTAATTAAGGAAGCAAATTTTTTAGATCTAACCATGAATAATCAGAATGAGGATGTTCACGTCGGGTTCACCAAAATGTAAAGCGGAAAAATCGAACCCTAATCGTTCTCCCCTCCCCAACTCCAAGGAGAGAGAAGGGAGAGCCACTAGGGTTGATGGTTTTCACTTAGGGGAGACTTTACATTCAAAAGAGGGGTTGAAACCCACAAGATCCAATCCCACACAATGCAAGATTGGATTCTAAATGAGTTTCAAGGGTTAAGACATCAAGGATACCCTCTTTTGTAAAGAATGTAGATAGAAAGATTGAACTAGGAATGCATGTAAAGCAAGAAAGATTCGCTTATAAACAGAGATAGGGATATGGGATGAAGCTGCGGACCTGGAATTAGCAGTAAAATGTCAAGACGGTGCTGTTCTGCAAATTTGAGCAAAAGTTGACGAGACGATGGCGCCCGGCGTGCACACGGTCCTCCGAAAAATCCACGAAACGAAGGGGGATCTGTTCGTCTCTGCACAAGGATTCCAGATCTTCAATTACAGCCACGTACCTGCAACCTTGTTGTAAGAATGTTTGTATTCTTACATGTGAAGGTGTAATGTATGTAGTATGTTGTATGTTGTATGTGATCTCCTCTTCAATGGTTGAATCCTTGTCTTGAATGCAACACTTAGCCTTGAATGGAGATTTAGAATGCTCAATTGCTTGAAGGAATGCTTGAATGCTTGAATGCTTGAATGCTTGAATATCGTTTTCGCCTTTTTTTCCATCTACCAAAATGGGAGAGGAAATGTAGTTTATATACTTGTCGATTAGGGTTGATAGACTGATTTTCCCGACCTTAGGCCGACCAGGAAACATTATTTTCCAATTTGCAAACTTAAAGACCCGATGCCCAAAAGAGACCGGGCCCAAAATAGGGCCAGGGACCAGGGGACTGGGCTCCCTAGTCCTGAAGGACCAGGGCGCTGGGCGCCATGGTCCCACCTCCCGGGACAGCAGGGTGCAAGGAGGATCAGGCCAGGGTGCTGAAAAATGCAGTTTTTGGTGTTATAGACAGGTTTCGGGGTCTCCATTCAAGTTCAGTGTTGCGCCGCCATCGTGAAGACCCAAATGCAGTCGAAATTGCAAGTGTCGCAATTTTAGGACACTACAGGCACATGAGTGAGAAAGGGATGAAAATCCTTCACTCCAAAAATCTATTGCTAGGACTAAAGAAGATTGATTTAGAGTTCAATGAAAACTGTGTCTATGGCAAACAAAAAAGAGTCAGATTTCTCAAGGTTGGGAAAGAGAAGAAGAGTGAGAAGTTAGAGCTTGTGCATTCAGATGTATGGGGACCGGCTCAGGTATCATCTCTTGGTGGCTCTTGTTATTACGTTATTTTTATTGATGACTCAACCAGAAAAACATGGGTATATTTCCTAAAGCAAAAAAAGAGCCTTGCCTAACAAATGGGTTTATCAACTAAAGGAGGAGGAAGGAGGTCAGAAAAGATATAAGGCCAGACTTGTGGCAAAAGGTTTTGCACAGAAAAAGGGTATAGATTATGATAAAAATATTTTCTCCAGTTGTAAAAATGACTTCAATTAGAACTATACTTAGTCTTGTGGCTGCAGATGATTTACATCTTGAACAATTAGATGTGAAAACAACTTTTCTCCATGGAGATTTGGAGGAGGAAATTTACATGTTGCAACCACAGGGATATGAGGTCAAAGGTATGGAGAACTTGGTGTGCAGGTTGAAGAAAAGTCTATATGGCCTAAAGCAAGCACCCCGATAATGGTATTTAAAATTTGATAGTATCATGGCTAAACACGGTTATCATAGATGTCATTATGATCATTGTATATATTTTAAGAGATTTGATAATGGCAATTATATTATCCTATTGCTTTATGTTGATGACATGCTTGTTGCTGGGTCTAACATGCAACATATAAATGATCTTAAACAAAAATTAGCCAGGTCATTTGCTATAAAGGATTTGGGTGTAGCTAAGCAAATTCTCGGTATGACGATTACATGGGATAGGAAAAATAGAACCTTGAATTTGTCCCAAAGTGAGTATATAAAGGTGTTGAAAAGATTTAACATGCAGGATGCAAAAGTAGTTAGTACACCTTTGGCTAGTCATTTCAAATTGACTAAGGAGATGTGCCCAAAGGCACAGGAAGAGGTTAATAAAATGTCTAACATCCCGTATTCATCAGCTGTTGGCAGTCTAATCTATGCAATGGTATGCACAAGGCCAGATATTGCACATGCAGTGGGAGTTGTGAGCAGGTTTATGAGTAATTTGGGTATGGAACATGGGAATGCTGTGAAATGGATTCTTCGGTATTTGAAAGGAACTACTACGAAGGCATTATGTTTCAAAGGATATAATGCTGCTTTGAGTGGATTTGTTGACTCTGATCTAGCGGGTGATATTGATTCACGGAGGAGTACTACAGGGTATGTTTTTACTATAGGGGGAATTGCAGTCAGTTGGATTTCTAGGCTGCAAAAGGTTGTTGCACTTTCAACCACTGAAGCTGAGTATGTTGCTGCTACAGAAGCCAGTAAGGAGATGATTTGGTTACAATGTTTTCTGGAGGAATTGGGTCAAACACAGGAGGATCTCCCATTGTATATTGATAGCCAGAGTGCCATTCATCTTGCGAAGAACTCTACTTTTCATTCAAGGATAAAGCACATTCAGCTCAGGTACCACTTCATCCGGACTGTTTTGGAGGAGGGTCAGTTACGGTTTGAGAAGATTCACACAAGTGAGAATCCTGCCGATATGTTCACGAAGGCAGTTCCATAGGAGAAGCTGATTTCTTCATCAGTTTCAGTTGGTCTTCTTGATTGATAATTATGGAATGTATACCAGTAGAGTCCTAGTGTTTTTTCCAGTGCATGTTGCATGTACAATGGGAGATTGTTCGGTGTGGAGCCTGATTAGTCTCCAAGTGGGAGATTGTTGAAATGTGGTGACTGATCAGCAAAGTATTGTACACTCAGCATGTATCCTTGCCGGGTTTGTTGATGAAAACCGACATTGTAATAAAACCCTAAAAAGACCGACTTTGTTTTTTGCCCTAAAAATGCATGTTATAAGTGGTTGGGATGCTTAAGGCATTGTAATGTTGATGTACTATTTTCGCTGGATAATAAGAAAGATTGGACGACTGTGTATGGTGGACGTAACCCATTTTGGGTGAACCACGTTAAATCTCTGTGTTATCTGTGTCCTATTTTATTTCTTTATCTTTTGTATTTAAATCTGCATATAATTATTAGTTCATATTTGCTTCGGATCTGCTTGAAACCCTAACACAACCGACCCCAAAAAATATCATTGATGAAAAATCAGGTGGGGTCACCAATGGCTATAGCCAATTTAGAAAGTCTATCAACTTCACCATTACCTTCCCTGTAAATGTGGCTAACCTGAAATTCCTCAAAGGTAGCTAGCAGTGCCAGGATCAGTTGAAGCCACTCGTTAATACGCCAACCAGGGATGCTATTACAGCAAATCACATTAATAACATTTAATGAGTCTCCCTCCAAATGAATTATCTGCACCCCTAGCTCCTTCCCTAACTGAAGATCTCTAAAAGCCGCTCTGAATTCTGCTTCATTATTAGTGGCCACACCAATATTTTTAGAGATTTCTTTTAAACAGAGACCATCAGAGTCCCTCAGAATACAACCAACTCCACTTTGACCCGGATTTCCTATAGACGTACCATCAAAGTTTACCTAGAACCACCCAACCTCTGGTGCATCCCATTTCAGCCCCACTCTTGGATTGATCTAATCCACCGGGGTACCCAGTTTGAAGATCGGAGGGATGAGTAGGTTTGGAAGAACTAGCTTAATCTTACAATCCTAGTCAGTGAACAAATTTTTCTTTAATGATTTGCATTGGGCAGCCTCATTCAGGAGTTCAGTTAGGTGGTTCTCTATTTTCCCACAAAGAGACAATAGGCTCATTTCTTTACCCTAGAAGATTTTGCGGTTCTTTTCTTTCCATATTTCTCAGATCAGAAGAGATGGGAGGATAAAAAGAAGATCAACAAAAACAACCTTACTTGTCGGTTTAGGCCATTGCAAAAACCAGTTGACCAGCCTTGTTGGGAAGGGGCCAAAGATTCGCAGTTTACCCATGAAATGCCACCAACAGTGACTGGAGAATTTGTAGTGGAGAAGAAGATGATCCACAGTCTCTTCCTTTGCCAAACATAAAGGACATCTGCTAGGTCCATTGATACCCATTGATTGGAGACTTTCTTGAGTCAATATTTTTCTCTGACAAGCCAACCAGGCAAAGGAGCCCGCTTTGGGAAGGAGATGTTGATGCCAAAAAAGATTAAAAGGTGAGTCTTGTTTGTCGATAGCCACTTCTTTCAGTTTGTTACCAAAACATACTTTGTATTTGCCATCAGAGGAGCTGCACCACCTAATAATGTCCCTATCAGGGGAAGGGAAAATAAACCTTTTGTTGAGAATGTCAGCAAACAGGTCCTTCTGATGCTGATCGAAGTCTAGTTGATCCAAAGAGTTCCATTTCCATTTGGCAATACCATTTTCTTGGATCAAATAACCATAATCACAGATATTGTGCCCCTAAAGGCGACAGGTTTCTACCATAATAGGTTGCAAAGAGGGGTTATGGCATAGGGCAGCTTCACCAGACCAAGAATCAAACCAAAAGGAGGCATCCCTGCCATTCCTGACATCCCAGGTAACCTGATCATTGATGATTTCCCTGTTGTCCATAATGAAATTCTAGATAGCTGAGCCTCTGGGAGCATTGTTGATAGTCAGTATCCTTTTAGGCTCCAGGGAGTCCATATATTTGTGTTTTAAGAGCCTTACCCATTTTTTCTTCCCATCGCTATAAATTTCCCAAACCAACTTAGCACCCATTGCTAAATTCATAATTGAGATTTGGTGAATGTCAGCACCTCCTACCTTTTTTGGTTGGCAGATATTTTTCCAAGCTATCAAAGGGAATTTACCTTTGTCATCTGAACCATTCCAAAGGAAATTTCTCATTAGAGAAATCAATTCATCTTCAAATGCCACTGATAATCTCAGGCAAGCCATGGAAAAAACCGATAGCGCTGGAAGAATCGATTTTATCATAGTAAGCTTCCCAGTAGAGGATAACCACTTGCCTTTCCAAGATGCAAGTTTAGATTTGCACTTATCAAAAAGATGCTTCTAGTAGTAAGATCTGTTGCTACCAATGAAGAGGGGAGTACCAAGAAACTTCCCAGGGAAGTTAGTGATTTCGAGATTAAGAATCCTTGATAATACAGCTTGTAGGTTAAGTGGGATGTTAACAAAAAACACTTCAGATTTATGCCAGTTGATTTTTTGCATGGAAGCCAAACAGTAATTATCAAGGAATGATTTAACAGTTCTAGCTTCCCACCTACAAGCCGAACCAAATAAAATGGTGTCATCAGCAAACTGGAGATGAGTCATTTTTTCAACCCCTGATGCCACATTAACTCCAACCCAACGATCATCTTGTTGAAGAGCTCTAATAGATTGACCTAGAGCTTCAGCCATTATGATCAACAAAAATGGTGATAACGGATCACCTTGTCTGATTCCTCTTGTCGAAGAGAAAAAACCATGGGATGAGCCATTAACCAGAACAAAGAATTTGGGGGAAGAAAGACAACTCATGACCCAGGTGAGCCATTCCTTGTAGAAGCCAAATTTATTAAGAACACCAAATAAGAAAACCCTATCGACCATGTCATAAGCTTTCAGGATGTCCAGTTTTAAAACCATACAAGAGTTCTTGGTCTTCCGAGCTGTGTGAAGCATTTCATTAGCAACGATAATGCCTTCCACAATGGATCTTCCAAGGGCAAAATCGCTTTGTTCATATGATATAATGTGATTTGGGAGGGGCTTCAATCTGTTAGCAATGATCTTTGTTACAATCTTATATACAGTGTTACATAGAGTAATGGGCCTAAAGTCACTCATCTGTTGTGGATTTTGCTTCTTCGGAATTAGAGTCAAAAAGGTGTGATTGAAAGCTCCTAACATAGTCATATTCTTTCTTGATTCTTCTACTGCAAGGTGTAGATCTCGAGCAATGATGGAAGAAAGCAACAGGGAAGCCATCCAGGCCAGGAGTCTTATCCGGTTTCAGCTAGAAGGTGGTAGTCCTTACCTCGTCAATTGAAATAGAAGTACAAAGAGTTGTATTTTGATCACCAGATATAATAGATGGGATTGAGTTCAAAATTTTGGTTCTTGCTTCATGATCGATCTGATGGACCCCGTTCAACAAAGAGTCAAAGAATCTTACAGCTTCCTATGCAATGTCCTCATAATTCCTAACAGTAACTCCATCTGGTCTCATAATTTCTGATATTCTGTTTCTATTTCGATAGGCAATAGCCGACCGGTGGAATAATTTGGTGTTTTTGTCACCTTCCTTAAGCCACAACTCCCTTGATTTTTGACGCCAATGAATTTCCTCACACCGAAGGATTTCATTTAGGTCAGACTTAAGAGAATTTTCTTTGATAAATAGATCCTTGGTCATTCTAGAAGTGATTACAGAGCTAGTTAAGTCTGCTAGTTCAGCCTTAATTCTTAATTTCTCCATATGAATATTCTTGAAATGGCTCTTATTCCATTCTTTGATCTTGACCTTAATATACTTGAGCTTTTTATTAAGAATGAGAAGTCTCCAATAATTTCCAAAAACTAGTTCATTCCACCAAGTGGTTATAAGGTCATATAGTTCAGGCATTCTAAACCACATTTTCTCAAACCGGAACGGGGTGCCCCCCTCCGCTTGACCCAAGGTGACCTCCAGACAGATCGGGTAGTGATCTGATCCGATAAGCAAGAGAATCGATGATTCTAAAGATAAATTTTGTCCTAACCACTCACTAGAGATAAGAAACTGGTCAAGCCGTTCAACAATATTAGTAAAAACTGTTCTCCAGTTTGTCCATGTGAAAATACCATTTTTTGGAACAATGTCTAAAAGGTGATTCTGCTCAACAAAATCCAAACATTCCTTCTGGGACGTACTGGTTCTCTGAATACCCCCACTTTTCTCAGTGCTAGAGAGGATAGCATTGAAGTCCCTGGCTACCACGCAAGTACCATTGGTAATATTGTTTAGTTTGCTGGATAAGAGATCCCAGAGAGCCCGTTTTTCACCGACAGTAGATGGTTTGTACACATTGAAAAGATTGAAATTCTCATTCCGTCCAAGAATGGTAACCGAGCAGTGTTGCCAATACTTATCATCCCCTACAAGTGAGATCTTAACATTCATGGGGTTCCAAATGATACCCAAGCCACTAGAGGTTCCATCCAATTGCCTAAAAAGCCCATTCTAGTGTTTCCAAACTCTCATTTTAGCAGCAGTCTCAGCCATGCTCCATTTAGTTTCCTAAAGTAGCCAAATATCTCCTTTAGTGTCATCAATTTGGCGCTTAATCAAGCGCCGTTTGTCAGGGGCATTGATGTTCCTGACATTCCAAGATAGGAGTTTCATTGCTCCTGGGGAAGGGTATTTCCCTTCTCTAAATTAAGTTTGGTTTGACCACAAGAAGTACCAGCCACTGCAAGCATAACTTTTTTGGACTTACGCTCCCGCACACCTTTTGGATTAAAATTAGGTTTATCAATAGTTGAATCCAATTTACCAAAACCTTTTGGAGTACCCTCCAGTATAAGATCTGAGTCCAGTTCAAAGTCTTCCTCCCCCTCCAAGGCGGAGGTTTCAGTTTCTCCATCTTCTAGCTCAATACCTGTCGAGGAGTAGATCTGCCCTCCCATCTCCCTCAACGTGCCAGTCTCCATAACCGGAGAGTGAAGATTGACATTGTAGACACCCAAAATTGTCATGTCTAATTAAATAAATATCTTATTTATTTAATTATCTAAGCTTAATTCTTCTATTAATTAAATAAATCTTTATTTATTTAATTAATTAATTTATCCTCTTCTAGCCTTATTTCTCATTTAAATAAATACATTTATTTATTTAAATTATCCTTTTCCTAAATTAAATAAATATTTTATTTATTTAATTATCCCACTTCTTCTATTAAATTAAATAAATCTTTATTTATTTAATTAATTCATTAACCTTTTCTACCCATGACACATGTCATTCATCTCTTAATTCATACACTACCTACCCCTTTCATTATTTTATTATTTCTTTTACCTACCCTCTAATCATAGTCGATCTCCTTTTACACCTCTCAATCTTATCCCTCCATTTCTTATAGTGTCTTTTATATAAGGAGATGCTTCTTTCATTATCAAACCCTAATCATTGAGGCTAATCATTCACTGGACTACACTACGATCCTACTTGCAACCACATTCCGTTCTTTGTTGAGCTCTTGTGCACATAAAATCTGAGAGCAAATATATCAAGCAAGATTAATGGAGATAGGAAGAATGGAGATTCAAAACCCTATTGGACATGTGATGGTATAATCTTTGTGATTTCGTTTGATTTGCATTGTCTTAGGTAATCTTCATATGTTATGGTGGATCTTTGTTGTTGTTAGGCTAGGGTTTTGTGGTTGAATTCATTTAGCCTTTCAATATTGTTATCATTGTTATCCATTTTCACCATATACATTTTGGCACGCCCGGTGGGACTCTTGTCCCTTTTTGCATTTAACATCTTGTTGCAGATTTTGTATTTTGAAGTTGCAGATCTGACGTTTTCGACATTACCACATCTGTGCACTTTCGGATCGCGTTTTTGATTTTCTGGTGCGTCTGCAACGTCTGGGACCGCGTCTGTGTTATTGGCATTTTTTAATTTTGCAGGTTCCAGGAAAGCGCGTCTGTGTCGTAAAGTCGCGTTTATGATGTTTTTATTCGCGTCTGTGTTCAGGAAGTGCATCTGTGTTCTGTAGGCGCATCTGTGCTGCACAGAACCGCATCTGTGTCACCCAGGTGCGTCTGTGTTGAGGGTAACCGCGTCTGTGTTCACCAGTTTTGAATTTTGATTTATCATTGATTCAGTTTTTCGGATTTTGCATTTAGAGTTTCAGATTTGGTTTATTTTGAGCTAACATTTTCAGATCTAGCTAACAAAATTGGTCCAGCTTGCCTTGGAAGCTAAATCATTTGGTTGAAGGCCCCTATTTTCACAAAGTCTTTTGGGTTTAAAATTTACCTAACTTGTGTGCTTGCAGGAAGGGGTGATTATTTCAAACAAATCCAAACTACTAACAACTCTTTGTTGCAGGACCTTGGCAAGGTTTTTTGGTTTTTTTATTGTGTGCCTTGTTTTCATAGACTAGTAAACACTTCAATTGGTGCACTAAAATTGAATCATTGTCTTTTGTGTCTTGAGCAATAGGCTCTTTTTGTTTAATCTTTAGAGGGTCTGTCTTCTCGTGTGGTCATTAGGACTACTAGTGAGAAGAGAACGACCCAAGTGGTAGCAAAAGAAAAGCCATCTTCTTCCAAACCACTATAAATAACTGTATTCATGGTGAAAACTATAAATAACGTGTGCTGATTAGTTCATACCGACACTATGTCTCCCCATAAACCCGTTTGATCAAATTTATTTGATCATTTGTAGGGCGTAACCCCTACCGGCTAGGAGCCTTCTGTATTTACAGAGCTGAAAGTGCCGCATGTATGGCCACACGAGCGGATGCCCTTACTAGCACCTTTTTGTTTTAGAAGCCCAAATCCTTCTAGTTGTTGGGGCAGGAGATCAGACCTCTGGTAGCGGCCCACACACATACGGTTCTTATTAGAGATACAAAGTTCGCCACGAGGAGTTTTCATGGGGACTGATGCTTGGCTGACCTGAGAAGTGAGTGTCGAGGGTGGAGCTAGTGAGGTCAAGCATCTAAGTATCCGCTCTGAATAGCGTAGCCTCGGGGGTAAAACCCCATGTGGGATCAACAACTATTGTCTTGGCCAGCCATAAGAATTGTGCTTGACTTATGTTAAACATTCAAAACATTCAAAATAAAACAACAAAAACATTATGTCTATTGTGTCTTCAAGTGTATGCAAAACATTTTTTTTACATCAAACAACACACTTTTCTTGGAGTCATTTTGAGTCTAGACACTTGCAAACATTGAGTCCTCATCAACATTGTGTCCTCTTGTCACGAAAAACAGTCAAACAATCAGATTTGGTCACAACAAAACAACTTCAAAGATTGGAAAAATTGCACAAAATTTGCAGAAACGCGTCTGTGTCGAGCATAATAGCGTCTGTGTTGTCTAGCCACGTCTGTGAAGGGCAAAATCGTGTCTGTGTCCACAAAATCAACATTACATTTGGCAAAAAAATCTCAGAAACGTGTCTGTGTTAAACAGAGCCGCGTCTGTGTCGGGAAACTGCGTCTGTGAAGTACACAGGCGCGTCTGTGTCCAGAATTGAAAAAACCTGTTACAGTCCAGCAAACAAACACAATCAGTTTCGGAATTCTTGAGCTTCCTAGGTCATTTCTCCAGAATTTCATTTAGTAGTCAACCTATCTTTGGGTCTCACAAAGTCTATCATTGCTTCACCTCTCTCATTACATTCACAATTGTCTAAACTTGTGTCAAAAGGTCACTTGCTTGTCCTCATCATACTTTGTTAACACACTACATACAACAACACCTTGCTAAGTGGTCCCTCATCAAGGTTTCTTACCTTTGGGTCTCATTTGGTCTTACTTGGAGTCAAGGTCAACTTACCTTATCAAGAGAAACTATCCTCTCTTTGGAAGCCACACCCACTCTACTACATACATACTTGGTCTTACACTTTGGACATTGCAAGTACACTTCAGATTCATTTACATTCCATCCAACTCTTGGTCTTCCATACTCTTTCCATCTTTCATCTAGTTTCACACATCTTGGTCAATACCTAGTTCATGGTTGAAACCCGTCTTCAAAAATCTAGGAGAGAAACTAAAGAGGCTCAAGAGTCTGCAAACATGAGTTCTTATGAGTATGACAATGATATCTTTTTCAATTCTGATCATACTACATTACCTGACATGGATGCCTATAGAAACATTCCAAATGTTGAGAACATGGACACTATAAACAACAATGCTACGCACAATGACAATGTGGACAACTTTTCAGTACATTCAGCAGATGTGGAAGAATCCATTATGAATCCCCATTTCAATCGATTGGTTGAGGAAATAATGAGGAGGGATAGACAATATTTCTTACAAATGATGGTGCAAAGTGGAGCCAAGATACCTCATGACTTTGACATGTCTCAAATAATGGAACATAGACCTTTGCAACAACCTCACTCCAATATGGATCAAAGGAGACCTAATAGTGGAGGAAATAGAGGACCACACATGGTACCTGAATCACCATCAGCTTTGCTTCAAAAACCAGAGGTCCCACATACACATGGTCCAACATATGATACTCACCTTCGTAGACCATTATGGAAATCTTATGGAGAGAAATATGCTCAATCACATATCAATGCTAAGGATCAACCACCAAAGCAATTGGATATTCAAAGGCATGCTCAAAATTTGGACACAAGGAAACCTCAGGTCAAATTTGGGGGCAACACATTGGAACATGACATGCCTGTAGAATATGGTATACATGCACAAAATAGATATGGTGTTCCTCAACATTAATCTATACCAGGTGGTCCACATACGCAGCATTACTATAGACCTCCTCCATATGAACATGTGTATGATCAATATCATCCATATATGCAACATGCACCTCCTGAAATGGGTACCTCAAACATAGGATATGGTCCAAGAAGTCGATCTCCACCTAAGAGCAGTTTGGAACAACAAATTAGGGACTTACAAAAGAAAATGGAGGACATAAATACACTGAAGCCAACATACACAATGAGAGACATATGTCCTTATCCATTTGACAAGAGCATTCCAATGCCTCCATTTCCTACACACTTTGTGACGCCTAAATTTGATAAGTATAGAGGAAAGGGGGATCCTAAGGCACACATAAGACAGTTTTTCACAGCTTGCATTGAGGTAGCAGCAAAAGAGACATATTTGATGAGATTATTCCCACAAAGCTTAGGTGATCAAGCTATGGAATGGTTCTCCCAACTTCCACCTGGTATTAAGTCATGGGGTGACTTAGCAGAGACATTTATTCAACATTTCTCCTACAACATAGAGACAGACATATTAGTCACTACTTTGTGCAACACCAAGCAAAAAGAGGGAGAATCCTTTGCATCATTTTTACAAAGATGGAGAAATCTAGCCAGCAGATGCTCTTGTGAAATTCCGCAAAAACAAATGGTAGAAATGTTCACACAAAATGTTAATAAAGAAATTGACTATGATCTAAGGAAAGCTTGTTTGTCCACCTTCAAGGACGTTATTGAAAAAGGCTTAGCAACAGAAAAGGTCCTAATTGAACAAGGAGTCATCAAGATATTCAAGGAAAACAAAGATGACTTTAAAGGAAAAGATAAGCCAAGATTTTGGAATAAAAACAAGAACACAGTCAATGATGGTGTTGTTGATGCCAACACAATGCAGCCCAAATTCATTTTTTCGGGATCAAGTTCTACAAACAATCAGGTGAATACTCAAACAACTTCCAGAACACGAAGGGAGTACACCCCATTGGGAGAACCACTTGAGTCAGTTTTTAAGAAGCTAGTGGCAAACAAGGTGATCACAATTCCAGATTTCCCGCCATATGAACCAAAGGTCAAACCAAATTGGTGGAATGATGATGAGTATTGTGAATTTCATAAGAGCAAGGGTCATAAGACGGGAAATTGCCATCGACTGAAGAACATCATACAAGATCTCATTGATAGAGGTGACAATGAGATTGAGGGACACTCGTCTAATCAAGAACATGAGATGTTTAAGGAACCATTCCCAAAACATGACAAGGGAAAAGCTAAAGCCACAAAGGATCAAACCAACTATAGCAGAGCATCCTATAACTATGATTCAACTATCAATCACATCTCGATGGACAATTACATCTCTACTATTATCATCAACGACAAAGCGTCTGAGAATTCTACCCAGAGACCCAGGATTGTCCTGAAAGGTGTTGGATCTTCTTCTGAACCTACCTTTGAATGTCATGTTACAACCCACCGAGGGAAAATCACATTGCAAGGTGCTCCAACTAAAAACAACGCTTCATCATCAACCAAACCTGAGTATGACCTTGTAGAACAGTTAGGGAAGACACCCGCGCTCATTTCAATCCTTGAGCTATTACGCATATCTCCCGCACATAAAGCCATTCTTGACAAAATCTTAAGAGATACTGTTGTTCCTACTAATCTGAACGTGGACCAATTTCAAGCCATGGTGGGATACCTTTCCGTTCCACACTCCCTTACTTTCACAGAAGCCGATGACACCTCCGTAAATCAGCCACATAATGCACCTTTACACATTGAAGTCTTCCTACACAAACATAGAATAAAACGAGTCCTGATAGATGGAGGAGCAGGTCTGAACATTTGTACATTGAGCACTATTAAACAATTGAGATATTTTGATAAAGCTGTGAATTCTACAAACAAAATCACCATCAAGGCATATGATGATGAAGAGCGTTCATCCAAGGGCACAATCATTTTACCTCTCAGAGTTGGGCCAGTTACGAGGGATGTGGTTTGTCAAGTCCTAGACCTTGATCTCACATACAATATATTGCTAGGATGTCCATGGATTCATGAGATGAGCGCAGTCCCATCTACATATCATCGATGTATCAAGTTTCCATACAATGGAGTTGAAGTGACCGTCAAAGCTGACCCAAATCCATTCATATATTGCAACAATTTGCAACCTAGATCAGAAATAACAATTCCAGTCAATCGAGAAGCTATTCCTTCATCAGCATATGTGGATCCAGAATCCTTGAAACCTTCTACATCAAAGCAAGCAGAGCTCAAAGAAAAGTTCAAGTTTAAAGACATGGGATGTGGTGAGTATATCTTTCATGTTGATCAACTCCCACTATCTCCTAAGAGATTGAGTCGATAGGAACAATCTATAAACAATTTGCAAGGAATTTGGTGTGAACCACCTAGTGTTGTGGCTACTAAGTCTGAATGCAAATCTCCTCTAGTGGTGCAAGCATCTCTTGATATCAATAGTCCTAAGAGTGGTTCCTGCAAAGAATCTATTGAGCATATCGCCAAACCTCTTGATAACTCACATAGCCTTACCATTTCATCCACTCAAACCATTTCCACTCCACTTCTAGACTTGGACCAATAAGAATTGCAAAAGCCCTTACTCATTGGGGATCAAAAATCAAACTTTGAAAGGAAAAATCTAAAAGTCAAAAATAAAGAAAAGTCCTTGAGTCCAAATCAAAATCAAAAGCTATTGGACTCTGCAAAAATCAAAGTCAAGGATAAAAATCCTATGAAAGAAAAGGAACAAGAGTTGATCTCCCCTAATATCAAAATAACTGGGAGAAAAAGTTCTACAATTCTAAGTCAAAAAGCATACTTGTTGATCCTAAGTCTCCATCATGCTATCCTACTCTTACTTCTTTTCACAATCATAAGCCTTCATCACTCATCCACTTGTTCTACAGATCCATCCCCTTCTGGAGATACATCATGGACCTTTAATGGAGCTTCCTTGAAGGACTTTGTTATCAGGGATGCCCAAACTTCTTCAGGTGACACGCATACGGGCCTGTGTAGTGCACACATTAGTAATTCTATCTCAGTTCCCTTATCAAGGAAGACAGTCGCTCGAGCTACATATCATTCAGTCAAGGAACAATGCAGCTACAATCACAAAGTCAAGCCTCGCACATTTGAGGTAGGGGATTTAGTTCTCAGAGAAAATCCTAAAAATCAACAAGACAGAGAGAAGAAGGGCAAGTTCGAACCAAACTGGCTTGGTCCCTACATTATTACAGCAGCATATGGATCTGGTGCATATCAGCTCTCAACTATAGAAGGTGAACCTTTGGAGGATCCTATCAACAGCATGCACCTTCGCAGGTTCTACACATAGCTCTTCAGAATATCCTAAATTCAAAAATACAAAAAAAAAAATTATAAAACAAAAAAATCGTTACTTGGTGAAAACCTGGCGAACAGGCGCCCCGTGACACAAAAAAAATCAAAAAATCGAAAAAAAAAAAGAAGTAAAGAGAAATAATTTCGTCCAACAATGAAAACCACTTCGGTGGCGCCCTGGGCAAGTACCATGGTGAAAACTGGGTCACCAGTGCCATGCGTAGAGACATTGCTCCTCCCTCCTTCAGGATTCACTTTCATCCCTTCACTTTGCACACACTCACAACCTATTCGTTCATAATAAACTTACCCATTCCCATCATCTCTTGTTATTGATCTACCTAAGATTGGTTAGCCATTCATAATAAACCTCCCTTTCCATCCATAATAAATTAGATCCTACCTGTGGCTAAGGCAAATCCTACGTCTAGTAATGGGTGTGGAACTAAGAGCATCACATGTTTCGAGGAGTATAGTTTCTTCCAGCTTCCTTCAATCTATCTGCGCACAATCCACAATAAAGAAACATTTGCATCACTGATCTGCAATAAAGTTCTGTCTTCTTCACAATAAGGTATCGGTTTTATGGATTCAGTCAGTTTTAGATGAGACACAGCAGCAACAATGGGCTTCAACAAAATCAAATCTTTCAACAGACTCAGACAACATTATGGTTCAGTGCTATCTATCCTTTCTGTGAAAGTAAACATTGTAACCACAATCAAATAAGACTTATAAGAGTGACAAGAGACACTAAACTTGAGGACTACAGTGGATGTTGGTGTCGAGTCTTGGTTTTCTTTTGATTTTATCTTTTAGTGACATGTCTTTTAGCTTTTCCAGGATGTCTCTGAATAGAGATTCTATCTCCAGGATGTCTTTGACTAGAAAGGCGAGGATGGGATATCGTCACCTATTTGTATTTGCTGTCTATGGATTGTCTCTTAGTAATGCTATGACTTGTCCAAGGATATGAGGACACTGTGAGTCTAGTGTGAACTGGGGCATTCCTTGTTTGTGACTGTATTATCTCCATGCAAATAGGTACAATGACTTTCTGGGTCGAACATATGCCTCGATTGTCATAACCTACTTACCATAATAAAGCTTAATGATGATAACGTACAAGAAGCTCTTTCACTTTCATATCTTTTGTCTTTCATCCCCCTTTCTTGATTGACTTCCATCATCTTTCTCGAGTCCGCGTAGCCTGCTATCACATGACTGAGTATAATGACACACCAAAAAACATTTGCATTTCATGTAGTTGCACCTGCATTACCACATATAAGCATTTCATACATACATATAGATATTACAAATGCATCACATCCTGCACACAACAACTGTTAGCACAAATTACATTTTGCATTATCATATTCATTTGCATTACATACATTCACATTTACATCATGCATACACATATAAAACATAAAAGGACAAAAATACTGCATTACATCATATAAATATTGGCATCCATAGCATAAAACATACATCATAAAATATCTCATCACATAGGTACGCATGCATATAGTTGCCGCAAAAATGAATCATCTCGTATATATAATCCAAAAAGTGTCATGATACAATGATGTCAAAATCATATGGCTACAAAAAACCACCCACAGGTGTCTACAATACAAAACTGATACAAAGGGAGCCCTCTACGGCTATGATGAACTCCCCCCCTCGGAGCCGCTTGGCCTCGGTGAAATCTGAGCCCCTGAAGGACCCGCCCCAGGATCATCCTGCCTGTCCCCCCTATCTGGTGGTGGTGGAGGGCCCATAACCCCACCACTCGATGCCTATCTCCTCCGGCTCCCTCTCGTAGCTGTCGCTGTACACGACGGTCTATGGAAGCTCCTCGCCCGCTGATCTGCTGGCATTGCACTATAGTAGAGGTCCCTCCAGTAGGCTATCTCCTCCCCTGCTCGCAGAACATAGGCATATCTGGCCCCGGTGTCCTCTGCGGCCTGTCTCCCTGCCCTCAGTGCTGTCTCAGCCTCTGTGTAGCGCTGGATAGCCTGATCCCACTTTCGCTCAGTATCCCTGAGCCTCGTCCTGAGTCGATCCCTCTCCCTCTTCAACTCTTGGATCTCATCTGCCTGGCCCTGGCAGATCTCCCTCAACTCTAGCAGCTCATCCTCCACTGGGTTGGCCCCCTCTGCCTTTGCCTGTGGCTCCCCCTCTGCGGGTGCCTGCCCCTGTGCCTGTACTGGTACCTGTCTCTGTCCCTGTCCCTGTATCTATACCTGCCTGGGACCCTGTGCTGCTGGCACCTGTAGCGGCAATCCACCGCGACCCCTCACCACCCGAGCCTGTCTCTCCTCTCCACCCTCCCTCTGAGGTGCAACTCGCCTCTCTCCAACTACTCCCCTCCTCCTTCGTCAGCCTCTGCCCCCATCGCCTCCACCATCATCCTCGTCACCACTACCATCTGCCTCCAGTGCCTCTCTTGGATCTGTCAATCGTGGGAATGGATGCTCTGTCCAATATGCTGTATACTCAGCATCCATCCCGACATCCTCGATCTCTAGCCACATGTCCCAAGGTAGAGGCATCATCTCTACAAGCTGAGTCACTACCTGATCATATGACAGCAACGGCCCAAACTACGCCTGATCTCTGACTATGCGGGCATACACGCCTGAGCCCCAGGGCGTCCTCTGAATCCGGCCAAACTGTCGGCCAACCCTATCCACCAGCTATCTCTCTAATACATAGGGCGTCCGCCCAATCAGGTACCTGCTCCGAAAGGTGTAGGGCAACTCAACTGCATCTTCCTCCCACTCCTCACAACCCAAATATGGTCTCCATATGACCACATCAATGTCGTCCAACACTCGCCGCCAGTGGTCCAACCTGCCAATCCACGGTTGTGATGTGATCATATCATACAAATGTACAAAGCTGCGTCCATGACCCCTGCCCTTGAAGTGTATCGGTCGGGTAACTGACAGATGCTCGTAGGCCCGTACCTGCAGTAGTGTCACTCCACAGCCCAATCCCATTGATCCATGATAAACAAACTGATGAAGCTCATACTATAAATGGGTCAGCACACAAGGTCCCCGGGCATATCTGGTGTGCTGCGTCACCAGTGTCTCCAGTGCTCCTCCCCAGCCCACAGCCAACCCCCGTGTCGCCCTGTCCGAACACAGGAACCCATTGATAGCCCCTCCGATCACTGCCGGCAATGCTAACCCGGTGGCTGTCATGGTGTCCCATGCCACGTGTCCTACCCTCATCTCCAGTCCAGGGTCCTAGAATACCCGTCTCAATGCCTCCCTATCTCCATCGCGATCGTATGAGATCAGCTCCCCATCGATCGATATCCTCAGTATCCTATAGACATCCTCCAGGGTGACTGTCATCTCACCCATCAACAAATGGAATGTGCACGTCTCAGAGTGCCATCTCTCAGCCAGTGTAGTCAGCAAACCCATGTTTGCCCAAAACTCAGGCACATACAACACATGTCTCAATCTCATCTCCTCAATGGCAGCTCTATCCTCAAACGACAACTCAGGTCGCAACCTCTGCGTCGACGGGAATCTCTCCTGTGACTCCAGCATTGGCAAATACTCCTGCAGTCAAGTAAATCAATCATGTCAGTCTTAGTGGCATTCATTGTTTATCACAAAATGCTACTTTTTATCTAAATGCATCTGGCTATCTATCCTAGTGACACTCACTGTTCATCACAAAGTGTTGCTATTTATCCTAGTGGTACTCCCTATTCATCACAAAGTACTACGTGTGTGACACTCACTGTTCATCACAAAGTGTTACTCACATTTGCACTCCCTGTTCATCACAAAGTGCTGCTCATATTTCAGTACTCCCTGTTCATCACAAAGTACTCTATCTTGGTACTCACTGTTCATCACAAAGTGCCTTGATCTATCATAGTCTTCCTAGAGGACCTGCTTGAGTGTATCCTCTCAGTAGCTTATCCAATCGACAGCGTATGTTCATCACAGAACTGCCGATTTGACCTAGAAGATGCAAATTCATACTTTTCAAACGCAAACGTGCTTACATGACATAAACGCGCTCAAAGACTACATAGACGTGCTTGAAAAACACAGACGCGCCTTCTTGACATAGACGTGCCTATGCTCTGCACAGACGCGCCTGAACGACACAAACGTGCCTTCTTGGCACAAACGCGCCTGAACATCACAGACGCGGCCGCATTTGACACAGACGCGGGTCCAGACATAAACGCGCTGGCACAAACACAAACGCGCCTAGCAAACAAAGACGTGCCTGGCACCAACGCAGACGCGCCTAAATGTTTTCTGACACTTTTTGGACCCTAGTCTGAGCGCATTTATTACCCTATTCGACATGCATTAATGACAAAAATTAAATGCGTCAAAGTACAAGGAGGTTTGGTGGTACTTACCGGCTCTCCTACCTCTGCTGGCCTCTGAAATCGGCGAACGCGGTCGAATCTGTGAGTGAAAGCCATCGCTGCTGACTGCTCCTGCTCTTTTTTTGCTCTGCAATATGCTCTCGTGGATGTGTAGATGACAATGAGGATGTATTTTCCCCCCGTGGTCTATCTTATAGCCTACCCTAGCCCTCGCCTTCATTTCCCGAGTCAGTCTTCTTTATCCCATGACTCTGTCACTTTATCTGGTCAGTCCATTCTAGCCTTTCTTTCTTATCGAGAGATTGTCTGCAATCTTTTTAGACATTTTCATCCAATCTCTCGAGGGGGCATATCATTCCCATCCTGGGGCAACTCTATATCAGTTCATATTATCTTCTTTGAAACAATGCGACAAGTCACATTGTCTCAAAGAGGGGCAAAATGTAGACACCCAAAATTGTCATGTCTAATTAAATAAATATTTTATTTATTTAATTATCTAAGCTTAATTCTTCTATTAATTAAATAAATCTTTATTTATTTAATTAATTCATTTATCCTCTTCTAGCCTTATTTCTCATTTAAATAAATACATTTATTTATTTAAATTATCCTTTTCCTAAATTAAATAAATATTTTATTTATTTAATTATCCCACTTCTTCTATTAAATTAAATAAATCTTTATTTATTTAATTAATTCATTAACCTTTTCTACCCATGACACATGTCATTCATCTCTTAATTCATACACTACCTACCCCTTTCATTATTTTATTATTTCTTTTACCTACCCTCTAATCATAGCCGACCTCCTTTTACACCTCTCAATCTTATCCCTCCATTTCTTATAGTGTCTTCTATATAAGGAGATGCTTCTTTCATTATCAAACCCTAATCATTGAGGCTAATCATTCACTGGACTACACTACGATCCTACTTGCAACCACATTTCGTTCTTTGTTGAGCTCTTGTGCACATAAAATCTGAGAGCAAATATATCAAGCAAGATCAATGGAGATAGGAAGAATGGAGATTCAAAACCCTATTGGACATGTGATGGTATAATCTTTGTGATTTCATTTGATTTGCATTGTCTTAGGTAATCTTCATATGTTATGGTGGATCTTTGTTGTTGTTAGGCTAGGGTTTTGTGGTTGAATTCATTTAGCCTTTCAATATTGTTATCATTGTTATCCATTTTCACCATATACAGACATCTTCAATTACCAGTTGATTCCTCGACACATAGGGAGAGGGTGGAAGTGAATCCGCTAGCTTAGATTCAATATCTGCCTGGAGGGTTTTGGTCTTCTCTGAAAGTGTGAGAAGATCTTGTTGACTCTCACATTGACTAGAGGAGGGACAAATTATGATCAAAGGGGTTGCTTCCGTTAGTGGGATATTCTCATTGTCAAGAGTGTTGTTGCAAATAGCTTCCCCAGTGTCAAAGGTAATAGAAGGTTCTGGTTGTAGATTTACTTCAATAGGAGATTGCATACAGGAATAACTTTGTTGAATCATAGCCAAAACATCACAACTAATACAATATGATCTAAGGAAAAGCATTTACGACAAATATGCAGTTGATCTTCTTTATCAATCTTTTGGATCCAGATCTTCCCCGCCCCAATAATTTTGACTTCGTCGGGAATCTTGTTGATTCGGTCCATGCTAATACAAATTCTGAGGAAGCTTCCCCATAATTTATCCTCCAAGATACCATCTCTTGATACAAAGGTACCAAATTCTTTGCATATATCCTTGATGACATCAATGTGCCAATAATCTGAGGGACAATTATACAGTCTTATCCATACCTTGTTGTTCAGCAGTACATATGTTTGGGGATTGAAATTGGGCTACCAATCAATGGTGTGAACTTCAATGCCATCTAAGATGCATGGACCTTTGTTTTGCCATTTATCCTTATTGTTCATAAATTCAATCATATAGAAATCATTCAGGAGGATATTAATGTTAATATCCTTACCCCACTGCGCTCTACACTAGGATTCAAAGTTATCCTTAACCCGCTTTCCACCACCCCACTTGATGAAAAGGCGCAAATTTGACCTAGCGGAATTAATTTTATTCTCATCCAAAAGGATGGTGGGTCTTGAGGTTTTTATTACTGGTTTATGAAAGCAGGGTCACTGAGGGAGGGAGGTTGCTCTTCAAAAGTCAGGGCGTCTTTCATGGCTCGACCAAGGGTTATGATTGTTAGGGTGGAAATTGGATCTCCAGAACCTGGCTTGGTCCGCCCTTGAGTTGTATTGCCTGAAGCGCCCATTCCTCTTTTCGGGATTATCGTGATCAATCAGGGGAACCAAAAAAGAGTCAGAGTGAGGATTGCCTCTCTCGGGTACCACACCGAAAATGCTAGGTTCAGGCGATGGATACTAGTATCGGGGAGCCTCAGATTTGGGATTCTTAGCCTTATGAAACCAGCCTTTGTTATTCCAAATGAAACCATTCTCCTTCCAGTTATGCGGGTCAATAGGGCATTGGTTGCCATTTGAGTAAGGGTTTCCAAAGTTTAACCCTGGTCTGGAATATCTGTTGCCCTGGACCATATTTGCTTTCCCATCATTAATTGGTTTCTGAACAGCCTGCAATCTACCTTTCTTGATGGGGAAAGTAATGTTTGCTTCATCGCTCCAAGATCCAACCTTTGAAGACTGTGTGCCGGAATAGTGCACATCAGTAACCCTACTCCTATCGTCAGTGCCCATCCTGCTACCATCCAATGCCACCATTTTGCTCCGCTCCGAAGAGGATAAATGAATGGAAAAAAATGATAATAATTTACCATATTTATTCTACAAATCTATATATTAAAAATTAGAAAAAATTTCACCCATAAAATTACTTTATGAAGTTCTAGTAATTAAGTTAAGAATTTATTTTGATCCAAATTCTTATTTATTTAAAAGCATAACGATCACACTTTCATTTATAGCCCAATTTTCTAACCTAAAATTGTGTTTCACAAAACCTTCGAAGACTGCACACCGAAATAGCGCACATCAGTAACCCTGCTCCTATCTCCAGTGTTGATCCTGTTGCCATCCAGTGTCTCCATTTCACTCCTCTCCGAAGAGGATAAATGAATGGAAAAAATTGATAAGAATTTTCCATATTTATTCTACAAATCTATATATTAAAAATTAGAAAAAAATTCACCCATAAAATTACTTTATGAAGTTCCAATAATTAAGTTAAGAATCTATTTTGATCCAATTTCTTATTTATTTAAAAGCATAACGATCACACTTTCATTTATAGCCCAATTTTCTAGCCTAAAATCAATCAACCTTTGTGTTTCACAAAACTTTAATTGCCTCATAGAATGACGAAGGATGTCATTAGGACCTTGATTAGATTGTGCTTCTCTAGCACTATCCTAGTGATGAAGATGGTGAAAAATGACATATTAGCATAGTTGACTGATTCAGTATCTAATAAGAGATCTATGAAAGTGGAATATATAGTCGATATGGGTTTCAAGTATGTTATCAAGGGAGTGACATATATGCAGACAAATGATATTGTCAGAATGAAGATAAAGTTTGGTGCCACTGATGTGCATGGTATCTTACCAATATACATGCAAAAGATACTACTGGTATAGATGTCCACCGGTAAAGCTGACAAAGTGACAAGTGAAGGGCTCTTGTCTAATGAAGTTGAGTATTCTATGGTTTGGCATGTGAAGTGACTGGTTTAGGTGTTCCACCAAAAGACCCTCAAAGTGCAAGTTTGAAGGCAGACCGGTTAGGGTATAATTGGAAGGGTTTGTGATCCAACATATAAACTCGATTGTGTGGTTAGTTGGTGATCTTGTCTGGACCAAGATAGAAGACTTAGCAGAGGTGGATGCCAACAAAGATGATACATAGAAGATATATGTCATGCATAATGTGGTTGGTGAAGTGTTGTCAGTGATGTAGGTGGCGACTGGTTGACATTAAAGTCGATAGCATGTTTCATAGGTCGAGTGTAGAAGGGTGCGGGTCGAGACTGATCAGAGGATAGAGATCTGATTCAGTGGTTGCATGATCAAGGTCGAGTGTCCAGGTGTTGATTAGGATAGGTGAAGCCATCCGCGTGATCGCTTCATAGGTGTTTTCCAAGTGCAGACCGAAAGAGGTTTCATGTTCTCCAAATATAGAAAACGTGTTCTGGATGCAGCAGGATTGGCGGAGTCTAATTGATCCATTTCTGGTCGCCGATCTCTAGAAGGAGATTTGATTGGATTTGGTTTTCCTCAAGGTCAATGAAAGAACCCTAGTGCGCTAGAAGTTTAAATGTCATTTTGGCATAAAGGCATAGTATAAATATGCAGATAGAAGACCATATCTATTGTTGTTGCACAAGAGAGAGTGAAGCCGGTAAAGGGAGTGAAAGCACATAGATAATCAGTCAAGAAGATAACTTCATAAACATGCAGCTTTGAGGCTCATTCAACAATCTACATGCCCACAAATTTGAAAATGAAACATAGACAATAACTCATTTGACATAAAGTGATATATAACATTCATCCACTAGATAAAAAGTTCATAAAAACGTAGTTCAATCTTCAAAGTCTTAAGGCATATATTTCTAAAGTCATACAAAATTACCAAATTGCACAGAAATAAATCTTTACACAAAAGCACAATTATCATAAAAAGCCAAAGGCACAATTTGATTAGAGTCTCTAATGCACAACTAAAAATTAAAGGCATAATTATAGTAGTCAATTGTCTATCTTCTTCCCTCTAATTTTCTGAACCCTTACAACAGCACAAAGCATCCTTTAAATAAACCTGAGCTAATGACTTGGCGGAGAAAACAGAGAGAGTGCTTAAAATCGCAAGCATTGCTTGCAATATCGTTAGTAATTGTGAAATTGCCTCCCACAAGCTAAAATGGAAAATATTTGGCCTATTGTGCAACCACTATCAGATCTTCTAACGATAGATCAAAACAAAGGAATCCACAAACCACCATCAAAACTGTAAGATACCAACGACCAAAAACCATCTCCTCTAGGAAATAAACAACAACGCCTAGTAGTTACATCAATTACAACATGGCAGCAATAGGGAGCGTCCTGAGGGCGTAACAAAAAGGCGTAGATTACCTTGCAGGGAACTACCACATGGCATAGGTGAATACTTACAAACACACAAACTTGAAGACGTGGGCCCACCAAATAGTGAAAATATCAATACTGCCACATGTCAACACCACTCGGCTTCTTGGAAAAGGGAAAGGAAAGACTCGAACATTACGAGTCATGTTGCCACATAGACACGAGGAGGCAAAAAAATAATCTTGGGGCCAAAAAGAACTAAGGCTCGGGGACATAAAAAGAAGTTAACTCCCCGAAAAGGGGCAGGGGAGACTTAGAGTCTACAATTAGGGTAACAGTTAGGTATAAAGTTAAATTGGAGTTAGGGTTAAGGATTGATTATGTTTATAAGATTTTTTTTTGATTTAGAGTTAGGGTTAAATTATGGTTAGGATTCAAAGAGGTTAGGAATACAATTCAATTATAATTACAATTATTATAGTTAAAACATGGTTAAGTTAAGGATTTAATTAGGGTAAGGGTTAGGTATAAAGTTAAGTCAGAGTTAGGGTTAAGGATGAATTAGGCTTATAGGAAAAAAAATTGGTTTGGAGTTAGGGTTAAATTATGGTTAGGATTCAAAGAGGTTAGGAATACAATTCAGTTATAATTAGAGTTATAATTGGAATTAGATACATGTCTTTTGTTAGAGTTGAAATAGGGTTATGGTAAGGGTTAAGATTAGTGTTCAATTTAGGTTAGCGATTATTATTTGTTAAATTTAGGATTCAATTAAATTTATAACCAACGTTCAATTAGTATTACAATTAGGGTTATAAAATTAAGATTACAACTTAATTAGGGGTAGGATTCGGTTAAATTTACAGTTATAAAATTATTAATCTCTTTTATTTGTTAATTGTTTGCAAAAAAGAATACTCAATTACTATTATAAACTAAATGACAAGTACTTGCCACTTTATAGCACTTGTTTATCTAATATTTTATGATTAATTCAATTAATAAAAAAAAATTGTACTATAAATATTTCTTTAGAGAGACATAATTAGCATAATATCTTAAATAAAATTATATTAAAAAACATTGTTGTTTTGAAGTAATTATTTTTATTTTCATCTATCAAAGGCAAATATTTGTGAAGGAGCCAATGTTTTTGAAATTATTTTTACATTTAATTTTGAGCATGGATATGTATCAAGCATATTGAATTGTATATGAAAAACTATGAAGAACTTTTTTCCATGCTAGTTAGTTTGGACGGGTGATTGAATCTCATTTTTGTGTAAATAAAAAATAATAATTAAATTATAAATAGACTTTTATAAATAGATTTTAAGTAATAAGAACTCTAGTTTCTATCGCAGTTTCTAATTATCTCAAACATTGGATTAGTTAGTTTATATGTAGAAATACTCTTATAGAAGTGTGTCAAAAAAAAAAATTAATAAAATTGTAAATGATTTCTAAATGATAAGAATGCAATTTTTATTGTAGTTTCTAATTCTCTCAAGTATTGGATTTGTTATTTTACTTTTAGCAATACTCTCACATAAGTTTGTATATACTTAAGTGCTTTGAATGAAAATATTTACTATAAAAGGAAAGAGAGAAACACATTTTTCTTTGCAATATTTATTCTATCTTTATAAATGGGAAGAATATGAATGCATTTATATTTATTTAGTTGTTATTTTAGTATTTATTTATATATGAAAAAGAGGATTATTAAAATTGACACATGTACACTTAGATAGAATAGTAAATGACATTTTACTTGGTAAAGAAAGACAACCTTTCTTTAAGAGTGATTTCAAATCACTATACAACGATTAACTAGCTAATGTCTTAATCATTCCTAACAATTTTCTCTTATAATGATGCAACAATGAGTGGGATTAGAATATTTGGAGCTAGGGTTTTGGTAGGAGAGGGAGATATAGGGGATGATGCAAAGGGCGATAGTGAGGATGATGAGGATGGGTGGGCTCTTTCATGGCTATTGCATTCTGTTTCAGGTGTGGCGATTTTCCCTTTTCCTAGCGGATGGTGTAGAGTCTGCCTTGCCCTACTCGTCATTTCTTATTTAGGGTGGAGGAGCTATTGCAGAATGTGGATGGTTGGTTTACGTTTTTGTCCACCTTTACCTTTGAGGGGTTGTTGGGTTGGATTTCCTTTTTTGCCCATGAATCTAGGCTACCTGGTGAGGGTTGCTTTGTTTGACCGCTAGTTTTTTCCCTAGTCTTCTTTGCCCTATTGTGTCTAGATGTGGTTATTTTTGGCTGTGTTCTTATTTTTCAGAAGCTTGGTGTACCTCTTAGTGCTATCGGGGAGTCCTTTCTTGGCTTGTGTGGTGATTCTAGCCCTCGCCCTCTATTGGTTCGATGCGCCCCTTGCTTCTACTATGGGCTATTTCTTGAGGATACCTCTCTCTACATTTTTTTAGGGGTTTCATGGGGTATTTTGTCTTAAGGGCTGGTTTGGTCTTTGAGGTGTTTGAATGGGGTGATGGCTCCTTCGTAGATTTTTTTGTGGGTTGCTTGGTCTGCTGGAGCTTGTAGTATACATCACCTTGTTTGTTTTTTGTTCTATGTTGTTTCAAGAGCTAGGTTTTCCACCCTAGGGATTTATATTGATGACAAGAGTTTTTGGGGTTTTTCTTTGCATTTTTTAATCAAAGGAGGTGTTCCTTTTGGAGGTGGTTGTTCACTTCTAGTTGTGGGTTGTCTTTAGATGCATGTTGAGGGTTGGTTACTCTATATGGGTTTAACTAGAGAGGGATCTACCTCTTGTGGGCCTGCTACTATGGTGGACTCTAGTCTCCTTTGTTGAATGATTCTCCTTTTGTGGTTCTCTACTTTGGTTCCCTTCTCCCCTCATCATTTGGTTTTTCTTTTTGGGGTGAGTCCTATGGAGGTGGATTCAGAGGATGGTCTCAAACATGTTGATCCTATAGAGGTGGATTTTGGTGTTAGCTTTGTGTTTGCTATTGGAATCTTGGTTACCAGTGGTACTGTAGACAATGGACCTATTGAGGTGGTCAATGATGCTTTGTTTGCAAGGACATCTAGCAGAAAAAGGTTTAGGGATGCCTTTCAAAATCCTTTGATTTTGTTTGTTCTAGTCCATTCTTTTGGTATTAAGTTTAATGATTAATTGGAATGGGTAGGTGATTATTCTAGCACAAGATATCTATATATCTCTAGATCTTTGTGGTTTTATTCCTTATCTTAGATTGTCTCATTCCAAGGTAGTCGTTCAAGTAAAAGGTTGTTTGAAGCCTCTCAAAATCTGCATTTTGTTAACTATGGCATTGGCTACTTTGGTTCTAGCTCAAGGGGGGTTTTATAGCAAAATACTTTAGGGTTCCTTCCTAAACCCCTCTGTTATGATGTGATTGTGTTGGGTTAGGACTCTTGGTCCCCCAATTTGTGGCTCCGGTCAAAAGCCTCATTTCTAAAAAGGATTTTTCCTTTTTTCGTTTTTATGGTCTTGGCGAGTTCCCCTTGTTTGTGCATCTGTGTGGTAGTTATGTAAAGGTTTGGGCCTATCCCACTTTAGTAAACTAGAACTAGCTAAGGTTGTAATCTATTACAGAGATTTTATTAATTAACCCTTTTTAGATGTTTCATTTTTAAATAGAAATATGTTTATAAAATTGAACTAGAACACCTAAGGAAATGAAGTATTGCTAATTACTAAAAGTTGAAAAATAAGAGTTTAATTTAAAATAAAAATACTAAATATAAAAAAAGAGGAACCTAGATCCAAAAATTGAATCTATTTGCCACAATTGCAAGTTCTTTGCATAGACTATAGTTGTGCACTATCATCCCATGTAGATGGCAAAATGGAAATGTAACTTTTTTTTAATTTAAATAATGGAAGAAATTACATTTATAACATCGTTAGTTTTTTGTAATGAAATACTTTACATTAGAGTGTTGTTACACTTTTATTCATGGGTACCATTTTCTCATCTTAAATCATATAAGGCACGAGGAAAGAATTAATCTACCCTATTACCTATATACCTCCTTGAAGTCTTCCATTGCAAATAGAGAAAATTCACTACTCCATCAATGTTTAATCTATCTAATATACAAGTATGACTTTGACAATTACCCAAACCGAAAATGTCTTCTCTCTTTACCCAGCAATGCTAAGACAAAAAAGAAAAAATAAGGGTCCTCTGTAAAAATTGAACTAATTGAAACTAAACCCAATCGATCTCCTGACTCCACCCCCCGACTAATCTCAAGGGTAAGAAGACACTGATGTTGCAGGAAATTGAACCCTTAGAGATTTCTCTCCTCAAAATCAACCCGAATAAAAGGAAACTAGATACTCCCAAAAGTAGCCTTGCCAAAGCAAAAAAGACTGAGAAGGTCTTTGTAAGGAAGAATATTACAATTGATCTTTAACGTGCACGACTCTGATAATAAGAAGGAGAAGATATTGGAGAGGGAGAAGGAGGGTAGTTCGGGGGACATAAGATCTATTAGGTTAATTTCCAAGGAAAATAAGGTTGTGCTTGAAACAAAGGAGATGGCCATAAATATAGTGGAGGATTTTAATATGGAGGATATAGAGGATACTTTTAATGAGGATTCAGAGGATCTAGAGTTCCAAGCAGAAGAAGAGGAACAAGAAAAAATGTACCAAGATGAGATGGAAGAAGAGAGTGAGATCAAGGAGGACTCAGAGGATTCTAACTCGAACTCACAACCTTCCAATTCTCAAGAGGATGTTGAGATGGTCCCCTATTCACTAGATTTTCTGTCAGACAAAGAAAACAACAAAAACCTAGAAGATCAGATTATGGAGCTTAAGGAGAGAGTTCTGAACCTAGAAGAGAAAACAAATAACTACAAGAATCAGTTTGAAATATATGTGAGGCATTTAGTTCTCTATGAACCATCATAGATGGTATCATGAGAAAGGTTGTCACGGGGGTTGTGTCAAGACAAATTAAGGTGAAGAAGGTGGCGATGAAGCTAGAAAAGGAAGGGAAGATGGACGAGGACAATGAAGACAGGGAGGACAATCAGGAGGATACTCAATGGCGAATCAGGTTTTAAAGCTTCAACGAAACTGGAATCTGATCAACAATGATTAAGTTGTTTTGCTTAATACTTTGCTTATGGTTGTTATGAATGTAGCTAGTTTCTCTGATAGTATGGGGCCTATGTGTCATCTTAGCTAGAATTTTATTATGACTATCTCAATAGTTAAATTTATTAGCCTTGCTAATACTAAAAAAACTTTTATTATGCTTGAAAGGTGGTGATTAGTTAAGATTAGTATGTTTAGTTACATAGTCATGCTAATTTTTTATTATTTATGAGGAAAAGCTGGTTGGGATTTCTTGACTGGATGCGTGATGCCCGTTCTTTTGTTTCTATACTTTGATTTTATTTTTTTTGTAGGTTCGGGGCCTTCTCCTTGCTAATATAATAAAAAAGCAACAATAAAAATATTTCCAAAAAAGAGAAGAAAGGCCAACAACAACCAACTAACTTCAACCATAAAGAACAATAACCAAATCCTTTCACATGACAAATACATAACTAATCATAAAAGATACATCATCAAAGAGGAGCACAAAATCATAGAAAATGTAGCAACCTCTTCTAGAGAGCGAACATAACACAATACAAAAGAAGTAATCAAGCTGAAATATTATAGTTTGCACCATAGCTAGCTGAAACTAAACTTCATCATCACTACAATAAAACACATCTCACAACCTGAAATTTAACATTTGCTGAAGTTGTTCAGAACAAAAGGCATCATTTTTGTGAAGTTGTAAAAGCTAGAACTTGATCCTATCTCATTGGTCATTGATCTTCATTTGTTCTTTAGAACCTCTTTGCAATTATGAGCATGATAAGAAAATAGTCTAAAAGATGATTTTAGAATAAAACCTAAGAATTTCTCCTTCTTGGTTGTTGAGACATGGACCAGCTAGGACTCGAACCTAGGACCTTCCATACACTGTTCGAGTGCTCTACCATTGAGCTACTGGCCCCTCTTGGACCAGTCCATCGTAAGTCCGGGTGTGGCTAATTTCCAACACCAACACCCCCCCTTAAGCCACACCTCTTGTGTGCTTGGGGATCCTAGCCTGAACTTGGCTCTGATACCATGCTGAGACATGGACCAGCTAGGACTCGAACCTAGGACCTTCCATATGTTGCTGGAGTGCTCTACCACTGAGCTACTGGCCCCTCTTGGACCAGTCCATCATCGGTCCGGGTGTAGCTTATTTCCAACACCAACATCGGTGAACCTTATGGTTAGATAAAACAACCATACACCTAATTTTTCATATGTTAAGAAAAAAAATGTCTCATAGAATCAATAACTATATATTTTTTAAGATTTATACCTAGAATAGCTTCTTTCCAACATAACGAATGACCAAAAATATCTGGAATATAATTGAAAATAACATTTTATTTTTTCTTAGTCCAAGAGAAATACCAAAAGATATGTTTTAGACTTTCACCCTGAAGGAAAATGGGGCATTTATCTAGTTGAATCCTCATACATCTCAAATCATCACCAATTGGCAGTTTAAAATGTAATATTTTCCAAGCCAAAATCTATGCATTGACCTCTTCTTTAGACAGCCAAATATGAGTACTCAACTTTTTCCACGTTGTTTCTTTGAATTTATAGTTCTATTTCTAATTTAATCTTAGATTCAATGGCAAAGAGGGCAGCAGGCTTAGGTAGAACTTTTTAAAAGGAAACTAGAAAAACTAATGAGAAGATAGCCACCACCAATCTTTTGAGAAATCACATTCCAATGGCATACAAATCTTCATGGTAAGATCACTAGGAACTAGAGATTTAACAAAGATTAAAAACCCTTTGAACTTGTTAGCTAGACCAAAGGTATGCTTGATAGTTGACCACGAGGCCCACTCTAATAAGTTGAAAGTCCCACAAATCCTTAAACAAGCAAATTCCTTTCTTAAAGAGATAATAAGAATGTCTTTGGAAAGAAATGACAAGAGGTTGGCCCTCATATTGGATCAATTTATTCCACCAAATTAAGGAATCACCAAAGCTAAAACCTTGTTGAAGAGAAAAATCCCTCCAGCTCAAGTACTTGCACACTTGCTTCCATGCCCTTCAAATAGACTGCAAAGGAAAGGAAGCTTTAATATGAAAGGAGGGATCCATTAAAATTTTATCCATCCACTTAATATTTTTGCATTTATTTTTGTTGAGGCTTGGATAGTGCAGAACCGAACAAAATCTTTCCAAGGCTCATCCCCCTTGATCGCTCAAATTATCCATTTGGCTACTAGACACACCCCTTGAGTTGGAGGATCCAAAATGTCTAATCAATCTTTAGATTTAGGTTGGGTACAATGGACCCATGAATAATATTTGAACCCAATAGTACCACTCCAATTCAACCATAGAAAATGCCAAACAAGTTTGATAAGATCAACATAACTCTCTTTTGAGCACAGCCAACAAGAAGAGCACTAAACATGTGAAGCTAGAAAAATATGATTCACAACCTGGATCTTACTAGTTAGAGATAAAAAATTATTTTCCCAAGTTCATAATTTCATTTTGACTTTGTTAAGAAACCATTTCCACATAATAGAAAGAGAGATTCCCAAACCAAAGGGTATGCCCAAGTAGTGCGTAATTTGACCATGTTTGATTTGCTTCCATTCCTTAGGAATCCAAGGATGAATAAGGTCAATTTGTAGCATAAGAAATTCAGTTTTATGGTGAGAAAGCTTAGACCCATAAATAGAACAATAAAGGTTGAGAGCATCCACGACATTATTAATCTCCTCTTCAGAATTTTCGAGGAATAATAGCAAAGTGATAATTTATCACAACTGAGTTGATAGGGGTGGAAATACCTCATATCTTATTCATTTGATTATATTTTTGTAACAAATAGCCTAAGGCATCAACAACTAGATAATAAAGAAAAGGAGACAAAGGGCAGCCTTGCCTAATAGAGCGTTGTAGAGGAAAGGGCTTGAGCATCTTTTTATTTATAATAAGTTGAACATTGGCATCTTAGAATAACATTTGAACATGTTTGGATAACTTAGAACCAAATCCTAGCCATTGCAACATTTTAAGGATAAAACTCCAACGCATTCTATCATAAGCTTTATCAAAATCCAACTTCACAAGAATAACATTTTTGCCTGAATGTTGAGCCCATTCTATAGATTCCCAAGAAAGGACAAGATTATCAAGTATAAATCTCCCACCAAGAAAAGTAGTTTTCTCAGGTCTAACAATGTATTTAACAATTGGCTTGATCCTTGCAGTTAAAGCTTTACTAATAATTTTGTAAGAAGTATTAAGCAAGGTAATGGGATGCCACATGGAAATGGTGTCTTCATTATTCCCTTTAGGGGTGGGTTTGATAATACCTTTGTTAACATCAATCCCTAAATATCTAGCCTCCAATGCCTCTAAATAGAGCAAATAAAAACCTTCCTTGATATGATGCCACATGGTTTGATAAAATTCCAATGACAGGCCATCAACTATGGGACTTTTGTTTGCTGCCATAGAAAAAAACACATGTTCTAGCTCTTCAATAAAGAGATTGTAGTCTAAGAACAAACTATAATCCTTATCCAATCTCCTAGGAATATGTCCTTAAACAATGTCTCCCAAAATTGGTTGCACACCAAGCCAATGGACATCCTTTCTAAATAATTTTTCATAGTATGTCTAGAATAAGTCTTTAATCTCTTTGGGCCTTGTATGGAGAACACCCATTTCATCTTGGATATCTCCAACATGAACTTCTTTCTATTCTTGTATTCAAGAAAATTAAAGAAGTACTTAGAACCTCTATTACCTTCTTTAGCCCAATGTAATCAAACACCAATTTTAGCTCCTTGGCCCTATAGTTATCCAATTTACGAATTTGGACCTCTAATGAAGCTATTGAAGTCTTTAAGTTAATATCATTACGCTTGCTATTCAATAATTTTTTGTCATGTTCATGTTTACCCTTAAGGGATTTTTCTTTACATTTCCATTGGCAAGCCATTCTCCTCTGAAAAGCACGAAGGAATTCAACACCTTGAAATGGATTTATTCCACCAAACCATTTAATAATCTCCTTCATCAAGCTTAGGGAAAGAATTCAAAAGCTCCAGTAGAGCAACCATACATGATGGATTTTTGAGGTGAGAAGTATTCAGCTTGTATGGTAACTTGGAGTCCTCATTGTTCTTATCAGACTTTGAGACCAAACAAATAATAGGATAGTGATCTGAGAGAGTAGAAGTGTAATCTACTCTAACACAAATACTAGCTAGGTCCTGAACAACATGAAGGTTAGGGGAGATGTATAATCTATCCAATTTGTTGAGATTTCTCTCTTCCCAAAACCTATATTTTGACTAAGTAAACCAATTATTATCATGGGTAAGGTCCTTATTATGAATAGGATCAATCACCCTAGTGGAGAATAAATAGAGAAAAATCCAATAGGTTGTCTATTAATAAAAGTAAGGACCCAAAAACAACTATGTGAAGGATCCTCACCTTGATTAATGACAAAACTCTTCACTCAAGGAGCCAAACCAAGGACAACCCCCCTCTACCTTCTATATGTGATATATGAAAGAAAAAATCTTCTCCATACATTGGATAGAGAAGAAGAAAGATGAAGACCGCTCAACTTGACCTCTTGGAGAAACACAATATCAAGTTTCCAAGTAACTAATGTCTCTCTAACTCCATACTTGCAGTGAGGGACATATAACCCTCTAACATTCCATGACGAAATTTTAAAGTTGATGGAAAAAATATAATGGAAGGAGCATCTTATTTTGGCAAAGCATCAAAAAAGTTAGTGAACTCCCAATAGTGGGTTACACTTTTTTGCCAACTTTGACACTACAATATTCATTTTTCAGAAGAAAAAAAATTCACATTCGGACACCTATTACTACTAGACTATAAGAAATTTGTAGATGTGAACTAGTGATTTGGGTTATTTTACGTGCATATTCTAAAAATATTTTTTTAAATATTTTTTGAATCAATTTGCTTCCATTTTTCTATCTCCCTCAAAAACTAGTTTTTTAACAAAAAATAACATTTTTAAAGAGTGATACTCACTTGGTCAGGTATAATTTTTTTTTTTCTAAAATAGATATGAATGTGATTCTTTTGAATTTAGTTTTGTAAAATCCATATCTAATGTTTGCAATTGGTTTCATAACATTATGTTCAATATTTTATATTTTATAAAGTTTTGAAGTCAAGTTAACTGTAATTTTGACATATGTCCATTTGGTCGTTCATAACTTGTTGTGTATGTAACAAAATTTATTTATTTATTTTATTAGAAATCGGACTTCAATACCTACTGTGTAGATATTTTTCAGGTTTTTTTTTCACTTGTTTACTATTTTTGGATAAGCGTTTGGTGTGAAACCTATGTTTAGTTAACCTAAAAAAAAATCTTAATAAATTTAATATATATTAAAATAATAATAATTGGAAAGATTTTTTCGATTACTACCATTGTGCGTTTGAGTTTGTCAAAATTCATCCATTTGAGCACCCAAATTGAGCTTCGAAGGCCAAAAATTTGTAGAAACCAGGAGAGTTTGGGGGGAGATCTCTATCAAGCAAGTTCCCCTATGGTTTTATATTTGATCAAACGTATTTAAAATTATATATTCGATCAAATCTTTTTTGGGGGGACATGGAATTCGATTAAAAGTGGTAAAAATTATGTTTTGGACAAACAAGTGCAATTTTGTCATCAAAAAGCGTGTAACCCACTATTTTGGGTTCACCCGCTCTATAGAAACTGAAGGATTTGTGGGACCCAAATCAACATTAGAAGAAGATGGATAGTGTGATCTCTACCTAACATAATGGGTTTGGATATAGGTGTCCACATCCTTGGGCATAGGAGACAGAGAATTTTGTCACAAAGAATGGGAGGGAGAAGGAGAAGGATGAGAAACAAATTTAGAAATATGAGCAAAATAAGATCGACAAGCTCCAATAGAAGAATGAGGACCCACTTTTTTGCCAAAAGGCTTAGAAGACTCCTTTCTCTTTCTAACTACCTTCCATCCATCCTCCATAACAACATCCTTATAAACAGACACAATGTGATCAGAATCATGAATAATGTTAGTATCCGTAGGAATAGGGGACTGACTTGTAGCCTTGATTGAATCTTTAGGGCCAAAAGGGATTGATGGTTGGTTCATAACCTGTGGCTAGTTGAGTTGAGTTAAAGCTTGAGTTTGAATAATTATGTTCTTTCTTATTGGGCATTCCGTAATTAAATGGCCATCTTGTTGACAGTAAAAACAAGCATTAGGTTGTTTTAGATATACTAACTATTGAGAGAACTCAAAACCTAGTCCAATAAGTTTAATACTTTCTAGTAACGTGTTGTTTAAGTCCATTTCAACACAGGCTCTTGGATGGACCCTTAAACTTGCAAACTTGTCAGCATTGCTCTTACACCAAATAACCTTACCTAGTTGAGAAACGATATCCTTCAAAAAAGGTCTAAAGGCAAGATTCAAAAAGGAAAGTTCCACCCACATAGGATATCATGATCGCAAAGGACCCTCATGATGAAAATATGAAGGATAGGCTTGCAAGTAACACACTTGTCCACATATGACCCAAGTTCCATACTGAAGCATAGCTTGTGCATGGTCTACATTTTTGAATTTCTAGGAAACATAATGCTTTCCCAAACCCCTCTAGGCTTCGAATTCCCATCCCCTATTTTCCCAATTGAGTTTGACCCATTTGCCAAAGTCTGTTTCTAAAGGTACCCCTCTTAACAAAATAGAATAACCAATCTATGTAAACATTCAACAATATTGTCCATGAAATCATCAAGAAGGACAAATTCAAGGGTTTTACCTATTTCTTTAGCATATTGATCCTCCATATGAGATGATTCCTTGACTCTGTTTTTTTTTGGAGGATAAGGTTCATGTTTGGCATTTGAATCGCTATCTCCATTGGGCACACCACCATCCTTGATAGAGATTTCACCATTGGTATCATGAATGTGGTGTCCTTCAACATTAACATCTAAAGAACCCTTGTCCTTTGAGTGGCCACTTGCCCTAGCTTCATCTTTGAGTCTCGTCATTTCAATACCAGTGTTTGAGGTTAGGTCTTTTTTTGAGCCCTCCTTGTTCACACCACTAATCTCACACCCTGACTAGGCTTGGTAAGGAAAATCTTCCTACCATTCCAGCTTGTTTAAAATGCAACCAATAGATAATGCCTAGCTAAAGAAAACCCTAGGTAATCTTCATGCCATTGTAGAGCCCTCAGTCTTCAACCGAGTTGTATGCAATTTATTATTCATTAGCATTTCAATATTTGGAAACGTAACTTTGTTTAGGAAATTATCACCTACACATAAAAAAGAGAAATCTGAAAGTACAATACAATGTACAAGTAAAATAATAGGAAAAAAACTATTTCAGTACAAGAAATTTATGAAATAAAATAGAAATAAAAGAAAATGATCACTAAATGAATTCCATTTTAATAGTTAATCATTAATGTAATTCTACAAAATATAAAATATATATTGGTCATTTGGGGAGTTGCCTTGAAGTCAAATCCTTGTATTTTGAACTCCACAATAACCTTATGTTTGTAGCTTAATATTATATCCTTAAATATATGATACATTTTCATTAATGTTGAGCCTATGATCCCAAATTGACTCGCTCATATTTTATGATCTATCTCATTCAAAGATATTAGTATCATATTTATAGGGATCATATTGAATGTTAAAGTATCATTTACTATTTGAGGTCATGGGTTTTCATAGCTCTTCATAAGACGAATCCCAAAATATTCCAATTTGTATATCAAATATAAAACGATTTGTCACATCTTCAACTTGTTTTAAAGGAAAACATAAAGGGTGTACGCCATGTGTGTTGAGTTCCTTCTTATGAAATCTAATGTTGCCTAAAACAATGGACCACCTCCTAGGAACCTTTGAGCTTAGAGATGTCCTAAATTATTGACACAAAATAGGAATGGTTTCCCAATGACGATATTCCACTATAGAACTTGAGATGTATTGAATTGGGGATTGGATGAGCAAGCACATTTGTAGTGAGAACTACCTTCTATTATGAAATATTTTTGAGATAACATCACCCACAGAAGTTAATTTGTCTAAGAGTCGTGTTGCCGAGTTCTACAACTTTCCAACAGTTTCTTCTTAAATGTTACTGACCAGAATGTAAGGCGTTTTAGCTTCCATGACTTCTGTGCTTAACTTTTGTTACTTTGAGTAAATAAATATCGCACCCGCTACCTTCTACTCTGGTTTGGGCAAATTCTATTTTCTTAGTGTAAATTTATACACATTGGCAGGACCACACAGGAGAATCTTTCAGCCCGAAGGTCTGCTTGACAGAGCTGATATTTCGAAATATCTCAACAGAGAAGTTCCTGGAGAGGAACTGCGTTTTATTTAGAGTTATGTACTTAATTTTCTATGCTGCTTTTGTTTTATGCGGTCAATCCTTTCAGATTGAACAAAAAATCAGAGGACTTTGTCAAGTAAGTTATGAGACTGGCAACAAGAAAAGCTTGTATTTGAAAGCTTTTGATGTTTCTCCAAGAAATTTAAAAGGATGGTTACTGAAAATCGTTATTTTCCCTTTAATTTGTTACAGATTGTTTTCAGTATTATTTTCAGTATTTAGTATGCTTCTATACAATTTTTCTTACAAGCAACAATACTGATGATTGCACTTTTCTTCATGTGTTCATTAAGGAATCTGTTCATTACTTGTTTCCTTGCTTATTTACAACAGGTTTCAGATGAGATATTGTTCATTAAGGAATCTGATTACCGATAATGCATAAGAGCAGAAATTAGTGACCAGTTGCTCCAGTTATATGGCGAAATGATATATCGCTACTGCTTCAAGTGGAAATCAACCAGGCAGATCAGGTGACAAAACTTTTGAAAGTTCCAGATTCTAGAAGCAAATATAAAATCTAACAATTAGTTTACTCCATCTGGAAAAAAATATTTGCAAGCTCCACAAGTTTATTCAAATTCAAATTTATAATTGCAAATTACGTTTTCCCCAAAACTAAGTCTCTTATCTTTCTCTTGTGCATTTTTCTATATGGTTTACATTATTATATCTCTGTACTGCTACACTTGAATCCTTTAGCACAAGCAAATGATGCAGGTGAAGGAATACAAATAGCTGGTAAAGATGACAAATATACTAGAGAAGATGCAAAAGGTAAATCTTTTATTTCTGGTAATTAGCCAAATGATAATGGAACAAAAATATAGTGTATTCAGTACTCGCAACTTAGTGCAAACGGCTTGAAGAGCCTTGCATTTCAGAAAAACAAGATTCAGTGTGACTGGCACAGAGATTAAATTAGAAATGGGATTTCATTTAAATTAGTGGAATCTTCCGATCAAAAGTTCTCAACCAACACAATACAAGTTGATGAAATGGACTTGAGTAGTTTACAAGATAGACAAGTTGAAAAGATCGATATTTATAAACCAAGAGTAGAAATTGAAACCATGAGTGAAATTAAATCGAGCTATAATAAATAAAAAAATTGTCCAATTGAAGATAAGGAAACTTCTGAAGGAAGGAAGAAATTCAAAGCTTGATATTTCAGAGAGTGAAGCGAGAGATGTAGAAGCTCTTATCAGGTTTGAATTGGAAAGAGGGGTAGAAGAAGCTGCCAAAACATAAAGCAAAACAAGAAAGAGATAAGTATAGGTCTGAATTGTTGGGGTGGAAGGAACAAGACACACGAAATTAACACATTGTGACACACAGAAATTGTAATGTGTGTTGTTGCACAAAACTGGATTTTATTGCTCATCTTAAATGGATTACATCTGCCTCTATTTATAGAGGTCTTCCAACAATGCAATAGTCTCTAGTATTTCTCATGTTTTCTTTCTAGACTCTTCTATCACCTAGACTCTTCTATCACCGTCATTTCTATAGTTGGTACAGTACAAGAATTTAATGTGGTCGGTGAACATTGGAAGCTGGTAGAAATTACCAGATTCTTCCAACATGAATCACTCCAGAAACTCAAGAAGCAAAGTGCACAAGATAAAAAATAATGTGAAAAAAAGATGGTGGTAGACTCCATACAAAGAGATCCAATGAGGATATATCCTTGAATAAGGATATTATTTCTAATGAAATGAGAAAATGCTCGATAATGAAGCTATTCATTCCCATCAAGGTCAAGAGATGCTCCCGACATGATTTTCATGATGAGATGAAGGTGAGATCCTCAATTCTCCTATGGAAGAGTTAACAAAACCCTCCAATGAAAGCCCATATTAAGTTTCAAATCAACCTGAAACTAGAAAGGATTCCATTAAGAGAGACATGATTACTGTGGCTATGCAGCATGCAAAAACAAGGATGATTCTGAAAGATTGCGTGATCATCATGGAATCAGGCATGGTAGTTATGATAGATGACATTGGGTTGGACATAAAATTGTTATTCATAGTTTTCATATATCATCTTTTTTATTATAATTTGAATAAACAACTTTCTTCAAAACGAATTAATCAAATATCAGAACTGTAGAGAGATTTAAGTCATCTTCCAACATTAATAAGGGAAGTGAACTTGCAGAATTACATACACAATTGATTTCTATTAAACACCACATTCTTGTGTTACTAATTTGTGAATTAAAAGGTTTCCTTTATGCTCGCATATTTATGACAATGCTAAAGTAGAATTATTTTTCATCATCAAATGTGAAATTGTTATTGTGCATATATAAAAATTATGTTATTTAGGGCAGGTCTTCATGCAGCCAGTTGATTGGTTTATTTTGGCTAGCAGTGGCTGTTGTGGAAGTGGTGGTCTCGTGGAAAGTAAAATTGCTGCTTAGCTGCTTATTTTTAAGCAATTCTCCTAAATGATATTTTTCAGTTGCTTAAACTTAAGCAAAAATTGTCATAAACAGTCTAATGGAAACATGGAATTAGAAAATAGACATCTCCATAAAGATATGTTTTTGATATATTTAATATGTATACTAATTTTATAAATAAACAAAAACATATATTTTACTTGATATCAAATGTTTATATAATATTATTAAAAAATTCTCAAACATTCAAAGACATATCATTTGTTAATTTATATATTACAAATATAAGATATAGATATATTAAAAAACTAAACCTTATAATCACAAACACTATAGAAAAACCCCTCTCAAAATATAAGTCCCTCTCCCCTACCTGGAGGAAGACACGGGAAAGCATGGCGAAGCGTAGTATTAACAGAAGCTGGTATTGAGAGGCTAAGCATGATTTGAAGACATCAATTCACTAAACTTGACGGCTTCCTTGATAAGAGTAAGCACGTCATTCCTCACAGTTGAATTCACATCTCCTGCGATTCCATCGTTCCATTTAGACCACCTGCTGGTAAGGGCACATTCCCACCTCTTGTTTTCCGTCTCCCCATCCACTTCCCTCACATTTGCAATACGGAACTTAAAATCCTCCGTTACATACGTCTCCGCATCTTTGTACCGCATGTTGGAAATTTGATACCGGCTGGAAGGATCGAAAACAAACAGCTGGTCGTGGGTTCGATTCCTCCACGCGTCTTCCACCCATGTAACCATATCCTTCTGTTTCTCCATCTCTCTCTCGTGCGGCGCAACTGCCAGCCTGAAATCAGTTGTATCTACGCCCTCTCTGCAAAAGGATACCATGGCGTGTCTTCTCCGCTTCCTCCGAACCCTAGTTATCACCGCCTTCACAGGAGACAAAGGAGGAGCAACGGATGGATCTGAAGCAGATGCAGAATAACAGTTGCTCAAATATTTTTCTCGCTGCACAGAATCCATCAAGCAATCCGAGGCCCTTCTGGCCGACTTCTTGGCCTTTTCGGCGGCGGTTAAATCGCCTGCATCAAATTCGATCTTTAACAAACATCGCCTGTAAGCTTTCTGAACATCTTTGGCAGATGCTTCGATATTTACGCCCAGCACCTGCACAAAATACAATTTTTAGGAGCTTCTATTTCCTTGTATAACATGTTTAGAATTAGGGCAGATCCGTGATATACTTTAATACCTGGAAATAGTCTCTTGATTTAAGTATTCGTTGGACTTCATTATTATGCACGAAACCCTCCTCTCCCACGCAACGCACGGAAATGTTGAACAAGCGAGACGGCTTCTCCTCTCGATCTGTGAGATGAATGCTAATTTTCTTTCGGTAGGAAACTTTGACGTAGTCTAGCCTTTCCAAATGAAGCCTGAGATCTGTTACGGCTTTTTCTGAACATGCCGTGGAGAATCCGCCTGATATGAGCTTTTGGTTGCGAAGTTGTTGCAAATAGGAGAGGGAAATGAAACCCCCGTTGAGCAGTTCCTCGTAGTGATGGCCGTGGAAGAGTTCTTTACCGAATCGAACGATAATCTTGATGTTCCTGGTCCCATCTTGATGACGCTCAAACCAGGATAATAGCTCCAATCTATAAACCGAAAAGTCCCAATGCGGGAGGAACTTTGTGAAGGCACAAAATGAGATCTTGTCCGAAAATTCAGCTGCCATATTATCATTATCACCAAAAGAAGCAGAAGAAGAGGAAGACGCTGAACCTGAAGTTACAGCTTCACCCTTCTTGAAACACAAATGTTGCTTTCCTTGCCGAGAAATGCACGAAATGCCGCCAGTAAATTTTTCAAAAGATACTTTGTCTACAGCCAGCAGGGGATTCTCAGTAGATTTACAGAAACAAGCGCGGTAAAATTGAGGGAAGTATCCTGCGCTTTTGCTCCCAATGGCGCGATCTATCAGATTTTTAATGGAAGCAACGATACTTTGCACCGCTTCTCTGGGAATGGCCGCGAATTTGAAATTTGCCCGAGGGTAGTAACCTGGCTGAAGAGATCCCTGAAGATTGTCGAAATCTTTTGATCGTTTGCTTTCCCTTCCCAATGACCAGTCCTCTTGCTCCTTCGGGAACCTCAACTTCCATCTGAAAAAACCGCACAGAAGTCATTTTGACGCGTTGATCGCCTATTTCTTTCAAAGCTGGAACGAAAAAATCACCTATTTTTGGGTGCTGCGTGCAACTTTCCAAGCCCAGCCCTGATTCTTCACAGGGTTTTAAATGCCTGAATATGAAAGGCTTGAAGCTTATCTCATTTATTGATGCCGCCGCCATAGGACACACCTATTTTCAGGTGAGTCCGGGAAAATGTGCTGATGATGCAAATTAAATGCGTCATCATTTCAGAGCTATTCAAAAGTACACCAGTTATTTGAGCTTTTTAGTGAATTTTTATAGCCAAGAGCAAAGTATTATATTTAATGTGCAGATCGATGCAGGCAAAACGAACAATAATCTTTAAAATTTGCAACCGTGTAAGTTGCAGATTTATTCCCGAGAACCTGTAAAAGGAAGAGTATCAATTGTTGAAATAGTTTCAATAACCTTCAACTTAATATCATGTTGACCTAGAACATAAAAAAAATTGTCAGTATATAAATAAATATTTATTTTAACACTAGTATATGTTCATAAAAACAACTACTGGTACATTTCCTATTTTGATACAAAACAACTACTGGTACATTTCTTATTTTGATACAAAACAACTTGCACAAATAATAAACATTTTTATTTTTTTAAAAACTTAATGTTTACATTTGCCACAAATTTGCCACAACTTCATGCATTTGCAACAACTGGTGTAAGGCTCCCCAATATCCAAGAATTTGCATACAATCAAATAAAAAAAACCAAGTTTACTGTTTCCCACAAAAATTCAAATTTGAAAATAGCTAGCTACCACAATCGAATGCATTGCACATTCGAATTATATTATAGGACAAAATTTTTCGTGTCACTTTCACTACAATCCAATTCATTGCATATTCCTAAGCTCTGCAAATACCCTCTGCAATCTACGTTATAAACCAGCATTTCTTTCAATATAGTCACTGTGAATAATATTAACAGCCATATTTTTGTATACAGTTTCATTTCAATGCTCTCTTACAGTTTAATAATGTTAAAATCCTCACAAAGAATGACAAAACAATTGAATATCTCTTCGTTTTCTTCGAAACTCCTTCATTATTTATCATTTTATTTTATGGGTGTGTTGTTAAATGGTGTCTCTTTGTTTATAATGTCAAAATCGTTACAAAGAATGCAAAAAAAAATGATTATTGTTCATAATTATTCGAACCCCTTCATTATTTATCATTACAATAATGTGTATGCCTAATACTATTACTTACAGTGACTATATACTGGCTATATATTTATATACTCACACACACACACACACACACACACACACCAGGCCAAACAACTTTTATTATAAAGTTTAAAATGGGTGTTGAACGCCCATAACAACCTTCCCACAGACACGTTATGGGCCCACATTGCATGAACTCCCGCTATCTTTTTTCCCCTAAAAATTTAGAGAAATGAAGATATTTTGTGGCATTTTCATTGTTTGCTCTGCCTTCAATTTGTTAATATACTCACTGTAAATAATATTATCAGGTATACCATATATTACTTCCAGTAAATTTAATATGAAAAATACAACAACATCATTCAACCATTTACTCATTTGAGAAATGAATCTGCATCTTAATACTATATCAACAATGTCCACTTTTTAATCACATCATAGTTACATCTTTCACTCATGCATCTCGTGCTTCTATTTTCTCTCCTATATAATGTTTCAAGTTTTGTACACATGTTCAATGATGTAATTGTTCACTATCTAATAAAATATCAACAATATCCAATTTTCAATCACATCACAGTTACATACTGAACTCCTGCATGGCTTTTTCGAGTTCTCTGCCTATATGGTTATTGTCTATATTATAGTGATGAGTTACAATACCATTTTATTTTGTTCAACGATGTTCAATGATGAGTTACATAAATAGATTTGTTTTTCATCATTTATCTCAATGGCATTGAGGGTTTCATTTCAATGATCTCTCTGTATATATATTTATAAAGGAACACACAGTTGCATTTTATGGTTGGTACCTTATCATTGTGGGTTCACTGAACATAATGGCATGAGGTAGAAAGGGAAACAGTTGTGTTAGACGTCGAATAGTTAGAGTCACTCATTGGGTGCACTTCCCTGATGAAGATAGTTTTGTCCAAAATGAAGACCCAGTGACTCTTGCTGTAGATGATCATTCACCTAACAACGCAACTGAAGTGGAAACTACTGTTGTACATGACCATCCTACTGCAAATTGTAATCCTATTCTAGAAACACCACAAGTATAGGTGGCCTCAAAGGTTCCCAAACAAAAATGGAGCATATTTGAAATGAAAGAAACAATATCATGCATAGAAGACAAGCACATGTCTCTTAGAGGCACATCAATCGAGTATGGTATCTCCATTGCCTCTTTGAGGGCATGGCTGATGGGAAGCACAAGCATGACTGTGAGGGGTCCACACACCATTTTATCAGTAGAGGAGGAGGATTAAGTTGTCCAATGGTGCAAAGACATGGTTGAAATTGGTCATGGTCTCCAAATTAGTCAACTTCAATCAGCCATTACCCAAATTATCGAGAATAGGCCTAATCCATTCAAAAATGGGATGTCAGGGAGGTCATGGTTGGCAGGCTTTAGACGAAGGCACCCTGATTTGACAATGAGAACAACAGAAGGAGTGGACTCCGATAGGGCTATTATGCTTCGACCTTCTATTGTTGCCTCTTTCTATGACAACTTGGAGGTAATGTACAAACTCAATCACTATGGTAGCAGTTAGATTTAGAATTGTGATGAGACTGGTGTGGAAGCTAGGAGGAATTGTAGATTGAGAGTGATAGCCAAATTGGGCCAGAGGTGTGTACCGCACCTAATTTCAAATAGTAGAGAGTGGATCACTATTTGGGCATGTGTTAGTGCATGTGGTTCAGCATTCTTGGATTTTATTTGTTCAAATCTAAGAGGCATATCTGAAACTACAGTACAAACTACAAGCTAGGAGCATGCATGGTGGTCCAAGAACATGCATGGATGACAAAGGAGCTATTCTTAAATTGGTTGGAACATTTTGCACATTCAGTCCTTGGTGGAGTTTCACCCTCATGTAGGGCCCTATTGATCTTCGATGGTCATGGAAGCCATGTAGCCTTCAAGACAATTGAAGAAGCAAGGCAAATAGGTATAGATTTGGTAACCCTTCCGGCTCATACAAGCCACAAACTGTAGCCACTTGATGTCTTTGTATTCTCACATTTCAAGAATTATTTCAAAGAACAAAGGAGTATATGGATGTCAAAGTTCCCACAAATTGAAATTGGAAGGGAAGAGGTGGCAACTCTTGCGAGCAAGGCCTTTTCCCAAGCATTTACACCGCCTAATATGATCAGTGGCTTCTATAGGATAGGGATTTGGCCACTTAACCGATACACATTACAGAATGATATGAGACCGAGTGAGGCATTTGAGGTTGCAGTTGATATACAACTAGCTGTTGATATACAACCAGCTGTTGGAACAGAACATGATGCCACTTCAAGGGATGAAGAGCTAGAGTATATGGCAGCGGAAGCTTGCTTGCGGTTGGTTAGTTTTAATGAGGAAGACATTCAAGATTTTGTAGAGCGCCATAGCGGAACACAAGCAATGGTTGAGGGTACAAGTTTGACACCACAAACTACCGAAGCAGGTCTGTCCCCACAATCTAGCCAGCCAAATGAGGGTTTCAAAAGTACATCACCAGGCATGTATTTGCCAACATAAGTTGACATACTAGAGTGGACCCAAGAAGCAGCCAACTATGATGATGTAACCCTTTCCATGCCAAGTCTGCCAGAAATTGATCCAGCAAATGTGATACATTACTTCACCAATGCAATCAACTAGGAGCAACAAGATGGTACTAATTGTGAAGATGAAGTTCACATAAGGGAAGACAAACTAGAGTTTGTGCCATGCACCCAAGAGGATGGGCAGAAAGTGCCAAGGCAAATCAACAGATTCTTAAGACTTCCAGTGCAAAGAATGAATCAATCTTCACATGGAGGTAGGAAAGGGATGCTACGTCTTAGTAGCCAGTCACAAATCTTGATATCTGATGAGTACATTCAAAGGGAAAAAGATAAAGAGGTTGAAAGGAAAAGAGATGAGGAATTGGCAGAATGAAAGAAAGAATGGATGAGACAGAGGAAGGCACAACGTGAAGTAGAAGCAATAGAAAAGGTGGCTATGAGGGTGGAAAACCAGGCCAACAAATTGCAGGATTCCCAAGACAAGTTCATTCTAAGACAAGACAAGGCAAAGAAAGATGCAGAAGAAAAGCTTGAGAAGGAGAGGATGAAAGCTGAAAAGGCAGCCAAGTGTGCAAAGAGGATGAAAGATGTGTCCATAGTCGCAAAACCTCTACCCATCCGACACCCAATTCTCATGGAAAAGATGAACCTCTTGTCCCCAGCCTTTGTAGCTATTAATACCATGCAAGTTGGGACTGCACCTGGATCCTCAGACACCATGCAACTTACTTTAGGTGTAAACCAGGTATTCCTTGCTCAAATAGAAAGTTGCTTACAAATCCCTCCCAGCCAAGAAAATAATGTTGTTGGGCCAGACCCTAGTAGGCCATAGTCCTTTGGGGTTGGATTTGTGACACCTCCTCTATTTAATACCCATATGGGGATTTGATCGAGTCTATGATGAATTATATTTTGTGATCCCTCTGAAGAGAAAATTTTGAGTTTTGATATAATTGTGATGTGATTATAGAATGACATACTACCATATTTTGTAATGTTTTCATAACTCTGTTTTTTTTAGATATCTTAGATGGATATTCCAATGAATTGATGGTGTTGTTGTAAATCTCGTATGTTTTTTTTTTTGTGATGTGATATTTCTCATATATCAGTTGAACTGATCTCATATATTTATCATTATAAAAAAAGGCCACATAAGTGTTCAAATTGTTCACTATAAAAAAGGCCATATCAATGGCATCTGATTATTCAGATGCCACTGATATGTCCTCTTTTGATAGTGAAAAATTTGAACACTTATAAGTATTCAAATTGTAGTCATCATATGTAAATTGTAGTGTCTAATATGTCTACTAGGCCATTGCATCGAAATGATAAAATGAAGTGTCCTATTTGTAAAAAGGCACCAGATAGAACTATTTTCTACTGCCTTACAAGATATCTTATTAGCTACCAAGTTTTCCCTGTTGGCAGTATCTAACAAAATATGTTTTAAGGCACTATAAAGCAATTCTATGTTTGATTTTTTTCTCAAATAGGGCACTTCCTTTTGATCAATATGAACTAAGTGTGTTTCTCGTATTAATATGAACTAAGTGAATAATTTAAACAATTTGAGACATAAACAATTCAGAAATTGAAAAATAAACAATTCACAAATTGAAACATAAACAAATCAGAAATTGCATTGTCTATTAAATCATTGCGAAAGTAAAATCCAACAAAGAGAAGATTGAAACATATGAACTAAGTGAAGAATTTAAACAAATTGAAACATAAATAATTTAGAAATTGAAAAATAAACAATTCACAAATTAAAACATAAACAAATCAGAAATTGCATTGTCTACTAGATCATTGCAAAAGTAAAGTCATATTGACTTTATTTGAGAGGAATGCTTGTTGTCTTCGACATAGTGACTCCTAGATCATTGCCTGCCATAACAATCACAACAAAATGCAAAACAAACTAAAGTGTGTTAAGAAACACATTTAATAAGAAATGCATAACTGCCTAAGATATCTACACAAATTAATATAAAATGTAAGCATTAAAGGCATAATCTCCAAAGAATTGAAGTGTGTTAATAAACACATTTACATGGATATGATGATCTTCCAGAAGTATGGTTCTTTCCTCGATACTCTAGCACGCCTACAAAAAATAGTAATAATCGAGGGTAGCGTAACGTTGTAAAAACAAATCATCCATACATTATTGAATGCAGGACAACTTTTTGACCATCTTTAACATTTGACAATATGCATACAATCCTTACACATTCACACATACATATTCAAATGCATAAGTACATACATATACATATCCACCTACATACATATGCACATGTACATAGAATTGCACATATACATACATATGCATGCATATGTATAACATGCATACATATTACAAACAAATAGTTACATAAGGAATGTGCAAAGGGAATTTGCAGAACTCATAAATATGCAATGAATTGGATTGTAATGAACGTGACATGAAATTTTTTGTCTTATAATATAATTCGAATGTGCAATGCATTCAATTGTGGTAGCTAGCTATTTTCAAATTTGAATGTTTGTGGGAAACAGTCGTTCATGTCATATTGAATATGCAGTCCTCCATTGCTTCAAATTGTTCGGTTTTCTTCTACACACACACACACACAAATGTATATGTGTGTTTGTGTGTGGACAATAACCATATATGCATGTGTGTGTGTGTGGACAATAACCATATAGGCACATTAAACTGTAAGAGAGCATTGAAATGAAACTGTAAACCGCATACACAGAAATCGTCAATATACAAAGCATAATACAACTACAAAAGAGCATAAATGATCATTGGATAGCCAATATGACTGTTAATATTATTTACAGTGACTATATTGAAAGAAATGCTAGTTTACTGAAAATAGTATATTTTAAATTAAAGATTCATAACATTTAACATTGATTGTAGAAGGAATTTAGTTATTCAGTGTGTACCAATCTGAATGAGCCCCCTTGAATAAGGAAACTTTGGTTGATTAAAACAAGCTATGTGGCTATATGGTTATTGTTCATATACATATAAAAATATATATAGACAAGAACCATATAGACACAAAACTCGAAACAACCATCATTATTGAACATATTATGCTATTGTGTGTGTTTCTTCATGTATACATATAAATGTATATGTACACACACACACACACACACACACACACACACACACACACACACATATATACATATACATATATATGTATAGGTGTGTATATATATGTATGTGTATACATAGATATGGACAATAACCATATAAGCACAGAACTTGAAACTGTATATAACAAGGAGACAAACTAAAAGCATAAGATGCAGGAGTAAAATATGTAACTATGATGTGATTGAAAACTGGATATTGCTGACATTTTATTAGATAGTGAACAATTTCATCATTGAACATCTTTCAACAAAATAAAAATGCTACCGTGTGTGCTTGTATAAATATATATACAAAGACAGATCATTGAAATGAAACCCTCAATGCCATTGAGATAAATGATGAAAAAACAAATGCAGATATTGTATTGAGATGCAGATTCATTTGTCAAATGACTAATGATTGAATGATGTTCTATTTCTCATATGAAATTTATTGGAAGTAATATAGTGTATGCCTGATAATATTTTTTACAGTGAGTATATTAACAAATTGAAGGTAGAGCAAACAATGAAAATGCCACAAAAAATCTTCATTTCCCTAAGTTTTAAGGGCCAAAAGGATAGCGGGAGTTCATGCCACGTGTATGTGAGAAGGTTGTTATATGTCTACAATAACACACACACACACACATACATATATATATGCGTATATATGTATATATCTATATATGTAATGATAAATAATGAAGGGGTTTCGAATAATTATGAACAATAATGAATCTTTTTTGCATTCTCTCTAATGATTTTGGCATTATAATTAGAGAGACACCATTTAATAGTGCACCCATAAAATGAAATGATAAATAATGAAGGGGTTTCGAACAATTATGAACAATAATCAATTTTTTTTGCATTCACTGTAATGATTTTGGCATTATAAACAGAGAGACATCATTTAACAATGCACCCATAAATCGCAGGTTGTTATATGTTGACAATCACAAATACACACACACACACACACGCGCATACATAGATATGTGACGCCCTCCTCAATGGCACAAGGTTAGCAAATGATAAACAACACCAAAGACACAAAAACCGTTAGTGTTAGTCAATCAAAAACTAATCTAAAAAGGCATACCAAGAGAGACACTAAAAGCATGCTAACGTATCTAATAAACGAAACAAAGATTATGAGGCATCTCCAACTGCCTCTTAGCATGGGCTTAGCTCCTTCTCCCTTGTTCCTCTCCTCTCCAAGTTCCAAAATAGTGTAGCTCTCAGTAGCTTTTTGCACTATGGATGCTTATGGAGGATTGAGATTGTAGTATTGAGCTTTGAATGTGAAATAGCTAAATACTATGCTATTGATGCTAACATGATATATTTTAACCAAAATGATAAGATGTTAGATTGCTATGCTAAGAATGCTCTCTAAAATGTCTATAACTTAGATGCATACAAGTTTTCAGGATCTGGATTATGAAGGAATGGGCTCTATTTATAGGAAAAATGGAGCAATGGATGGCCAGAATTGAAGGGTTTAATCAAGGGTCAAGCTTGAAAGTTGGGGATCCATGTGCACAATTTGCACCAATAAAATAGTGACAAGTGTCAACACGGGATTGGATTGAGAGAAGAGGTTGGAGGCATTAAAGGCCTGAGAAGACCTCATGGTTATCTAAAGGCTAAGGGTCAAGTCTAAATTAGGATTACCCACTGGATTAGGAGTTAATGCAAGGATAAACCTTTGTGCAAATGATTAAGAGATAATAATGGTCAAAGCATTAAAGGCTTGATGAGACCCTTGGGTTGGGTAGAGGTTGAGTCAAAACAAATGTTTTAACCATGTGGGAAGGTTTGGGTTAACCATTAATGGTTATTGGAGACTTTGTGGATTAAGTGGTTGAAAGTTGGAAGCCTTTAATGGCTATCAAAGACTTTGAGGATTTAAGTGGTTGAAGGTTGAAAACCTTTAATGGTTATCCAAGACTTTGAGGATTTTGAGAAGTGACTTCCCTTTGCTTAGGAATGTGACAATATTTAGGGGATGGATTAGACTAATTAGGAAGGGGTTAGAAGAATCTAGAAGGGGATTAGATTTTGCAAGTGGATTTGGTGGGTGAGGGAAAATAGGATTTTATTTAAAATAAAAATTCATTTATTTCAATAAATGTGTGCAAGTTGCATTTGTAGGAAAATGCAAGTGGGGGGGGATAATGATTTAAATAAATATTTTATTTTATTTATTTAAAAGAGGAATAGGGGGATTTAATTAAATAAATAGATTTTATTTAATTAATTGATTTGTATTTGGTTTAATGAATTAATTAAAATAAATTGAATAATTTATTTAATTAATAGAAGAATGTTTGGGGATGAATTAATTAGATATTTATTTAATTAACTGATGGCTAGTGGATTTTTAATCAAATAAATACGAAATATTCATTTAATTAAAATGGACAGATTTGTGTGACTACATTTGCCCCTCTTTGAGACGGTGCAGTTTATCGCGTCGTTTCAAAGAAAGAAAAATAGGTGTGAAGAAATGCCCCATAAAATGTAAATTTAATGGGTGGGATGCCCCCTCGAGAGATGGGCCGAAAAATTTCGAAAAATCAGGCGATCTCTCGAAACAGAACGAAAATTGGCAGGGTGGTAGAATAGAAGAAATTAGGCATACGGGGGAAAAATAGAAGAAAACGGGAGAAACATGGAGAAATGGGGGGCTCGGGAAGTTCACGGGGACCACGGCGATGAGCAGGGTGAAGTTATGAGGACGGCGAGGGGTATAAATGGGGTGAAAGGGGTGAAAATAGGATCATTTGTGACCGCGACCAGTTGAAAACGAGAGCTCTGATAGTGACATTTGGAGGAGCAAGGAGTATTTACGATGCCGATTCCGATTACCGAGCACAGATTCGAGCGAGTCTGACGGTTCCAACGCCCAGAGGACTACGGACCAGCGGTACGCAAATTTGAAAACTCAATTTTTATGCATTTTTGATAGGTTTTTCGCTGAGTCCAAGTCAAGTCGGAGCAAGAGCGCTGGAACTTTGGTTTTGGCGCTTTTGCTCCATAAACTAGCGCTATTGTGCCGCAATGGCGCTATTGTGCTCTTGTTTAAGCGCGTTTGTGTTGATTAGCGCTATTGTATGCAAGTATTAGCACTATTGACTAAGTAGCGCTATTGTAGGATGAATTGAGCGCTATTGTTTTTAAAGAGCGTTATTGTATAGTTGTTTTAGCGCTTTTGTAGTTGTAGCGCTTTTGTATAGCTTTTTGAGCGCTTTTGATATAGTTGTAGCGCTATTGTTGAAAACTAGCGCTTTTGTGGGTAAAATAGCGCTTTTGCATTACGATAAAGAGATGCCCCAGTGTTGGACAAAACAAATTTCCTGATGTCAATGATTGATGGATGGCGAGGTGAAGTGGGAGTTGTTTTGAACCATAGCAGCCCGATGAGACTTAGGTCATTTGTTAGGATAAATGTCTGTTGAAGTCTAGGTGGCCATGATTGTTTACCTGTTAAGACCCGAAGATACTTGATCAGAGTATCTGTTGATAGTCTAGGTTTAAACTTAAGAAAGTTTGAAAACAAAACAACTGATGGTGATTGATGAATGTCTATGTGCAGGAGGATCTGCGTGTGTTGCAGTTACGCGAGCGTCATCCTGCGACACAGGGGTTGCGGGACCGATTGACTCAGACTAAGATAGACTGCATTGTTGCGACTGGTTTGTACGAGGTGATGCACATGCCCGTGATTCGTATGAATCACGGTTTTGATTACAGCATTGGCAGAGCAGTGGCATAGTGAGACGTGCACCTTTCATTTGGCGCAGGGAGAGATGACTGTGACCTTGGAGGACGTGTGGCGCATCCTTCGGATTCCAATTCGAGGGGAGCTAGTCACATATGACAGATCCTGGGGGACACTTTCATGTCAGAGGATTTTTGATGAGGATGTATATATTGACGATGGCTCGATCGCATGGGAGGATATAGCGGCACTATATGAGCCCCTTCCAGCAGTGTTGTCAGGGATTGTGGCAGGACTTCTGTGTCCAGACCGGTGGTCACATGGATTGGCAGTGGGATGGGGACAAGTGATAGAGATGATGATGACCGAGGGGACCTGATTTGCATGGGGGCCGTGCGTGCTGGCGCACATGTATCAGGAGCTCCACGAGGTAGTGTACCGAGGGAGGAGTTCGGACGGTAGCAGGGACTGCCTAGCGGATCAGGGGAGTATGCACGGGTGATTCGGGAGAGGTATGCATGGGGTCCAGTGCTACCTTATGATCAGGCACTAGCAGAGTTTCGGACACTGCAGGCGAGGCCATGGGACCTACGATCGAGGGTCGTTGATGCAGGGGTTAAAGAGGAGTATACACAGTACCGAGCGGCACACCCGATCCGACGGATATCAGACCCGGCAGAGCCGATCCCAGCTTTTGAGGATGAGAGGGGACGGGGACGAGGACGGAGAGCAGGAGGTCGAGGAGGAGGAGGAGGAGGGGGAGGAGGAGGAGGAGATGGAGGAGGAGGAGATGGAGGTGGCAGAGGAGGAGGTGTGGGAGGAGGAGGTGGGTTGGGGATGCCGAGGCAGCGGAGAGGGAGAGGTGGGCTAGCTCTTCAGATATCACAAGGACCTTTGATGCAGGGAGGAGTGCAGCTGAGTGGGAGGGGGATGGAGAGAGAGATCCCGATGGATAGAGGAGTGGGGATTGTTGGAGAGGGTGGTGCAGGGGAGGGACCTTTGGGAGAGGGTGATATAGGTGAGGCAGCGATGGACATGGGAGAGGGAGCTACGGGAGATCTGCGGGATCATATGATAGTTTATTTGCAGACCCGAATAGAGAGATTAGAGGAGGAGGTAGCAGCTAGGGATGTGCAGCTATTTGCACGTGAGTCAGAGCTGACGATGGTGCTACGGGAGAGAGATACTACGGTGGAGAGATTGGCCGAGCTGCAGGAGAGGGTTCGGATTGGAGTAGGAGCACAGGGTCCTATAGGGGAGGTGATGAGGGAGATGCGGCGAGCGCAGGCGGAGATAGAGTACTGGTGGGGCTTATATGAGCAGGTTGTACCAGTTAGCCAGCGAGCTCTTAGCTATTCGCAGATGCGGCAGGCCAGATCAGAGCGATCGCAGAGGGTACAGAGTAGTGGGGGTGTGATGGGTCCTCTACGGCAGGAGAGATCAGGGGATGCAGGAGGGAGTGGTGGTTCGATGAGGCCTCCACGGAGAGATGGATTAGGTGGTGCAGGCACCAGTGGTGGAGCAGGTAGAGGTGGTGGTGGTGGTACATCATCTGGCTAGAGCGGCATTTGAGAGAGCATTTTTGCATACATATATTGTATCTTTGTTTATTTATGGACTGTATCTTGGATGGCTTTTGGTAGCCAATTTTTTTGTAGACATCATTGTACTCTGATATATGAGATGATATATATGAGGAGATCCCATATTTTGATGATATGCATTTGATTATGTATGGATGTATATGCATGATGATGATTTATTGCTTAGATGGATGTGTGTATATGTATGCATTTGATGAGATGTTTCCTATATGCATGTTTTTATGATGATGTATGATGTTGGATACTGACATATGAATGCAGGTTTATATATGTATGGTTTTGATTTATTTGATGCAATGCTTTATGTATGTAATGCTATGAGGATGATGTATGCTTATGATGATTTATGAACAGGATTTTGTTGTTTTCTTATGCAATGATAATTTATGCGATGATGTTAATGTAATGGTTGAATGAATGATGTTATGTATGAATATGCATCTAGATGTTTGTCAAATGAATGCAATATGGATAAACAAAATGCAAAGTACAAATGTTTATATTATAATGTGTTAAATGAATGCATATGCATAATGGATATAATATGTTTAAGAAACAATGTTTTATAAACAAATGGATTTTTTGATTCTAAATGCTTTAAATATGATTTAAGTATAAATGATAATGGGATTCTAATAACTGCACCGTAATGCAATTAAAAGGAATATAAGGAATGCCATGCGAATGGATCCTAAAAATAAGCATAATAAGATACTTAGGGAATGGATGAACGAATGCACCTTTTTACTGAATGAATGGATGAATGTATACAATAACAAATGATAAAGGATAATAAAAATGATGATGGATAATTGACACTATATGAAGGCCTTATTAAATGATTTAAAACAATCAAAGACAATTGAATCCCATGAATGAATCTAATTGTTTATGATTGATGCAATGCTACAAAATGATTAATGAAAACTAAATGGCAAGAAAATGAACTATATGCAAAGTTAAAAAAATGACATGAATTTTTTTAATGCAAAATGCAACTAAATGTTTAATGCAAGATGCAACTAAATGTGAGGATGATATGATCATGAGGAATGCAAGGTTTGTAAGACTTTGCATGATGCATTGATGATGTATTAGAGTACTCGATTATGATTGTATCCAAGACCAGCTTAATTTTCTCATTTTTGCATATAAAACCTCTATATGACTAAGTGAACGGATGGGTGATATGCAATGGAATGCAATATATAAACAGATGAGATGAAATGATGATCCATAGTGCTCTATTTTCATCATTGAGCTTTAAAATGTTGGAAGAGAATACAAGCATCTTGACATAATGATTCAAGATGACCTGAGTATTTCTTTCATGGATTTTATGTAGCAAGTTAATACAAACGATTTGATATAAGGGATCAAGTCGACCAGAGTATTGCTTGCAGAACAGACAAGGATTATTTCCGTTCATGCATGACTTGGATCGTCCTCCTTGATATTAGGCTGATCATATCCTGAGACAAGTGCATACCGTACTAAGAGATAAAAACCTTTATCCAATTTGGATGAGGAGGAACCAAAGAATGAGCATTATACCTGCAAACAAACAGTATATACATAAAGAATAAAGAATATGGATCCTTGGTAATGGTTCATGTCCATATGGTCGAGGTATACGCTGTAGTCAGCAAGCCATAGTGATCTATGACTGTATTTTTGCCTATGATCACATAGCTTAGTGAACTTCCCACGTAGACACCATTAGTACATGCCCCAGAACTTCATCGGAAATAATGTGCAAACGATACAAAATAATGCTGCACGATCCTGATACAGATAAACGAACGATTGTACTCACAAATCAACCAAGTATTTGATAGCTTAACATAATTTTCTTGTCAAAGAAAATGTCACTTTTGTCTTTGTTTTGGTAAGGAAGGATGGATCCTTGTTTTAAAGACAGTTTTGGATTGTTGATGTTGATTGTGTGGTTGATTGGTAAATGGTCATTGTGTGAGTAGTTTGTCAATGTTTGTTTTGTATTTGATCGGATGAATATGTACAAGGTGTTGCCATGTTTTTGTGTGATTTTTCAATGGTTTTGTTGATGTTTTTGGATTTTGAATTGTTTTGAATTTTTTTGGTATTTTTGCGAGATATTTTTTAATGTTTTTGGATTTTTGATGATTGTTTGAATGAAGAACTTAATGAATCATAAGACAATGTAGAATCCACTTCCATCAATAGGTTAAAGGCATTGCCCCCAGTTTTAGACATGACTTATGAAAAAGCGGAACGCAAGATGCATGGAGTACTATCATAATTACAGAGGAATAACAAGCCATGTTTTTTTGGATGGATGGATGTATGTATGAAGTAGATGCGATCGCAACAAGTCTGAAAGACAATGGAGCCATAGCCTTTACGAGTGGCACCTGTTCGCCAGGTTTTCACCATTGTACTTACCCAAGGTGCCACCGGAGTGGTTGTTCACTGTTTGGATGCATGATTTTCCTTTACTTACTTTTTGAATGTTTTTGTATTTTCTTCAGGACATTTTTCTGAATGCTTTTGGTATTTTCTGGTATGTAGGGGAGTCTGATGCTCTGTACAGCTTAGGTATAAAACTGTTTGAGATGCATGCTGTTGATTGGATCTGCAAGCGGTTCTCCTTCTGATGTAGCCAACTGATATGCCCTGGACCCGAACACAGTAGTGACAACATATGGGCCCAGCTAGTTTGATTCAAACTTGCCCTGATGTTCTCTGTTTGGTTGGTTGCGAGGATTTTCTCGAAGAACAAGATCACCTACCTCAAATGTACGAGGTCTGACTCGGTGATTGTAGCTTCTGCTCATGCGCTGCTGATAGGCTTTGAGATGATTGTATGCAGCTTGTCGCTTCTCATCAAGTAACTCTAGGTCCTGAAGACGTGAGACTCTATAAGCTTCATCATCAATGAGATTGTGCAAGGAAACCTGTAGTGACGGTATCTCGACCTCAATAGGCAAGATAGCTTCTGCACCATAGACCAATGAATAAGGAGTTGCACCTGTAGGGGTTCGAATGATAGTTCGATATGCCCATAGCGCTGGATTGAGTTGAACATGCCAATCACGGCCAGCATCATTGACTGTTTTCTTTAGGATCCTCAATATGTTTTTATTGGATGCTTTGGCCTGACCATTGCCTTGTGGGTAATAGGGGGTGGAAAAGCGGTGTTGGATATGAAATTTCTCACAAAGTTCACGGACATCCTGATTTTTGAAAGGAAGACCGTTATCTGTGACAATGGACATGGGCACACCATACCGGTAGATGATGTAGTTGAGGATGAATGAGGCGATTTGCTTGCCGGTGACTTGGGTAAGTGGAACGGCTTCGATCCACTTTGTGAAATATTCAGTGGCGGTAATAATGAATTTATGGCCATTAGATGAAGATGGATGAATCTTACCCACAAGGTCAAGGCCCCATTGGCAGAAAGGCCATGGTGTCGTGATTGGTTGCAGTTCCTGAGCTGGTGCATGTATCAGGTCGCCATGAACTTGGCATTTCTTGCATTTTCTGACAAAGTAGTAGGAATCCTTTTCCATAGATGGCCAATAATATCCAGCTCGCAGGAGTTTCTTGGCGAGTGATGGACCACTTGAATGAGTCCCACAAATTCCTTCATGTACCTCTTCCAAAGCCTTTGTTATCTCATCTTGTTCCAGACATCGAAGGAGAGTACCATCAAGACCGTGTCGGTATAGGGTTTCGGCAACAATGGTATATCGAGCAGTTTGGCGAATGAAGGTTTTTCGTTGGTTATTCGATTGGTTGGGAGGAAGGGTGTGATCGCGGAGATAGGTGTAGAACTCACCATACCATGGGGATTCAGAACCGACAAGGTGACATATCATTTCAGATTCAGGGGTATCATAAGCGGGGATCCAAAGTTGTTCTACCAAGAATTTGTAGCGTGTTGAATTCTGTGGAAGATCAAGTAGAGATGCGATGGTAGCCATAGCGTCAGCAGCTCGATTCTGATCTCTTGGTATCTGCTCAAAAGTGATAGTAGTAAATGATGCCTTTAGATTGTCCACCATTTGCTTATATGGCATGAGTTTATCATCCTTGGTCTGATATTCATCAGTTGCTTGTCGAATGACTAGTTGGGAATCGCCATATACTTGCAGTTCTTGTAATTTCCATTGTATGGCTAACCTGAGTCCTATGATCAAGGCCTCATACTCTACTATATTGTTTGTGCATGGAAATGTGAGCCTGTAAGACTTCGGGATGCTATCACCTTGAGGTGTGATAAACAGAATGCCTGCCCCCGAGCCGTGCCTAGTGTATGAACCATCAAAATATAGTTTCCATGGTTGTGCTGCTATGATCATGAATATCTCTTCATCTGGAAAATTGGAAATAAGAGGATGATCACCTGTGAGTGGTGCATCGGCCAATTGATCTGCAATAACTTGACCTTTGATACCTTTACGGTCCACGTACTCAATGTCAAATTCACTTAGAATCATCACCCATTTGGCCAAGCAACCTGTCAATGCTGCTTTGTTAAGTAAATACTTGAGTGGATCAATCTTTGCAATGAGTTGTACTTTGTGTGTTAATAGATAGTGCCTCAGTTTAGTGGCTGCTAGGATTACTGCTAGGCAAGCTCGCTCAATAGGGGTGTAATTGAGTTCATAGCCCACCAGTGTGCGAGAGATGTAGTAAACAACACACTCTTTTCCTTCTGCATTATGTTGTGCCAGTAGTACACCCAATGCTGTACTGGTTGCTGAGATATAAAGTAACAATGGTCTACTTGGATCTGGTGGGATCAGCAATGGTGGATTCATGAGATAGTTTTTAAGTGTCTGAAATGCTTGTTGGCATCAGGCATCCCACTGAAAGCGGATGTTCTTGTGTAGCAGGTGTGTGAATGGGTGACACTTATCGACCAATTGTGCAATGAATCTTCGGATGGATTGAAGTCGCCCTTGTAATGTCCTTAGCTGACTGATATTCTTTGGAGGTGGCATGTCCATGATTGCCTTAACCTTTGCTGGGTCGACCTCAATACCTTTGCTTGAGACAATGTATCCTAGAAGCTTCCTGGAGGTCACTCCAAAGACACATTTCTTTGGGTTGAGTCGAACATGGTATTGTTCCAGTCTATCAAAGATTCTCTCTAATATGTCCAAATGACCTTCTCTAGTGAGTGATTTTGCTAGTAAGTCATCCACATAATCTTCCATCATGGTATGCATCATGTCATGGAAGATGGTGGTCATTGCTCTTTGATAGGTTGCTCCTGCATTCTTGAGGCTGAAAGGCATTACATTCCAGCAATATGTGCCCCATGGACATGTGAAGGCTGTCTTATGTTGATCTTCTGGTGCGATCTTTATCTGATTGTATCCTGAAAAGCCATCCATGAGTGAAAGCATGGCATGTCCTACTGTCAGGTCCACTATGCTGTCGATATTTGGAAGGGGGAAGTCATCCTTAGGACAGGCCTTATTTAGATCTCTGAAGTCAGTACAAATGCGGATGCCCCCTTTTGGTTTGCCAACTGGCACAATATTGGAGATCCATTCTGCATAATCAATTGGTCTAATGAAACCAACATCTAGGAGTTTCTTGAGTTCTGTTTTGACTAGCACTGCAATCTAAGGATGCATCTTACGAAGCTTTTGCTTGACAGGTTTGGCTCCTTCTGCGACGGTGAGGTGATGCATGACTAAATCAGGATCAAGCCCCGGCATGTCGGCATATGACCATGCAAAGTTGATCTGACGATTCTGGAAGAACTCTATAAATTGAGGTTGTTCCTCTGGAGTGAGAAGAGATGCGAGATGTATGATATGAGGATTTTCAGGAGTCCCCACATTGTACTCTTTGGTTTCCTCGATGAGAATTGTTGATCGTTCCTGTTGTGTACTATCAGGGAGAATGTCAAACCCTTCATCTTCAGGCGCCTTAGAGAGGTTTTCACCGTTGGATACGCTCTTTCTTTTTACTTTTTGTTGGATCAAATAGTGCCACAGTGTGGTTTTCACTAGAAGATCCATGTTTTATTGTTATATTTTTGCAACTGAAAGGTTTGGCATCCGCCCCGAAGTATGCTGCGCTATTAAGTTCAATGGCAAATCCAGCTTTGTGATCCCCGCTTGGTAGGTTATCCCTTAATTCCAAAAAGTCAATGATAGCCTCATCATTTTGGAAGAAGTCAAGACATGGGGGATTTGGTTGGTTCCATTCGATGAGTTCAGGATGGATAACGGGCATTACTTCATCGATTAGGTTAAGTTCGTTAGAGGTATTAGTGAGGGTTAAGACGTTATGGTGAAGGTCGTTGATGGTACTCTCCCTATCAGAATCAGGCGTAGGATGAGACGTAGGGTCTGTGGAAGATGTTTCTAGTTCAGGAACCCAAGTGGTCTTTATCTGTGCTTCTCCGTAAATAGGGATATCTTTGTGTGGTGGAGGTGGTGATGTGTCTTCCTCATCTGAAGTGTTAAGCTGTACAGAATCAAATTCCCACTCATGTGAGTCAGTCTCTGAATCACTTTCCAGCATTCGGTTACTATACCATACCGGGATGTCCTTTGAGTTAAATACTGCAGGTGTGATTGGTTGATGTACCTTTGTAATGATCGGTGCTGCAGGGCGGTTGATGGGGATCAAGGGATCTGGTACGGGGAGTATTGGTAATGTTGATTCTGTTGCTTCTACTGGAACTGCTAGTGCTATAGATGCTGTTGCGGGTTCTGATACAGTTGCTGTTGCTGATGGTGTTGCTGATGGGATTACTGGTTTGATTGGTGGGATGATTGGTTTTGTAGATGGTTGTGTTGGGTTTTGGAGCCTCGATGGGGTAGTGGGGATGGTGCTTGATGCTGCTTTGATTATGAAAGGTGGCCTTTTTGCAGTAGGTGGGCAAAATGGTTTGCTGGGTTTTCCTTTGAATCTGAGTTTAGGAAGGATCTCTTTTTCAAAGCCAAGGCCTGTATTACCTTTGGGCTTGAATTTTGGCAGCAGAGGTTCGTGTCGTCCTTGTTTGCAGTATCCCAAAGCACTCTGACCATCATATCCCATTCTTTGCATAATGAGAAGGCCTTTGCCATACTGTTCCGTAGGAAGTGTAACTTGCGGTTCATCAGTGGTGATGGGATCTTTATAGATCCATTCCGCTAGGTCCTCATCTTGTGTTTCTTCCTCTTGACTCTTTCCAAGAACGAAAGGTGTCAAAGCACATGCTGGTATGTTTAGTGGTTGCTGGAGTACCTGCTGTGGTTTACCATGAGTTCTAGGAGAAGTGGGCATTTGTCCCACACAAAAGAGTTGACTCAAGTTGTATTCCCCAGGACCTTCCTCTGCGATCTTCATCTTAAGCTTTTCTTGCTTCGGTATAGTGGTGTTTGAACTGTCAAGAGAGGCGGGATTTATATATGATGTGGAGGAAATGGCTTCTCTATTATTAGGAACGGTAATCTCTGGTTGATGGCTGATATTATGGCAAAATGCAAAGGGATTTGCATCGCCCAGGATTGTGATCTCTACACCGTTATGTGGGAACTTGATACATTGATGGTAGGTAGATGGAACAACTTGCACGGCATGTATCCAAGGTCTCCCTAATAATAGATTATATGGTAGAGGAAGGTCCAGAACCTGACAAATTATGTGCTTTACCACAGGACCGACTCGGATTGGTAGTACCATAGCTCCTTTGGATGAATGCTCTGCATCGTCATAGGCTTTGATTGTGATCTTCTTGCGAGGATCCACTGATTCTATTGCATATCCTAATGCTGTGACCAACTATAGTGTGCAAATGTTTAGGCCTGCTCCATTATCGATCAAGACTCACTTGATCCTGTGTTGGTTGATAAAGCCTTCAATGTGTAGCGAAGCATTATGAGGTTGTTGGAAAGAAGAGTTGTCACTTTCGGAAAAAGTGAGACAAGGTGATGACTTTAGATTTCCAACCATGGCTTGAAATTGGTCCGCATTTAGATTTGCGGGGACTAAAACTTCTTGGAGTGCTTGATCCAAGCTAGTTTTATGAGAGGGTGACAGACGCAAAAGCTCCAAAATGGATATAAGTGCAGGGGTTTTGTCTAATTGTTCCACAAGATTGTACTGCTTTGGGATGGAGGTGGTGCCTTGTGGAGCTACCTTGATGGTGACCTTGCCACGACGTGTAACAACATTGCAATTTGAGGTGGGATTTTTGAAGGTTATAGTTGCAACTTGTTCATTGGCATCATACAGGTGATTTACAGTGTAGTTATACGCAGCCTGCGTATAATCAGTGGTATCAGTGCCTCGCCTGGAAGTGGAAGGATCCCTTTGATCTTGTGATGGAAGTGGATTTTTGAACATCAGATGATCATTATTGGTTGTTTTTGGGTCATGTCCTTCAATTTCAATTTCTCCTCGATCAATAAGATCCTGAATGAGATCTTTCAATCGGTGACAATTACTTGTCTTGTGCCCTCTTCCTTGATGGAATTCACAGTGTTTAGTATCTCTCCACCATGCCGGTTTGACCTGAGGCTCATAGTTTGATAGCTTAGGTAGAGTGACCAAGTTTTGAGAAATGAGTTGTCGCAACACTGTTTCAATGGGTTCCCCTAAGGGAGTGTATGTTCGTTTTTGTTTTTGCTGACGAGGTCTTGGTTCATCATGAGATGTGATGCTACCTTGATTGGAAGGAACATTTGTGTTATTCTGAGGTGGAGGGTTTTGTCCTGCAAACCGAACCACAGGTTGTGCATTTTGGATAGTTCGAGCATCCACAACCCCATCGTTGACGATATTCTTATTCTTGTTCCAGAAGTTCAGTTTATCACTATTGAAGCACGGGCGAGGACCATCTTTTGGTTCATTAAATATTTTGATGAGTCCTTTCTTGATGAGTGCCCTTTCACATTTTAAACCCTTGGTGATCATATCGTTAAAAGAGTCTATGTCTTTGATATCCAGGTGAAATTCCATTTCTTCGTTTAAGTTGGAAATGAAAATTTCCACTAGTTCTCATTCAGGTAACTGAAGAGAACGTCTGCTAGACATTTGGCGCCATCGTTGTAGGAATACTGAGAATAGTTCACCTGGTTTTTGTTTAGTGTTGCATAAATCAGCCATGGTGATGTCGCGTTCAATGTTATAAGAGTAATGAGATAGGAACTTCTGGATGAGTTCCTCAAATGTTCTAATGCCACCTGGTAGTCGGGAAAACCGTGATGTGGTTGTTCCTCCCAAGCTTTGGGGAAAAAGGCGCATTAGGTAGGTGTCTTCATATGCCACTTCAAGACAAGCGGAATGAAATTCTCGAACATGATCACGGGGATCCCCCTTTCCTCTATATTTTTCGAATTTGGGTGTTTCAAATCCTCGTGGAAATGGTGGCATGTAAAGATTCCTATCAAAAGGATAGGGACAGATGTCATTGAGTGAGAATTGGTTAGTCTTGACACCACTATGAAGCTGTTGGGCGAGATTCTCGACTTGTTGCCGCAACATCTCCATTTCATTTGGAGGAGGAGGTGGTGGGTTACCTCGAGGGATGTTATATCTGATGGGATCTCTACGCCTTTCCTCTTCATGGCGACTTTGTCTTTCTGATGCTTGTCTTAATTGGGCAAGATCAAAGTCAAAGGGGAGTTTGGCTCCTTCTTGAGTGAGTCTTAAGAAGTGAGCATCCGCATTGCTCCTGAGTATTTCATCAAATAGTCTATTAAAGAGAGGGTTATGCTGAGCCCTTTCTATTGTTGCAGGAGTAGGAGTACTTGGGTTTTCGTCATCTGCATTTCCTCCAAGTGCTTCTTGAAAGTCATTGAGATTTTCCTCTTCTTCTTCTTCTCTTTCTATTTCGCGTTGTCTCGACTATGATTGGGTTTGAGCCATTTTGCTTGCAAGCTTTTGTTGAAGTTGATTGAAGATGATGATGAGTTGTTTGATGAAATGAAAGATTGATGGTTGGTGATTTGTGTTGCACGTGGATCTCTAGCACTTTTAAGGTAGATGTTACCGAAATTCCTTCTTTAAATTGCTTGTTTTGTTTGAGAAGATTTGATGCGATAAGGTGCAGAGAAATCTGAGATGTGTTATAGATTTAACTACCTAGTAATGAGAGGATTCACTCATGAACTAGTTTTAACCTGCGTAGATGTGTCTCTTAGGATGAGCTTATCCTAGATGTAGAAACAATCTAAAAAGTGATGTGATGTGTTTGATTTCAAGCAATATCTAAAAAGGAATTTTGGGACAAGAACCTCTTAATGTTTTTGAGAGTTGGAACGGATTGATAATGAAGTGATGATGTATGAGTGAGATGATGGATGAAAAATGTTTTTCAATTTCAATAAAAACTCTGTGTCACAAATGGGACAAACTCTACCTCTTCCCTTTCGGGTGTTGGTGGTATTTCTTGAGCTGTGTTGTAGGTGATGCAGACGTTTGGGAAGAAGTTGGGATTAATCTTTCCTCCTTGATTTTTGTGATAACTCAGAGCTCTATATTGCATAAAAGCTCTGCGGTTCAATGATTCAGAATAAAATTCGTTTGTTTTTCCTTGAAGGTATAGACGCATGCGATGTAGAAAGACTCTGTGGGAGACAAAAATTTGTCTATTGAGATAGAAGAATTTCCTCCTTTTGATCCAAGCCTTTGAGCTTAATGGTCTTCTTTTCAAGTTGGTATTCTGATGACACTTCTTCTTTCGCAAGATGTGAAGAATGGTCATTAAAATTTTGACTCTTTGTTGTTTGTACCTTGTTTTTGATGTTTTTGGTTGTTTTGACAGATGTTTGGTTGGATGAATACTTTGTTTTTGGGGATTGATTTTTCTGGTTTTTCTTTGACAAGAAAACAAAGCAAGCACACAAACACAAGATTGTAGCCTCAAAGGCACAAATGAGTATGGGTCTAGATCAACCCAATCCTTGGACTTGTTTTTGACCCTTCTTTTAGATGTATTTTAAGATGTATTTCCAAAGCCTAAAGTCGGCTCAATTTGCACTAGGTCTGTAAAACAAACACACTTCAAACACTTTTTATTCCTAAGGTCAAATGGCCAGTTGTGATAAATTTAGCCCACATCTTGATATTTCTTCGACTTTGGTACTACATACCTTATGAATCCCGCTGTGGCAGGTAAGGATGTGATATACTAAGTCTTGCATGAGCATAACAAATAGATGATCCCTATGATGGGGGAGTCACCACTTTTATCAAGCCACAAGTGACTTTTCAAAAAGCTATGTTTCTACTCAAGGAAATATGTATGGTGAGTATCTTGGGAGCAAAACCATCTATGCTCTTGCACTAAATTATATCGCAAATATCCTCAATCAATAGAACGGGTGGGCTAATACTTAAAGGTGTTTAGTCATGTTCGATGTTTTTGGACATAAGTTCATTCTGCAGTGACTCACTTAAGAGCCTTGTAACTGGTGGTGGGGCCCATTTGTCCTTTCGGCCAGTTACACTGTAGGAACAGCTATACCCAAGGCTACAGCTTTCGCTCTCACCTGATTTCTATAGCGGCTCGAAGGATTTACCACTCGAGGTCGTTCCCAAGAGTATCGATCCCTTGGCAGGCCTCTCTTAAAAAGATAAAATTTGAGCGTTACTAACACTTTTCTCTTACACCTAGGACCACGAGAGCCAAGGGAGAGGATAGTGTGTGTTAGAGGTAGGACCACTCGACTGACTGTTTGCACAAGCGTGCTAGACACGTAAAACACTTGTTCTTTTTAATCCACTATTGCAAAATGTGTTTTAACTATTTGGAGATGTTGCTCCAACAGTCATGGTGTTCTTTTTAACTCCAAAAAGCAATGTGTTTTGTATTCTAGAATTTGAAATCCTGGTCAACGTAATGAAAAGCACGTTTGCATAAAGTAAATCGCTTGTGCAAAATTGAGACAAGTTGACTGTGAATTTTATTTGCACCAAAATTTTGAAGTGTGGATTGTAAATTTTAGGTCCGAATTGATGCAAGGAAATCAAATTTGTGTTGTTGATTTTAAGCACCAAAAGAAAAGGAGTCCTAACTTGCAATGAAAGCAAATTTGAAGTTGTTGTTCTTTTTACCTTGCAATAAAGAAAGATGAATTTTCTTTTAAGCACCAAAAACAAGTTTGAGGTTCATTTTATGCACTCCAAAATAAAATGTGAGGTTTATTTTAACTTGTACAAGAAGGGAGAATGGATTCTTTTTAACCAACTTTTGTTGAAAGAAAGTTAAAAAAAAGAAACTTAAAGCCTCTAAACTAACTCCTTGCCCTGCACAAAACAAATTAGAACCTGCACACAATCAGTGATCAAATGTTAGTGTGGGCTTACACAAGCCTAAATTCTGATTTTGGTTACAAATTTTACAAATCCTGATTCTGAAATGCCCTGAAATTTGACTAAGTCTGAAATTTGGAGGATCTTCCAAAAACTAGATTTTGCATTACAACTCCTAGAGGTCTGAAACCCCTCTCAAACATCCTAAAAGTATATATGGAATATAACTTAAAGTATAAGTCTTATACTTAAATGTTATATTCCATATATATTCCGCCTCTCACAAACCTAAGAAAAATAATTTTATCAATTACAAGGCCTTTTTTTTACAACGTTCTGTTGCAATAGCGCTAGTCTGTGTGAAAACAGAAGCGCTACTTTAACACAAACACGCTAGAATATTACAAAAGCGCTAAAAGAAAAGATTTTTACAACAATACAAAAGCGCTAATATAAATACAAAAGCGCTAATTAATGAAAAAAAGTGCCAAAAGACTGACAAAAGCGCTAATTCTTTGACAATAGCGCTATTGTAAGAACAAAAGCGCTAAAAGACAAAAAACAATAGCGCTAAAACGTGGCAAAAGCACCAAAGCGCGACCTATGTGTCAAGTTCAACATTCAAACATGTTAGTTGGGTTAAAAAAAATTGTTTTTTAGGTGCTTGGATTCACGTCGGGTTCACCAAATGACGCCCTCCTAAATGGCACAAGGTTAGCAAATGATAAACAACACCAAAGACACAAAAACCGTTAGTGTTAGTCAATCAAAAACTAATCTAAAAAGGCATACCAAGAGAGACACTAAAAGCATGCTAATGTATCTAATAAACGAAACAAAGATTATGAGGCATCTCCAATTGCCTCTTAGCATGGCCTTAGCTCCTTCTCCCTTGTTCCTCTCCTCTCCAAGTTCCAAAATAGTGTAGCTCTCAGCAGCTTTTTGCACTATGGATGCTTATGGAGGATTGAGATTCTAGTATTGAGCTTTGAATGTGAAATAAAAAGCTAAATACTATGCTATTGATGCTAACATGATATATTTTAACCAAAATGATAAGATGTTAGATTGCTATGCTAAGAATGCTCTCTAAAATGTCTATAGCTTAGATGCATACAAGTTTTCAAGATCTGGATTATGAAGGAATGGGCTCTATTTATAGGAAAAATGGAGCAATGGATGGCCAGGATTGAAGGGTTTAATCAAGGGTCAAGCTTGAAAGTTGGGGATCCATGTGCACAATTTGCACCAATAAAATAGTGACAAGTGTCAACACAGGATTGGGTTGAGAGAAGAGGTTGGAGGCATTAAAGGCCTGAGAAGACCTCATGGTTATCTAAAGGCTAAGGGTCAAGTCTAAATTAAGATTACCCACTAGATTAGGAGTTAATGCAAGGATAAACCTTTGTGCAAATGATTAAGAGATAATCATGGTCAAAGCATTAAAGGCTTGATGAGACCCTTGGGTTGGGTAGAGGTTGAGTCAAAACAAATGTTTTAACCATGTGGGAAGGTTTGGGTTAACCATTAATGGTTATTGGAGACTTTGTGGATTAAGTGGTTGAAAGTTGGAAGCCTTTAATGGCTATCAAAGACTTTGAGGATTTAAGTGGTTGAAGGTTGAAAACCTTTAATGGTTATCCAAGACTTTGAGGATTTTGAGAAGTGACTTCCCTTTGCTTAGGAATGTGACAATATTTAGGGGATGGATTAGACTAATTAGGAAGGGGTTAGAAGAATCTAGAAGGGGATTAGATTTTGCAAGTGGATTTGGTGGGTGAGGGAAAATAGGATTTTATTTAAAATAAAAATTCATTTATTTCAATAAATGTGTGCAAGTTGCATTTGTAGGAAAATGCAAGTGGGGGGGGATAATGATTTAAATAAACGTTTTATTTAATTTATTTAAAAGAGGAATAGGGGGATTTAATTAAATAAATAGATTTTATTTAATGAATTGATTTGTATTTGGTTTAATGAATTAATTAAAATAAATTGAATAATTTATTTAATTAATAGAAGAATGTTTGGGGATGAATTAATTAAATATTTATTTAATTAACTGATGGCTAGTGGATTTTTAATCAAATAAATACAAAATATTCATTTAATTAAAATAGACAGATTTGTGTGACTACAATATGTGTATATGTGTATATATGTATATATAATGATAAATAATGAAGGGGTTTCGAATAATTATGAACAATAATCAATCTTTTTTGCATTCTCTATAATGAGTTTTGCATTATAAACAGAGAGACAACATTTAACAGCTCACCCATAAAATGAAATGATAAAAAATGAAGGGGTTTCAAACAATTATGAACAATAATCAATTTTTTTTGCACACTATAATGATTTTGGCATTATAAATAGAGAGACACCATTTAACAACACACCCTAAAATGCAGGTTGTTATATGTCGACAATCATAAACATACACACACACACACACATATATGTGTGTGTGTGTGCATGCGTGTGTGTGTGTGTGTATGTATATATGTAATGATAAATAATGAAGGGGTTTCGAATAATTATGAACAATAATCAATCTTTTTTGCTCTGTAATGATTTTGGCATTATAAATAGAGAGACACCATTTAACAGCGCACCCATAAAATGAAATGATAAATAATGAAGGGGTTTCGAATAATTATGAAAAATAATCAATATTTTTTTCATTCACTGTAATGATTTTGACATTATAAACAGAGAAAAACCATTTAACAGTGCACCCATAAAATGAAATGATAAATAGTGAAGGGGTTTCGAACAATTGTGAACAATAATAAATTATTTTTGCATTCACTGTAAGGATTTCGGTATTATAAATAGAGAGACACCATTTAACAGCACAACCATAAAAACAAATGAAAAATAATGAAGGGGTTTTGAATAATTATGAACAATAATCAATTATTTTCGCATTCACTGTAATGATTTCAATATTATAAACAGAGGGACTCTATTTAACAACGCACCCATAAAAATAAATGATAAAAAATGAAGGGGTTTCGAACAATTATGAACAATAATCAATATTTTTTCACATTCACTGTAATGCTTTCGACATTATAAATAGAGAGACACCATTTAACAGTGCACCCATAAAAAGAAATGATAAATAATGAAGGGGTTTCAAACAATTATGAACAATAATCAATTTTTTTTCACATTCACTATAATGATTTCGACATTATAAATAGAGAGACACCAATTAAAAGCGCACTCATAAAATGAAATAATAAATAATGAAGGGGTTTTAGAGAAAATAAAAAGATAATCAATTGTTTTGCCATTCTCTATAAGAATTTCGGCATTATATTTTTAATTATATGCATAACATAAATTTTTTAGGTTAATTATTTTTTTATAAAAAGGTGAAAAACATATTGTTTATGGTGAAAGTGGATAATAATAATAATAATATTGAAATACTAAATGAATTCAACCACAAAACCCTAGCCTAACAACAACAAATATCCACCATAACATATGAACATTACCTAAGACAATGTAAATGAAATGAAATTACAAAGATTATACCATCACATGTCCAATAGGGTTTGGATCTCCATTCTTCCTATCTCCATTGATCTTGCTTGATATATTTGCTCTCAGATTTTATGTGTGCACAAGAGCTCAACAAAGAACGGAAATGTGGTTACAAGTAGACTTGATCACATATGAAAGTTCGAATGCTAGAATGCTTGATTAGTCGATTAGAATGATTAGGGTTGATAATGAGGGAAACATCTCCTTATATACAAGACACTATGAGAAATGGAGGGATAAGATTGAGAGGTGCAAAAGATAAATGGTCGGCTATGATTAGAGGGTAGGTAGAGAAAATAAGAAAATAATGAGAGGGTAGGTAGTGTAGGAATTAAGAGATGAATGACATGTGTCATGGGTAGAAAAGGTTAATGAATTAATTAAATAAATAAAGATTTATTTATTTAATAGAAGAAGTGGGATCAATTAAATAGATAAAAGTATTTATTTAATTTAGAAAAAGGATAATTTAAATAAATAAAACTATTTATTTAAATGAGAAATAAGGCTAGAAGAGGGTAAATGAATTAATTAAATAAATAAAGATTTATTTAATTAATAGAAGAATTAAGCTAAAATAATTAAATAAATAAAAACATTTCTTTAATTAGACAGGACAATTTTAGGTGTCTACACATATTACTTTTTAAGTATTTAATAAATGGATATTGGCCTTTTGGTGTGCGGGTATTGGCGCAAAAGAGGTCAAGTATCGGGCGACACTTTAAAATGACCACTTTTTGACCTTTCGATGCATAACGATCTGTAGAGATCGGATCGTTGCTACCCAGAAGCCAAATCAATAGATTTAAGCAATTAAGTCACACAAAAACAATAAAAAAAAAATAATCAAAATTCGATGTACAGTTTAGAATCTGTGGGTGCGTGAAGTTAGCTATGACGACTACTGGTGCTCTTCCCCTAGTATTCTTTATTCCACTCACTCGACTGAGTTCTTGTATTTATTTAGAATGCCAACCGCGTACCCTGCTTTGCACATGCAATCTGCCATTGAGCTGAACAAAAAGTTAAAACAAAGGATGTTTGCATTGCTTGTTTGAATGGTGAATTCATATTTACCTTTCACACATGAGAATTACTGCATACACCGATTACCTTTAACTTGTTGTACTCTAAAATTTATTGTATCTCGTGACAAGGCTTTAAAAAATACGGTAGAAGTTCTCTATAATGAATCTGCACCTTACGCCTTCGGAAATTTGCGGCATTTTAGGCAATTTTCATAAATTAGGAGGGTGGTCATTCATTTCTCATAATTACTGAACCAAATATAAAAATTTACACAATCAAATCTAGAAAAACAAAGTGGCTCATTTAATCTGCAACCGAATCCGTACTCATTTCTCCATTTCAAACCAAAGGTTTGAAATGTGAAATTATTGAAGCTTTAATGTCAAAAGCATGATCATTTGGAATTGAAAGATTTGCATTAAACCTCAAATTCTATCAATTGTAACTCGTAATGCCGCCTTTAATTTGCATGAAATTATCAAAGCTTTAATATCAAAGCATGATCATTTGGAATCAACATTTGCATTAAACCTCGAATTCTATCAATTGTGACTCGTAATGCCACATTTAATTTGCAATCAGTTCCGTACATTTCCCCAATCTCATCTGGATTTGGAATTATTATGTCCTCTAGAATGACGTAATCATTACAGGATATGTTCAAACTTTGATATAAAAAAGTATATGTTAAAATTATATAAATGAAGTTAATAATATAATAAATAAAAAATTATTTAAAAAGTTTAAAATAAATTATTTAACTTTGTCATAACAAATTTAACATATATATAAATAAATTTATATATAAATTTTTTACTTTATGGTTTTGACATATATAAAATAAATTAAGATTTTAACATATATATTTTTACTTAGTTACAAAAATTTATTATAATCAAGTTAAAAAAATATAATATTGATAATAATTAAAAAATAATTTTTTTTATTAAGTTACAAAAATATAATATATATAATAAATAAAAATTATAATTTAAAAAAAAAAAAATTATTGTACTCACAGTTTGCAGAAAGTTGGGGGGGCTATGACAGTGCTACTATGTCGTACGACCAACTTGGTGAGGGTGGCAGGTGCAAACTGTCCACATTAACAACGAGGGTTCATTTTTTTGGAAAATGCAGGAGGGTCATGCAATTGGGTGGAGAAGACTGGTTGAAGCTATTCTAGCTCCAAAACAAACTATTCGTACAACATGATAGTGATGTGTTAGTCAATTGCATTCATTTATTGCAAAATTGACGGTGTAAAACGTGCGACTAACACACGTGTTAGTCAATCCGTACAGTCATTTTGGAGTTAGAATAGATGTGTCCTAGAAGACTTTGGGGCTATCATGCAGTTGGGTGTAGAAGACTTAGGGGCTAGCAATAGGGGCATTCTCCATGCTGCATAGCCAGTGCCTAATTTGTGTTGTACTCCGCTATTTATTGTACCTATTGACAAGGCTTTATAAAATACCGTAGAAGCTCTCTGATATCTCATAACTAATAAAGCAAATGCAATCCTATGAGGAGTCAAGAGATAAATTTGGTAGGGGAGAGGGACCAGTAGTTGAACGGGGTTCAATAGTCGTTATAGCAATTGTGCACATAATATCCAATCTTACCACAAATTTATATTATATTTTATAAATAAATAGTCCACATGTAAATAAAAAAATAACTAAATGTTGGTCAAAATAGACCTATACTTGAACACATAAGAACCCGTAAATTTTATATAAAAAGTACAAATATACATTCATTAACAAGCCAAATAAATAGCTTTTTGTTTGAAATAAAATATAATAACTATCCATTATAAGTGTGTCATTTAAAAAATAAGATGCTCACTTAATAAAATAAGATACTTGCTTAAGCAAGTATTGTTGTCATAGTAAAAAAATAGTATTCTTATGTGTATAATTATTGGGTTAGCAATGTATATTCATTGGAGTATTTCACATTAATAATTTGTCCTATCACAAACATAAAAGGTGAGCACAAAAAATACCTTGTTTTTTTCCATGAAATGAGAAGGATTCTCAACAAGTTTTAGTCTTCAACTATTGGTCCATTTGTGTTGGATATAACTTGTATTTTATATAATAATGTGTTTTTCCTATAACAAGAATTTTTTTTTTTTGGTTCAAATATTAATTCATTTACGTTGGATTTACATGTAATGCCCCGCCAGGAAACCCTAAAGGAATTAAGCTAAAACATAGGAATAGAGTGCAATTTTAAAAAAAAAAAATTAAACACAACACAATGATACAATGAGTTATCAAGTTCAGATTATACAATGGAAGACTAGAAGAACACCTAAAGAGTTTCCCAACACGATTACTTAATTTAACACTTAACTCAACTCATGCTAAATAATCCAATTAAGCTGATTAACTTACTGACAAGATAATACTTTGAACACGGATAAATTCTTCCGGTATGATAAAAATATCGTTAACGTTACAAGGTTCATCCATTGAGGTTAAAAGTATAGATAACATGAGTAAGTTCATCCAATAAAATTTAACCATACATTATGTAGACACCTAAAATTGTCATGTCTAATTAAATAAATATTTTATTTATTTAATTATCTAAGCCTAATTCTTCTATTAATTAAATAAATATTTATTTATTTAATTAATTCATTTATCCTCTTCTAGCCTTATTTCTCATTTAAATAAATACATTTATTTATTTAAATTATCCTTTTCCTAAATTAAATAAATATCTTATTTATTTAATTGATCCCACTTCCTCTATTAATTAAATGAATCTTTATTTATTTAATTAATTCATTAACTTTTTCTACCTATGACACATGTCATTCATCTCTTAATTCCTACACTACCTACCCCTTTCATTATTTTATTATTTTCTTTACCTACCCTCTAATCATAGCTGACCTCTTTTACATCTCTCAATCTTATCCCTCCATTTCATATAGTGGCTTCTATATAAGGAGATGCTTCCTTCATTATCAACCCTAATCAATCTATGCATCCTAACTACTTGATCAATTGACGATACTATGCCTTTGCACTTTCATATGCGATCCTACTTCGAACCACATTTCCGTTCTTTGTTGAGCTCTTGTGCACATAAAATCTGAGAGCAAATATATCAAGCAAGCTCAATGGAGATAGGAAGAATGGAGATCCAAACCCTATTGGACATGTGATGGTATAATCTTTGTGATTTCATTTGATTTGCATTGTCTTAGGTAATCTTCATATGTTATGGTGGATCCTTGTTGTTGTTAGGCTAGGGTTTTGTGGTTGAATCTATTTAGTCTTTCAACATTGTTGTTTCCATTTTCACCATATACATTTTGGCACGCCTTGTGGGACATGGATTTTTGTTGGATCTGTGTTTTTTTGCTTTTTTTTCTAACCCTATATTGTTGTTTTGTAAAACAATTTGGAGAATAACCTTGTGCAGCTAGGGTTTTGGACACAAAATCAAGATCTTGGAGATCTTTGATCCGATCTCACAAAATACTTGGAATTTTTCACAAAAGTTTTTTTCCAGGTTGAAAAAAGTAATAGGAGCTCTCAATCCAAAATTCAGAATTTTTGGAGCATATTTTCATTTTCTATGAATTTTTTATGATTTTTCATAAAAAAATAATTTTGAGAGCAAATGAGAGAATTTTTTAGATTTTCTTACATTTTTGGAAATATCTCATAATTATACAGAGGATTTGTTCTTTGTGATTTTAATTTTGATGCAAAATATTTCCCTAAAAATCAGATCTTTAAAAATTAGGGTTTTTCATTATTTTGATCAGATATCACAAATGACTTTGAATTTTGGCATCAAATTTGTTTTGTTGATTAGGAAAATTATTAGAAGTGTTCAGTAAAAATTACAGATTTTTTGGATCAAAGTTTCATTTTATATGAATTTTTTATGATTTTTCATAAAAAAATAATTTTGAGAGAAAATGAGTGAATTTTTTGGATTTTCTTACATTTTTGGAAATATCTCAGAATTATACATAAGATCAGTTCTTTGTGATTTTAAATTTGATGCAAAATAATTCCTCAAAAATTGGATCTTTGAAAATTAGGGTTTTGCATTATTTTACTCATATCTCACAAACTGCTTGGATTTGTTGTAGAAATTTTTTTTATGCAGATTTGGAAGACTGTCAGGACTCTCTAGTAAAAATTTCAAATTTTTTGGATTGATTTTGCATTTTATATGAATTTTTTATGATTTTTCATAAAAAAATAATTTTTGGAGCAAATTAGCAAATTTTTTGAATTTTCTTACATTTCTGGAAATCTCTTGAAATTTTACAAGTGGCCTTTTTTTATGATGAATTAGATCTTTGAATTAGTCAACAAAACGCATTGTTGAAGGCCCCGATTTCACAAAGTCTTTTGGATCTAAAATTTACCTAACTTGTGTGCTTGTAGGAAGGGGTGATCATTTGAAACAATCCAAACTACTAACAGATCTTTGTTGCAGGACCTTGGCAAGGGTTTTTGATCTTTATTGTGTGCCTTGTTTTCATAGACTAGCAAACACTTCAATTGGTGCACTAAAATTGAACCATTGTCTTTTATGTCTTGAGCAATAGGCTCTTTTTGTTTCATCTTTAGAGGGCCTGTCTCCCTGTGTGGTCATTAGGACTACTAGTGAGGAGAGAACGACCCGAGTGGTAGCAAAAGAAAAGCCATCTTCTTCCAAACTAATATAAATAACTCTATTCATGGTGAAAACTATGAATAACGTGTGCTGATTAGTTCATACCGACACTATGTCTCCCCATTAACCCGTTTTATCAAATTTATTTGATCATTTGTAGGGCATAACCCCTACCAGTTGGGAGCCTTCTGTATTTATAGAGCTAAAAGTGCCACATGTATGGCCACACGAGCGGATGCCCTTACTAGCACCTTTTTGTTTTAGAAGCCAAAATCCTTCTAGTTGTTGGGGCAGGAGGTCGAACCTCTGGTAGCGGCCCACACACATACAGTTCTTAGTAGAGATACAAAGTTCACCACGAGGAGTTTTCATGGGCACTAATGCTTGGCTACCCCGAAAAGTGAGTGTCGAGGGTGGAGCCAGTGGGGTCAAGCAACTAAGTATCCGCTTTGAATAGCGTAGCCTCGGGGGAAACTCCATGTGGGATCAACAACTTTTGTCTTGGCTAGCCATAATAATTGTGCTTGATTTATTTTGAACAATCAAACATTCAAGACCAAACATTAAAACATTGTGTCTTTTGTGTCTTCAAGTGTATGCAAAACAATTTTACATCAAACAACACATTTTTCTTTGAGTCATTTTGAGTCTAAACACTTGCAAACATTGAGTCTTCATCAACATTGTGTCCTCTTGTCATGGAAATACAGTCAAAATTTCAAATTGGGTCACAACAAAACTTCACAAATTAGAAAAATTTACAATCCAGCAAACAAGAACAGTCAGTTTCAAAATTCTTGAGCTTCCTAGGCTATCTCTTCAGGTTTTCATCTAGAATTCAACCTGTCTTTGGGTCTCACAAAGTCCATTATTGCTTTACATCTTGCATTACATTCACATTTGTCTCAACTTGAGTCAAAAGGTCACTTGCTTGTCCTCATCTTACTTTGTCAACACACTACATACAACAACATTTTGCTAAGTGGTCCCTCATCAAGGTCTATCACCTTTGGGTCTCATTTGGTCTTACTTAGAATCAAGGTCAACTTACCTCATCAAGAGAAACTATCATCTCTTTGGAAGCCACACCTACTCTACTACATACATACTTAGTCTTACACTTGGACATTGCAAGTACACCTCAGATTCATTTAGATTCCATCCAAACTCTTGGTCTTCCATACTCTTTCCATTTTCATCTAGTCTCGCACATCTTGGTCAATACCTAGTTCATGGTTGAAACTCGTTCCCAAAAATCTAGGAGAGAAGCTAAAGAGGCTCAAGAGTCCACAAACATGAGTGCCTATGAGTATGACAATGATGTCTTTTTCAATTCAGATCATACTACATTACCTGACATGGATGCTTATAGAAACATTCTAAATGTTGAGCACATGGACACTACAAACAACAATGATACACACAATGACAATATGGACAACTTTTCAGTACATTCAGCAGAAGTGGAAGACACCATTATGGATCCCCGTTTCAATCGATTGGTTGAGAAAATAATGAGGAGAGATAGACAATATTTCTTACAAGTGATGGCACAAAGAGGAGCCAAGATACCTCATGATTTTGACATGTCTCAAATAATGGAAAATCGACCTTTGCAACAAACTCACTCCAACATGGATCAAAGGAGGCCTAATAGTGGAGGCAATAGAGGACCACATATGGTACCTGAATCACCATCATCTTTGTTTCAAAAACCAGAGGTCCCTCACACACATGGTCAAGCATATGATACTCACCTTTGTAGACCATTATGGAGGTCTTATGCAGAAAAATATGCTCAATCACATACCAATGCTAAGGATCAACCACCAAAACAATTGGATATTCAAAGGCATGCTCAAAATTTGGACACAAGGAAACCCCGCGTCAAATTTGGGGGCAACACATTAGAACAAACTCATGACATGCCTATAGAGTATGGTATACATGGACAAAGCATAAATTCCATTCCTCATCATGACTCTATACCAAGTGGTCCATATACGCAGCATCATTATAGACCTCCTCCATATGAACATGTGTATGATCAATATCATCCATATATGCAACATGCTCCTCCTCCAATTAGTGCCTCAAGCATGGGGTATGGTCCAAGAAGTTGATCTCTACCTAAGAACAATTTGGAGAAACAAATCAGGGACTTACAAAAGAAAATGGAGGACATAAATACACCGAAGCCAACATACACAATGAGAGACATATGTCCTTATCCATTTGACAAGAGCATTCCAATGCCTCCTTTTCCTACACACTTTGTGACACCTAAGTTTGATAAGTACAGAGGAAAAGGGGATCCTAAGGCACACATAAGACAATTTCTCATAGCTTGCATTGAGGTAGCAGCAAAAGAGACATATTTGATGAGATTATTCCCACAAAGCTTAGGTGATCAAGCTATGGAATGGTTCTCCCAACTCCTACCTAGAATTAAGTCACGGGGTGACTTAGCAGAGGCATTTATTCAACATTTCTCCTACAACATAGAGATAGACATATCAGTCACTACTTTGTGCAACACCAAGCAAAAAAATGGAGAATATTTTTCATCATTTTTACAAAGATGGAGAAATCTAGCCAGCAGATGCTCTTGTAAAATTCCACAAAAACAAATGGTAGAAATGTTCACTCAGAATGTTAACAAAGACATTGGCTATGATCTAAGGAAAGCTTGTTTGTCCACCTTCAAGGACGTCATTGAAAAAGGCTTAGCAACAGAGAAGGTCCTAATTGAACAAGGAGTTATTAAGATATTCAAGGAAAACAAAGATGACTTTAAAGGAAAAGACAAGCCAAGATTTTGGAATAAAAACAAGAACACAATCAATGATGGTGTTGTTGATGCCAATATAGTACGACCTAAAATCATTTTTTTTGGATCAAGCTCTATAAACAATCAAGTGAATACTCAAACAACTTCCAAATCATGAAGGAAGTACACCCCATTGGGAGAACCACTAGAATCAGTTTTCAAGAAGCTAGTGGCAAACAAAATAATAACTATTCCAGATTTTCCTCCATATGAACCAAAGGTTAAACAAAATTGGTGGAATGATGATGAATATTGTAAATTTCATAAGAGCAAGGGTCATTTGACAGGAAATTGCCATCGACTAAAGAACATCATACAAGATCTCATTGATAGAGGTGACATTGAGATTGAAGGACACTCATCCAATCAAGAACATGAGATGTTTAAGGAACCATTCCCAAAACATGACAAGGGAAAAGCTAAAGCCACAGATGATCAAACCAACTATACCAGAGCATCCTATAACTATGATTCAACTATCAATCACATTTCAATGGATAATTATGTCTCTACCATTATCATCAAGGACAAAACACTTGAAAATTCTACCCAAAGACCCCAATTGTCCTAAAAGGCATTGGATCTTCTTTCGAACCTACCTCTGAATGTCATGTTACAACCCATCAAGGTAAATTCACTTTGCAAGGTGCTCCAGTTAAAAACATCACTTCCTCATCGACCAAGCCTGAGTATGACCTTCTAGAACAGTTAGGGAAGACACTCGTACTCATCTCCATCCTTGAGCTTTTACGTATATCCCCCGCACATAAAGCCATTCTTGACAAAATCTTGAGAGACACTTTCGTCCCTACTGATCTAAACGTGGACCAGTTTCAAGCCATGGTGGGATACCTTTCCATTCCACACTCCCTTACATTCACAGAAGCCGATGACGCCTCTGTAAGTCAACCACATAATGCACCTTTACACATTGAAGCCTTCATACACAAACATCGAATAAAATGAGTCCTGATAGATGGAGGAGCCGGTCTAAACATTTGCACATTGAGCACTATTAAACAATTGGGATATCCAGATAAAGCTATGAATTCTAAAAACAAAATTACCATCAAGGCATATGATGATGAAGAGAGTTCATCCAAAGGCACAGTCACTTTACCTCTCAAAGTTGGGCCAATTACAAAGGATGTGGTTTTTCAGGTCCTTGATCTAGATCTCACATACAACATACTCTTGGGATGTCCTTGGATTCATGAGATGAGCGCAGTACCATCTACATATCATCGATGTATCAAGTTTCCACACAATGGAGTTGAAGTGACCATCAAAGCAGATCCAAATCCATTCATGTATTGCAACAATCTACAACCTCAATCAAAAATAACAATCCCAGTCAATCGAGAAGTTGTTCCATCTTCAGCATATGTGGATCCAGAATCATTAAAAGCTTCTACATCAAAACAAAAAGAGCTCAAATAAAAGTTCAATTTTAAAGACATGGGATGTGGTGAGTATATCTTTCATGTTGATCAACTCCCACTATCTCCTAAGACATTTCGTCGATAGGAACAACCTACAAAAAAATTGCAATGCCAAGGAATTGGGTATGAACCACCTAGTGTTGTGGCTACTAAGTCTGAATGCAAATCTCCTCTTGTGGTGTAAGCATCTCTTGATATCAATAGTCCCAAGAGTGGTCCCAATGAAGAATCTATTGAGTGTGTCACCAACCCTCTTGAGAACTCACATAGCCTTACCATTTCACCCACTCATTCTATTTCCACCCCACTTCTAGACTTGGATCAACAAGAATTACAAAAGCCCTTACTAATTGGGGATCAAAAATCAAGCTTTGAAAAGAAAAATTCAAAAGTAAAAAATAAAGGAAAGTCCTTTAGTCCAAATCAAAATCAAAAGCTATTGGATTCTACAAAAATCAAGGTTAAGGATAAAAATCCTATGAAAGAAAAAGAGCAAGAGTTGATCTCCCCTAATATCAAAATAACTGGGGGCAAAAATTCTACAATTGCAAGTCAAAAAGCATACTTGTTGATTCTAAGTCTCCATCATTCCATCCTACTTTCACTTCTTTTTACAATCAAAAGCCTTCATCACTCATCCACTTGTTCCGCACATCCTTTCCCTTTTGGTGATACATCATGGACCTTTAATGGAGCTTCCTCGAAGGACTTCGTTATTAGGGATGCCCAGACTTCTTTAGATGACACGCATATGGGCCTACGTAGTCCACACACTAGTAATTCTATCTCAGTTCCTTTATCAAGGAAGATAGTCACTCAAGCTACACATCATTCAGTCAAGGAACGTCATAGTTACAATCATAAAGTCAAGCCTCACACATTTGAGGTAGGTGACTTGGTTCTCAGAGAAAATCCTAAAAATCAACAAGACAGAGAGAAGAAGGGCAAGTTCGAACCAAACTAGCTTGGTCCTTACATCATCACAACAGCATATGGATCTGGTGCATATCAGCTCTCAACTCCAGATGGTGAACCTTTGGAGGATCCTATCAACAGCATGCACCTTCGCAAGTTTTACACATAGCTCTTCAGAGTATCCTAATTCTAAAATACAAAAAATATTCAAAAAAAATTAAAAATACAAAAAAATCATAAAACATAAAAAAATCGTTACTTGGTGAAAACCTAGCAAACAGGCGCCTTGTGACACAAAAATAAATTGAAAAAATATTAAAACATTTTCGTGCAATGGTGAAAACCACTTCAGTGGCACCCTGGGCAAGTACCATGGTGAAAACCAGGTCACCGGCGCCATGCGTAGAGACATTGCTCCTCCCTCCTTCAGGATTCCATTTCATCCTTCACTTTGCACACACTCACAACATATACATTCATAATAAACTTTACACATTCCCATCATGGCTTTTATTGATCTACCCAAGATTGGTTCATCATTCATAATAAACATTCCTTTTCATCCCTTTTCATCCATAATAAATTAGATCCTATATGTGGCTAAGGCAAATCCTACGTCTAGTCATGGGTGTGGAATTGAGAGCATCACTTGTTTCCAGGATTACAGTTTCTTCTAGTTTTCTTCAGTCTATCCGTGCACAATCCACAATAAAGCAACATCTGCATCGCCAATCCGTAATAAAGTTTTGTCTTCTCCGCAATATGGTATTAATTGCATGGATTCAGTCAGTTTTAGATGAGACACAACAACAATAATGGGCTTCAACAAATCAAATCTTTCAACTGACTCAGACAACATATGGTTCAGTGCTATCTATCCTTTTTGTGAAAGTAAACATTGTGACCACAATCAAATAAGACTTATACAAGTGACAAGAGACACTAAACTTGAGGACTACAGTGGATGTTGGTGTTGAGTCTTGGTGTTATTTTAATTTTATCTTTTGGTGACATGTCTTTTAGCTTTTCCAAGATGTCTCTGACTAGAGATTCTATCTCCAGGATGTCTTTGACTAGAAAGGCAAGGATGGGGTATCGTCACCTATTTTTTTGCTGTCTGTGGATTGTCTCTTAGTAATGCTATGACTTTTCCAAGGATATGAGGACACTGTGAGTCTACTATGAACTGGGGCATTCCTTGTTTGCAACTGCCTTATCTCCATGCAAATGGGTACAATGACTTTCTGGGTCGAACATATGCCTCGATTGTCATAACCTACTTGCCATAATAAAGCTCGATGATGATAACGCACAAGAATTTTTTCACTTTCATATCTTTTATCTTTCATCCCCCTTTCTTGATTGACTTTCATCATCCTTCTTGAGTCCGTGTAGCCTGCTATCACATGACTGAGTATAATGACACGCCAAAAACATTTGCATTTCATGTAGTTGCACCTGCATTACCACATATTAAACATTTCATACATACATATAGATATCACAATTGCATCACATCATGCACACAACACATGTTAGCACATTTTATATTCTCATCATGTAAATAATTATTTGTATTATCATATTGATTGGCATTTCATACATTCACATTTGCATTGGCATAACATATAAAAACATAAAAGAACAAAAAAAATATTGCATTTCATCATGTACATATTTGCATCGATATCATAACCATCACATAGAAACATACATCATGAAACATCTCATCACATAGGTACGCATGCATATAGCTGCCGCAAAGATGAATCATCTCATATATATAATCATAAGTGTCATGATACAATGATGTCAAAATCATATGGCTACAATCACCCGAAGGTGTTTACATCATCATACAAAATGGTATAAAATTGATACATAGGGAGCCCTCTATGGCTATGATGAACTCCCTCCCTCGGAGCCGGTTGGCCTCAATGGAGTCTGAGCCCTGGAAGGACCCACCCCAAGATCATCCCTCGTGGCCCCTGTGTCCTCTGCAGCCACCCCTCGCATCGCCCTATCTGGACAAAGGAACCCACTGATCACTCCTATCAGCACCGCCACTATTGCTAATCCTGTCTATGTCATCGTGTCCCAAGCCACGTGTCCAGCCCTCATCTCCAGTCCTGGATCCTGGAACACTCGTCTCAGTGTATCCCTGTCTCCATCTCGATCATAGGGTATCAACTCGCCATCGATCGGTATCCTCAAAATCCTGTACACATCCTCTAAGGTGATTGTCATCTCACCCATTGGCAAATGAAAACTACAAGTCTTTGAGTGCCATCTCTCAGCTAATGAAGTCTGCAATCCCATGTTCGCCCGAATTCAAACACATACATAATGTATCGCAAGCCCATGGCCTCTACTGTCGCTCTATCCTCGAATGTCATCTCTGCTCGCAAACTCTGAGTCGAAGGGAACCTCTCCCGTGACTCCAGCAAAGGTAGATCCTCCTGTAGTCAAGCAAATAAATCATGTCAGTCATAGTGGCATTCCTTGTTTATCACAAAATTCTGCTCTTTATCTTAGTGCTTATATTTATCATATGGCACTATTTATCCTAGTGACACTCACTGTTCATCACAAAGTGTTGCTATTTATCCTAGTGGTACTCCTTGTTCATCACAAAGTACTACGTGTTTGCACTCCTTGTTCATCACAAAGTGCTGCTCACATTTGCACTCACTGTTCATCACAAAGTGCTACTATTTTTTTAGTACTCCCTGTTCATCACAAAGTACTATGTCTTGGTACTCACTATTTATCACAAAGTACTCTATTTTGGTACTCCCTGTTCATCACAAAGGGCCTTGATCTATCCTATCCTAGGGCCTCTTCTTGAGTGTATCCTCTTGAGTAGTTTTTCATTGGCAACGTATGTTCTATCACAGAATTGTCAATCCTAGTCCTATCTGCTATTCTAGTCTTCCTTAGAGGACCTGCTTGAGTGTATCCTCTTAGCAGCTTATCCAATCGATAACGTATGTTCATCATAGAACTATGGATTCGGCCTAGAAGACATAAATGCGCATTTATTACACTACCTAACATGCATTTATGACAACAATTATTGCAACAAAGTACAAGGAGGTTTTATGATACTTACCGGCTCTCCTGCATCTGCTGGCCTCTCAAATCGGCAAACACGATCGAATCTATGCACCAATGCCATCGCTGCTGACTACTGCTGCTCTATTCTCTCTCTGCACTCTAATCTCTTGGATGTGTGGATGACAATGAGGATGTATTCCCCTCATGGTCTATCTTATAGACTACCCTAGCCCTAGCCCTAGCCCGAGTCAGTCTTCTTTATCCCATGACTCTGTCACTCTATCCAGTCAGTCCATTCTAGCCTTTCTTTCTTATCGAGAGATTGTCTGATCTTTTCAGACATTTTCATCCAATCTCTCGAGGGGGCATATCATTCCCATCTTGGGGCAACTTTGTATCAGTTCATATTATCTTCTTTGAAACAATGCGACAAGTTGCATTGTCTCAAAGAGGGGCAAAATGTAGACACCTAAAATTGTCATGTCTAATTAAATAAATATTTTTATTTATTTAATTATCTAAGCCTAATTCTTCTATTAATTAAATAAATCTTTATTTATTTAATTAATTCATTTATCCTCTTCTAGCCTTATTTCTCATTTAAATAAATACATTTATTTATTTAAATTATCCTTTTCCTAAATTAAATAAATATCTTATTTATTTAATTGATCCCACTTCCTCTATTAATTAAATGAATCTTTATTTATTTAATTAATTCATTAACCTTTTCTACCTATGACACATGTCATTCATCTCTTAATTCCTACACTACCTACCCATTTCATTATTTTATTATTTTCTTTACCTACCCTCTAATCATAGCCGACCTCTTTTACACCTCTCAATCTTATCCCTCCATTTCATATAGTGGCTTCTATATAAAGAGATGCTTCCTTCATTATCAACCATTATCAATCTATGTATCCTAACTACTCGATCAATTGACGACACTACGCCTTTGCACTTTCATATGCAATCCTACTTGCAACCACATTTCCGTTCTTTGTTGAGCTCTTGTGCACATAAAATCTGAGAGCAAATATATCAAGCAAGATCAATGGAGATAGGAAGAATGGAGCTCCAAACCCTATTGGACATGTGATGGTATAATCTTTGTGATTTCATTTGATTTGCATTGTCTTAGGTAATCTTCATATGTTATGGTGGATCCTTGTTGTTGTTAGGCTAGGGTTTTGTGGTTGAATCTATTTAGTCTTTCAACATTGTTGTTTCCATTTTCACCATATACACATTACGTTCAAACTTTTCATTAAAACATAAGTCATGCATCTAATTTCATAACGTACTTTAATCTCATCATAAGCTAATGATTACTTTCCATGCATACTTAATTGCATTATCAATAAATGAATACATTTTATTATTCAAACTACATTCTTTCATGATCCAAATTACTATATTTAATAAGATGACTACATGCATGCATTTAAGATTAACTTCATCTAATCCATATTATACATTCTAACATAATGCCATCCATACATGATAAATTAAAAAAGGAAACATAAGAACATAAACATCACATAACACCAAAATGATATTGGAGTTCACCCTTAGTGGGCTACATCTCCGGGTCTTCTCAACTACAAGACCCCTCTGATAATATAAAAGGGTGAAGAATACATAAGGTTCACATCATTACATCATACCATCAAGGCGTACAAAAACCAATAATACATACGACCACATCAGTCAAATAATACATGAATGATCCCTGAATAAGAAAGGATCCAACTGAACATAATAAGAAGCAATTACAAAAGATCAACTGGAGCATCTGCGAAACTAAATCTTCGCAACCCATGGTCTAACATGAACATCAGGTTTTCACAAGGGCATAGACAATAGGATGAATCCACAACAGTTCTCCTATCAAGACAACACAACAACACACTAGAGAACATAAGGGACAAGTCTCATCACATAACTTGGTATGGGTACTATGGAAGGTCTTCATAGGTTCCGACCCCATCCACTGGGTTACCCTGACAACCTATTCTGAACCTCTAGCATATCCAACCCTCATGTGGACCCACACATCCTTTTTTGAAGACAAGGTTGATGGTTTGCCATTTCAGGCCTTCTCACTGCATGCTGAGTCTGTACTAGCACTCATCCCATACGTGAGGCATAATTAACTTACTTAGTGTTTCATTAACTAACTCTCTAATATGCTATTAGGTTATCACTTATTTATACACACTTTGAATGGGTTACCCAGCAACCACTTTGGGCGCGACCCCCAATCGAAAGCCACTTTTCCAAATGACACCAGACTATACTCAAACGAACTCCTAAACCAAGGAATACACAAGGTCAAGCAAACGGAGTTCAATATGGTAGGAACACCCACTTGGTCAAACAAGACTTCATACGAGGTGCATTGACTGACGATACTCTAACTAGAGATCTAACTAGCTATGGTCAACCACGAATCAACATTCGACACCCGCATAAAGGACATGACCAGTTACAAGACCATCACAAGAAAACAGTCAAAACTCGAGATCAAGGACATAAGCAGGTACCCAAATCAATCATACGATAATGTCCAACAAACAAAATCAAAGATTTGCCATTTCTTAAGAAAATGTGAATACAAAAAATTAAACATGCATAGGCATAGATTGGAAAAGACAATCTTCTTTCCTATTATTTACACACAACAATCGATCCAGTTTTATAAAGGATCTATGTTTTCAAAATACAATAACCGAAAAATCAGCATTACAAGATAAATTCAATACCACAATTGCAATAGTACAATTTTGCGTATTTCCCAATACCGAGAAAAATATGAATTAAACAATTTATTTTACTAAATGAAAATATCATTTACTTACCAATTTTCTAAACGATACATTATTGAATTACCAATATTTCCAGATAATACATTATTTAATTTCCTATATTTCCAATAGTATATCGTTTAAATTTCCAAAATACCCAATGATATAATATTCCATTTTCCAATTACTCAAATACTATATTATTTTATTTCTAACATTTCCAGATAACCTATTATCATTTAATTTCTCAAATAATATATTCCTGAATAATATACTATTTAAAATTTACCAAATAATAAATATATTTTATTTTATTTTTTAAAATTCCAAATAAAATATATTATTTTATCCTTTTTCCCAAATAACGTACTTCTTGCTAGCATGTTAAAAAAAATACAAAACAATCAATATATATATATATATATATATATATATATTTAAAATATTTTAAAACTTTATTAAAAAATAAAAAAAATAAACTTTAATATTATTTGAAGTTCCCCCTTTGGGAAACCCACGGGCCCCACCACGTGGTTCCCTTTCCTTTTGGGAAGGGGGCTGTGGGGACCATGCCATTGTCTCCATGCCATGGTTCTCCCCATGGCTTGGGGAAGCCACAACTCTCCCCAGCCATGGGTTGAGACCATGGCTCTCTCCCCAAAGCCCAAAACAAGAACGTTGTTAAAAATATATATATATTATTTTATTTTTTATTTTTTTAAAGCCAATACTCAAAATTTTCCTGAGAGAAAACTCTGGAATATTTTCCAGAATTAAACAAAAGATATACATGTATATTTTTAAAATGAAAATACCAGAAAGCCCCAAATACTGAGATTGGTAAAATTTCAATCATTCTTCCACCTCCAATCTCATATAGCACAACAAAGATCTCATTTAAAATGAAATTTGAATACCATGTGTTTGGGATTTAAAAGAAATCTTATTGTAAACAGCCAACCCCAAAATTTTGATTTTAAAAAAACCTGAGCAACCAAAATCTAAACTTGAGATGGAAAAGAAGGCAAGGAGGGTTTGGATTGGAGATATAATTACAACTCTTTTATTTTCCCCAAATAGATGATTTTTTTAATCTTCACAAACAAATTCCTACAAAATCCAAAACAATATCTTTGAAACAAAGAAGCCAATGAAATAAACCAGAGACCTACCTGATTCAACAATCCTGGAAGAGATTTTGATGAAGAGCCCAACCTGCAAGCTCAAGAAATCCTTCCTTTTGCGAAATCCCCAAATTTTCATTCCCAAAAATATTTTTCCAAAAATACTCTCCAAAATCATCCTCCCAATATTTTTCCAAAACCTAGGTTAAATGGGAAAAGTTTGACCAAAAAATTATTTTTGGATTTAAAATATTTTCATTTTAAAATAAAATTCCAAAAATCATTCTTTCAAACTATATCAAATATATATTAAACTTGTTTTTCTAATTAAAATTGATTTTCTCAAATAATTGAAATTAACCTTTCTATTCCAAAATGCCAAAGAGATTAAATTATTCCTATTTCGAATAAATTTAAATCTTTCCTTTCAAAAGAACATAAACTGAATAAATTCATCATTAAGAGTAACCATTTAAATCGGACTTGCTACCAACTTGAATTGAACAATTCTAATTAATGATTAATCGCATAAAAGGGAACCTATTTAATTTAGTCCCTAAAACACTAATGCGTAAACACACATTAAATCAGATTATATACTAAGGATAAAGTACTCAATTTAACCACACACAAAACACGCAACCCAAGAAAGCCAAACAGACAGACCACTTGCATACCCCACCAAAGGGGATACTGACATACGACTGACGATGCTCACTTGAGCATGACTATGGTCAAACGGGGTCTTACGACCACCTTATTCAATCTCTAAGAACCAAAGATGAACACTTACACCTGCGAAACCTGGTGGAGATGAACCTCGTACCTATGCAGTACTGTACCTGTAATCTCCTGCAACCAAGAGTTATACATGCATACATATATATAATAAAAGTGTTAGCCCAAGATTAATAACACGAATCAGGAAAACTAATAAACTTACATACAAATTGATGCGAAAACCACATTAATAGGTACACACCATAATCAAAATATCTGACTATAATATTATAACATGATAAACTAACTAGGGTCAAACCGAGATTAGAATCTGATGGATAAATATCTGACTATAACATTATAACATTACAAGTTAGATATAACAATTATTTATGGTTACTAATATGTATTTGGTCCATTTATGTTGCATATAAGTTATACTCTAAATAAAAATATGATATTTTACTAACAAGAAATGATATGTATATTTTCAATTACTAGACATTTTTAGATTAAGTTGCGGTCGAATCTTTAAAAAGTCATTTTTTTGAAACTTTGTAGTAGATGTGTTATTTTGATGAGCTACATGATGAGTCATGTCTTCAAACCTTAGTTGTAGATAGTTAAGTGCCCATTTTACATTTCTAAGAAAAATAGAAGTCTTACGATATTCCATGTGACGGCTACATGTTGATAAAGTTAGCCCTAACGACTACTGGTCACTCTCCCTTATTTCACTCTTTGGAATATATAGTGAACAACTTTGTAGATATTAATAGCTCATTTAATCTGCAACCAAAACCACACTAATTTCTCCATTTCAAACCAAATATTTGAAATGTGAAATTATCAAAACTCTAATATCAAAGCACGATCATTTGGAATCAAGATTTGCTTTCAACCTCGACTTCTATCAACAGTGACTTGTAATGCCACAATTAATTTACAATCAGTTTCGTACATTTCCCCAATCTCATCTAGATTTGGATTTGGTATATCGTAATCATGATTGAACGATGAAAGATTTTTGGCATGTGCAATTTCTCTCACCTATGAAATGCAATTAATTAAATGAAAAAGATAAAATTGAAATTGCCCTATTTCTAAATAGAAACTAGATAAGAATGGAATGTTCTAGAATTCACAAGAGATAAAAGAAAAAATATTAGATACTTGTTATTTTGGGCATATTAGTCTAATGTCTAGAAAGGCCTAGGATGTTCTAGAATTTTTTCAAAGATCTCTATATATAGAGGCATCATGTAATGGTTTTGTATCAAGCAATAAAAATGGTTTTATGTGCAGCAACATATTCATATTTTGTGTGTGTTTGTTTCTAAATTTATGTGTTTGTGTTTCTATATGTGATGTTGATACATGTATCCGAGCAGATGTTTGAGATCTTGTGTGGGAAGCATATCAAAGATAAGATGAAAGGAGGTGAAAAAGATTAGGGCCCACTTCAGAGTGAAATCGTAAAGCCAAGAAAATTTGAGATCGCAACCTTTTTGATAGAAGAAATTGTTGGAAATGATGTATAGTCATCGTTGTTGAACAAAAGGAGTCAAAGTATGAGGAAATTGTTGTTTGCAAATAATTATTACCAAAGAAGGAGCAGATCCAGCCGATAAGGAAAATAATTATAACAAAATCAAGTGGACAAGGTGAGCTTAAATTATTTAATTCAATGGGAAAATTAGGTAAACGAGTGTTGAAGGAAAATGCAAATCTAATTTCTGAGATAGATAATCTAGAAGGGGAATTATTGGAAGTGAATACGAAAATGTTTGTAATTAAAAAAAAATGGGAACAGAAAAATGTAAACTTTTAAATTATGAAATTAGTGATTATAAAGAGAAAATTAAAGAGTTAGAGGACAAGTTAGAGTTGTTTGATGACATTAAGAGAAGGAATGCAGAATTAGAAAAAGAGAAAATTTGCTTGTTGATTTGGAAGAAGAGCTTGAAAGGCTAAAAGAAAAAAATAGTTTACAAATGAATGAAATTTCAAAATTGAAAGAGAAAAATAGTTTACAGAAAAATGAGTTATCAAAGTGGAAAGAATAAAATGAATGTTTGAAATCAAAACGACTAGTTTGTGATGTTTCATGCAATACAAAGGATTTGAATTTATCATTTGATAAGTGTGTTTTTGCTAAAGAAGTTTGTGATAAAAATTGTCAAAAAGAAAATGATAATGTTGTTAGATGTAATGGCAATGAAAACAATATTGATTTAAAAATTATGAAAAAAAAATGGTTATAGAGGTAAAGGATTGGGAAAGAATGAAGAAGGAATGCATGATCCAATTGAACCAATAATGAGGACATAATATGAAAGTCTTGGATATATCACAAGTAAAGGGAAAATGAATACATGTATTATAGGTTCAAGTAAATCAGCTCAATAAAAACAGTGTATTGAGTGTACTCATTGCCATAGAAAAGGACATACAAAGGATAGATGTTGGGATATACATCCATGCAATATTTGTGGATTGAACAATCATTGTGATAAGAATTGTTGGTACAAAGAGTCAAAGAATGATTGCATGAAAATTGATTATGGATGGACGTATAGATCAAGTTGGCAGAAAATTATAGGTATGAATAAAAAATTTGTTCAAGTGTAAAATTTCAAATGTGAAAGTTGATTTCAATCAAGAAAAGTTTTTAAAAAGGCATAATAGATGTGTCAATTCAAAGGATATTATTATCTAGCAAGACACCTGTAGATGGCAAGTTTCCAAGAAGCTACAGATTAAAGGACTGTCGCAACAGTTGAAGATGGTTTGAAGATATCGAGCAAGGAAAAGGATTTGCAAAGTTAGTGAACTTGGTTATGGACATTAGAAAGAGTCAAGAGCAAAGGAATTTGAATGCTGTAGAATTGGTGGTCAAAATTAAGGGGGGATGTTGGCATGTGTAATTTCTCCCACTTATGAAATGCAATTAGTTAAATGAAAAAGACAAATTTAAAATTTCTCTATTTCTAAATAAAAAATAGATAAGAATGGAATGTTCTAGAATTCACAAGAGATAAGGTTAAAAGAAAAAATATTAGATACTTGTTATTTTGGGCATATTGATCTAATGTCTTGAAAGGCATAGGATGCTTTTAGAAATTTTCCAAAATTTTTCCAAAGACCTCTATATATAGAGACATCATGTAATAGTTTTGTATCAAGCAATAAAAATGAAGTTTTGTATCAGGCAATAAAAATGGTTTTTATGTGCAGCAGCACATTCATATTTTATGTGTGTTTGTTTCTAAATATATGTCTTTGTATTTCTATATGTGACGTTGATACATGTCCATGCACCCCATCAAAGATCTCAAGAGATATAGATCTATATAATAATTTGATATCTCATAGTATTGTCAAAGATCCTAGTATTTTCAGTACACATACAAATTTTAATTCTTTAAAAAGCAATTATTGTCAATTTGATGGTCGAAATTTTCATTATTTTTGAGCCTATGTTGAGATATGATAAAAAAAAATTATATTGATGTACATTTTTTATTAATTTTTTACAATTTTTAACTATAAACTATTGTACTAAAGATTTATATAGGCATAGCATTTACTTTTACAAACAGTAATAATAAATCTCTATTATAACTATTATTAGTACACACTATTAAAGTAATATTATAAATCATATTATATATTTATATTATATTATATTTATAGTATAATATTATTTATTATTTATTATATTTATATTTATATTATATATTATATATTATATATTATATAAATAATATATGTCTATCAAAGCTTTTGTTTCAATTAGGAACCTTTTGGAAGGTTCGTAGTCTATTAAGGACTAAAATATGATGTCTCGTCCATTAAAGATATCTAACAAGAGAGGAAGAGGGTCCTAAAGAAAGAATCTTCCCAAATTTTTGAGTTTTGGGAACATTAAAACCTCTGTTGAGGTCGTTGGTTCTCAATAAACCCTTTACCTATAGGCATCTATGAATATTTTACAAACTTATCCTATTGTGTTTATTGTTTCACTAGTGAAAATTATTTTTGGGCATCTCAGATTTCTGGCTTACTCTAACATGGTATCAAAACCATGATTGCATGTTGAGTTCAACACATAGCCCTATCAAAAAGAATGCAGATTTTAATATTTTTTATTTTTTTTGTTATACCAAAAAAATTGTAAAAATAAATTTAGTAGAGGGCCATTTGACTCTCTTGTCATCTTCCTATCTGCTCATCTACTTAAATTTGGCCAAAAATTATGTTTTTGCGCTACTCAATCTCATTGTTGGTTAAATACTTATGTTTGTTGGCTATCTTTAGCCACATTTTGTGGACATTTTGCAAGATTTAGTTTTAACAGATTATTCATGGACCTCTCTGCTCCCTTTGATGGCAACATTTTTTCTTATTGTTGTGGAGTTTTCAAGTGACACCTATTAACTGGAAAGACCACCAACAAAGGTAGCACATAAGACTCTGTTTTATTTCTAGAAGATTAAAGTGCTTTTAAGCATACCTACAACCACTCCATACATTGAGGCCTGCAAATCTTGTTTTTTTTTTTTTGGAATGAAGGCCTCTTTACTTGTTGATTTTGTATACTAGCATTGTTATTATGTGCCTATATATAGGCAAAGAGTAATTTTTTCAATGCTCATTTTTATAAGATCATAGTATTATCAAACATCATAATATTTTTAGAACTTGTTCACACATATAAGTAACCTTGTTTAACAAGACTAAATTTAAATATTTTAAAAATGAATTATTGTTAATTTGATGGTTGGAAGTTTTATTATTTATTAATCAACTATTTTTGGATTAGATTGTGTGTGAATTTTTTGCATCAATGTTTTGGATCACACACTGTGATCCCTCATCACGATGAAAAAAGAGAGCATGCATAAATGAAAAATGTCCAAGGAGAAAAAAATTCACACAATCTAATCTAGAAATAGTTGATTAATATCACATGGATTGTGTAAAGTTAATTTTTGTTAGTTTTATTATTTTTAACCTTTGTTGAAATATAATAATTTTTTATGTATTCATGTAAATTTTTTAAGTTATTACAATTATTTTACTATGAACTATTGTATTAAAGATATATATTAGACATAGCATTTAATTTTACAAACATATCAAACAACAATAATAAATTTTTATCGGAACTATTATTAGTGTACACACTATAATAATAATATAATATTATATTATTTATTATATTTTATATTGTATTACATTTATAATATAATATTATTTATTATATTTATATTTATAGTACTATTATTATATATTATATAATATATGTTTATTGAAGTTTTTGTTTCAATTAGGAATCTTGTCAAAGGTTCGTAGTCCATCAAGAACTGCAACAAGGTATCTTGTTCATTAAAGATCTTCGACAAGAGAGGAAAAGGGTCCTAAAGAAAGAGTCTTCTAAAAATTTTAGAGGTTTTGGGAACCTTAGGAACCTCTGATAAGGTTGTTGGTTCTCACTAAACCTTTTAACTTTGACAATTAAATAGTTTAGAGGGCCATAATAAAAGAAACTAGTGGTGAAGGAAGATGAGAAAAGGTTGGAGTTCGAAGGTGTTTTTGGTTACTAGGGAACCCCTAACCTCAAATGTCAAATAAAAAATGCAACAAGTTGATACACAGGAGTAGGTGGAAGATGTCACCATTATTCCGATTCCAACCATCTCTATGTCAAAGAAGATCTAATCAATCCACTACTCCATTCAAAAATTTGATTCAACATATTACATGCTTCAAATAGACAAGGAATATTTGCATTCATCAAACGATAATAAATTGGCTATCACTAATAAGGGGATTTTAAAAGAAGATCACACAATGTCAATCTAGTATAACATCACAAAATGGATGAAATATTTCTTCATGGACTGATTGAAATCATTGTTGAATGTCAAATCCCTTGAGTTCTATGAAGAGTATATGGAGGTTGTACTAATAGTGGTTTGAGTGTTGGTGATCTTGACTTGATGTTCATGACAATATCTAAAGTCAAAGGATCTTGGAGTCCAAGTTCAAAAAGTGACGATGACTCAAATAACTTCATCAATATACAAGCTTGCGGAAAGGTTTGGATTCTTTTTTATTTTTTAAAAGTGCACCGCAAGGAATTTAAAAGTTAATTATGACAATTATATTGCACATTGACTCATTTTTTGAGCTTGATTATTGCATATTCTTTAGTGTTAATTCTGTTAAAATCAATAATAATTATGTCAATTCAATCTTCATAATTTCTTTAGAAGGAGAAACTAATTGTAGAAAATGAAGTTTTCTATGCAAGCATTTCATTAACAAACCATAAGAGTTTTGTTCTATGAAACTATTAACATCATAAAGTATAACATAAAATTGCTACAATAATGTCACAATGTTTTATAATAGTTTGTTCAAAATTACATTTTCTTCCTAAGAAAAAAATATTTGAGTCCAAGTATGTACAAAATCTAGTAAACTAAAAAAAATAATAATATATTCCAACTAATACAATATGGAAAAAATACCACTCATAATTGTGAATAGGAAAATGTAACAAAGGAGAGATAAAATATAGGCAACCTTATGACCGCTAGCACCAATGTGAAGAGCCTTTCTCATAAAATAAATTGCATAAACATTAGTGAACAACCAATAAAGGAGAATTATTTATTTATAATGCATAAAAAAGCCATGTACAAATGCACGAACTTAAGAAGAATGTGTTTGTAGTACATATCATCATAGAGGAAATCATTTTCAAAATGATGGCAAGAAAAATTTGAAATGGATCAATGAAATCTTTCATATTTTTATTCATTCTAGAAGGACAAACAATGGTGAGGCTCATATAAAAGAATGTAGTTGCCAATTTCATAATTATCCATAATTAATAATTTAATATAAAATTTACAATAACATTCCTCCCTTATTTCATTGGACCTGCAAAAGAACCCTTGAAATCTCAAATTTCACGTGACCAAGGGACCCCCCTTGAGGCTTGCATCATAAAACTTGTTGATTACATAAAATAAATACACATTTTTGAGAGGATATTTATCTAAAGAAACAAATCTTGAATTAGGTAGAACTCTATCAAGTTACCTCATAACCCTCATAAGGGTATAGCTTTGAGCTTAATTCTTGAGTTCTTGAACTACCACCTTCTTGAACTCTCAAATCACACACATTGAACTATTTGACAACAATCCATACTGAGCTTTGCACAAGTAGGTCTCTATCAATTTATTTTTAAAAAGGATTTCAATACCAAACCCCTTACTTGTCTTCAAAAAATAAACTTCACAGTATATGTAACCTTCAAATCTGTTAGCAACATATAGATTACTATAGTTGTTGAATTGACTTGGACAAAATTTTAATGTTAAAAATTAATTTGTAAAAAAAAATCATTAATTAGTCACACAAGTAAATGATAGCTATAATACATAGGAGAAATTTCAATGACAACTAAATCAATATTTATTATCTCTACAAAGACACAAAGCTTAAAATCCCATATCAATGACATTGCAAATGACTGTGACTTCTTGGAATCAAATATGATATTCTTGCAAGAAACACACATATTTTATTTAGGCATCAATAAAAATTACAAGATTTTGAGTGTATTTTTATGTATGCTCTATACAAATAAATGACATGTACGTCAAGAAAGAAATATAAATCATATACTCAAACTATTATCAATGAATAACATTGAAGTTATATAGGTTGACATGGACTTGATTGTTCACAACTATAGAATCAATATGATAATTCTATATGTGCCTCCTGGTACAAAACTTGTTATAGCAACTAATATTATAAAATATGTTAGGATTCCCACAGATACTGAGAGGGGGGGGTGAATCAGTATCTAACCGGTATATTAAATTTCTTAACTTAAAACATGTAGAACATATTAGAATAGTGTACTGATAAGCAAGAAGTAATGCAATAAACAAAGATAAAAACAACCACATGAAAATACACCATAACACAAATATTTAATGAGGAAACCCGGTGTGGGAAAAACCTCGGTGGGAATTGTAACCCACAATATTCACTTACTGGCCAATAAGAGAATATTACTGCTACAAGAGGGGTCTACACATGCAGGAAGGCCAAGTGCCTAGAGCTCACTGCTCAATTACAAAAATGGGAAGTCTCGCTGACTTACAAAATGGATTATATAAATCCAATGTCTTGTACTACTTCAGAATTGCATCTATAATGCCTGATTCAGTACCAGTTTTTTCTCTACTTCTTACATAAACCCTTAACCTATAATTCGCATAATAGGTCTGCCTTATTTCGCCTAATTACCTTCTACCATCCTTCTTCAAATATTCTACAATGATCTCTTATATATATGAGTCATTTTACAATGTTGCCAAGTCGACTTATAAAGATTTTACAATAATAAACAAAATATATTACAACAAAAATCTTGTCGGCCTCTATGCCGATATGCTTCCTTTCACTGCTGGTGCCGGTGGTCTGAGTGTCGGTGTAGAGTCTGATCTTGCTAGTGTCAGTGGATTACCTTGCCTGTGTCATAGGATTGTAAGGTTTCCATCAATGACAAAACCTTAAATCACCTACAATGTCTCATTGGAGTGTGCATATGCCAACAATCTCCCCCTTTGGCATTGATGGCAACACTCATGAGAAAATTTCAAAAGTGTATCCAAAACTTGTAATCCAAAAATTGTTTCCAAAAATGTGTACCAAAAATATATGAGCTCCCCTTGAGCAGATAAGTCTTTTGCTGATTATTTTCTCATACTACTACTCCCCCTTTGGCATCAATGACAAAGGTTGTCAAAGTGTCAATAGAGTTGTAGTTTTCTGTCTCAACCTTGTAACTGGGTGGTTACAATTTGGAAAAGATCCGCCAAAACCAAATTTATGCTTTCCAAAAACTTCTTACTGTCTTTTATTGCTGCCTTTGTTCTTTGAATTGTACTGGTGAGGCGTTGCATATGCTCTGTCGGTGTTTTCTGTCCTTGTACTAATGCCTCAGATATTTCCTTCCTCAAAGATGCTAGATAGTCCAGTCTTGGACTTAGTCTTAATCTTATATTTTTAGCCTTATTTATTATTCTCTCCTTTTCTCTTTCTAGCTTAAGTAATTCTTCCTCAAAACTTGTTATCTTTTGTTCAAAAATTGATAATGTATCAGGTGAGTTAACAAAATTGTCAGCAAGTTTATTGATTTCATCCTGTACCTTGCTCATTTTATTATCTATGTCAACTGTTAGAAAGTTTGTCTTACAAATGTCTCTATACAGAGTTTTAAATTCCTTCAATGAGTTGCATAGTTCTATTAGAAGTGTGTCAAATTCCCTAGTACACTTCTTTATTATCAAGTTGACTCAAAGAATCCTTATTATCTATGTTGCATTTTGGAGCTATCATCTTCAAAATTGGGATTATGTCATCTATAGCTTTATAAGCTTGTGAACTACAATCAGTTATTTTCTTCAAAGAATCTAAGAGAACTTCAGTTACATTGGTTGATTTGTAACCTGCTGAGGAGGAACCAACATTTTGAATTCCGTCAGTGGAGGAAGTAACCATGCTTGTAGTGACCTCTGGTAGGTCAGTCTGTGTTTCCATTTCCTTAAGCAAGGGTTTTTGTTTCTCTCTTGTTGCCGATGGCATTGTTTCCATATGAACCTGTTTCTGTTCCGAAGCCTATTGCTCTGCTTGTCTCTCTATCTGTTGATATGTTTTAGTCTCTATCTGTTTCCCTATGCTATCATCTTCCACTTTTCCTTCAGTGTTATCAATGTTGTTAGTTGCCGGTGGCTCACTAGCCATGTCAGTCTTATCAGTTGTGTCTTTATCTACCACAATGTTGACCTTTTGAGTATCAACATCCACTGTGTATAGTACCTCTAAATTAGGATTATTATCCTCTTGTGATACATCCATACTGTCATCTGTCGGTTGGTCTTTAGTTGTTGTTACCGTTGGAGTAATCAGAGGCAGTGGGGATAAGTTATCTTTTATTTTGATGCTAGGAGGTCCACCAACCTTTCCTTTACCCTTATCTTTGTCCTTTTGATAGACTTTGATAGGCTTGGGGTTCTTGTACTCTTCCTGCTTTTCCTTCTCCACAAGGAATATATCCCATCCATTTTCTGTTTCTTCTGTTACCTCATTTACTCTTCCTGCCATTAGTGCAATATGCCGATGTGCAGTAGAGAATACTGACTGGTTGGCCTCTGCAATTAGGTCATCTATTTCTTTTGGAGAGTTGACTAGGTAAACAACAAGTAATTTTTCAACCTTAATTTTCTTGTCAAGCTCTACAACAACTTGTCTTCTTGCTTCCAGTCTCTTGAATAGTTCATCTGGTAGTTCATCTACAACTTGCATTAAGAACTTCTTATAGATATCCAGGTGTAAAATGACACTACTTTAAACTTGCTCTCTCTCATCTGCTGATAGTGTATCATATAATTTTTCTATGTTCTTGAGTTTTCCTTCTTCTGTGATCTCATCTAACAGTCTATCAATCAGAGCAATGTTTTGTTGAGTCCTTTTCTTTTTAGGTGTTAGCTTTTTCTTTGGGGTTGTCTTCTTTACCGGAGACCTCATTGCCTGCTGTTTTTGTCTAGTTCTTCTAGGTGAGGGTGTGGATGTCGGTGAAGGATCCCTTTTCCTTACAACTCTTTTAAATGCTACAGGCATATCACTTTAAGAAGAAGTAGCTACCGGTGAAAGGTGAGTTTCAAGTTGTAATGCTTCCAACTCATCTTCAGTGATGCCAGTTTGTTTCAGTACATCTTCTTTGATAGCCTTAGCCTGTCTTGAACCTCTTCGCACAATTGCTTCAGCTTTCTTCACTCTCTTCTTGGATTGAATTTGGCTTTCAATGGTCTCAGCACTACCAAATACCTCTTCCTTAGGTTCCTTGGGTGCTTCAAGAAGGGTTGTTGCATATGTTTCAATGATGTGATCATCGGTCTCATAACCCATCTAAGTAACCCAAATTGTTCTTGGTATAACAGCTTCCATCTAGATCTCATCCTTTTTAATCACAAAGCATATATCATCCTTATATTTGTTAACAATTTTCTGTGACAGTCTGATTCTTTGGTTCATTCTGGCCTTTAGTGCTTGAAAATACTCATTAATATTCTTTTCCTTGTTTTCACCCATGTTGTTGAATAGATCTGATAACTGTTTCCCTACCAGTATGTCAAATCCAAGGTTCTTGTTGCCTATACCGGGCACCTGTTTGGTTATGTGTAGCATTAAGCATACAAGTAAATTACCAAATCTGAAAGTCCCTTTCTTATCCTTCTTGATTTTTCCTAAATTGTAATCAACTCATCCTTTAGCCATTCACATACATCAATTTTCACATTATCCTTAACCATATCATGTGCACTTTTTATGCATAAACTGGAAACTGTGTTAAGTTTGTTTGCATGAGTTGCTTTGTATCCTAAAATCATGCTAACAAATCTCACATTTATGTCGGTCACATCATTAACCCTTAGAGACCTTATGTCGGATGTTGCACCAGTTAAGTTCATTACCAGGTCATTTGAGACCTTCTTTGTTTTGTCTGGTCTGCTACCGATGGAGGGTAACCCTATTACAGCGTTCACAACTTCCTTGGTAATTTTATGGACGGATTAAAGCCAAAAGAATGCACCATGTACTCTACTTAACACTATCCTAATAACTTCCTTGGGGAAATCCAGAATGCAGAGAATTTCTTTGAATCCTAGGGTTTCAATAATTTGGTGTTCAGGTTTTACTTTACCGGAATCATCATAGATAACAGATTTGTACATGTTCTTGATTTCTTCATCTCCTAATTCTTCTATATGGCAATGGATATAAATTCTAGGGTCTTCTGCATAAACAACTCCTTTGGGAATTTGGGAAAAAGCACCTACATTATCATCCTTTTTAGCTATCTTGGGAACTAGCTAAAATATGGGCCTAGGGCATTTAATTACCTTGACTACAGTAGGGTTTGCTATGAATTCAGGTGCAGAGGAGGATGTCATGATTATAAATACCCTTTTCTGCCTTAAGAAGGATTGATTGCTGAAGTGCTTTTGCCTCTTTGCTCGAAATGCCTTAGCTCTAGAAACTTTGCGCTTTTTGAATGTTTGAATGCTTGATGAAGTAAAATGGAGCCAAAATCATAAATTTATAATGTTTATTTGCCATCAACCACATTTAATGCATGCCGGTTAAGTAATCACTTAACTATGTTTGCCGGTATAGAAGTAATTTTCAACTTCTCATCGTTAACCAAGGGAATAATAGCATATGTCTCATTTGATTGCCAAACCCTCAAACAAATTTTATTCAATTTGATGAAGAGCTTCTTGCCGGTGGAATACTACTTTGTTCTACCGGTGGAGTGTTGATTGGTTCTACCGGTGGAGGAGTATTCCCAACATTATTTAGGTTTGACTTTCTAATCCATTGTTTTGAGAATTCTTGCTTAACCTCTTCAACTTTTTCTTTTCCTTTCAAACTAGAACTTTTGTTGTCTGTCGGTGATCCTTTACTTCTACAGAATTTTGCAATATGCCCAATCTTATTACATGCATAGCAAGTCACATTATTCTTCTGAATAGCTTTCCCATAACCTATCCTAGTTTGTGTTCTACATTGATTATATAGGTGTCCAAATCTTCCACAAACATAACATCTCACATTCATTCTGCAATTTTCAGAGTTATGACCAACTTTGTTGCATTTTGAACATTGACTGGTGGGTGTGTTGATATTTTGATAATTTCTAGATCTACATTGATTTTCTCTATGACCGTACTTATTACAGTTAAAGCATTTTCCATTAAATTTGTAAGCAGTAGGTTGTCTTACCGGTTCGCTATGATCCTGTGTGTTTGCAGTACCAGAGCTTTCTCCTGCCTCAAAGCCAATTCCATAAGTGTCACCATTAGGTTTCTGAATCTTCAATAAGTCACCAAATTCTTCTGAGCTTTTCTTGAATTTTTCTTTGTGTTGATTTGCAATATCTAGTTCTCTTTCTAAGATCTCTTTCTGCCTCATCAGTTCATTGGAGTCATTATGAGTATGCATCAAATCTGTCTTCAATAAATCATTTTCATAGCTAAGTCTTGTGTTCTCATTTGCTGCATCATTTAGTCTTCTAGTTAGCTCTTCTTCATTCTTCTTTCTATCTTTATTTTCCTTACAGAATCTCATGGTCATATCTTGCATCTCATTCTTCATTGTTGTGTTCTCTTATTTCAGCTTGCATATCTGATCATTAAGTGATTCCTTTTCATCATTCTCATTTTGCATCTTTTCACATAGTTCTCTTCTTTTATTTCTTGCAATGGTAAAATTTTCTTGAAGTGCCTGAATGATATCCTGAATTGCCTTTAAATCATCTTCAAGTTTGATATTTTTCAATTTTTCTGTATCATAATCTGAGAGAGAGCTACTTCTAGTTGCTTCATCAGATTTTCCATCTCTACCGGTGTCAAGATCTTCCTCAAGTTGTTAGGCTTCTGGAAATAGAGGACCAAGCTCTGATACCAATTGTTAGGATTCCCACAGATACTGAGAGGGGGGGGGGGTGAATCAGTATCTAACCGATATATTTAATTTCTTAACTTGAAACATGTAGAACATATTAGAACAGTGTACCAGTAAGCAAGAAGTAATGCAATAAACAAAGATAAAAACAACCACATGAAAAACACACCATAACATAAAGATTTAACGAGGAAACCTGGTGTGGGAAAAACCTCAGTGGGATTTGTGACCCACAATATTCACTTACTGGCCAATAAGAGAATATTACTGCTACAAGAGGGGCCTGCACATGCAGGAAGGCCAAGTGCCTAGAGCTCACTGCTCAATTACAAAAATGGGAAGTCTCACTGACTTACAAAATGGATTATATAAATCCAATGTCTTGTACTGCTTTAAAATAGCATCTATAATGCCAGATTCAGTACCGGTTTCTGCTCTGCTTCTTACATAAACCCTTAACCTATAATTCGCATAATAGGTTTGCCTTATTTCGCCTAATTACCTTCTACCATCCTTCTTCAAATATTCTACAATGATCTCTTATATATATGAGTCATTTTACAATGTTGCCAAGTCAGCTTATAAAGATTTTACAATAATAAACAAAATATATTACAACAAAAATCATGTCGGCTTCTATGCCGGTATGCTTCCTTTCACTGCCGGTGTCGGTGGTCTGAGTGTCAGTGTAGAGTCTGATCTCGCTAGTGGCGGTGGATTGACTTGCCGGTGTCATAGGATTGTAAGGTTGCCATCAATGACAAAACCTTCAATCACCTACAATGTCTCATTGGAGTGTGAATATGCCAACAAAATAGGCACTAGATCATGTACATGCTGATGAAATTTTTTAATTGTTAGGATTTCAATATCAATATGGAAAAACAGAATGCAATTACAAAAAAAACTAGAACTTTTTTTTCTAGAGCAAGAAAATAAATTTCTTACTTGACAAGAAAAGTTTTCTTCTAAATGATGTTCGAATTATAAAATTTATATATTCATTTTATCTCGAGAAAGCTCCATTTTATGCATAATATTTTATCGTCTTCAATTCTATAGTTTTTATAATATTTTTCAATGCAATACTTTTTTATTACTACAATTTGTATTTGTATTTTAACAAATATGAACAATAAAAAAAGCAACAAGAGCAAAAATGGATGTAATTCATGAATTCAAGAAGTAGGTGTTGAACACACAACATGACTTAGAGGGAGAAGAATCAGTTCAGATCTCTAACACAACTTTATTTCTAATCTATTAAAATTTAAACCACGTATAATATATTACTTTAATGAAACCATGATTGCACAAAACACAATCAACTCATGAACACCATATTTATGTGGAAAACCCAAGAAGGGAAAAACCATAGTGAGAATCAAAGTCACAATATAGATAAAAATGATTACAATGACTAAGCCATAGGCTAGGGAGCTCACTACTCCAGACTTTCTAGCTAAGGCACACAAACTTAGGGAAAGATACAAAGGACCTACACAACTGAAACTCACTACTTCAGGGTAAGATACAAAGAGTTGTCAAGAGAGACACATTGTCTTTCGATAAGAATAGCTAAACTAAAAATGAATAGGATCTCTGATCATGAAATTAACCTTAAACCTCTGTGTCAAGTGTCCAATATCATGTAAAATATATCTGGCCTCAATCTATGTTACCGAACATTGTTAAAGCTCTTCTCAAATAACTTTCAGTCACCATTTTCATCAAATCTCTCTGCATATCATTCACATACACATCACATCATTTCAAACACATCCCACACTTATGTACACTTCAACGCATACATTTAATCATCCTTACATATAAAAATATTCATTAAAACTATCAACCAAGTAAGCCCAAAATAGAGTATATAAGATTACATTAACTAGGCCATTCGGACCAATAATATCCAATGTGGTCCACTCCATGAGAAAGAGGGGACCCAAAATTAGCACCACACATCCTTCTAAGTTGATTCCAATGAACTACATACCCTAAAACATCTTTCAAATCCGGTTCCAAATGAAACTTGTAGATAAATAATAAAACTCAACAACAAGCCAACCTAAAAGTACATTCCAATGCAAATTTTACTTGTGATGTAGATCTCCACAAGCCACGATGAGTCCCAAAACAATATTCTAACTCAACCTCCAATGTATATCTAGACCATAAAAGCATGATCCAAACAAGATAATCCATCTGGGGACACTGATACCCAACAAAACTAACCAAACCAAGCACATACCAACATAACTCACTTGTGGAACAAAAAAACACCAAAGATTCGAAATGGAACACTACACTAACCAAATTTGCATGTCCTCCAAATTGCAACATTTTCACATATCCACAAGCCACCAAGCAAATTCTAGACCAGTCCGAAAGACACTCTTACTATTAGAGAACAACAACTAATCTCATCATCTGAGCAACCAAAGAACCTGCAAACTTGATAGTACACCATTCATAAAATATTAACATTATATCCAATCCCACACACCATACTCTTCACGAACCAGAACAAAACATTCTTCATTTTGGGCAATACTCTTTCTTGCATATTGAAACTTTTGCTACACTAATCTTCCAAGAACTCCTCATGTAAGCACAATATCTTCACTAGCCAATATGACAATTTCTGAACACTTAATACTAGACCAAATAGATCACTTAACATTTGCTACAACTTTATATAACTTACTATAACATTAATGGCAACACAACCTCAACTAAGATACCAATCAAACTCAACAACAACACCAAGAACCACATATTGACATCATACATCTTAGATCATCCTCCAAAATAAATTCAACTGAGACACCAATCAAACTCAACAACAACAATTTATAACACCCTTAATCAACAGTACAAAATGAAAAAACCTTCATATACTTGCATGACAACACAATAGCAATTCACTTGTAATCAAATGTCACTAATAGAAAAATAGAGAAACCTTAAAAAACTTACATGATGTAACATAATGACAACTTACCTGTCATTGTTACTGATAATAGTTTTCATAGAACAAGACTATATCTAGATTAGACCACATCTGAACCAACAAATTTGATATCAATGACAACATAGAATATTATATCCAGAATAGATCACATCTATACCAACAAGTTTGACATCAATGACAACATAACTCAAATTTCCAACAATAGGATTTTGTAGTAATAGTTACAAAAGATTAATGTTACTTCTCTCCTAATTTTTACATGCTTGTAAAATTGTTTTATAGATCTAATAAGATACTTTGAGCATATTTTCTATTGAGGGTCTAAATGCTTGTAATCTTGGAGATGTATTTGAAGCAAAATGTGATTGTCACATACAAAACTCATCTATACAAATTAAAAATTGATTCAAATCCTTTGTGCTAATTTAACTGATCATAGAGGAGAAATGAAAATTATAATGAATTTGACTAGAGATCTCTTAAAAACTTTTGAAAAAAAGATAATTTCAATATCACGTATTTGTGTTACAACCAATTTTAAAATTCTCCTAAAATAGAATCTGATCATGGTGATTATGATTCTAAATTCTATTGTTGAATTAGTCAATTTTTATTGAGAGTATCTCACATGTTTGTTATGATTATGCATTTATAACTAGCACAACAATAAAAATGCTTCTGGAGACTACAAATTCATACACAATTGGAAGTGTGGGTGCAATTGCTGCTGGTAATAAATAAATTTTCATTATCTGTTAGATATCTATGGGGACAATAGTTGTTGGATAAAAATATTAGCATATTTCTCCATCTCCCCATCTCTTGATCTGTCTTTCCTCATTCTCTTGAAGTCCTTGATAAAATAATGACTATTTCCTCAAAACATTCATGGCAAGCCTCTCATTCATCACTTGTTGTCCTTCCACATTACACTTATCTGATATACTATTGTATCCCTTTGCACTCCTTAAATATTTTCTTTACTTCTCCACTTACAACATACACATAAAAGATGGTTGACCAAAAATTTCTACCATTTTTGTGCATAAAATTAAGACAACATTAGGAAACCCACTTGTCTATGTTGTGAATCTTGTTGTCATTATGATTATTTTTCTATCTTCCTTAACCTTAATTTATATATTACTTTGTATCTCTCTTCATTTTCTATTCCATCTTTTCTCACCTTTATTTGACTTTTGAATCTTTTTCTTCTTATATACTATTTCTCTCTCTCTCTCTCTCACCTTTTTACTTTATCTTAATCTATTCCTTTCATCCCTTGGGAAATAGATCTTCACTCTTCCCTTAGGGGTATCTCTCCTTATCTCTTCCCATCACCTTCTTGTTCTACATCCACACATATTCTTAACAATCTTTGCTTTTCTTCAATGTCTATCTCCATTTATCCACATTTTCTATCATTACTTCTATTTCCCCTAGCATTGGGGGTAACCTATTGTAATCTCTCTTATCCACATGTCCTATTATTATTTCATTTTTTTCAACCACTAAGTTCATATATCTAAAAAATTCCTTTGATGATTTGGAGCCATAACCCAAATGCTTCCTATATTCTCCCCATCATTATTTCCCTTTGATCACTTCAAAGTGGGACCCACATGTTCTCCCTCCCTTTCCCTATCAGTGACCAAGTTCATGACCTAATTGTTCCCATCTTTCTTCTAAATTCCTCTTTATTCACTTCTAATGTTTTCAATATTTCCCTATCCCTTAAGTACTTTAACCTCAAATTGATTTCATTTATTCTCTTCTAATAATCTTTTCAATATTTCCTTCTCACTTAACCACATTAACCTTGACATAAAATTTGACAACATTACCATATTCTTCCATCATTTCTATAAGCATGCTAGCTTGATTCACCTTTTCAATAGAGTCACTTTATATAATGCAATAATCATATTTTATTTGTAAAAGATTTTCTTTGGAGATGCCTCCTACTCAATCTCATTCATCGCAATTTTCAAATTTTGCTTTCCTACCCCTCCATGGGACATTGGATATCCTTTATAGCTGATCTATCTCATATTGATTTGGTGGTGGACCTTTCGTCTCCTTGTAGGGCTTTCTCTTGGCCTATTGTTGGTCATGTGGTTTCTATGATTAGGGTCATGTCTATGGGGGCTCTAGAGACAAATAATTTGGCTTTGGGTTACTCTGCCTCTACTACGAACTTGGGTGCTACTACTCCCATCGGGTCCTTTGGTCAACATGCTTCCTATGTAGATCTACTTAGGAGAATCTTGCTTGTTGTTTCTAAGGCCAAGGTTGTTGCTTTCAAGAAAATGAAGGGTTTTGTCAAGTCTTCAGTACCTTGTGTTTTTGTTTCTCTCATGATTTCTTTGGGGAGAGTACTGTTGGGTTGTGAGGGATATTTTGCCAAGTATAGCTTAATCTATAGGTTTTTTTGTTTTTAGCCTTCTCTTCTTGATTTACACCATTGGGTTCAGGAGGTTTGGGCTCCTCTAGTTGATAGTAACATAGAGTTGTAGCCTTCTACCAAAGGTATTTTGTGGTGTGCTTCAAGTATGAGGATGATCAACTATCTATGCTTGATGGTGGGCCTTGGCGGTGGGATTCACATCCTCTCTTTATGCACCCCTAAGTTTCTTCATTCAACCCTTTGAAAGATTCAATTGATATTTTGTTTGTGTGGGTAATGTTGTCTTATCTTCCCCTTCATTTCTGGATGAAGCCTATGAGGCTATTGGTAACACTTTAGGTAGATTCTTGAAGGTTGAATCTATGACCAAAGTCTTTCTTCACACTTTATTTAATCAAATTTTAGTTGAAGTAGATATTTCAAAAGCTCTACTTGGAGAAGTCATTGTACAAGCTAATGATAGATCTTGATGCTAGCCGGTGGATTATGAAAGGACCCCCCTTCATTGTAGGCATTTTTTTTGCTACTGGGCATATGGCTTTTCAGTAGCAAGTAGAAGTTCCTCTAATGCATGTAGGCAGTCTTCCTCAACTTGGTGGAAGAATGTTATTCGCACGACCATCTTACTATTTTTCCTAATGCTTCTTTTGAGGATGATGTTGTTTCAAAGGATTCTGAACCACCCACTAAGGTTTCTCCTCCTAGTTCTACAAAGCTAACTTTGGACCTGGGGTAGTCTCCTACTCTATTTTCTTCTACTCCTATCCATCCTGCTACTAATTTATTTGATGGTGTTGTTTGCCACTCCAAACCCCCTTCTAATGATAAAATGTGCGGTGCTTGATTTGTTGTCATTTCAACTGATGTTGTTGCTTCTATTGTTAATGTTGTTATTCCTAATACAATGGTTTCTGCAAATAATACTCATTTCCCTGATTTTGCTTACCCACTTTTTTTTCAAGGATCGACACTCTTCTAATTATAAAAAATAGATCTAATTGAACAATCATTAATCATCATTTACTCTACTAGTTCTATTTTTTTCACGACTCTAATATCAATTTGAAAAATACAACATAAATATTATAAAAATAAAAATATGATTCTCAAAAAATACACTAAAATAAATTAATTTTATTAATATTCATTTAAAATCATCTCTAATGTATTATACAAATGTTTATAACATATTCTATTGTAAAACTTCTCCAAACTATCTTATAAGAATCTAACACAAAACTAACTGAATATTTTAATTATTAATACTAAATCATGAAAACAACCTTATTACAAAATATAAACATTATTTTCCAAGGTCAACATCAACAGTAAATACATAATCATAGCTGAAATTTTAATAGATAGAGGAGTTTCTAAGTAGTACTGTTATCAGATAATATTAGTCCATGCGGAAGATAACTGGTGCTCCATATTGAGGTCGCAGAGTAGCTGAAGACATAGGAGCATGAGCATAAGAAGGTGAAGTGACAAAATAGAAATTTTGCAGAATCATGGCCAGCACTAATTTTGCTTCCAACAAGGCAAAATTTTGGCCCACACATATAGTTGGACCTGCACCAAAGGGCATAAATGCCATTGGATGCTTTGCAGCCTTTGCAATTCCTTCACTGAATCGCCCTGGATTGAAATCTTTGGCATCATTTCCCCACAAAGCAGGGTCATGGTGAATTGCAAGGATCGGAATAAAAAGTTCAGTGCCGGCAGGAATTGACAGCTTTCCAAGTTTCATTGGCTCACATGCCTGTCGCAACAGAAACATTGCTGGAGGATAAAGTCTCAAGGTCTCGTTTATGATCATTCCCACCTATAAAACATTCAAACAATATTTTATGGGGTATCCAAAATACTGTAATTGAATTCAAATCTCAGTGCTGGTTTAACTGTGATTGTTATTACTTGTTAATGTGGGTGTGTGAGATGGTCCTTACAATTTTGAGGCGACTTAAGCTGTCTGGATCTGGATCATTGTTTCTCCCACATACTTCCACCACCTCTCTGCGGCCTCGCTCTTGCCAATCTTGATGTATGCCCAACAATATTATAGTCCATGTCAACAGTACTGATGTTGTTTCATGACCAGCAAAGTAGAAAGTCTTACATTCATCAATGATTTCCTCTGTACTCAGGCCTGCATTACTATTACCATTCACTCCCACCTGCTTCTTGCTTTCAGACATCATTAAACCAAGCAGATCGGCACCATATCTACCATTTTTTTCCGTTATAGCAGTCTTTTCCCTGGCATCTATAACTTGTCTTACACATCTTCTTATTTCTTTCTCTAAATTCCAACGTTGCCTATTCTTTGTGGTAGGCAGAAACCTGATGAAAGGAGTTACTCTCAGACATTACGTATAAATGTAAGAAATCAAAAGAAGGACAAAGTTATTTGAGTTGAAAAACAAGTGGCACTCTCAACTGTGAGACAAAAATTGGAAAACCTCTCCAGCGACTGTTTCAAGAAAAAACTATCAAGAACAGAGACAATTTAAGATTGACAATTATACTTGCACAGAACTCAAGTTTGTCACCTGAAACCTGGAATATAAACACTATGAAATGCTTCAAGTACTAGAATCGTTTGTTTTGTCTGCATATCAAAGATATCCTTTCCCTCCGTAAAACTGCTTCCAAATGCTGTGCGGGAAATAACATCTGCTGTAAGATCGCGGAACCCCTTTAGCACATCAATTTCCGGTGCACCTGACAATATCAATTTTCTCCATTCCTCCAACATATTGGCACTGCTTTTCACAATTGTTGGAATCATCCCCTGCAATTAAACAAAGAGTATAATCAAAATAAATAAGTTTCTGACATTATGAATATAAATATCTTCCTATGAAACCGTGAATTTATAAATATCAAAATAGAGAACTATTTGAAAAATAATCTGCATAGATTCTAAAATATAAGGTTTTCTTTGGCAGTCATGGTCTGAAGTATATTTAAGCTAAAAGTAACTTCTATGGATCGAACAGAGTACTGCTATTCAGAAGCACCAGCCAAGAGATCTGAATTCAAGAGGGCAAGGTCTCGTCTCCACTGGTCGGTTGATTAAACAAAGTTAAATCATAATATCATTTTTCTACTAGTAATTTTTTTCTAAAGGTCAAATTTGGAAGTGTCCAAAAATCTTACACATCAAAACAAACAAAATTACAACAGGAATAAAGGATCCACAAAGAAACTGGTCTTAAGATAAGAAAGGCCCAAGCAAATCAAACACCAACATTACAACAAAGAGACAGCCAACACAAATAGCAGCGTAAGAGTAACAAGACAGCCGACACAGTCAAGGAGGTTTGAAATCAAGCCTCTTTAAAGAGCTCTGAAGCAATTTCTGATCCGCTCATCCGATCGGGTTGTTTTATAGTTCTTTGAAGAACCAATCTCAACCAGAGGGAGAAGCTCTGGTTTACGTCTTCAACAGAATCCACAACAGCTGGGTCCAAATCCTTACCAAAATGTAAAGAAAAAACAGAAACCAAAGGGTTTTGCTTGCTCATTACAGAAGACCCTTTTGTTTTTTGTGAGCTTGCAACCGTAAAACTCAAATCATTTCATTCGAAACTAGCCTCCGACTTCCTATGATCAGAAGAGATCCTTTGAGACTGAATATTCAGCTTATCCTTGATAAGCTGACATGAATGGGATAAGACTTTAGTTGTTGCTCTTGAGCACAAGTCTTAATTGTATTAAATCACAAATGAGATTAGTGGATAAATAATTATAAAGGTGAGAGACTCATCGCCCCCTGAAGCAATATCTTTGGTAGTAAACACCACACAGAAGTATTATATTCTGTCAAATTGACCAGGATCTTGCACTCAGACATAACCCTTCATTAAAGGCATGTCAACCCAGGACATTAGTTTAATATGACCTTGGACTGAATATCCTTTTAAGACGGCTAAAGATTCAAGACTAGAAGCTTCTTAAAACCAAGTGCTTGCTATTTCAAACCGATTTTTACTTGGCTCTGGCTGTGATGAGAATCAGGGCTCAAACACTCACCAATGTTTGTTATGACGCCCAAAGTGCAAAATTTCGCAATGGAGACATATTTTATAGGGTAATAATTGGTCGTGGGATACTTGGGCATCTACATAACCTGGAGATTACACCTAATCAGGGGAATCACCCAGGCTCTGCAAGTAGTAAAGGTCCGATGGTCAGCTCCTGCGTTCTTGGAAAGAGGGCTTTATCCTTTGATTGGGTGTTGGTCCAACAATCAAACCTCATGAAATTTTCAGACGATTGATATGCAAAGTAGATTTATGTTTATTTATCAGTAGGAACTTGATATTTTTTTCTCTCTAAAATATAATTCAACTTATTTATTAGATCATTATGTTCTTAATTTAGGAAATAAATACAGACATTCAGTTCCTCACCTTCAACAGATCCATATGGAAAGCAGGGTTGATGATTTTCCTATGCTGAGCCCATTTCTCACCTTTCAACCCCACCAGTCCCTGTCCCACCAGTTGTCTTGCAAGGGGATTAATCGGAAACTTCGGATAGTTGCCAAATTTAGTGGATAGTATCTCCTTAATAAGCTCAGGGTGGGGAACAACCAACCTGGCATGAGACCCGAACCAGAAAATATAATCGTTACCTATATCACATATAACAAGTTTATTAATCAATAGGGTTTTCATACTCCTGCATCTTCTTCTTAATTGGCGACTATTATAAGTTCTAACAACACCCCAGCAAAACAATCAATAGTCTTAAGTACGAATTCCAGTAATATGATTAATAAAATACCATATGCTTAAAAATATGCAGAATACAAGTGTACCATAGGTTTTAGTCCACTGGTGAATATAGGGAAGAACTCGAGGGAGTATGTCATGTGAGAGCGGCATGGGTTTGGATTCCTGCTCATCGGTCATTCTGGATATATCTGTGGAATTCCCATAGAATAACCTGTATGGAGGACCACTGATTCCTTGCGCTTCGAATGACTTTTTCAATTGCAGAGGCTTCCAATATATCGTTGTTGTAATCTTGAGTAGAAACAAAGCTAAACCACCACAAACAACCGCCAAACCCCAAAATACCCCCTCCATATTCCAGATGTGGCTAACAGCCAGTAATTATTTGCTTAAAGCTTCAGATTTGCTGTAACGATGTCTGTGCTGCCCAAGTGTAGGATCCTGTTATATTTACAATTGCAGAAAGATAATGACCTTTTGTTTGAATGTATATAGACAAACGAATGCGATGTAATTTCATTTAATATATTCCCATAGCATTGGACTTAAACAGCACAACGTAAGCTTCGACAGCTTAGATGACATATGTGGACCCTTTCCTGTCACCAGCATTTGTTTCCATTCAAACTGTTGGAGTCCGGTGGATGCCCGTAAGCGTTTGATGGCATAAACGAAAAGACAAGAACGTCAGACCAAGGTATCTGAAGCAGACAAGAGCGTCTTACCCATATGGTTGTTGCAATAGCGACACTGGGAACTTCAAAACAGGGTATGAACATCCATCAAATTATAATGGAATGGAATTTATTGTCAGATATTACTGTTGGAAATGCTCTGTTAGACATTTATCCAAAATGTGGAAGCATATGTAAGGCATGTGAACTGTTTAACCGGATGCCTCAAAGAAATGTGGTCTCATGGAATTCTATAATTGCAGGATATGCACAAAATGCGTTTGGTGAGAAGAATTAAGAAACTTTCAACCAAATGTGATTAGCAGGTGGAAAGCCAGACTCTGCAACCTTTGCCAGCATCCCAGCCTGTGCCAAAATGGAAGCCTTGGAACAGGTTATTGACATCCATCGCATGTTAAACGATAGATAAATTTCATCAGTTGTTGTAACTGCAATTGCCCTGGTAGACGTGTATGCAAAATGTGTAAGCATAGGTAAGGATCGTGAACTGTTTGACGGAATGTCATGGTATCCAAAATGTGGAAGCATAGACAAGGCATGTGAACCGTTTGACAGAATTCCTCAAAGAAATAAGTTCTCATGGAACGCCCTGGTTGTAGGATATTTAAAAAATGGATTTGTTGAAAAGGTTTTAGAAACTTGCAACCAAATATCAGCATCCTCCGACCATGTGCCAAATGGGAGCTTTGGAACAAGGTATGGACATTCATCAAAGTATAAAGGACAGAGGAATTTTCTTAAGAGGTAGTTGCAACTGATTTGCAAAATGTAGATTGTAGTCACAATTCACCATACGAATTAATGAAGAATTTTTGAGTTTAGGGAAGTTGAGGAAGGTTAAGATGATGGTCAGACTGAAACTAGTGAGATAATTATTTTGTGGATGTGTATTATGTGTGTAGTTTGTGATGTTCTATATTCAAAGCTAGAGTTCTCAATTTAAGTTGGATAGTGTTTATTTATACTCATACAAGTATTAAAATTATTTCTTTATATCATTCTTCTTTGTCATTTTATGAGAACTCTATATTTATAGTGTGATTTTTCTTTTCACTACAATTCCATTTTCTTACCTCACTTTCTTTAACATTCTCTATTTTACTCATGCTTCACATACCACTATTATTTGTATTTCTAAACCTTAAATAAACTACTATAGAGCAGTTTGATCAACTTAAAAAGAAAGTGGATACTATGTCTGTAGCTATATAGTCCTCCATATTGCACACCTTTTGTGTTTGACGGTTTTAGCCGACCATTGTCCATTGACTTTACTATAGTTATATTATGGAAACAATGGTCACAATTGTCACCTATGAGCTTGTAATGATACGTATCTAGATATATTGCATATGAAGATAAAGTCTTACCTGAATTATTTCCATGAACCCTAAGGACTATGCCCTTGATTATGTTTAATCCCTAGCTCCTATTTTTATCCATTATTTTAACAAGCTAGCCACCACTTTCTTACAACACTTATGTGTCAGTATGGTCATAAACAACTAACTAATGTAATTAAAGGTCCCTAGAGACATAATTAGGCTATTAATGACTATGGAATTAGCTTCCAAATTTATGTGGTAAAATTTCTATGTGAATTTAAATTTTTTAAAATTTTAAATATTTGAATCTTATGGGGTATCATCCACTTCCTCTTGCTATTCAACATGTCAAAAAAATAATACATTTCAAAGTAGAAATGACAAGAAAGAATCTAAATCTAGTCCAATCAAATGTCTACTACATTTGATTTTGTACCATTCAAACATTGATGGTTTAGGAAATTTACAAAGCTTAGCAAAACATTAGATAATGTTCTTCAAACCTTCTCAATAATTTGGTAAGCCTTAATTCATCAATCTATAGGATTCTTGTAGAGGATTGTCTCAAAGTTGTATAATGATTAATCCTTCTGCAATCTCCATAGCATTACTGGACACACATACATATACTTGTATTATATTTGACAATAAAATCATAGATCTCACTGATAATAATGTGATTCATGTTGATGGTGTGAATGATAGAGGATATGCTTTGGTTGCTCCGTTGAAATAAAATTGAAAAACTTATGCTCCTATTTTTTCATTATACACAATCTAACAACATTGAACACTAATAGGTATTCAAGAATCCTCCAAACTTATTGCAATAATGATAATTTCCATTGAAAGAATAGTTCCAGGCTATCTCATTTCTGCGTTCACTCGCTTTATGTTCTACTTGATTGCATGAAAAACAATTTCCTTTGAATGATAAATACTTAGAAGAAAAAAGAGGTCTCTGGTCTATCATAGACTTCCAGAAATTTTGATTAGGCATGAAAGTCTCTTATCCTCAATAGTATTCTTCATTCCTTTGTTCTTATTTTCATTGATCTTCGAGAATTCACCAGAATCTCCATTATTCTGAAACTGCACTTGATCGATTCGCATATCTCTTTTCCACCTTTCAAACTCAAGCCATTACTAATCTGATCTTTAGCATCTTTGAGTTCTTTCTTTAGATTTGTCACTTCTTCTTCTAACTTCAAACATTCTTTGGTCTTCTCATCAAGATTTGTTTCAAACTCATCAATTTCCTTCTTTCCCTTGTCCACTAAATCTCTTAAGAAAATAATCTTCTCAACTACCTTCTTATACTTATCTCTACGCTCATCCAAATCAGCCAATGCAGATCTCAATTCTCCTTCCATATCAACAACTCCTTCAACATCATCAGAATCACCTTGATCTAAATCATCCATATCATTCAACACTTCTTCAAACATAGTGTTCAAAAATATCAATCTACCTCAAGTGGTTAAGCATACTCAAGAGGAACCTTACTCTAATACCAATTGTTGAACATACACCAAATGTTAAGAGTGGGCTGAATCAATATAAATTAAAATTTCAGACTGCAAACTTATGTTAACCAATTAATTCCAGACATGTACATCAAAAGCATTGAACAAGTTCATCATAAACCAATATTTTATATGTCGAAAACCTGAACTGGGAAAAACCATGGTGAGTGTTAACTCACAAGATAATCCACTATATATAGAAATGATTACAAAAGAGAGAGCTCACTGCTTCAAACTTGCAAACCAAGGCTAACTTCATATGGCGCAAGATACAAAACATGACTTGCAAACCTAAAGCTAACTGCAACATGACAAGATACAGATTTACAACTTTCAAGAAAAGAACTATATGAATAAAAGCATAGATCCATATGCTAATTACAGTCATTGTTAAAGCACAATCTCTAACCTTATTGAAATATCTGAACCACTAGATCTTTCGGATTACTACATCTACATTCACTGATATTTCTCCATTGCAACAACAACACAAATCACATCAACATCCTTACATGCAGTTGCACATACTTACTATTGAATTCAATTCACTCACATCTCACACATGTATCTGTCGATATATTTTTTCAACAAATCATCATATATATACCAAACTGGAACAAAACATTCTCACCAAGTTGGCCAAAAGAAATATTGTAACGTGTACACATATTTCAGGCTCAAGATATATAGTTGAACTAAAATATTAAATGTGGAGCATAAACCAGACCTAAAACAACATCAAACGAGTAATATCGAACCAATATAATGCATCACAAGAAATCACCAAACTAAGGAACATATGTACTGAAAGAGTCCGGACCAAAATAGACAACACCCAGACCAATAGATAAAGCTTCCAACTATTCTAACCATTGCAAACAAGCTAATATCATCTAGAACAACTTCCAATTCCATCTGTCTATATCCAACCAATAAAAACCAATCCTAACAAACTCCAGTACAAAAACAAAACTGTAGATACTTCAACGAAATACTGCAACACTAAATCTTGCACAAAAACTATCAAATCCCACACAGTAGATGTCTAGGCCTTAATATATCTGGACCACACTGTTTGACATCAATGACAAGAAAGACCACATTTGTAACAAAAGATGCCTTTATGGTTACCTTTTTCTTTTGATTCGTCATTACTTGAGTCAATGTGAAGTCACTTATTGAATTTACTATTCTTCGAAAGATGTTGTCCAAGGTGGATGTGGAGATTTTTACATGATACCATGGTTCTAATATCCATTATTTGGTAAAACCATTTATCATTTTGGCCTCAATTTTCCTATATATTAGTGGTAAAATATACTAATTTGATATCATTATTTATAGGTACACAAGATTTTCCATAATGTTGTCAAAGTGTCAAGTGTAATGTATTGATATTTTATCATGTACATTTAACACCAATACATACTTTTCTTGTTTGTCTAGTGGATGTTTTCCCTAAAAGTGTTTTCATAAATATTGTTATTGTGGCTTGTTGATTTTATTTGTATCGTTAAGTCACATAGTCTTTTAAGGTAATCCAATATTAAGAAACTAAATTGTGATTTACATACACTTTGAAGAAGATCTAACTACAATAGTTTCATCAAATTATTTTTTCGCACCAACTACTCAGTCGGTTCACGATTTATACCTTTTAACTTCAATCATGCTCACATACTCATACACACTAACAATTAGGCAAAACTAGATTGACATATTACATACATAAAGTACATCAATCTCAACACAAACTATCCTCCCTAGCTTATGATAGCCTAAATCAAGTACAATTATCATTGGGCTTTCACCCCCTCACTCAATTGAGTTGAAAGTTTATCCTTCACTCAATTCAATTAATAGTTTATCTAAGTTTTCTTACTTCACTTACTTAATCTATATAACACTTCATTACATTTTCTTGAGCCATGTAGGAATCAACATACTAGATAAATCACACATGATTACACATGCCAAACTCATTTTCACAAGCTTCACATTACCAAGAAAAATCACAAACACACACCCATCAAAGCCTCTATTATTTCCCTCATTTTTTTATTATTCTCTTCCTTCAACTTTTGTAACTTTTACACTCTCAAATAATTCTAGTACTTAAATCATTTCTTTAACTCTTCCCTTCAAATCTCCTTAGTTGATCAAGACAATACATAATTATTAAGCATGATAATCTAAGGGTTTTCAACATTAAATATAAATGAAATTTCTAAGCAGCAATAGTAGGATTGGTTGGAAATAGATCATGATCATCAGTTGGGATAGTATCATCATCGATAAGCTCCCAACTAGTAAGAGAGAGAAACCTCCTCTTCTCAATTTTTTAATATTTGGAAAAATAGAAATTCAATTGTCTTTTCTAGTTATTCGACTAATGCTCACTTTTCTTCATACATTAAAATTATTGTTTGCTCTAATGTAATTATGCAGGTCCAAGTGGAAGCTTGCAAATTTTCTCTAGAACGTGTATCTACATGAACTTCTTGATCACTGGGGTAATGCTTTTGACACTTTTAGTAGAGTCCTATACCGTACTTCCTCGCCACCTTATGGGCATAGACATGATCATAGTCAAGTAGCCAAATAAAATCATAGAGTTTTCAACCTCAAGGTTCCAAGGATCTTGCTTCATACAAATGGTCTCAATCCTGTCAACCACCCTTGATCTCTTTTTATAGGTGTGATACTCCTAAGTGACTATATTTTAACAAGTTCCATAATTATTTTGAAGATCTCTCTTTATTCTTAATCATTATCATAATCTTAGTTAACACTCATAAAGTACTAACTAGATGTCATTCTTTTTTTATAATTGAACAAAGTTGGTTACAAAGAAAGAATAGTAGCTCCAAGAATGAACTACAAGAAAATAAAAGGAAATTACAAAGTATCCATCACAAAACAACTATAAGAAAAATGCTAATCTAAAGTAGTTTGTAGCAAACTATAAAAAGTACATTGGGGCACAAATTTAACTTGAAGTTCAAACAATTTTGGAGTTGTCATGAACCTCTAACATCATCTACAAGTGCATAAGTTGGTATTTGATCTCATCCAAATGATTGCTATAAACATAAAGAGGTGAATTATAACATGATGTCAAAATAAAACTGTAGCATTTCTACTTCAAGATGAGTAATGTGATTAGAAAACACAAATAAACATCTACATTTCCAAATACGCAACAAAATAGTTTGCCACATGGAATCAACAACCATGACCTTATGACACACAAGACCAAAAATGACTTATTTGCAACTCAAAACATGATAAAAAGTAGAAGGAAGATGATCAAATATAGCAGTCCCCAAAAAAAAAATTATACTTTCAACATGTTGACAAAAACGACACTTAACTCGTTGAAACTTATAATATTTCAATCTATCCCCAATAGACAATCTAAAATGTAAGGTTTTTCATGTCAATACTTAATCTTGACCTGCAAATCTAAGCACTCAAGTTCCTCCACTTCATCTCTTTAAATTATAATCCCATTTGTTCTTAAGTCTGGGCATTAATTAGCTGCTAGGAAGGAGTTTTAAATAATTTTTCTTTAAGGGAAATAATAAAATGGATTTTTTCTAAGCCAAACCCAATCTTTGAAAACATTACACTGAAGAGGAGTGGATAACTTCGTAAGAATATCCAAAGGATCCAAAGACGTCACAAATCTAACAAACCCTTTAGACCTATTATTTAGATTGAAAGAAGTTTTGGAGCTTTGTCAATCAACCCAATCCATGGAATTGAAGTCCCAAAATCTCACAAAACTGCTTCACACCTTTCTTGAAAAAATAATGAGCTTGTTTGGGAAAAGTAATAGCTAGTGATTGCCTATGATATTGAGCAAGTTTATTAATCCGTCGAACAACTTTCCATTTGTTAGTTGCAGCAGCAAGAGTAATAAAATGATGAACCAAGATTTTCCAAGGTTGCTTACCTGTAACAACTCTAATTTTCCACTTTGTTGATAAATAAGCCCCTTGAGTCTTAGGATCTAATAATCCTAGCCCGCCTTTTTCTTTAGGTTGTATACAATATAACCGAGACGAAGCTTTCAAACCTAGTTTTCCATCTCAATTAGTATAAATTTGAAAACATAAATATTCAGTTTACAACCTGAATTGTACCAGTCAAATATAAAAATTTATTCCAATTAAAGATCTTTTTTTTTTAGTTTTACTAAGAAACCAATTCCACATCTTAGAAAGAGCCCCCAAGCCAAAGAGTATACCCAAATATCTGATATGCTTTCAATCTTTAGGAATCCAATGATGAAGTAAATCAGATTTGACCATAAGAAACTCAATCTTGTGATGAGCTAATTTTGAGTTCAAAATATAGCAATACAAGTTTAGAACATCCATATCATTACTAATTTCTGTTTCAGAATTTTTAACAAAAGACAACTTGTCACCAGCAAAACTCATTCTTGAGAAAGTGACAAAACTTAGATATCAACAATTTATTAGTCTATAAAACAAATTTACTATATTCCATTGCATTAAGATTTATAATCCATGAGGTCCATAGGATTTCTTCCACTCTTTTTCCTTTCCAAAACTTAGGAAACATGCGGCAATTACAACATGTTGAGAGAACGTGATTATTCCCAGCATTTCTAATTCGAGATACTATTCAAGGTCTGCACTATTGAGGTCTGGTGATAGATTAATATTATGTATAGTAGATCTAAAATGCTAGTTAAAATTTCAATGACCGAGGAGTTTCTAGATACTATTGAGGAGGATAACCTGAGCTCCGTATTGAGGTCGTAGGGTAAATAAAAGGAAAGGAGCATGAGTATAAGAAGGTGAAGTCACAAAAGAAAACTTCTGCAGAATCATGGCCAAAACCATTTTTGCCTCCGACAAGGCAAAATTCTGGCCCACACATATAGTTAGACCTGCACCAAAGGGCATGAATGCCATTGGATGTTTTGCAGCCTTTGCAATTCCTTCACTAAATCGCCCTGGGTTGAAATCGTTGGCATCATTTCCCCACAAAGCAGGATCATGGTGAATTGCAAGGATCGGAAGCTCAAGTTGAGTACCTGCAGGAATTGAGATCCTCCTTGTTGGCGCACATGCCTGTCGCAATACACCATCTGCAGGTGGATAAAGTCTCAAGGTCTCATTTATGATCATTCCCACCTACAAAACAAAATCATACAATATTTTATGAGACAAATCCAAAATACTGCTTTTGAATTCAAACCCCAGTGCTTGTTTACAATTTAAATTGGGTATTGCTTCGCATTACATCCTTTAAAATTGTTTTGGCAAGATAACATGTACAAATTTCAATAATTTCTCTGCTTTTTGTTTCATTTCTTAGACTAATTGCTCACCAACACCTATTTGTTATAGTTTGACCACCTTTAATATCATTTCAAATTTTCATAAAGGCTCTATATATACGATTGAATTCTGTTCCCTCTCTATGTATATTTAAATTTACAATAACTGAATCTATGTTTCTACTATGGATGTCAGCGGGTACCTCAAGAACCTGGAAAAGTATAGAGGCTAAAAATTCAGTTTATCAGAACCAGCAAATGGCCCCTACTCTAATATATTATTTGACTAATTTTAAAATGCTTTATGATATTCTCATGGAAATTTTCGCTTCTTTTAGATGATTCATACAATTTTGAAGAGAACTAAGCTGTCTGCATCTGGATATTTGTTTCTCCCACATACTTCCAATACCTCTCTGCGACCTCGCTCTTGCCAATCTTGATGTATGCCCAACAATATTATAGTCCATGTCAACAGTACTGATGTGGTTTCATGACCACCAAAGTAGAAAGTCTTACATTCATCAATGATTTCCTCTGTACTCAGGCTCGCTTTACTTTTTGCATTGACTCCCGCCTGCTCCTTGCTCTTAGACATCATAAAGCCAAGCAGATCAGCACCATAGCTACCTGGTTTTTCCATTCCAGCAGTCTTTTTCCTAGCATCTATAACTTGTTTTAAGCATCTTCTTATATTTTTCTCCAAATTCCAACGTTGCCTGTTCTTTGTAGTAGGCAGAAACCTGATGAGAGGAGATACTCTCAGACATTATGTACCAATTTAAGAAACCAAAAGAAATTATAGATTCTGTGCACTCCATAATATGAATAGGCCCTCGTAATGTACCAACACATTATCCTAGTCCGACAAACGTTAGCAAACATTTGTTGTGGGTGCTTTTGTTTCGTTAGTTAATCTCAAGTGATAGAACCTATTTATTAATGTAATTTCAGATGAAACATTTGAACAAACTATTATTTAAAAAATACATAAGAGAGAAAATGTTGATTGCACTCCTAATTTAAGAATATGTCACAAAACTCAAGTTTGTCACCTGAAACCTGGAATATAAACAGTGCTAAATGATTCAGCTGTAAGAATCATCTGTTTGGCCTGCATATCAAATATTTCCTTTCCCTCTGTAAAATTGCTACCAAATGCTGTGCGGGAAATAATATCTGCTGTAAGTTCCCTGAATTCATTTTGCACATCAATTTCCGATGCACCTGACAATACCAATTTACTCCATTCATCCAACATATCGGCACTGCTTTTCACAATTGTCGGAATCATACCCTGTAATTACAGAAATATTATTAAAAATATATATAAATTTCTAGTATGACAGGATATATCTCCTATGAAATTTTGATTTGAATGTCAAAGTAGGGAAGTATTTATAGACAATCTGGATAGTTACAAAGAGATTAGGGTTTATAATGGCAGTGTCATAGATTCGATAAGATAAAAGTAACTTTTATAGATTCTAACAAGAATATCAGTATACAAAAAGCACCAGCCAAGGCTTCTAGGTAGCATCTCAATCAAGTTTACTCCCCACTGGCCTGTAAATTAAACAAAATTAGTTCATAATATTATGTTTCTATAGATCTCAAGGTAGGCATTGATTGAAAAAAAAAAAAATAGTACCAGGGTCTCCCACGTATCTCTTTTTGAATGCTTTAAGAGAAGTACGCTATTCTCTTAAGTTGACAGAGATATAACCCTTCATTAAAAATATGTCAATCCAGGGCAGCAGAGGATGGCGCTTAATTTGGGTTTCCTCGTGGAAAAATCAATGGCTTATTTCTTCATCACAGACGAACTTGTTAAAAAATCTTTGGGCTCAAGTGATGTGGCCCTGCCCTCGACATCCTTAAGTAATTTGGCTTGGATATCCTTCAAACTAATTGCATTCTACTTGAAAATCATTTTTAACTTCAGTTGTGACGCCCAACTGCAATATTTGGCCGTGGATATAACGTGGGGATTATATCTAATTGGAGGAATCACCCTGGCTCTGCAAATAGTCCACTTATGCATGTTTGGAAAGAGGGTTACCGGAAACCAGAAACGTGACGGCAACGGCAACAGTGACACTGAAATTTTTTCGATTTATATATATTATATCATTTTAATCCTAATTCTATCTGATAAAATATCCTTCGCCAAAAAGTAGCTCTTGTATGCTACATATATCAAAAGCATCATATCAAATATTTGTATGAGCAACCTAAAGATTTGCACAAAAAGTCCATGAGAAAAAACGTTGGGACATTAGAAATCATTTTAACGCTGAGAATGCAAATGGTCCGTTTGAAATCATATAAGTATATTTGATGGATCATTCTTCCTTGTGACATTACTATGGCAGACCAAACGAAGACCACTTTATCAATGTGTTCTAACAAAGTAAATGGACATTACAATTAGTCTATTAAAAAAGTTAAACAAATTAGCCACAATTGCTAAATTCATCACAAGCGTTAGAAAATTTCCTAGATGAAATGTAGGTGAGCTGATCATATTGCGTTAAAAAATGATGGGTACCCAGATAGGTAAGCGAACTTGAAACACCATTATCATTGATACAGCAATATTTGCAATGAAGCTGAACTCGTCCGTAGTTGGGTTTGCTTGGGTAAAAATTTATTAATCAGAAATGAATCAAAGAATTATCCATTTTAATCCTCCCAATCAATAGTTCTAACATAGGACGACTATAGGACGACTAACATAGGAGAGAAGTCCAGATTCAATTGTCCACTATCTGCAATATTCCAATCTTGCATTATATGCCCATTTTGTCACGCAATCCACTATCAGATACCCATATGCCCATTTTGTCAAGCAATCCAGACATTCTCGGAATCAAAAGACCTACTCAACTAAAAGATCTGTGAATAAACACAACTAAATATCAATTAACATCGTAACCTTCTATTTGATTTTTAGATCAATGAGCAGGACAACTATTTAGCCTAAGCCATCTTAAAGAAACGGTTTTATGAAACATGGATGAGGGACAACCGTTTCACAAAATGTCCGAGCCAAAAAAAAAAACTAACAAACAGAACTACTCCCCGAATTTCGCAGGTTAAGTTCATAATTAAAAGCAAAGCTCAGTAAATATTGAATGAATCTTTGGGACAATAAAAAGATTTCCAAAGAAGGTATTTAACATATAAAAAAAAATGCAGAGAACTTATTACCATGATGTGGAACTTGGTAGATTACTCTCCGAAAAAAATCGATCCATACATTCTATTATTTAGGTTCTAATTTAGGACATACATACAAACATTCAGTGCCTTACCTTCAAGAGATCCATATGGAAAGCAGGATTGATGATTTTCCTGTGCTGAGCCCATTTTTCACCTGTCAACCCCACGAGTCCCTGTCCAACTAGCTGTCTTGAAAGGGGATCACCTGGAAGCTTTGTAAAGTTGTGAAATTTAGCGGACAATATCTCCTTAATAAGCTCGGGATGGGGAACTACCAACCTGGCTTGAGGCCCAAACCAGAAAATAAAATCCTAACCTATACATCACATTGAACAGTTTATTAATAAATACAATCTTCAGAATCCTGGATCTTTTTTTTGTTCCTAATCAACCACTATTCTAAGTTCTAACAATTCCCAAGCAAAACAATTAATGGTGCTGAGCAGGAATTCCAGTAATATGATTAATAAAACATCAGGCGCTTTAAAAATTGCAGAATACAAGTGTACCATAAATTCTGCTCCACTCATGTAAATGGGGAAAAACTCGAGGGACCATGTCATGTGAGAGTGGCATGGATTTGGCTGTCTGCTCATCGATCATTCTGGATATATCTGTAGAATTCCCATATAATATCCTGTATGGAGGGCTCCTGATTCCTTGTGCTTCAAAGAACTTTTTCAATCGCAAAGGCTTCCACCATATTGCTGTTGCAATCTTAAATAAAAGCATTATTAAACCTCCACAAACAGCTGCCAAACCCGCAAATAGCCACTCCATATTCCAGACGTTGCCAACACCCAAGAATTAGATTTGTAGTGACTATGTCCGTGCTGCTAAGTGTAGGATTCCTTGAGTTCTTGCTATTATTATTATATTTGCATAAAGAAATGACCTGTTGACAAAGAATAATGAATGCAAGTAGCTGAAGCAGAGTGTCGTAGTCAAGAGATGACAGCTTATATTATTATCAATAAGTGTACAACGATATTAATGAGAAGGGATGATTTCTTTCGGACGCGTCTATTCTGGTTCCAAAAAGGCAGTATGGAGGGACTAACACGAGTCGCGCGTTTTACACCGTCGATTTTGCATTTAACGGTCGCGATTGACTAACCTGTCACTAACACGCTGTACGAAAGGTCTATTTTGGAGCCAGAATAGCCACGGCCATTTCATTCTAGATATAGGGGAAAGGACTAGTAGTTGAGCATGTACCAATTGTTGTGAGGGTTGTTGATACCTTTTGTTTCAAAAATTGAACAAATAAAACCTATTGTTTGAAACAAAAAATATCAATTTTTGTTAGGAAATGTACCAACAGTTGTTAGGAAATGTACCAATAGTTGTTAAGAAATGTACTAATATTGTAAAAAGTAACCAATCAGGTGATGCCATGTCAGCTGCACAACTATTGGGGTCTCTTTTGCACACCTATTGGTCTCACTTTTTTGGGGGGCTATTTTGGACACCTTGGCAAAAAGCATGCTGATGTGGCATCATATTTGATGATGTGGCCTTGAAACCTTAGTTATAAGCAAGGGACTTGCCAAGTAAGCTGCTGTAAAAAAATCGGAGTGATTTGAAATTTCCAAGTAAGATTTTGAGAAGCGCGAAGTTAGGGTGCACAACTATTGGATCCTTTCCCCTAGGCCCAGATAGTTTTTTAATATTAGCACTTGTAGGGTTATTCTGATTCTGATAGTAAGATATAGATGAACTATTTGAGATGAAGAATTTGTTGTGACATTTATTATTAGAAAAGAAGAGGTCGTTGTCATATTGATTATTAGAAAAGTAAATAGAGTGGGAACTGATTGATTTCTACTATTGCAATGGCTTACAAAACAAGGTGGTTGTCATATTGATTATTAGAAAAGTAAATAGAGATGGAACTAATTGATTTCTACTATTGCAATGGCTTACCAAAGCAAATGTTGCACTACCATTTGACACAATCGAAGTCCTCCCCATCTAGACTATTGTTGCATTCCCCTTGTTTGTGTTGGGTGGTACTGGCTAGTTCAATCGATGAAGATTCCAAACTATTTGGATGATAATTGGTGAGCCTAAGCTTGCTCACTCACTTTTCATAATGTATTCATTATCAAGGTTTTAATACTATTTTTCTCTTTTGTGACCACCATGAAACTCTCAATCATATTTTCTAGTTTTTTTTAGGAAAGGCTAATCTACTTGCAATTACATACATGATTTATTTTTGCCTTTTAATCCCTATTATTTCTTTAGCATATAATTTTTATTATGAAAATATTGTTCCACCATTACATAACAGTTGCATGAATTGTCTTCACTTGCTCCTTTATAACTTCAAATTGTTACACATGATTGATCACTCACATATAAATATAAATTTCTCCTAGCATATATCAATAATATTGAAGTATTTACCATGTTTATTCATTGATGGTATCAAAGTACAATTGTATTTTGAGCTAGTGATCTATGGAAGGATGTGTGAACAAAGACTTGGATGTGATAAGATCCACACAATATAAGATGGGAAAGGGTTTGGATTGCTCTTGAGACAATTTAATGAATGTATGTTTAATATTGATTGTGTGGGGCATCAAGTGTCTTTCCAAATAAAATAATAATCTATTACAAACAATATTAACATTAATTCAACCTAAATATAATTAATTTCTTAAGTAAATTTAAAATTATTATAATACTAAGAATAAATATAATTAAAGTCTTGAATAAATTAAGAAATAAAAAAATATTATAAATTTAAATGTAAACTATTTTAAAATTAAAAAGTTATAATTCTAATTAAAATATTAGAAATAAAAATAAATTATATTAAAAATTGTTAAAATTTAAATTTTATCTTTTAATATAAAAAGCTACAAGCAAAATCAAACATAACCAATTAATTTTTATATGATATTTTTTAAAATAATAGTATTATTAATTATTATTGATTTTTAAATGAAAGAGTATATATTGTTGTGGATATTGCAAATTGAAAGAACATTTAAAAAATAGATTTAAAGGAAAGAAAAATATTAACATGTCTATTAGATGAAATTTAAGCTCCTTTTATTTATATTTTCCTAACCTGATTTTTTTTATCCTCTTTAATTAGTGACCATAGGCATTCTTGGCCTCTTTTCCCTTAAATATATGGAAACCTTGTTTAAGAGAGTCTAGCAAAAGGACTTTAGTGATGAGCATTTAGACGGATGGAGGTTGTGACTGATACAAGTTATACATTACAGGTTGAAGATTTTGATATGGCTAAAAATGTTCTTCGATCTGGTGGGTAGTTGGTCATGTGTTTAGCACATTACAAATGCAAATATGTCATTTCACAAAATTTCACACATACATTGCTTTCAGTTGAATCCCTCACCAACAATCTTAGGTTAGTGAAAAAATTTCCAGCATGTGCAATATTTGATTTATGTTTCTTTGAACAATCATCTTTATGGTCCATCAAGACCCCACATGATTTTACATCTACCCTTGATTCATTGACACATGCCTCTGCATAAAAACAAGTCTTGTTTCATTTGTCTTTCTTTGACTTTTCTTCAACCAATAATTCATTGGTACATGCACTTTCATGAAAGCATTCTTGGAAGAGCAAGTCACAAAATGCATTATGCATGGTTAAACAAATCAAATTCAGGCCAAGTATCCAATGAAATTCAAAATCGCTCTAAAGTCATGCTTTTACCCCAAGCTAGACCACAATCTTGTATATCATTCACACCTTCATCATAGACTCGAATTCAAATGAATTAAAATAACCTTAATTTAATTGAATTGTAAAGCCTCGTAATCCTTGTTAACTAACTATTCATTTCAACCACTCTTTATATCCTACTGGTAAAATGTCCAAGTCACATGCCCAATCTGCATCAACAAAACCCTATATGTCCAATGACCTATCCACATCATTAGTACCATGATAAACCAAATAGTAATCAGAAGTGCCTCACAAGTATCTTAATACCCTTTTAACAAAAGTCCAATGCTCTTTACCTAATTGGTTAGACATAAACCTGCTTAGAACTCCCACCGGTTGGGCTATATTTGATCTAGTACAAACGATTGCATACATTAAACTACCAATGACACTAGCATAAGGAAAATTAGAAATATCTTCAATATCATCATTAGAATTAGGATACATGTCTAAACTCAACTTAGGTACCAATTGGATATGGAATACTTACTAGCTTACAGTTCTACATTTTAAATCTCTACAAAATGGTGTCAACATAGTTACTTTGACTTAACCAAAGCTTTCTATATATTGAATCCCTATTGATTTGCATCCAAAGAATATATCTAGCAACCCCCAAATCCTTCATATCAAATGCGCCCAAAAGATGAGTTTTGAGCTCTCTAATCATCGTCGTGCTATTACCAATAAAACAACAAGTCATAAACAAGTCTTCCAAAATCTTATGTGGATATTTCAAATCACTCTCAACTTTCTACAACATTTTACTTGACAAATCCCCTATTTAAACAAGAGACGCAAAGCGTCATGTTCCTGCCGAGAGGAGAATAGAAAATGTATGGGTGGTAGTGGGGAGTTAGAAAAGGTTAATGTATATGCTAGATATAATGGTAAAGAACAACAAAACTTAGGTGTCTGTAAGATTGAAATGTAGATGGGAGGGGAGAAAAGGAAAAGTTGTATGTTGATCCTATCTTTTGATTAAAATCTGTTTGAGTTAGTTAGAAAGTGGATTTAATTTTTGTTGTAAAGTAATTGTATATGATATATAAAAATAGTATATTTATATTAACTAAAATTGAATATCTTGTTTATTGAGGGAGGTATAATGAAAATGGTGCTTTTTAATAAAAAATTAAAAAAAGTTAATATCAAACAATATTAACTCCTATATTTCATATAAACATTTTGAAATATTATTATGTACTGTAATAACATTGTAGCAAATTCATGTCTATCATTATTTATAAATCACAGACATTTTTTAAAAAGAAATATAAAAAACAAACATTTCATATCACTGAGAACAACAGATTAAGAATGGTAGCATCAATATTTGCAACAGTAAATTTATTAATTTAGGCATTTTTTGTTCTCGAATTTTGTCTATAGCTATGATTTACTAATTTGTTAGAGAAATTAGAGTGAGAAATTCTTATGGGTATAATTGAAACTTGAAATTCCAATAATTGTACTGGACCCAAAAATTGCAGTCCCTGTTATTCAAAGTGCAGATTTCCTGTGTATAAAATACACTGCATGTGAACCTATGAAAACAATTTACTGCAACTCAGTAACACAGAATGCAGAGAAGAAATATTGAAGTCCCTGTTATTCAAAGTGCAAGGGAGGGATAAAACTTTGTGCACAAGAAAAATAATTTTATTGCTAGGTCAAAGCGCGACTAAATAAATTTTATACTATATTCTTGTAAAAGACTCTTTTTCTTCCGTGCAATTGTATAATACTAAGAAAGAGGAGAAGTCATACAAGTATCAATCCAGAACAGTCCTTAAATTTATCTGTAGCACTCACAAGGATATAGAACTTCCCCATATTTGTGTGAGAAACATAAGGAAAATCAAAGAAGGGCATGCCAGGCAGAAGAACCAATATAAAAGCACATACAGTTTTCCCACTTTTCTTCTTACATTCTTTATTTTCTACTAATATGTTGGGTTTCACTTTCATCTTCTTTTACAATGAAAGCAATACGGGAATTTTTGCTAATGTAGCAGTGCTCCCTTGTTACAAAAATCCAATAGCCGAATTCACTTATAACAAACTAACTAAAAAACATAATCTAAATTAAACTCCGATCAATCTCTGTGATCTGTGTCCTCTTCTACCATATTTCTGCAAAAACAATCTACCGATTCAGCGGCACATTTCAGATTTATAGTCTGGCATTTTATGTAACATTTCTCTATTAAAGGCGTTCAGAGTTTGGTGCATTATAGAACAACTCTAATTCAAGCCCACATTTGGTTAAGCCTTGCATGGTTTACTCTTATTTTGGAAGATTGTGGTTATACATAATGACAGAAAATATGTATTTAGTTCAGTGGAACTACAATATGAAAATGCCTATGACAATCCAAAAAGCGTAGCACAATCTGAATCCTTAAACTATCGATTTTTACAAACTTTGAGAACTTAAACAAGGCAGCTTAAAGTTCAAAGGCTAAAGTAGTTAACTGATTGGACCCTTAGGTACAAGCTTTCCACTTAATTTGTGTATCAGCATGTTCCCATTCGTTGATTTAGCCATTAAACTTACATTTTACATTGAGCACTTAAGGCAATAGTACAGTATCGTCTAAGGTGTTTGGAGTAAACCGTATTTGTAGCAAAATATTATAAATACAGATAAGCCCAAAAATCTGTGGCAGTATGGTACACTGTAGACAACATAACTTGAAAGTAAAAATAAGACAATGGTTCGCATGGTGCATTTGCAAGGCCTAGTTTCGCTTCTGAATGTGATTTCATTCAGCCTGATCTTTTTATGATTAGCTGCATATCAATTTTTCAATTGGCAAACTTATGCCATGTATAGGAGCCCAGTTGGGAGGGCGACAATGACACCCACACACTTGAGGACAGGGTTTCCTTCTGAATGCGATTTCATTCAGCTTGATCTTTTTATGATTAGCTGCATATTATTTTTTCCAGACAAATCTCGTTTGAAGAGAAATATCAAACAATCTGAGAATATGTAAATTGAACAAGTATTGACTTGTTTATTAACGAAACAATGAAACTTGATTATGCCAGATTCTTATTCTTAAATGCCTTAGCCAAGCTCTAGGATTTGACACATTTGATTAATAGTTAAAAATCTTTACACACTTTTTATTGACAGTAGAAAAAGTAGTCCCCATTACATAAAATAATCATGAAATATCTTTTGAATCATACAGTACAGGTGCTCAACCTGTGATTAAACCAGGACAACCAGCTAGTAATTTTAGCATTATACTTCTGTTGAGTTTCACCATTTAAGTTCCAGCTTTGAATAACATTGCATTTTTCATTCTGCAGGAATAAATTTATGAAGATAACTGAACAAAGGTGTAATAATATTGTAGTGAATTTGTATATATTTTAGAAGAAAAATGTGTAATAATTTTCGCATAGAAATTTGAGATGAATGACAGATGGTAAATCTATGAGGAAAAAACAAAACTATATTAATTTGTACATGTAATAGATTTATATATCTAAATTGAAAAAAATGTACAGTGAATAAAGATTTTATTGATTTTATAGCTTTCTTAGAAACATGGTATATATATTAAATGCAAAACTGTAAGGCAAATTACTGGTTTTGTGAAAAATAGAACAGCGTACAAAGTATTAGTAGACTGCTTTCACAGTGATCGTAGACTTCCCATAGGGCTAAAAGTGCCTGCTACTCAAGCTTTAGATAACTGATGATATTTCAAAATAGAAATCGTGAAATAAGAAGACATGAATGTTTTTAATTTGTGGAGTCAAAATTCATGCTATAAAAGTTGTAGCTGCTGGCATTTACTGTGTTTGTATTGAGATTGTAGCAGAGAGTCGGAGACCTACAAAGTGGGTAGACAAAATTTAATAATATGAGAGAGAAGTGTAAGAGGGTAAATATGAGAATAAGGGGAGAGGAATGTTTTATTTGATGAAGGTGTTGTAAGGAGGAGCAACTGCTTACCTGTGTTGTATGTTTCTGGATCAGTGTGTGGTGGCAGAAGTGTGGATGATTGTATTTGTTTGGTTGAGAGTGAACTCTCCTTGGGCAGAGAAGTCACGGAGAACTTCGATCACTTTTGATTTGTCGTTTATGTAATCCTGAGGTGATAACTCTTGTAGAGTGGGCATTAGCTGGACTGCTATAGTCTTCTCTATGATGCAATTGATTTTCTGGTCAGGAGCTGTTGTGAGAGTTGACTTAAGGTGCAAGGAATATTCATGTTTGATGTCCTTTTGGCACTTTGGACAGTAGGCAGTGTTGCCATGGAGCATGTCGAATGTGTCAAACTTGTATTTGCAGCCAGTGCAAAAAGCAATGAAGGGGTTGGAGAATGCATTTGTAATAGTTAATTTGCCTGTGACCTGCAACCATAAGAAGGAAACAATTATATAGCCGCCAAGATGATGGTTTGTTGGCAAACATATGCAAACTGTGGAACAATACAAAAGGCATGCCAACTGTGTAAAATTTGGTTTTTCTTACCTTGTTGGTTGATTCGATGAGTGCTGTTAGCTTTTGCAATGTTCTTTTGTCTTTGAGTGTACAAATGAATGTAGCAATGCCTGTGTGGAATGCATTTTTGAGATCAGTTCTTTTCACAATGTTTTTGAACAACATTTGTGGAAGCTCATTACTTTGTAGTTTGTTCTCTATTTCTAAATAGTGTTGTGTGAAGTTGGCATTCATCCATAGCTGCAAAATAGGAGAGAAAATACATAAGCATGGTGCGTAAAGGGAAAGTAAAGAATGATGGAGGTTGGTTTGAAAAAAAGTAGAGATAAGGGAAAGAAGTGTGAGAGCTGTGAACCTGAGCGTTATCATTGTGTGCATCTTTTATTTCCAAAGTATATTGTACACCAGATCTCTTTGCTGCAACTACCAAAGCGCCTATTGTGCCAATAGGATAGTCACTTGTGTTATTTAGCAAGTGCCTGATTGTGGTGTTTGGGATGAAGTTGTAGTCATGTAAAATACGTGGAATTACTTGAAGAGTGCTTGTGTCCTTGAGGAGAAGAACACAGTCACAATCGCCTCTGTCGTAGTCAGTGCGTGGAACAACGTCAAAATCTGATATAGAGAGGCCCATGCCTAGGATGATTTTGTCTTCAAATTTGTGTAGTAAGTTGTTGCTGACAGTGAGAGTTATTGTCATTTCACCCTTCAAATCTGTGAGGTCTGCACGAAGAACTTCTCTAGTCTTGTTCACTTTGTCCAATGTTGCTTTGTAGATGACAAGAACATCTCCTTGAAAATTGTTTCCAGCTTTTCTGGCGTTTAGGTCGTCGATTGATAATGAAATTTCATTGTTAATTTTGGACCTGTGCAAAGAATGAAGAGTATTAGTACTATAGTAGTAAGGAAAAAGAGAATGTGTAATGTTTAGATAGGGCATGTATATTACCTTTTGCTTGTTTTAGTGTCCATTATCTCAGACTTTGGTGCTATTGTTGTATGTTGTTGCATTCGTAATGCTGCAGAAAAATAGTAGAGTGTTGAGTAATGATTATGTTATTTGGGTATTTTTGGGAAGGAAAAAAAAGTTGTAAATTGTGAGTGCTGTATTGGAAAAGTGAGTTTTGTGAAATTTTTTGTTGAATTTTGCTTGTTTGAGGCGGATTGATTGAATTTTAAGGATTGTGAATTGTTAGAATAGCTGCGAGGTGGTCAGTCCAATATGCTTCCATCCTATTAATGGTGCATATGTTAGTAGTTGAGTTTGACCATATGTGATCAATTAGTGGCTTATTTATGGTGTGCGTTTCTTTTAAGAGTAAATGTATATTGTACTTTTGCATATGTTTCTCAAGCACTTGTTTGGATTTGGTTTGTGTGGACATGTCAATATTGAGGTCGCCAACAATGTAGAGTAGTGTATTAAGGTCTATGATGTTTAGTATTTCATCAATAATTGTTGTAATTTGTGTAATTGGAGTATTTGGCTTTGCATAAATATTGCAAATGTTTAGTTGTGTAGTTGATAATATTATTGTTAGTGTAATTGCTTCGATATTAGTGGAATGATGTGTTTTGGATTTGGAAATAGGATACTTTGTATTTGTTAATGTTGAGATTCCATGGACATTATACATTGTATACATATTAAAGTGGTTGGCTAGAGGATTTGTTTGAGATGGATGTATGTGTGTCTCTTGTAGGCACAAGATGTCTAAAGACATTAAGATGTTGTCATTGAGTATGTCCAATGTGTGTTCCTGTAAGGTACATGTGTTTAGTGTGCATATGTGTAGGTGGTCAATGTTGTTGGAACAAATAAGTTTGTTGTCAATATTCCATTGTGCAGTTGAAAGTAGACGCAACATTTCTATGTGCACTTTTTTTTTAACTTTAAAATTTGCTGGAGTCAATGGGTGTATCAGGTATAATTTATCAAGTGTTTTAGTTCGTGATAGTGCTGTGTATGTTAAGCCATGTTGTTTAACGCCAGTGGGGTCAAATGCCATAGCATCCATTGTAAGTCCTTATGATCGATGTATAGTACGTGCACATGAAACTTGAATTGGAAATTATTTCCTTATTGTAGTGTGTGGTTGTTTATTTAGTTTTTGTATTGCTTTAGTTATACGGAGTATTGGAGTCCAGTTTGTTTGAATGGTGGGATTGTAATAGGGTGCAAGTTTTTTGCGTTGTTGTATTCCTATTGTTGGGTCATTGAAATCAATCCAAATGATGTCAATGTGATTGTGTTTTGTATATATTTTGAAGATTCCATCAGATCCATTGACAAGGCCATCTTGAGTATTGTAATTGCCAGCATATATTTCAACTAGTATATTTGGTTTGACGTGAATTTGGGAAGGCAAAGTAGTTGTGTGGTCATACAAACGAATTGTGTCTATATTGGTTTCTTGCTCATCCAATGCATTGAGGACAATTGTGTCTCCTGGAAGTTTTGTTAGCATTTTATTATCAATGTCATCACTTGTTTGTGCAGCGACACGCATTTTGTTTAAGATATAGATGAAAGTTTCATCTTTTTGTCGCATAGTTTTTGTTAGTGGGTAGCACTTGACATTGTCTATCCAGAAATTATATGGCAACAAATCTGTAGCAGTTGGTTTGTTTTCAAAGACAATGGAGTCGAGTACTGATAGTGCTTGGTAGAGGTCACCACAAAATATTGTGTCCAACCCACCAAAGGGTGTTGTGGGTGTTTGCATTATGTCACGTAAACGTTTGTCTATGTAACGGAGGAATGTTGAGCCAACTAAAGATATTTCATCAATTAGCAGGATGCGTAATTGGCTGAAGTGTTTTGACATTGTATCTAGAGTGTCAGTGCTAAGTGTTACAAAGTTTGATTTGTTGAAAGGTATGTGGAATGTTGAATGTAGTGTAGTTCCACCAACATTGAATGCTGCTTTTCCTGTATATGCAGTGAGTAGTCCTTTTGGTTTGTCTGGATCATTGTCAATGGAAGCACTGTAAAGGCGGAGAAGTGTTTGGTAGATAGCTTTTGCTGTGAATGTCTTTCCAGTTCCTGCTCCGCCAGTGAGGAATAAATGCAAAGGCATTTGCATGTTTTTCATCTTTTTAATGGCAATGTCTTTGACAATTGCTTGTTGCTCTATGTTTAGCATTTGTCTTAATTTGTGGTATTCATTGTTATCAATGATTTGTGTGTGCTTTGCAATTTCAAATGCACCATGGACAACTGTATCTGTAGTTTTGAGGCTTTTTTTGTTGATATCAGGTCCTATGTCGTATAGCTCTTCTTCGTTGAATTTGTTTGGTACATGGACATCGTTAACATCGTTAGGATTTTCTGTATTGAGTTCATTGATGGCTTTGTCAAGGTCGCCCCATGCAGGGTTAATAGTAAATGTAAATTTTGCACAGTTTGTTAGTATTGTTTTCTCATGGTGTGTGTATGCACTTTCCCATGAGAGGAAATTATCTTTTAGTGTGGTTTCATTGAGGGTAAATGGTACATATAGCACTAGTTTCTCTCTACAATAGTTTTCTATGTTAATATGTTTGTTGTAATTGATAAACCTTATTATGTTTGGTTTTTCTTTTTGCTTGATCTTGGTGCCATCTTTGTTATAGGTAGCAACAAATTCAACAAGGCAAATAGCAGCAATTGTGGGTGGTCGTTGTATGTAGTAGTGCATCAGAGATTTGCAAATAATATCTTCAGAGTCATCTAGTTCTTTTCTCAATTGTTTTGGAGGTTTTAGTATAAATGTCCTTTCATCATCAGGTCTTGTGTCAATGAATATGCATTTGCATGAGCTTTTATTCAATGGGAGGGAGAGGACAATGTGGGCAGCTTGTTGTGATGACATTTGTTGTAAGTTTAGTAGTGCATTGCCAAGTTTCCTTATCATTTGTATTGCATCTATGTTTTCATGTTGATGCTCTTGACGTATTTTGTTGAATGCTTGTGTCATTGACTTGTCAACTTTTGCAATGTAGGAACTGCAATACATTGCTGCTGCATATGCATTTAGTATGAATTGTGCATCTGTATTTGCGTTCCATAGCAAGGGCATTTGTTTGGCAAAGCTATTGTTCCATATTTGTGAGGGCTTTCTTTGTAGTAGTAACGTTGGCCTCTGGATTGTTGACCTTAGTGCTAGGATGTATTCATCCTCAGTTATTTGGATTTCATCTAAGAAGTCTTGCACGGTGCAAGAGGCATCATAATTTTCTATTTGCAATGTGGAATATATTTTTGTAGAATTTGAGATTATTTTTTCATTTTTTTCTAATAATGGTTCAAGTATCATTGTGTTTTGCATTGGTGGAAATGGGAAATTGTATCTACAATTTGTCTTTTTTTTTCTTCTGCATTGCTTTGTGTGGTGATGCTTATGTAAACTTGCTAGTGAATTGTCTAAATGTTCTGTGCTACAAGTAATGTACTTATCAACAAACTACACTATATCTTTAGTTGTGGCTTTCCCGTAGATTGGTGCATCTTTGGTCCATATGAGGAAGTGGTCATGTTCATTTCCTCGATTTTGAAATTCAGTTACTGAGAAGTAGTCAGTGATGTCTCCAAAGAAACTGTTATTAGATAGTATTAGTTTTTTCATTGCATTTATTCTATGCCTATAGTATCGTGCACATGTCATTGGATCTTTTTTAATAAGTTGGAATTTATGGTTTCCAATTTGAGTAATGTCTCTTTGTTCATCTACTTTTGAGTAGTGTAAATCATGCAGTTGTTGAAGAGTTGTCATCAAGGGTTCCCAATTTTGCTCTGCGCTAGTGAATGTGAGGAAAAAAGTTGGTGGCCCTAGTTGTCGGATCATTGCAAAGATATTTTTTTTTAGCTGATGTGTGTAATCTGGAGAAATTCTAATTCTTTTAAAGTCAATGTAACCAATATTTGATTTTAGCATTCTTTCTAGGTTTGGCTTTTCTTTGACATCTTTTGCAATTAGCTTTTTGCCTTTAAGTTGCCCTTTCCGTATTCTTACCCACATTGTTGAGATGACTTGTTGTATAAGGACTTTGACAGTTTTGAAAAACAGGTTAGTTGTGTGACATGCAAATTGTCTATGTGAGGTTAAGAGTTCCCATTGTGCAATCTTTTGGTATGTAAACCTTTTCGTAATGTCATCATCACGCGCACTGCCAAAAAAAAGTGTTGGGAAGTTCATTTCTTCAGCATATTTGTCTTGGAAAATGCCTATGGGACAATTGTCTTGTGCGGGAGCAATTTCTAGTATTTTATCCTGCATTTGGTGTATGCACCTAGATTCAGTGAATCCGTGTATCAAAGTTTCTGATGGTTGTTCTTCTTCCATGTCACTATCTGTGTCAGTATCAGTATTATTTATTTGTATTGTTTCTTGGTTATTTGAATTGTGTTGTACGATGGCTTGCCAATCTTTGTTGATTTGCACATTTTGTAATTTGTAAAGTGGTGTGCTTGATAGTTGAAACAAAGCTTGCATTATAAGGTTTGGGCACACCATTCCTTTCTGGAATGCGTTTTTGTACTCCAAGCACCTCTTTAGCGATACTGCAATTGTTGTTGTGCTGTCAATAGATTGTGGTAGTGCTGTTTGTATTATGTCCATATTTGCTGGGACATTAATTATCGAGCCGGTCAAGCCTAGTTGTGGTCTTCTATGGCCTAGTTCCCAAATTTGTGCAAATGCAATTCTTAGTGAGACCAATCGTTCTTCTAGCTGGGATAGATGTTGTACATGTTGCAATGGTTTATTAGTACGAATATTGTGTGGTGTTGAATATTTTGGTAGCACATGTTGTTGTAATGCATTGTTACAAGTTCGACATATTGTATTTCCTGTTGTAGTACGATCAAATTGCAATAGAGTTTGATAAGTGTTCTTTTCTTTGTCTTTAAATACCCTAGTTTGTTTTTTAAAGTGTAACATTAGGCAAATTGAACAAGTATACTTAGGAGTATCTTGTATTTTGTCTTTAAAAATTTCTACTGGTGACAGTGAACTAGTCCTTTTATTAGTTTTTCGTTGAAATGATGGGTTGATTGATATTGGTTTGGGGATATTGTAATCGTTGGCAGCTTCAATATTTATAAGCTTTTCACTTCTAATTTGTTTTTTTAGTTGACGAAGTGTGATTGTTGAGGAGTTTGTATTGGTTGATTTTGCTCTTGTACTTATTGTCATATTACCCATTTTGCTTTGTTGAGGTTCAATATGTTGCCCTGACTGATTACTAATAGCTAGGACTTGTTCCAATTGTTTTTTTGTAGAACACGAAGGCATAATCTTATCTCTAAGTGTTCTTTTTAATGTGCGCAGTGTTAGCTTTTGTGTGTATTTGGTATTTTCATTTCCTATTTCTAACAGTGGCTCAAAATGCCCTGAAAGTGGATTTGTGTCATGAAAGAGTAAAGAATAGCATTTTGTGTTTGAAAATTCTTTGAAATGCAAATACTTTTTTCCCGTTGTTTTTGACCAAAGACATATTTGTATACTGAGCCAGTTTGATATCCAATGGATACAAAAAATATCTCCCCATAGTCTTGTTTCTTTTTCGTTTGTGGTTGTCATTGTGGACAATCGCATGCGTTGTAGATAAGTGTTTCTATCTCGAATATGGTGCATTTCATACAAACTTTCAGGGTTAATCTCATCGTTGTATGACTTGATTGCTTCTGCTTCGCATCTTGCAAGGCAGTTTAAGAAATGGTCAATTACACCATTTCGCAATTCTATGGAGGTGAATCGATTTTGTAATAGGAACTCTAGAGAATCGAATAAGCAATCGCCATTGTTGTATTTGAAATTTGTAATTCGACATAGGCCATTGTCTTTTAACACTTTGTCAATGTCACAAGTATTAGCACCCATCATATGTTGAGATGTTTTGACTTCTATGACTCCTAAGTTTTGTTGATTTTCCTTTTGCTCAGAGGTTTCTGTTTTAAAATCGTCAAGTTAGAATTAATTGCAATTGTTCAATTCCAGGTTTTGGGCACTATGAGTACTGAACACTATATACTGCACTTAAATTTATTGTCTACTCACCAATTTTGTTACCTACAAAGTTCATTACCTGCAATGCAAAAAAATTATAGATTGTCATGGACAATTTCAAAATTCTTGTAAAGCTGAGCGCAAACTTACTTGATGACATGCTTATAAGTAGACTAATGGTGAACAGTTTCTTTATTTTTGATGCTATGGTAAAGTATGTAAATATATTTCTAGAAAGATATGTTTGTGTATATAGATATTCTTAATGATTTATGGTTACCTAAAAAAGTACTTGTAAATACAATCGAGACAACATTCTTTATATAACACAAATGGAGAAAACAATATTTCCTTAAAATCCTAGATCATAATACACAATTTGCCTCTATGTTTTAGGAAAAAGACTATTATGTGAAACTATTTAACAATTAAAATGTTCTATGACTAACAATGGAATGCAAATAGAAAACGAAAAATATGTTGTATGTATGACAATGGCATGCAAATGAACAAAATTTTGAGAATGTAATAAATTTGCATAAAACCATTTAACTTGCAAAACAAATACTATTTTGTGGAAGTATTTGACATACCTTCAATATTGACAATTGATGTGGAATATTTGTATATGAAATCCTGGAACAAGTGAAACTTTTATATATTAGTATTAACATTAAAAAGAATTGAATTTTATACAAAAATAAGATTTCTTATTAAAATTATTGATTTCTAAAAATAATTTTTTAATTATTCAAAACAAATGCTTAATATATTCAAATTATAAATCTGTTATTAAATTTATAAATAAAAATATTTAAAATAAAAAAAACTAGTATAGAAAATATATTATTGTTGTCTTAAAACAAATTTTGCAATCACATAATGATAGTTAATTAGTAAAAGTTTAAAGTGTTATTGCCATCATTTTGCAAGTTAATTAGTAAAAATTTATAGTGTTATTGCCATCATTTTGCAGTTTGTAAACTCAATAGTTGAAAGATAAATTCAATTTTAGAAAATTATAACTAATAGAAAGTTGAACCTAATTAAGTAAAATAGTAAGAATAAAATTAAACTATATTAAAACTTACAAATAGAATCAAATTTAAAAAGTTAAAAATAAAATAAAACCTATTAAAAATGTAAAAAGTAAATTGTCAATTTCTTTTGAAATTTTAAATTTATTCAAAATAAACAAATATTTATATTTATAAAATTTTTATTTTTTATTTTAATGATAATTATATCTGTGATTGTATTGTATGCATAAATAAAATACTATGAGACATGAGGTTAGAATCATTGGTCAAATGACATTGATTGAATAATTTTTTTCCAAATTTAAACTTCTTAATCAAAGTATTATTCACTTACACTTATATTTCTAAGTTAAGAATAAAAATAATTTAAATTTATTGAACCGGAAATATAAAAAATAAAAAATAATAATTTCACTACTATATAATATACATTAAATTTGATTTGACTCATTAACCTACTTCTAAACAATTATTATATGAAAGCGATTTTTTCAGCTTCAAACAGAAAACCATTTTATTGAACGTCATAAACTTAATTGTACCCACTCAGTGAACTGAGATGTCAATTTATGTTTAAACAAAATTCTATAAAAAAAACAAATAATTTATTGACCAAAGAAAGAAACCCAGCTAACAATCCACGTGCCTTGTAGATGCCTCTACATTTCCCACTTAACTTGTTTGCTTACCTTGTCTATGTTGCACGTGGACATAATCTGTTGCAAGATTTTCGAGACATTTGGGCAAAAGGTTTGGACAGAGTGTTTTGGAAAATTGGTTTTTAGGAGTGGTATGACTGTGCTGATAGAATTTGGGGAAGCTGTTGCACTGAGCCAAACTCAAGCCCAGAAGTTGTTTCACTCTTTTCTGTCCAAAGGAAATTGCTTTTGACTGTACCCGAAAGTTTTTGTTTGCCAAGAGCATTGGTTCATTTTGCAGTCTCAAAGGAAATGTGTTGCTCGGCATTAGATTGCTTCGAGCCTCCAATGAAGATACACATGAAGCTACAAAAATCAAGTTTGCCTCACAATTTGAGAAAAATAGTAATGAAAAGTGGGCTGCAATCAAAGCCTCCTCATTGTTTGTGAATGATTCTATCTCCACGCCTATGCTGAATAAATGGGTTTTGCTTTTAAATAGATTTTATTTAATTGCAGATCTGCTTTGCGAGGGTCTTTGAAGAGCACTTGGAAGTGGCAAAATCTCGGCTGAATGATGGCAAATGCGACAGGAAACTCTAACAGGTGGCAAGATCATGGTCTGGGGCCCTTGATAGCTTCAATCCCTGAGAAAGACGCTGTTGAAGTTGCTGCTAATTTTGTTTATAAAAAATAAAACTTAAATTCCCAGAAACTTCTGGAAAATAATCAATTTCAAGGTTAACAAGACTGCATCTGCGCCTCGACCTTCTGCTGCAAATACTTTATCGGATTCCAAAGCTTCTAGCCTTTACTCTAAAGCGAGAGGGAGCAGAGAGATATAAAGCCTCACTCGCAGCACATAGACATCTAGGGTTTCGTCTTTGCCTGTATACAGTTTAAATCTCATTCCGGAAACCATCTCTTTAATATCCACGCCAAGTTATGCTTTGTTTTATCTTCAAGTCCACTTCCGTTTTTGCAGATGTGTTTTCTTCACTCCGCAGGGTTTAGAATACATTCCAGCGAAGCTAGGGTTTAAGTGTTTGTATTTTCAGATATGGCGTTGGCATTTGACGAATTCGGAAGACCATTTATAAAATTGACGAAGTAGGAACAGAAGACCCGAGTGAAGGGGCTCGATGCGCAAGGCTAACATTGCAGTCGCGAGGGCTGTTGCGAGGATCCTTCGCACCTCCCTCGGTCCCAAGGGCATGGATAAGATGCTTACCAGCCCCGACGGCGATGTCACCATCTGTAAATTTTTAACCCTATTTTTTTTTTTTTTTTAACAATTGTTTTATCAAATTGATTAGCTTTAAAAGCCCTCTTCTGTGCATCATTTAGAAAATAGATATTTGATAGAAGCAAAACCCTGGCTAGAGTAAAATCCTATAAAATAGAGCAAAATATGGAAGCTTGACTTGAATATGGAATGATATGTAGTACTATAGAAATAAAAACTTGCATTGTTAATCAAATATGCAAGCATTACAGATATGTAGTTTAATTTAGATTATGTTTTTTAGTTAGTTTGTTATAAGTGAATTTGGCTATTGGATTTTTGTAACAAGGGAGCACTGCTACATTAGCAAAAATTCCCGTATTGCTTTCATTGTAAAAGAAGATGAAAGTGAAACCCAACATATCAGTAGAAAATAAAGAATGTAAGAAGAAAAGTGGGAAAACTGTATATGCTTTTATATTGGTTCTTCTGCCTGGCGTGCCCTTCTTTGATTTTCCTTATGTTTCTCACGCAAATATGGGGAAGTTCTATTGCCCCGGACTTTTTCGTATTGCTAAATATGGAGAATGGGTACTAAGCTTCCCCTTATTTGCGGGAAAAAAAAAAAAAGATTTTTGTTCCTAAGATAGAACCAGAGATATTTTCTAGAAGTAAAAACCCTAAGGAATCTGTCAAAAATAGGAAGTACTGAATCAGAGACAGATTTCACATAAACATTTACATTTCTCACCTTGCTAATCGCCTGAAATGTTGTCTCTTATCTTTGTCACTAACGGTTTCACTCGTCTGTTGTTGTTCTTTGGCTTGCAGGAAAATAAACGATCAGTTGCAGAAGAGTTGAAACACACAATGCTAATGAGTACTGGAGAATGCTCATGACTACTCCAGATTGTTCGAAAGTTAAAAATTAAATGAACTCTGCCAAATTCCTTCAATGGCATTTAATGTACAAAGATTTTTTACAGATTTTGGATTAGATGTTTTGCAACAACCCAGATTTCCAGCTCGCCTTACAGCTCGGCTTTAATTATTACCATATGTCTAAAGTTTTTTCCCGTATGTATTTTCTTATTTTTTATTTCATTTAATCAAATGTTTCAGCGACATTGACAAATCATATTAAATATAAATAATTTAATATTAATTATTAATCCAATTTAAATATTTAAGTTTTCCAAAAGCATTGAAGCTCTAAAAATTCTGAGCGCTCATTGGAGGAGGTTGAAAACAAAAATGTACACAACGATTGCGTTAGTTTCTGCCTGTCGGCAGGAACTAAAAATTTGGTTTCAAGTCCACATAATCATATATGATATCACATAATGTATATTGGTGCATAGAAGTAACATCACATAATTGATTGTTTTTTAAAATTTAAGAAAATCGTTTTAAAAATAAATATTGACTACTTTTTTAATGATCTAATAAAAAAGATTCTTTTTCCCAACTAGTACTATCTCCACTATTAAGCTGGCTGAGTGTGGGACCTCTCCGGTGAATTATGATCCCTTCAAATTCATGAGTAGGTTGTAGATTCTACTAATAAAGCACAACGGACGGTTCATGCCATCACATTTGCTAATCTTTGTCGTGGTCAAAGGTTGACCAGTATGGTGGGCGAGTGCTAATATAGATTTACAGTGTCTTAAGAAGACCTTCGTGTCAGAGAGTAAAATCTAAGCCGTGTCATCTGTGGAAAGCTTACCAGAGGAGTTGAAGTTGCTTGCATTCATTTTCTTTATGCAAATATAACACTTGGCGAGCAAATACGTTGTTACAGCAAAGTGCAAACTAAGATTTGACAACCAAAGAGTTAGAGCTGGGTGTTGGCCACGTCTGTAATATGGAGTGCATATTTTGGGGTATGGTGGCTGGTTGTGCTGGTTTAGTTTTGTTTTTGGTCAAGCTTGCAACAACGATATGGTGGAAGCCTCTGCAAATGAAAAGGTTCTTTGAAGCCCAAGGAATCAGGGGCCCTCCATACAGCCTATTTTATGGGAATACCACAGATATATCAAGAATGATCTCTGAGCAGAAGTCAAAACTCATGCCACTCTCACATGATATACTTCCTCGAGTTCTTCCCCATTATCATCAGTGGAGCAGAGCCTATGGTATACTTGTATTTTTCAGTTTTTAAGCATGGCGTGTTTCATTAATCATATTACTGGAACTCTTCTGTAGCACCATTGATTGTTTTACTTTTGCTTGGGTAGTGATAGAACTTAGAATATTGGCTAATTAAGAAGAAGATGCGAGATTCTGTAAACCCAATTGATTAATAAGTTTGGTCTATTTTGTATAGGACAGGATTTTATTTTCTGGTTTGGGCATCATGCCCGGTTGGTTGTTCCCCACCCTGAGCTTATTAAGGAGATATGTTCCACTAAATTTGGCAACTTTATAAAGCCTCCGGTTAATCCCCTTTCAAGACAATTGGTTGGACAGGGAATTGTGGGTTTGACAGGTGAGAAATGGGCTCAGCGCAGGAAGATCATCAATCCTGCTTTCCATATGGATCTCTTGAAGGCAAGGCACCAAATGTCTGAATTTATGTTTCTAATAAGGACCTAACTGATTTAATAGATAAATTGAATTCTTGTTTTGAGAGATCTATCAAGCTCCTACTGATAAATATACATTGTAATTTTGATTTGCTTTGTAAATCTATCTTCTAAAATTTCCCGAGGATTGATCGCTGGGCCAACACCCAATCAAGAAATATAAAACTCTCCTTCCAAGCATGCAGGGGCGCATTATTGGGCCTTTACTATTTGTAGAGGCAGGGTAATTTCTCTAACTAGATGTAATCTCCACATTGTCTAGATCAGCTAGCATCCAATGGCCAATTAGTGCCACAGGCTAAACTTTGCACTTGGGCATCATAACAAGCATTTCTGAGTGTTAAGCCCTGAATCTTATCACAGTTCATGTTAAGTGTCATTTTCAAGTAGCATGCAATTAGTTTTAAGAAGCTTCAGTCTTGAACCATAAGCCACTCTTAAGGATGTCTACTGCAGAGTCACATTACATATGGCCAAACATTTTTCAACTAATTAAATTGAGACAGAATCTGTTTGTCTGTGTCACGTGATACAGAATTAAGCCAGTGATGCTTCGCATGAGGAAATCCAATTTAAAAGGCCATGCCCCTGCTGCCCTGTTTTGACATATCTTTATTGAACGGTTTCATCTGAGTGCAAAACCCTGGTCAATTTGAAAGGGTATACTTCTCTTAGCAGAGGGAAGATTCTGTGTGGTATTAAGCCCAAGGTTGCAGCAGTCAAAAAGAGATTCATGGGTAAACGGTGGAACTACTTACAAATTGATACCACACAGTGACCTTCAGGGAGTTATTTGCATGTAAAAAAATAACATGATGAATTAATTTTGTTTGATTTGCTGGTCAGTAGAGTGTAGATCTAGTTGTCTTGAATTGAGATACTACTGAAATGTCTTGACTGGTGCTTTTTGAATACCGATATTCTGCTCCTATCTGTAGAAGTTGCTTTTATTCTAAACATATTCCTGATACATGACTCTGCAAATAAAACCTAATCTGTTTGAAACCACGTAGATTATATTGTAAATTAATTCTCTATTTTGCTACTTATATTCGGAGTTTCATAGGAAGACATGTTCTGTCATACTAGAAACTTGCATATTTTGATTAACTAGTTCTGTAATTACAGGGTATGATTCCAACTATTGTGCAAAGCAGTGCCAATATGTTGGACAAATGGAGTAAATTGGTATTGTCAGGCGCATCAGAAATTGAAGTGCAAAAGGAGTTCCACGATCTCACAGCCGATATTATTGCCCGCACAGCATTTGGAAGCAGTTTTACAGAGGGAAAGCATATCTTTGATATGCAGGGCAACCAGATGATTCTTACAGCTGAATTATTTCGCAGTGTTTACATTCCAGGTTTCAGGTGACAAACTTGTGTTTTGCGACAGTACAATTTGTCAATATTGAAGTACCAAAGAATGCAATCAAAATTTTGATTTGAGTGTGTTAATGTCTCTGTCTCTGTTATGTTTTTCTTGAGAGGTTTTTCAATATTTATCTTACAGTTGGAAGTGCCACTTTATTTTTTTAGTTATATCTTCCCATCTCAAATGCCTTCGTCCTTCAAGAACCATGTTTATGAATTTTTATCTTGAGAAGACACTTTATTCAATAGGATAAATGCCTTGGTAATTTAGGAGGGTTTAGCCATATTCTGAAGCATTCAGAATCTGTAACTTCTTTTGCTTTTTTACATTGGTATGTAATGTCTGAGAGTGATTCCCCTCCTCAGGTTTCTGCCTACTACAAAGAATAGGCAACGTTGGAATTTGGAGAAAGAAATAAGAAGATCCTTACGGCAAGTTATAGATGCCAGGAAAAAGACTTCTGAGATGGAAAAAACTGGTGGGTATGGTGCCGATCTGCTTTGTTTAATGATGTCTCAGAGCAAGGAGCAGGGGAGAGTCAATGTTACGAGTAATGCAAGCCTGAGTACAGAGGAAATCATTGATGAATGCAAGACTTTCTACTTTGCTGGTCATGAAACCACATCAGTACTGTTGGCATGGAGTATAATATTGTTGGGCATACATCAAGATTGGCAAGAGCAAGGTCGCAGAGAGGTGCTGGAAATATGCGGGAGAAACAATTATCCAGATGCAGACTGCTTAAGTCGCCTCAAAATTGTAAGAACCATCTAACACGCCCACATTAACAAGTAATAACAATCACAGTTAAACTAGCACTGAGATTTGAATTCAAGTAATCATAATCGTGGTAAACAAGAACTGGGATTTGAATTCAAAAGCAGTATTTTGGATTTGTCTCATAAGAGATTGTTTGAATTATTTGTAGGTTGGAATGATTATAAATGAGGCCTTGAGGCTTTATCCACCGGCAGTGTCTCTACCGCGACAGGCATGCGAGTCAATGAAGCTTGGAAGGCTCTCAATTCCTGCAGGCACTCAGCTTGAGCTTCCAATCCTGGCAATCCATCATGATCCTGCTTTATGGGGAAATGATGCCAACGAATTCAACCCAGGGCGATTTGGTGAAGGAATTGCAAAGGCTGCAAAGCATCCAATGGCATTCATGCCCTTTGGAACAGGTCCAACCATATGTGTGGGTCTGAATTTTGCTTTGTTGGAAGCAAAATTAGTGTTGGCCATGATTCTGCAAAAAAATTCTTTTGTGACTTCACCTTCTTATACTCATGCCCCTATGCTTTTAGTTACTCTGAAACCTCAATATGGAGCTCAGATTATCTTCCACCCACTAGACTAATATCTGAGAACAATATGTGGCATTCCCTAAGAACCCTTCTATTTTCTTGTGAGACCCCTAGTCCTCTTGTAACTTGGGTTAGGGGTTGAACTTGTATTCACAAAAAACATTGTTGGTTTGTGTGGGGGCAAGATGGTCATGAACTCTTGATATAATAAATGTTATTATTATTGTATTATCTGTTAAAGTAGAATGGATTGATTATATTTTTGACTAACCTAAATTAAAATTTGATTGATAGAATTGTACAATGAATATGATTTGATTGTGAGTACTTGGGGTGTAAGATAGAGGTAGATTTTGTGGTTCAAAGAGAGACAAATGGATTGTAATATCAAGCCACTGTCAAGACCCTATTGAAACATTTTGTCAAACATAGGCCAATCTAACCATAGGATTTTGGATTGGCATCACTTGATTTTATCATTTTGAAAAAAAAATTAGAGACACACCCCTGGATTTGGATTTGGATTTCCTATACATCCATCTTATGAAGTTGCTTCTTCAATTACCAATATATATATTTCTTACTAAGGGGAGAAATGTTGTTTGCAGGTAGTAGATCATATTATCTCTATGATTTCATCATTAATACAATGGATACTTCATTTTGAGGGGGATTCATATTCTCATCTTCTTTCTCTCCTATTGGGGGAACATTTATTATATAAGTTTATGTGATAGAATAAATCCTTTAGGGGACATATCACATTCTCCTTTCCTTCTCTCACTAGTACAGATGTTTATTTCATTTTTTTTTTGAAGTGGAATATTTTCTTCTATGTGGTTTTCTTATTTTCTCTAGTTATAAGAGATTTATCTATTTGTACATGGATATTTAATAAGTGTTGTAAGTGAGACTCATCTATACACCTATTCACACATTCATCATTAGATTTTTAACTTCTCTCCAAGTTGTATTTATGAGGCAGGTGTTATATAATATTTAATTAAAAAACTATCTAATTAATTAATTAGCCCCCATTTTTACTTTATCTACTTAAACTAACTTTAGGTATGTACTTTCTTGTCTCATAGCATAGGATAGGATGAGGACACACCACATGATCTAATTATATCTTCATATAGGGTTTCATTCAAAGCTTCTTTTATTCATCATTGTAATTATTCCAAATCTGTTTATAAGTGAATTGAAATGTTATAATGAATACACAACTTTAGATACATAATGAATACACCATCGCTCAAATCTATTGTTTTCAAATGATTAGTACTAGCATACCTATATTTAGAAAAATATATATAGAAAACACTAAGAGATATCATTTTAGATTATCTATTTGCTTTAAAAATATATATAATACAATTAAATAAATGACATTATAATTAAGATGAAAATTTAATACGAAGAACTTTAGATTACATAGTTTAATATCATTCCACAGTTTAATCTCCATTTCAAACTAATGAAATCATAGATAGGAAGTGTAGAATACCTTTTTAAACATTGTTTTCCATACATCTAACGTAGATACACGAATATATATACCTCCCAAATTAAACACCTGCACAAATAAACAGCAAAAGGGACAGTATATACAATATTGTCCAATACAGCCGAAATAATAGTAAAATGCCTACACAGATTAACAAAATACCTTAAATAATAATAACATGCCTGCACAGGTCTGGTGAGCTGATGACAAAATATCGCAAAAAAAATAGTATGCTCAATGTAGATGAATTGTTTTACAGAATGACACAAACTGAGCATGCAATTTGTTTGTCAAAATGCCTCAATGGTAGGGCATGCCCAACAGAAATTTGTTGATGAGATCTACAATTTTTATGCAAATTCATGAGGCAGTTAGAAAGACAAACTCAACCCTTCAAACTAGGTGATACTTAAAGCATCACGAATTAATTAATGTCACAAGAACAGGAAACCCCTCTTATATTTGAACCATCCAGATCCAGTATAAATGCTGGCAGAGACAAATTGAACAACACAGGGTGTAATTCACATCTTATTGTTGTTATAAGAATGCTTTCTAGTAGATTAAAGTTTGGCTATCAAGAATATATGGCCATCGCTAATTATAACTACCCAATTCAGTATAAATGTTTGCAAAAACATATTTAACAGCACAAGGGTTTTCATATATGTGCTCGTCTAGCAACAAGTCATGAACTGTTGTATGCTCTGGATAGCGGTCCGGAGACAAAGGTCACAACTACTGGTATTAAGCATCTGCCTACACATAGTTAGTCCATAAATAGCCATCGGTAATCTATTGGCATTGATTTCACCTTTGGCAAAACCCTCATTTTTTAGAGCCTTAGATTGGAAATCTCACATGATTCTTCCCATGCAGAGCTTTCAGGTTACAAGGATGCAACTTGAGAAAGGAACAACAAATCACCTTCAGAAATTCTTATGACCCAGTAATCAGCCCTACAAAAGAAACGCCTCAGTCGCACAATTATGTTTGTAACTCGCAAGAAAACAGTAGCTGCCATTGATAATGCTTGAAAAGTTCATTATGTTTATAACTGCTAAACTTAAATTAGCTATCTATTTATTGAGATGAGGTTTTTCATCAGTATGTGACTGTAAAACGCCTCTCAGCCTAATTAGAGAACTAATATATTATATTTGAAATTACATATCATTTTAACCATTCGTTCTTATTAGATTATCAAAATTGTTGAAAATCAAAATATTTATTCAATAATAATTTAAGCTTAATATCCATGAAAACTTGAAAATACAGAATATATACTATTAAAAAGCTCATCGATATGTTTAAAAATATTCACACTAAAATGTAAAGAAAATTTAAAAATATTCACACTAAAATGTAAAGAAAATTTAAAACTTCTCTCCAAGGTGAATATCCTTATCAATGATCTGTTGACACTTTATTAATCTAAGCTGTCATCTCTTCACTGCTAGACTTTTTTTAAAGTTACTTGCAATCATTTATCTTCGTCAAATCAATGAACAGGTCATTTTCTTTTTGTTAAAGTTACAAGAATGCAAGGGATCGTACACTTGGGTTTCATAGGCCTACTACGAATCTGAAGCTTTCACAACCAAAGGATCACTGGTTATTGGCTAAGTCTGGAATATGGAATGGGTATTTTGGGGTTTGGCAGCTGTTTGTGCAGGTTTAATTTTGTTTTTGGTGAAGATTGTAACAAGGATGTGGTGGAAGCCTTTGCAAGTGAAAAAGTTCTTTGAAGCCCAAGGAATCAGTGGCCCTCCATACAGGCTATTCTATGGGAATACCACAGATATATCCAGAATGATCGATGAGCAGAAGTCCAAACCCATGCCACTCTCACATGACATGCTCCCTCGAGTTTTTCCCCATTTACATCAGTGGAGCAGAATTTATGGTACACCTGTATTCTGCATTTTTTAAAGCATCTGGCGTTTCATTCTTCATATTACTGGAATTCTTGCTTAGCACCATTGATATTTTTACATGGGTGTTGTTAGAACTTAAAATAGTGGCTGGTTAGGAAGAAAAGTGAAAGATTAAAAAGAAGACTGTTGATTAATAAACTTGTTCTATCTGATATAGGTTACGATTATGTTTTCTGGTTTGGACCGAATGCTAGGTTGGTCGTTCCCCATCCTGAGCTTATTAAGGACATATGTTCCACTAAATTTGACAACTATTCAAAGCTTCCGACAAATCCCCTTTCAAGACAACTGGTTGGACAGGGACTTGTGGGGTTGACAGGTGAGAAATGGGCTCGGCACAGAAAAATCATCAATCCTGCTTTCCACATGGATCTTTTGAAGGTAAGGCACTGAATGTCTGTGTTTATGTCCTAAGTTAGAACCAAAATGATATAATATAAATCGCTTTATTATAGAGAGAAATCTATCAAGTTCCACATCCTTGTGGTAAGTTCTCTGGCATTGTTTTGTTAAATACCTGTTTTGGGCATCTTTTTCTTGTCCAAAAGATTCATTCAATACTCAGTGAGCTTTGCTTTTCATTATGAACTTAACCTGCAAAATTTGGGGAGTAAATTTTGTTTGTTTAGTTGTGCTTTTGGCTCAGAGATTTTGTGAAATCGTTGTCGTGCAGCGATGCTACATAACACTCTTTTCTTAAGTTGGCTTAGAAACTTTTTCAAACAGTTGTCCTGCATCAATGCTGTAAAAACTAAAAAGAAGGCTAATATTTTCTTAAAGTTTACTGTTATTAATTTTCAAACAAACCCACCTTTAGGCGAGTTCAGCTTCATTGAATCATAATGCTGTATCACTGTATGAAACAAAGAGCTAGATGTTTCAAGCTAGCCTATTTGGGTACACATCATTTTTCAGCTTTTTATCTCAATATGGAACTCAATATGATCAACTTACCTACATTTTATTTAGGAAACTTTCTAACACCTCTGACGAATTTAGCAATTATGTCTACTTTATTTAACTTTCTTGAATGGACAAATTATAGTATCCATTTACTTTGTTAGAACACATAGATATGGTCTGCCTGGTGCCACAGTAGCGGAACAGAGATTAATGATCCATCAAATATACATGTATGGTTTCAAATGGAGTATTTGAATTCTCAGTATTAAAATGATTTCTAACGTCCCATGCAACTTTATCATGGACTTTTTGTGCAGATCTTTAGGTTACTCATACAAATACTTGATATGATGCTTTTGGTATATCTAGCATACAAGAGTAGAGAAATTAGGATTAAAATGATATGATATATACATCGAAAATTTGTTTATCTTATAGAGACTATGACTGCAAAAATATACACCCTAATCTTTTAGAAGCTATGTGGATTATTTTATAAAAACTTACCTATTTTGATGTTTATAGTCAAATGTTCTGTCGTACATTAAACTTATGTATCTTGATTATAGCAGTTCTGTAAATACAGGGTATGATTCCAACAATTATTGAAAGCAGTGCCAATCTGTTGGAGGAATGGAGTAAATTGGTGTTGTCAGGTGCATCGGAAATTGAAGTGCTGAAGGAGTTCCGTGAGCTCACAGCAGATATTATAGCCCGCACAGCATTTGGTAGCAGTTTTATAGAGGGAAAGGATATATTTGATATGCAGGCTAAACAGATGGTTCTTACATCTGAATTATTTCACACTGTTTATATTCCAGGTTTCAGGTGACAAACTTGAGTTTTGTGACTGTACACTTGTCAATCTGAAATTACTTAGTTGAAATGGTGATTTGTTTTTGTTTTTTTTGAGGTAAATCACATCAATGAATGAGTTTTATTGAAAAAACTCGTGTAATGGCAGATGAGTTACCTAATAAATGATTGTTTAACTTTAAACCCAACTGCTCAAAAGGTTTTCCAATATTTATCTGACTAGAATAAATGCCTTCGTACTTTAGCAGGGCTTATTCATTTTATGAAATTACACAGAATCTACAATTTCTTTTTGTTTCTTACATAAGTACGTAATGGGTGAAAGTGATTCCTCTCACCAGGTTTCTGCCTACTGCAAAGAACAGGTAACGTTGGAATTTGGAGATAAATATAAGAAGATGCTTAAAACAAGTTATAGATGCGAAGAAAAAGACTGCTGGAATGGAGAAAACAGGTAGCTATGGTGCCGATCTGCTTGGTTTTATGATGTCTGAGAGCAAGCAGCAGGGGAGAGTCAATGGAAAAAGTAATGCAAGCCTGAGCACGGAGGAAATAATTGATGAATGTAAGACTTTCTACTTTGGTGGTCATGAAACCACATCAGTACTGTTGGCATGGAGTATAATATTGTTGGGCACCTAGTTACCAGAAACGCGACGGGAAAGCCCCGTTTCGCGTTTCGACGGCAGAAACGGGTTTCCCGTCTGAAACGGCCGTTTCTAAGCCATCTGACCGTTCCAATCGGCTGTGAAGGAGTTTGTAGCAAAAATATCTGCCAGTTTTTTGTGCTTGCCACTGTCTGCTGCGTCCTTTTAGGCTATTAACTCACCACTTACACGAGTTAACCAGCAGTTTGTCATGCATATAGATTTAATATATTTTTAAGTAGCGGATGACGTCAAACACTGGTAGATAACTCTGTAGTTTCGGTCTGTTCATACGCTTCGAGAACTATCGATCAGCACGAGAGCACTACAGGGGCGATAGCCATGCTTCACCAACGGATGGGAAGTGCACCACCGCTCGGATATGGGTAGTAACCCCTCGTAAACGCCACGAGGAGATTTTTACAGCAACCCTTCTTTGGTAGATTATGCAGAGCATTGGACAGACAGATGAGGTCCTCGCCCTAGGGTATTTTAGAGATTTATGAGTTTATTTCTATAAAGTATTTAATATCTATTTAGCATTTGTTTGTATCTTGAATTTTTTAATTTTTATTTTTTTTAATATTTTGATTTTATAAAAGAATATATATATAATACCGTTTCTTATGCGCAACCTTTCTAAATTCCGTTTTTCGTTGCGTTGCTGTTGCCGTTTCACGTTTCTCGTTTCTGGTAACATAGGTTGGGCATACATCAAGATTGGCAAGAGCGAGGTCGCAGAGAGGTGTTGGAAGTATGTGGGAGAAACAATTATCCAGATGCAGACAGCTTAAGTCGTCTTAAAATTGTAAGAACCATCTAACAGATGTGAATATGATAAGCATTTTGAAATTTGTAAAATAATAAGTTAGAGTAGGGGCCATTTGCTGGCTCTGACAAACTGAATTTTATGCCTCTCACTCTGCACTTTTCCTTGTACATGAGGTACCTGATGAGATCCTTAGAGAAACATAGATTCAGTTACTGTAAATTTAAATATATAGGAAATAGAAATCAATCGCAGATATAGGGCTTTTGTGAAATGATATTAAAGAAGGATAAGCTATAACAATTAGAAATTGGTGAGCAATTGGTCCAAGAAACGACACAAAAAGCAGATATTATCTTGGCAAAACACTTTCAAAGAATATAAAGGGAAGCAATACCCAATCTCAATAGTAAACGAGCACTGGCATTTGAATTCAAAAGCAGTATTTTGGATTTGTCTCATTAAATATTGTATGATTTTGTTTTGTAGGTGGGAATGATCATAAATGAGGTCATGAGACTTTATCCACCTGCAGTGGGTGTATTGAGACAGGCTTGTGTGCCAACGAAAGTTGGAAGGATCTCAATTCCTGCAGGCACCCAACTTGAGCTTCCGATCATTGCAATTCACCATGATACTGCTCTGTGGGGAAATGATGCCAAAGAGTTCAACCCAGGGCGATTTAGTGAAGGAATTGCAAAGGCTGCAAAGCATCCAATGGCATTCATGCCCTTTGGAACAGGGCCAACTAAATGTGTGGGTCAGAATTTTGCCTTGTTGGAAGCAAAATTAGTGCTGGCCATGATTCTGCAAAATTTTTCTTTTGTGACTTCACCATCTTATACTCATGCTCCTTTGCTTGTATTTACTCTACGACCTCAATACGGACCTCAGATTATCTTCCACGTGGACTAATATCTGAGAATAATACTACCCTTAAACTCCTCTGTGATTGAAATTTGAACTGTCTTTGTAAATCTAATGTACATAATATTAATCTATGATTTTATTGGGCAAATTTACTATGACCACGCCTGTGACCACATGGTGAGGAGGAAGCAAGGAATAGGACCCTTGGAAAAGTGTAGAGACCATTACCCTAGTGGTTATGAAGCTCTTGCAGATAAAATGACTGCCAATGCAACTTTGCAAACTTGAACTTAGATCTACATAAGTAAATTAGAGCAAATCAGATGATGTATGAGATTGTGATCTCCCTCTTACTCTCGTCACTAAGCAATATTATTTATGTTTACTCTTGACCAAGCTCTACTCTAATTTTTATTTTTATCTTTTATTTGGACTTGGTCTTGCCTAGACTTTGAAGGGTGTGTCGTTCTACCATCCACATTTAATTGTGAATGCTACATCATTATATTATTTTATATAATAAAGAGTAGTATATGACTTATTCATAAAAAAAAGAATGATGGGAGTAATGATAATTGAAAATGGTCTTTATATTATTAAAATGTTTTAAGATCAATAATTTTTATAATGATGATCTTCAAATTTTTATATGGATCTCAATGCTTTCATGGGTCGTTGATTGTGTGGGTCAAATACTCACATAGATTAGACCAACCAAGTAGAAGAGTGGTATAGAACTTCATGAAATATTTTATGTTGATGATCAATGACAGTGCATAAGTAGGCCAATAAAGGAAGAATAGAGAAGCTCTAGGTATTCAATATAGATGGCCAGAATTAATTTGTGATTTTGTGATCTATATGGCACATGACATAGACTAAGAATAATGTGCCTTAAGCTAATAATGTAGATGGTAGATAATTTTTTTGTGCATCCAATCAAATGATGCCAAGAGCTTTCATAGTACAAATATCCCAAGGAAAAATATTGACATAGGAAAATCTTATATTATCATTCTAAGGAATCAACATATTGCCCTGATTGGAAGATAAGATTTATAAGGAAAGAGCTTCAGTAAATTGTATAAGTACTAGAAGCTTTGAGAGTGTAGAAATTACAAAAGGTGAAGGAAGAGAATAATAAAAAAGTGTAGGAAAACCACATAGATTTTGATTGGTTGTATGTTTTTTTATTGGGCTTGGTAATATTAAGCTTGTGAAAATGAGTTTGAAGTATATACTCATGTGTGATTTATCTAGTATGTTTATCCCCTACATGTGTAATTTATTTAAGGATTCATGAATTAAGTCCATGTAATGTCAATTTGTAAATTCAATATCTGACATTACATGGATGCAATTCATGAATCCTCAAATAAAAAATGTAACCACAAAGGCATCTTTTAATAACAACTCCTTGAAAAATCACATCATCAATTGTAGCACTTTATTTTAATGTCCACTAACTAATATGGATCTCATCCATTATGACAAGCTTTTCCACTCCTTCCTCTAGCACATAAAATTGGGAATATTCCTTAAATAAATCCAAAGTCATTTAATATAATTACCACCATAGTTGTTCGTCTCCCTCATGAATGGATATGACAACTAATGCTGATATCATAGGAACATCAAAATCACAAATTATTCCCCAATTACACCTAGGACATTAAATTCACCTTCCAAGAGCGTTGGAGAAATAAAATATACATAAGATTTATAAAGGTAATGACACCTTAATCCTAATTCTCTCATTTGAAATTATACATTATGGATATATCCATATAAAAAATATAAATAAAATTTAATACAAGATCATAGGCCCATGACCTTCTTGCACCAAAAGAACTTCTATGTGGTCACTGTCTTTGTGAGGAAATCTACAATAGTTTTTGAAGTCTCAACCTTCTATAACGAGACCTTACCATTATTTCCCATCTCTCATAGAAAGTGACATTGAACATACTTATTACAAGCATAATAAATGAGTTTCATGGCCAAAAAAATAACACTTTAACTATCACAACTGATTCTAACAATCTTGAAGTAAAAAATAATACCTACACAAAAAATTTATAACCAAATTATCTTTAAAAACATTGTGTAGCATTAAATTGTAACCTTATACAATTTACACCACTTTTTGTGCCCTTGCCTTAGTAAGTTTTCTCTTAATCTCTTATCCAAGCCTATTTTTGGCCTCTGTATTGCAAAATTGATGTCATGTCTACATGGTGATTTGAACCCCTATCTTGAGATGAGAGCACCTCATCCTTGGTTTGTTCACCTTGTTTTGGGTGGACAAGGGTGTTTGGGGTGCCCTTGTCCTAAACAAGGGTGCCTGTGGCATCCTTGTCCCTTAAACTGGGTCCAAATTTGAACATGTCGGTGCCCACTTCCAACTAGTTGGTTCCTGATCCTGGTGCCTCAATATGATCTCTGGAGGTCAGCCTAATTTATAAAATACCTTGAGAACCCTATATAAGAGTATCATTTCATTATTTTTCATATCCACAACCCATCATCCATCCACATTCATTATCATCCATCAAGCACCAAGGCGACATTTCATCCCACCATATCCTTCAATGATTCTTCAAGATCTAAGCATTATGGAGTAGCAAGTTACAATAATCTTCATGCAAGCATGTGTTTATGATTTATTTATTTGTGATTGATCATGTCATGCCATGTTATTGTATCAACAATTTTGATCACATTCAAAAAAAATTACATCATCAACCTTTATAAAATTTAGTGAGCTTGAGGTATAATTCCAAACCCATGATTTGACCTAGGCAAGCCCCTATAAATTATACCAAATTTATCCTTTGCACATGCAGGTGGCAAGATTTGAAGACGATATACAAATTTGGGAAGAGTAGAGAGAGACGTACAGGTTCAACTTTTGTAGAGGAAAAAAGTGGAGAACAAGGTCACCCTAAGCACCATTGTCTGACACTTTTTTAGTGAAATTTCAAGAAAAAAATTAGAACATCTTGATCCCAAAATTACATTTGTTGTTCACATTCAACACCTCGAGGGCAAGGTCGCCCAAGCACCATCGTCTGGCAATTTCAAGGTTAGATTTCAAACATGGGTTCGTCTTACCTTATCTTTTTTTATATCTGTACTTATTCCTGCATATCTGATCTAAAATTGCTTATACATGTTGATTATTGTCTTGCATTCAATTCATATATTTCCATAGCTAATTTTCAACTCAAACAAAGAGGTAGGATATAGAAGTCAATCAACATTCAACCCCTCTACAAATATTTGGGATTGAATCTATTGACTTCATTCCTCATTAATGTAATGAGAGTGAGTAGGCTAATTACTTATTTACATAGCTAAACTAGCGAATACCCCATATCACTGTACTACATATTGTAGTAGCCATATTCTCTACTTATATTGACTTAATTAGAGATTTATGTGTACCCACTCCTTGCTAATCTCTATTCCAACTGTTGAAATTCAATATTTTAGTGTCAAAGTTTTATATTGAGCCCTAGTTACTTTATGCAGTTAGGTTTTTTGTTTGCCTTCCTATTACACCTAATTTAAGAGATTCTCAATGGGTCATTTTAATTAGACGGGATATGTGTATTCTGATAGTTTTCACTATGCCTATGTTATTTTCCCAAGGTTAAGAATCCAAAAAAATTCCTAAGTATAAGTCATGTGTTTTATGTGTTAAGACGTCAAAATTTTTGGAGGTTCAATAATGTTTCGAACCTCTAACCAAATTTTGAAGTTCTCTAAAGTTTGATGTAAAAGGAAAGAAAATATCTAAGTGTCGTATTAGAAGTCTTCCCAAGTTCAAGAACCTCTTGAATCACTAGCAAGGTTCAAAGGAATGCAAAAGCTCTAACATGCAAACAAAAAGATAAAAACAGATTTGGTGTCAACAAGTTCATAGGCTCCTAAAATCATCAAATTTCCAACTAGGTTCAAATATGGAGAACATTACCAACAATGAAAGAAATCGAGTAAGATTATCAAGTCTTTTGACTTAGTCATCTAAGCATTACTTGAATTATGTATGTATTCTACTGGACAACAAGGTGCATTATGTTGTGTGAGCAATGTTAGAGAAGGAAGAGTCAAATAGGTCTAGCAAGGTGTGGTGTGGTAGTTGGCTCATGCACTAAGTAATATTACAAAGAAAAATCTTTGTTTTCTAGATAATTTGAAAATACAACTGTAAAATGGGTGTTGCAGTGTGCACCAAACACAAAAATTATTTTCTAGGTAATTTGAAAATATGACTACAAAATGGGTGTTGCAGTGTGCACTAAACAAAATTTGCATGAGACAATAAAATGGGTGCTATAGCATTTATCAAACACAAGTAATGATGAGGCCTTATTTTCCCCTCCCCACCCAAAATTTTTGGAGGTTCAATAACGTTCTAAACCTCTAACCAAATTTTGAAGTTCTCTAAAGTTTGATGTAAAAGGAAAGAAAACATATAAGTGTCATATTAGAAGTTTTGGGGGTTCAAGAACCTCTTGAATCTCTAGCAAGGTTCAAAGGAATGCAAAAGCTCTAACATGCAAACAAAAAAGATAAAATGATATTTGGTGTCAACAAGTTAATAGGTTCCTAAAATCATCAAATTTCCAACTAGGTTCAAATATGGAAAACATTACCAACAATGAAAGAAACTGGGTAAGGCTATCAAGTCTTTTGACTTAGTCATCTAAACATTACTTGAATTATGTATGGATTCTACTGGACAACAAGGTGCATTATGTTGTGTGACCAATGATAGAGAAGGAAGAGTCAAATAGGTCTAGCAAGGTGTGTTGTGCTAGTTGGCTCATGCACTAAGTAAGATTACAAAGAGAAATCTTTTTTTTTTTCTAGATAATTTGAAAATATGACTGTAAAATGGGTGTTGCAGTGTGCACCAAACACACAAATTACAAAAAAAAAAAAAGTTTCTAGGTAATTTGAAAATATGACTACAAAATGGGTGTTGGATTGTGCACCAAACAAAATTTGTATATGAGACTCTAAAATGTGAAAGTTGATTTCAATCAAGAAAAGTTTTTAAAAAGGCATAATAGATGTGTCAATTCAAAGGATATTATTATCTAGCAAGACACTTGTAGATGGCAAGTTTCCAAGAAGCTACAGATTAAAGGACTGTCGCAACAGTTGAAGATGGTTTGAAGATATCGAGCAAGGAAAAGGATTTGCAAAGTTAGTGAACTTGGTTATGGACATTAGAAAGAGTCAAGAGCAAAGGAATTTGAATGTTGTAGAATTGGTGGTCGAAATTAAGGGGGGATGTTGGCATGTGTAATTTCTCCCACTTATGAAATGCAATTAGTTAAATGAAAAAGACAAATTTAAAATTTCTCTATTTCTAAATAAAAACTAGATAAGAATGGAATGTTCTAGAATTCACAAGAGATAAGGTTAAAAGAAAAAATATTAGATACTTGTTATTTTGGGCATATTGATCTAATGTCTTGAAAGGCATAGGATGCTTTTAGAAATTTTCCAGAATTTTTCCAAAGACCTCTATATATAGAGACATCATGTAATAGTTTTGTATCAAGCAATAAAAATGAAGTTTTGTATCAAGCAATAAAAATGAAGTTTTGTATCAAGCAATAAAAATGGTTTTTATGTGCAGCAGCACATTCACATTTTATGTGTGTTTGTTTCTAAATTTATGTCTTTGTATTTCTATATGTGACGTTGATACATGTCCATGCACCCCATCAAAGATCTCAAGAGATATAGATCTATATAATAATTTGATATCTCATAGTATTGTCAAAGATCCTAGTATTTTCAGTACACATACAAATTTTAAATCTTTAAAAAGGAATTATTGTCAATTTGATGGTTGAAATTTTCATTATTTTTTAGCCTATGTTGATATATGATTAAAAAAAATTATATTGATGTACATTTTTTATTAATTTTTTACAATTTTTAACTATAAACTATTGTACTAAGGATTTATATAGGCATAGCATTTACTTTTACAAACAATAATAATAAATCTCTATTATAACTATTATTAGTACACACTATTAAAGTAATATTATAAATCATATTATATATTTATATTATATTATATTTATAATATAATATTATTTATTATATTTATATTTATATTATATATTATATATTATATAATATATAAATAATATATGTCTATCAAAGCTTTTGTTTCAATTAGGAACCTTTTGGAAGGTTCGTAGTCTATTAAGGACTAAAATATGATGTCTCGTCCATTAAAGATATCTAACAAGAGAGGAAGAGGGTCCTAAAGAAAGAATCTTCCCAAATTTTCAAGTTCTGGGAACATTAGAACTTCTATTGAGGTTGTTGGTTCTCAATAAACCCTTTACCTATAGGCATCTATGGATATTTTACAAACTTATCCTATTGTGTTTATTGTTTCACTAGTGAAAATTATTTTTGGGCATCTCAAATTTCTGGCTTACTCTAACATGGTATCAAAACCATGATTGCATGTTGAGTTCAACACATAGCCCCATCAAAAAGAATGCAAATTTTAATATTTTTTATTTTTTTTGTTATACCAAAATAATTGTAAAAAGAAATTTAGTAGAGGGCCATTTGACTCTCTTGTCATCTTCCTATCTGCTCATCTACTTAAATTTGGTCAAAAATTATGTTTTTGCGCTACTCAATCTCATTGTTGGTTAAATACTTATGTTTGTTGGCTATCTTTAGCCACATTTTGTGGACATTTTGAAAGATTTAGTTTTAACAGATTATTCATGGACCTCTCTGCTCCCTTTGATGGCAACATTTTTTCTTGTTGTTGTGGAGTTTTCAAGTGACACCTATCAACTGGAAAGACCACCAACAAAGGTAGCACATAAGACTCTATTTTATTTCTAGAAGATTAAAGTGCTTTTAAGCATACCTACAACCACTCCATACATTGAGGCCTGCAAATCTTTTTTTTTTTTTTTGGAATGAAGGCTCTCTTTACTTGTTGATTTTGTATATTAGCATTGTTATTATGTGCCTATATATAGGCAAAGAGTAATTTTTTCAATGCTCATTTTTATAAGATCATAGTATTATCAAACATCATAATATTTTTAGAACATCATAATATTTTTAGAACTTGTTCACACATATAAGTAACCTTGTTTAATAAGACTAAATTTAAATATTTTAAAAATGAATTATTGTTAATTTGATGGTTGGAAGTTTTATTATTTATTAATCAATTATTTTTGGATTAGATTGTGTGTGAATTTTTTGTATCAACGTTTTGGATCACACACTGTGATCCCTCATCACGATGAAAAAAGAGAGCATGCATAAATGAAAAATGTCCAAGGAGAAAAAAATTCACACAATCTAATCTGGAAATAGTTGATTAATATCACATGGATTGTGTAAAGTTAATGTTTGTTAGTTTTATTATTTTTAACCTTTGTTGAAATATAATAATTTTTTATGTATTCATGTAAATTTTTTAAGTTATTACAATTATTTTACTATGAACTATTGTATTAAAGATATATATTAGACATAGCATTTAATTTTACAAACATATCAAACAACAATAATAAATTTCTATCGGAACTATTATTAGTGTACACACTATCACAATAATATAATATTATATTATTTATTATATTTTATATTGTATTACATTTATAATATAATATTATTTATTATATTTATATTTATAGTACTATTATTATATATTATATAATATATGTTTATTGAAGTTTTTGTTTCAATTAGGAATCTTGTCAAAGGTTCGTAGTCGATCAAGAACTGCAACAAGGTATCCTGTTCATTAAAGATCTTCGACAAGAGAGGAAAAGGGTCCTAAAGAAAGAGTCTTCTAAAAATTTTAGAGGTTTTGGGAACCTTAGGAACCTCTGATAAGGTTGTTGGTTCTCACTAAACCTTTTAACTTTGACAATTAAATAGTTTAGAGGGCCATAATAAAAGAAACTAGTGGTGAAGGAAGATGAGAAAAGGTTGGAGTTCGAAGGTGTTTTTGGTTACTAGGGAACCCCTAACCTCAAATGTCCAATAAAAAATGCAACAAGTTGATACACAGGAGTAGGTGGAAGATGTCACCATTATTCCTATTCCAACCATCTTTATGTCAAAGAAGATCTAATCAATCCACTACTCCATTCAAAAATTTGATTCAACATATTACATGCTTCAAATAGACAATGAATATTTGCATCCATCAAATGATAATAAATTGGCAATCACTAATAAGGTGATTTTAAAAGAAGATCACACAATGCCAATCTAGTATAACATCACAAAATGGATGAAATATAATTTCATGGACTGATTGAAATCATTGTTGAATGTCAAATCCCTTGAGTTCTATGAAGAGTATATGGAGGTTTTACTAATAGTGGTTTTAGTGTTGGTGATCTTGACTTGATGTTCATGACAATATCTAAAGTCAAAGGATCTTGGAGTCCAAGTTCAAAAAGTGACGATGACTCAAATAACTTCATCAATATACAAGCTTGCAGAAAGGTTTGGATTCTTTTTTATTTTTTAAAAGTGCACCACAAGGAATTTAAAAGTTCATTATGACAATTATGTTGCACATTGACTCATTTTTTGAGCTTGATTATTACATATTCTTTAGTGTTAATTATGTTAAAATCAATAATAATTATGTCAATTCAATCTTCATAATTTCTTTAGAAGGAGAAACTAATTGTAGAAAATGAAGTTTTCTATGCAAGCATTTCATTAACAAACCATAAGAGTTTTGTTCTATGAAACTATTAACATCATAAAGTATAACATAAAATTGCTACAATAATGTCACAATGTTTTATAACAGTTTGTTCAAAATTACATTTTCTTCCTAAGAAAAAAATATTTGAGTCCAAGTATGTACAAAATCTAGTAAACTAAAAAAAATAAGAATATATTCCAACTAATACAATATGGAAAAAATACCACTCATAATTGTGAATAAGGAAAATGTAACAAAGGAGAGATAAAATATAGGCAACCTTATGACCGCTAGCACCAATGTGAAGAGCCTTTCTCGTAAAATAAATTGCATAAACATTAGTGAACAACCAATAAAGGAGAATTATTTATTTATAATGCATAAAAAAGCCATGTACAAATGCACAAACTTAAGAAGAATGTGTTTGTAGTACATATCATCATAGAGGAAATAATTTTCAAAATGATGGCAACAAAAATTTGAAATGGATCAATGAAATCTTTCATATTTTTATTCATTCTAGAAGGACAAACAATGGTGAGGCTTATATAAAAGAATGTAGTTGCCAATTGCATAATTATCCATAATTAATAATTTAATATAAAATTTACAATAGCATTCCTCCCTTATTTCATTGGACCTGCAAAAGAACCCTTGAAATCTCAAATTTCACGTGACCAAGGGACCCCCCCTTGAGGCTTGCATCATAAAACTTGTTGATTACATAAAATAAATACACATTTTTGAGAGGATATTTATCTAAAGAAACAAATCTTGAATTAGGTAGAACTCTATCAAGTTACCTCATAACCCTCATAAGGGTATAGCTTTGAGCTTAATTCTTGAGTTCTTGAACTACCATCTTCTTGAACTCTCAAATCACACACATTGAACTATTTGACAACAATCCATACTAAGCTCTGCACAAGTAGGGCTCTATCAATTTATTTTTAAAAAGGATTTCAATACCAAACCCCTTACTTGTCTTCAAAAAATAAACTTCACAGTATATGTAACCTTCAAATCTGTTAGCAACATATAGATTACTATAGTTGTTGAATTGACTTGGACAAAATTTTAATGTTAAAAATTAATTTGTAAAAAAAAATCATTAATTAGTCACACAAGTAAATGATAGCTATAATACATTGGAGAAATTTCAATGACAACTAAATCAATATTTATTATCTCTACAAAGACACAAAGCTTAAAATCCCATATCAATGACATTGCAAATGACTGTGACTTCTTGGAATCAAATATGATATTCTTGCAAGAAACACACATATTTTATTTAGGCATCAATAAAAATTACAAGATTTTGAGTGTATTTTTATGTATGCTCTATACAAATAAATGACATGTACGTCAAGAAAGAAATATAAATCATATACTCAAACTATTATCAATGAATAACATTGAAGTTATATAGGTTGACATGGACTTGATTGTTCACAACTATAGAATCAATATGATAATTCTATATGTGCCTCCTGGTACAAAACTTGTTATAGCAACTAATATTATAAAATATGTTAGGATTCCCACAGATACTGAGAGGGGGGGGTGAATCAGTATCTAACCGGTATATTAAATTTCTTAACTTAAAACATGTAGAACATATTAGAATAGTGTACTGATAAGCAAGAAGTAATGCAATAAACAGAGATAAAAACAACCACATGAAAATACACCATAACACAAATATTTAATGAGGAAACCCGGTGTGGGAAAAACCTCGGTGGGAATTGTGATCCACAATATTCACTTACTGGCCAATAAGAGAATATTACTGCTACAAGAGGGGCTTGCACATGCAGGAAGGCCAAGTGCCTAGAGCTCACTGCTCAATTACAAAAATGGGAAGTCTCACTGACTTACAAAATGGATTATATAAATCCAATGTCTTGTACTGCTTCAGAATAGCATCTATAATGCCTGATCCAGTACCGATTTCTGCTCTTCTTCTTACATAAACCCTTAACCTATAATTCGCATAATAGGTCTGCCTTATTTCGCAGGTAATTACCTTCTACCATCCTTCTTCAAATATTCTACAATGATCTCTTATATATATGAGTCATTTTACAATGTTGCCAAGTCGGCTTATAAAGATTTTACAATAATAAACAAAATATATTACAACAAAAATCTTGTCAGCCTCTATGCCGGTATGCTTCCTTTCACTGCTAGTGCCGGTGGTCTGAGTGTCGGTGTAGAGTCTGATCTTGCTAGTGCAGGTGTAGAGTCTGATCTTGCTAGTGTCGGTGGATTGCCTTGCCCGTGTCATAGGATTGTAAGGTTGCCATCAATGACAAAACCTTAAATCACCTACAATGTCTCATTGGAGTGTGCATATGCCAACAATCTCCTCCTTTGGCATTGATGGCAACACTCATGAGAAAATTTCAAAAGTGTATCCAAAACTTGTAATCCAAAAATTGTTTCCAAAAATGTGTACCAAAAATATATGAGCTCCCCTTGAGCAGATAAGTCTTTTGCTGATTATTTTCTCATACTACTACTCCCCCTTTGGCATCAATGACAAAGGTTGTCAAAGTGTCAATAGAGTTGTAGTTTTCTGTCTCAACCTTGTAACTGGGTGGTTACAATTTGAAAAAGATCCGCCAAAGCCAAATTTATGCTTTCCAAAAACTTCTTACTGTCTTTTATTGTTGCCTTTGTTCTTTGAACTGTACTGGTGAGGTGTTGCATATGCTCTGTCGGTGTTTTTTGTCCTTATACTAATGCCTCAGATATTTCCTTCCTCAAAGATGCTAGATAGTCCAGTCTTGGACTTATTCTTAATCTCAAATTTTTAGCCTTATTTATTATTCTCTCCTTTTCTGTTTCTAGTTTAAGTAATTCTTCCTCAAAACTTGTTATCTTTTGTTCAAAAACTGATAATGTATCAGGTGAGTTAACAAAATTGTCAGCAAGTTTATTGATTTCATCCTGTACCTTGCTCATTTTATTATCTATGTCAACTGTTAGAAAGTTTGTCTTACAAATGTCTCTATATAGAGTTTTAAATTCCTTCAATGAGTTGCATAGTTCCGGTAGAAGTGTGTCAAATTCCCTAGTACACTTCTTTATTTGATCCTCAAAGAATTTTTATTTTTCAATTTCTAATTTCTCTTTGAATGCATCTTCCTTTATTTGCTCAACTGTCACTGTGTTGTCAGTAATATACTTCGACAAAGTATCAAGTTGACTCAAAGAATCCTTATTATCTATGTTGCATTTTGGAGCTATCATCTTCAAAATTGGGATTGTGTCATCTATAGCTTTATAAGCTTGTGAACTACAATCAGTTATTTTCTTCAAAGAATCTAAGAGAACTTCAATTACATTGGTTGATTTGTAACCTGCTGAGGAGGAACCAACATTCTGAATTCCATCGGTGGAGGAAGTAACCATGCTTGTAGTGACCTTTGGTAGGTCAGTCTGTATTTCCATTTCCTTAAGCAAGGGTTTTTGTTTCTCTCCTGTTGCCAGTGGCACTGTTTCCATATGAACCTGTTTCTGTTCCGGAGCCTGTTGCTCTGCTTGTCTCTCTGTCTGTTGATCTATTTTAGTCTCTGTCTTTTTCCCTGTGCTATCATCTTCCACTTTTCCTTCAGTGTTATCAATGTTGTCAGTTGCCGGTGGCTCACTAGCCATGTCAATCTTATCGGTTGTGTCTTTATCTACCACAATGTTGACCTTTTGAGTATCAACATCCACTGTGTATAGTACCTCTAAATTAGGATTATTATCCTCTTGTGATACATCCATACTGTCATATGTCAGTTGGTCTTCAGTTGTTGTTACTGGTTGAGTAATCAAAGGCGGTGGGGATAAGTTATCTTTTATTTTGATGCCAGGAGATCCACCAACCTTTCCTTTACCCTTATCTTTGTCCTTTTGATAGACTTTGATAGGCTTGGGGTTCTTGTACTCTTCCTGCTTTTCCTTCTCCACAAGGAATATATCCCATCCATTTTCTATTTCTTCTGTTACCTCATTTACTCTTCCTGCCATTAGTGCAATATGCCGATGTGCAGTAGAGAAAACTGACTAGTTGGCCTCTGCAATTAGATCATCTATTTCTTTTGGAGAGTTGATTGGGTAAACAGCAAGTAATTTTTCAACCTTAATTTTCTTGTCAAGCTCTACAACAACTTGTCTTCTTGCTTCCAGTCTCTTGAATAGTTCATCTGGTAGCTCATCTACAACTTGCATTAAGAACTTCTTATAGATATCCAGGTGTAAAATGACACTATTTTCAACTTGCTCTTTCTCATCTGCTGATAGTGTATCATATAATTTTTCTATGTTCTTGAGTTTTCCTTCTTCTGTGATCTCATCTAACAGTCTATCAATCGGAGCAATGTTTTGTTGAGTCCTTTTCTTTTTAGGTGTTAGCTTTTTCTTTGGGGTTGTCTTCTTTACCGGAGACCTCACTACCTGTTGTTTTTGTCTAGTTCTTCTAGGTGAGGGTGTGGATGTCGGTGAAGGATCCCTTTTCCTTACAACTCTTTTAAATGCTGCAGGCATATCACTTTCAGAAGAAGTAGCTACCGGTAAAAGGTGAGTTTCAAGTTGTAATGCTTCCAACTCATCTTTAGTGATACCGGTTTGTTTCAGTACATCTTCTTTGATAGCCTTAGCCTGTCTTGAACCTCTTCGCACAGTTGCTTCAGCTTTCTTCACTCTCTTCTTGGATTGAATTTGGCTTTCAATGGTCTCAGCACTACCAAATACCTCTTCCTTAGGTTCCTTGGGTGCTTCAAGAAGGGTTGTTGCATATGTTTCAATGATGTGATCATCCGTCTCATAACCCATCTCAGTAACCCAAATTGTTCTTGGGATAACAGCTTCCATCTAGATCTCATCCTTTTTAATCACAAAGCATATATCATCCTTATATTTGTTAACAATTTTCTGTGATAGTCTGATTCTTTTGTTCATTCTGGCCTTTAGTGCTTGAAAATACTCATTAATATTCTTTTCCTTGTTTTCACCCATGTTGTTGAATAGATCTGATAACTGTTTCCCTACCAGTATGTCAAATCCAAGGTTCTTGTTGCCTATACCAGGCACCTGTTTGGTTATGTGTAGCATTAAGCATACAAGTAAATTACCAAATCTAAAAGTCCCTTTCTTATCATTCTTGATTTTTCCTAAATTGTCAATCAACTCATCCTTTAGCCATTCACATACATCAATTTTCACATTATCCTTAACCATATCATGTGCACTTTTTATGCATAAACTAGAAACTGAGTTAAGTCTGTTTGCATGAGTTGCTTTGTATCCTAAAATCATGCTAACAAATCTCACATTTATGTCGGTCACATCATTAACCCTTAGAGACCTTATGTCGGATGTTGCACCAGTTAAGTTGATTACCAGGTCATTTGACACCTTCTTTGTTTTGTCTGGTCTACTACCGGTGGAGGGTAACCCTATTACAACGTTCACAACTTCCTTGGTAATTTTATGGATGGATTAAAGCCAAAAGAATGCACCATGTACTCTACTTAACACTATCCTAATAACTTCCTTGGGGAAATCCGGAATGCTGAGAATTTCTGTGAATCCTAGGGTTTCTATAATTTGGTGTTTAGGTTTTACTTTACCGGAATCATCATAGATAACAGATTTGTACATGTTCTTGATTTCTTCATCTCCTAATTCTTCTATATAGCAATGGATATAAATTCTAGGGTCTTCTGCATAAACAACTCCTTTGGGATTTTGGGAAAAAGCACCTACATTATCATCCTTTTTAGCTATCTCGGGAACTAGCTGAAATACGCCCCTAGGGCGTTTAATTACCTTGACTACAGTAGGGTTTGCTATGAATTCAGGTGCAGAGGAGGATGTCATGATTATAAATACCGTTTTCTGCCTTAAGAAGGATTGATTGCTGAAATGCTTTTGCCTCTTTGCTCGAAATGCCTTAGCTCTAGAAATTTCACGCTTTTTGAATGTTTGAATGCTCAGTGAAGTAAAATGGATCCAAAATCACAAATTTATAATGTGTATTTGCCATCAACCACATTTAATGCATGCTGGTTAAGTAATCACTTAACTTTGTTTGCTGGTATAGAAGTAATTTTCAACTTCTCATCATTAACCAAGGGAATAATAGCATATGTCTCATTTGATTGCCAAACCCTCAAACAAATTTTATTCAATTTGATGAAGAGCTTCCTGCTGGTGGAATACTACTCTGTTCTACCAGTGGAGTGTTGATTGGTTCTACCAGTGGAGGAGTATTCCCAACATTATTTAGGTTTGACTTTCTAATCCATTGTTTTGAGAATTCTTGCTTAACCTCTTCAACTTTTTCTTTTCCTTTCAAACTAGAACTTTTGTTGTCTGTCGGTGATCCTTTACTTCTGCAGAATTTTGCAATATGCCCAATCTTATTACATGTATAGCAAGTCACATTATTCTTTTGAATAGCTTTCCCATAACCTATCCCAGTTTGTGTTCTACATTGATTAGATAGGTGTCCAAATCTTCCACAAACATAACATCTCACATTCATTCTGCAATTTTCAAAGTTATGACCAACTTTGTTGCATTTTGAACATTGACTGGTGGGTGTGTTGATATTTTGATAATTTATAGATCTACATTGATTTGCTCTATGACCGTACTTATTACAGTTAAAGCATTTTCCATTAAATTTGTAAGCAGTAGGTTGTCTTACCAGTTTGCTATGATCCTGTGTGTTTGCAGTACTGGAGCTTTCTCCCGCCTCAAAGCCAATTCCATAAGTGTCACCATTAGGTTTCTGAATCTTCAATAAGTCACCAAGTTCTTCTGAGCTTTTCTTGAATTTTTCTTTGTGTTGATTTGCAATATCTAGTTCTCTTTCTAAGATCTCTTTCTGCCTCATCAGTTCATTGGAGTCATTATGAGTATGCATCAGATCTGTCTTCAATAAATCATTTTCATAGCTAAGTCTTGTGTTCTCATTTGCTGCATCATTTAGTCTTCTAGTCAGCTCTTCTTCATTCTTCTTTCTATCTTTATTTTCCTTACAGAATCTCATGGTCATATCTTTCATCTCATTCTTCATTGTTGTGTTCTCTTATTTCAGCTTGCATATTTGATCATTAAGTGATTCCTTTTCATCATTCTCATTTTGCATCTTTTCACATAGTTCTCTTCTTTTATTTCTTGCAATGGTAAAATTTTCTTGAAATGCCTGAATGATATCCTGAGTTGCCTTTAGATCATCTTCAAGTTTGATATTTTTCAATTTTTTTGTATCATAATCTGAGAGAGCTGCTTCTAGTTGCTTCATCAGATTTTCCATCTCTACCGATGTCAAGATCTTCCTCAAGCTGTTAGGCTTCTGGAAATAGAGGACCAAGCTCTGATACCAATTGTTAGGATTCCCACATATACTGAGAGGGAGTGGGGGGGTGGATCAGTATCTAACCGGTATATTAAATTTCTTAACTTAAAACATGTAGAACATATTAGAACAGTGTACTAGTAAGCAAGAAGTAATGCAATAAACAAAGATAAAAACAACCACATGAAAAACACATCATAACACAAAGATTTAATAAGGAAACCTGGTGTGGGAAAAACCTCGGTGGGATTTGTGACCCACAATATTCACTTACTGGCCAATAAGAGAATATTACTGCTACAAGAGGGGCCTGCACATGCAGGAAGGCCAAGTGCCTAGAGCTCACTGCTCAATTACAAAAATGTGAAGTCTCACTAACTTACAAAATGGATTATATAAATGCAATGTTTTGTACTGCTTCAAAATAGCATCTATAATGCGAGATTCAGTACCGGTTTTTGCTCTGCTTCTTACATAAACCCTTAACCTATAATTCACATAATAGGTCTGCCTTATTTCTCCTAATTACCTTCTACCATCCTTCTTCAAATATTCTACAATGATCTCTTATATATATGAGTCATTTTACAATGTTGCCAAGTCAGCTTATAAAGATTTTACAATAATAAACAAAATATATTACAACAAAAATCCTGTCGGCCTCTATGTCGGTATGCTTCCTTTCACTGCCGGTGTCTGTGGTTTGAGTGTTGGTGTAGAGTCTGATCTTGCTAGTGGTGGTGGATTGCCTTGCCGGTGTCATAGGATTGTAAGGTTGCCATCAATGACAAAACCTTCAATCACCTACAATGTCTCATTGGAGTGTGAATATGCCAACAAAATAGGCACTAGATCATGTACGTGCTGATGAAATTTTTTAATTGTTAGGATTTCAATATCAATATGGAAAAACAGAATGCAATTACAAAAAAAACTAGAACTTTTTTTTCTAGAGCAAGAAAATAAATTTCTTACTTGACAAGAAAAGTTTTCTTCTAAATGATGTTTGAATTATAAAATTTATATATTCATTTTATCTCGAGAAAGCTCCATTTTATGGATAATATTTTATCGTCTTCTATTCTATATTTTTTATAATATTTTTCAATGCAATACTTTTTTATTACTACAATTTGTATTTGTATTATAACAAATATGAACAATAAAAAAAGGCAACACGAGGAAAAAAGGATGTAATTCATGAATTCAAGAAGTAGGTGTTGAACACACAACATGACTTAGAGGGGGGAGAATCAGTTCAGATCTCTAACACAACTTTATTTCTAATCTATTAAACTTTAAACCACATCTAATATATTACTTTAATGAAACCATGATTGCACAAAACACAATCAACTCGTGAACACCATATTTATGTGGAAAACCCAAGAAGGGAAAAACCATAGTGAGAATCAAAGTCACAATATAGATAAAAATGATTACAATGACTAAGCCATAGTCTAGGGAGCTCACTACTCCAGAATTTCTAGCTAAGGCACACAAACTTAGGGAAAGATACAAAGGACCTGCACAACTGAAACTCACTACTTCAGGGTAAGATACAAAGAGTTGCCAAGAGAGACACATTGTCTTTCGATAAGAATAGCTAAACTAAAAATGAATCGGATCTCTGATCATGAAATTAACCTTAAACCTTTGTGTCAAGTGTCCAATATCATGTAAAATATATTTGGCCTCAATCTATGTTACCGAACATTGTTAAAGCTCTTCTCAACTAACTTTCAGTCACCATTTTCATCAAATCTCTCTGCATATCATTCACATACACATCACATCATTTCAAACACATCCCACACTTATGTACACTTCAACGCATACATTTAATCATCCTTACATATAAAAATATTCATTAAAACTATCAACCAAGTAAGCCCAAAATAGAGTATATAAGATTACATTAACTAGGCCATTCGGACCAATAATATCCAATGTGGTCCACTCCATGAGAAAGAGGGGACCCAAAATTAGCACCACACATCCTTCTAAGTTGATTCCAATGAACTACATACCCTAAAACATCTTTCAAATCCGGTTCCAAATGAAATGTGTAGATAAAAAATAAAACTCAACAACAAGCCAACCTAAAAGTACATTCCAATGCAAAATTTACTTGTGATGCAGATCTCCACACGCCATGATGAGACCCAAAACAATATTCTAACTCAACCTCCAATGCATATCTAGACCATAAAAGCATGATCCAAACAAGATAATCCATCTGGGGACAATGATACCCAACAAAACTAACCAAACCAAGAACATAATGTGGCGTAGAAATTAGGAATCATCACAAGATAAGTATATCAATCAAAACGTTAAACATTGATAGCTCAATCAAAGAAATACTCATTGCAATGAACCTAATTCTAAAGCACATTCAATGAAGGTATGGAAATGAAGCATTCAAAAGAAAACATTATGCAAACCAGATTCAAGATTGAATACTCCTTCCATGCGGCTCCATTGTTGTTCTTTCCTCTTCAATAATTTTGTGGATCTCACCTACAAGTGCTCACACAATTGAAAGCAAAAAGCTCAAGAGTACTAGAACTAAAATTTGATAGTTTGACAGCAATTCAGATTTCAAGAAGTAATTGAAGGGGGTGATTGAAGAAAAATTATCCAATTTATAGAGAAATTGGAGAAGTGACAAAATTGGCATGATGCAATTCAAATGGAAATTGCAAATCAATATGTTAATTATGACAAATTATGCAAATTATGCACTTTCCATGCACAATTTTGATTGATTGATTATGACACATTTCATGTCAAAATTGATTGATTAATCAATTATGACAATTTCATGACAAATTGAAATGCCACTCCCATAGAATTAGGAGATGAAATAGGAGGGAAAAAGAATTAGAAATTTGAAAATTAGGAAATTGAAATTGATGACCAATTAGGAAATTGGAATTAGAAATTGATGAAAAATAGGATTTAGTGAATTAGTGAATTAATTAATAATTTTTCATTTATTAATCAATTCACAAAGAGGAATAATTAGCAAATTAAATAAAGATTTAATTGTAATAAGAAGACTTAGGATTAATAAATAATTTAGTAATCCTAGAGGAAGAAATGGCAAATTAGGTTAAATGACCAAATCATAAAACCCTAGAAGACGAATTAGAAATGCGAAGATGACAATTAGGTCTTGATTAAAGATAATTAATGTCATGATTTGATTTTGATAAATGACCAATGCGACAAAATGATTTGATTGATAAATGCGCCAATTGACGAGGAACAATGACAAATTGATCCAAATTGACATAATTGAGACAAAGAATGATCGATGACAAATCGGACACAAAATGACAAGGTTGACAAGTGGACAAGGATCGACAACAAAGTAGATTGCAAGATGACAAGATAATGACCACGATCGATGACAAATCGATCGCCAAAATGACAAGATTGAAGGATTGATGATAAATCGACAAGATTGATAAGAGGACAACGATCGATGACAAATTGATCGCAAGATTGACAAGATTGAAAAGAGGACAAAACCCTAATTAGGATTGACGATGTCCAAAATGATGACAAATAAGCATGCTCATTGATGCAATAAGATAAAATCGATCAAAATCATGACTGGATAATGTTGTCGACAAGACCAAATTCGAAGACGAGATGATTGAAGAATATAGAAGAATGACTCGATGTTCGCAAATGATAAAGACCAAGTGCGTGACATAGGAGAAATGTTAATGTGATGCAAAAACCTAAAATGAGGCAATGCGCAAATGTTAAAGTATGATTCCGCAAGCGTTGACCATTTTTGGGTGTCTACATTTTGCCCCTCTTTGAGACAATGCGATTTTAAGCGTTGTTTCAAAGAACAATAACTAAATGCCCTAGACAATAATAATGACATATGCATGCCCCCTCGAGGAATTGGCTGGAAACATGCGGAAAAGAGGCCAATTGATCGATAAAAAATGATAGGATCAAACAGACTGACAATCGGAGATCGGATGCATGACAGACAATCAATTTAATGTGCACAAGACCACGACCAACATAAGATGGAGAGGACGCACGTCCATCTATGTAATGACAAAGAGCTATAAATGGGACCAAGAGGGTGAAAATGACTCATTTGCACTAGCTAAAGAGGAGGATTTGTTGCTCTGGACAAGGACACTTGCAGACAGATGGCAAACATTCCAACGATGGATCACCTTGGAGAACGTGTAAGCACATTCAGACGACCGGGGGACGCAGGAGCAGCGGTATGTATCTCGAAAACCCATGTTTTGAATTTCATGAATTTTAATGGTTTACGGGACATTGCGGGGATGAGGAGGACAGAGGGAGCACCCAGTGACAGAGGCACGTACTCCTTATGACAGACAGTGGACATTATGTAGTTTGATATTTTGTAGTCAGCCTGCGGGCCATACTTAGGACAGACAGTCCGATTTTGTACTCTGACATTATTGTGATATGATATGCATCGATATGATGGATGCAATATGTTATGACTGATGTTTTTTTGCATGTATGGATGACTTTATGCACTGGTTTATGAACATGTATGGATGCATTTTTATGTATTTTGGATATGTTTATGAAAGGAAATGGATAAAAAATGCTTGATGTAATATGTAATGGAATGCAAATGTATTGACCAAATGTATGCAGGACACAATATGGTTTTGGATATCGGAGCACTAGACCGAACTGACTATCCGACCGGACGGAAGAAGTGTTAGTAAGAAATGAGATAGAAGACAGTTAGAGATGATGAAAACTTGCTTTCAGTAATGCACTTTGTAGGTGAGAACCTTTATTTTTATTTAGCAAAATGGATGCGTAGCATCATGGCATTGAAGGCCAGAGCTGAAAAGCAACCCGATTTGCGAAAGACAGACACAGCATAGACAAACGACAATCACAATCAAAGAAAGAGACCATGAGCCATCCCGGTCACTCTAAATCACTCAGTGACATCATCGAGCAACATAGGGACATGATCGAAGCCAAAGATAAATCAATAAAAAGATAAGACTCACAAATTCAAGCAAATCAAACAAACATCTTGATCTTCATTGTCAAAAGTTGAACGTGCTGATAGGACGATCATGTTGTCTGGTTTCAGGATATGCGGTACCCCGTCTAAGACAGGACACAGTCTGGTTTCGAGTATACCACCCCTATATAAGACCCATGATAATGTGACAAGGACAAATGATATCGATGCTGATGTTTGATTGATAAGACAATTTTGATCAGTTTGAATGTTTGGTTTGATTGAAAAGGTTCATCTATTTATGCATGATTTCATTAAAGCACGATGTTGGATTGCGAGTGTCGTTGGATGAATGCTCAGTGATCTGTCGATGCATAAAGGGAATACTTTATTGCAAAAATGCGTGTTTTGGTTTTTTGGAGTGTTACAATTTTTTTGGGTTCATTCTTTTTTTTTCAGGACTTTATTTGATTTTTTGACTTTTTTTCAGGACATTTTTCAATTTTTGATGATTTATTTCAGGACATTTTTTAATTTTTTATGAATTTTTTCAGGACATTTTTCAATTTTTAAGACTTTTTTTCAGGACTTTTTTCAATTTTTTATGGATTTATTTCAGGACATTTTTCAATTTTTTATGGATTTATTTCAGGACATTATTTGATTTTTAAGACTTTTTATGATTTTGCCCCTAGTGTCTAGCAAGGCAAGGAATATGATAGGCGAATAAATAGGCTTGCTGAAATGATGGTGGATAGAGGGAAAACGCAGGCCTTTTATTATGGAGACAATACAGATGCAATTTCCAAGGGCTATGGCGTGATGGGACAAGAGACTAGATATGACAATGTAAAGCAGTGACATGGCATGAGGGACATGTCAAGAGGTGTTTGAAAAATATGTTTTGCATTTCATGTCCTTATGTCAGATCAAGATCAAGGGACAAAAAGAGTGTATGGATAGCGATAAGATATGGATAGGATAAGCAAGACCAAGAATGGATAAGGGACATGGACTGAAGGTCAGGATAGGATATGGGATAGTGGCAGCAAGTTGCAATAAGCCAGGGAATATGGATGAAAGTTATAATAAGCAAATGGAGAAATGACCAAAAGCTATGATAGACTGAAAGCTGCAAACAAGATACATGATGCTCATGAAGATCGTCAGCCTTGTCAAGATCAAAAGTGGAAAGGGAAACTGGACATGAGGGACAATAGGATAATGGATGGTAATGATAGGGGTTCGATAGGATAATGAAGGGTAATGACATGGGTTCGATAGGATAATGGAACAATGAAGGACAAAAGGATATGAAGGAGGAAATTTGCCCCCAAGTGTGGTGTGCAAGAAGTTCATAGATTACGCATGACGCCTGTTTGCCAGGTTTTCATCACGGTAATTGCCCAAGGCACCTGTTTGCCAGGTTTTCACCAGTGGACGAATTATTTTTCTTTACTTTTTTTCTTTTGTCTTTTTTTTTTTTCTCACTTTTTTGATTTTTTTTTTTTTTTCACTTTTTTTGATTTTTTTGGATTTTGACTTTTTCAGAAGAAGACGGACACATGATAGGGAATGGAAGAAGGACTCAAGCATCTTTTTGTTTGGATAGTAGCCTTGAAAAAAATAGACCATGACCTTTAAAAGTATGCTCAAAGATGTTGGTAGGATAAGGACATGGAAAATGACATGACACTAAGGCACGGATTTATGCAAAGGATTGGACCAGAGGGATCGAAGGATGGAAAATATGCATTGGATAATGAATAGGGTATTGGAAGAATTGTGCTTCAGTGGATGGAAATGTTGGCAAGATCGACATTGGCACACACCTTGAGGGGTGATGGACTGATGGAGGAAAGACGTATTTTGGATATTGAGATTTTGATGGAGGAAAGGCTTGGGATTTTGGGACATAAGGGCCCAAAATGGATGAAGAAGGTGATGGAGGAACAAATTTGAGAGGGTTGGATGGAGGAATAGCAATTTTGGATGCCAAGTTGGATGGTTCTTTTTGTGCTTCAAGGAGCTTCTTAGGGATCCACATGGTTTTTGATTTTTCATGCTTTTGTGGTTCCTTGGAGTGCATTGCTTGCACAAGGGATTTAGGAACCCATATATATTTTGACTTTGCTTTATTTTGCTCAGTGGGCCTTTGTGGCCTTTTGTATTTTTCTTTTTCTTTATAGATCATATTGTTCTTTGTTTTGACATGTTGATTAGATTGGACATGTTGATCATTGAATACATGTGGATTGCTAGACTTATGACTTTTATGCTTGTACTTGGCATCCAAATTGCTTGGAGGAGGGAATGAATGTCGGTGTGGATGGGAATGATATGGAGACCTATGGGATGGATGGAAGGTTCTCCAAGATGTGTGCCTTTGCTGATGTTGCATAGGAGATGGAGGGATATAGGGACCTAGAATGGATGGAAGCGATGATGGAGAAGGTGGACATTTGGATTTTGACTTTGAAGGGATACCAACGCCTTGAGTGTGAGCTTTGTAGCCATGACCATTAGTATATTCTTTCACATGTAGGGGTTCTTTCTCATGAAGGTCTACTCCTTTGCCTTTATCAATATTTTGACTTGTAGGATACTCTTTTCTGGGGGAAGAAGACGCGAGTCCATTCTGAGGTGGATATGATATGAGAGAAATAATGAGATCTTGAAGTGGATCGGATTGCACCAAAGTGGAAGAACCCATTATGCTTGTCGAGGGTTCATGAACATCTTGCACTGACACGTTAGAATCATGAGGGGGATTAGGCTCATGAGGGGGATTAGGCTCATGAGGGGGACTAGGATTGTGAGGGGGACTAGGATCATGAGGGGGACTAGGATCATGTAGTGGACATGGTTCAATGACAGGCTCTTCAAGAGATGGAATGGGAGAAATGCGATCTTGGAGTGAATATGTTGGATTAGGACAAGGAGATGGAGGAACAAGTGGATCTTGTGGAGGATCTGAAGGAATGATAGGGTCTTGTGTTGGAAATGAATTTGGAAGGATACTTTGATCTTGACAAGGAGGAAGATCATTGGAATCTTCTTTAAAGATGCTTTGCTCTTGACTTTCAATGGGATCATCGGAAAGGATGGAAGGGATATCTTGATCTTTCTTAGGAAGTGGAATGTCAATGGGATTTGAAAGGACATCGTGTTCATGAAATGGAAGGGCATCATTTGGGATTGGATGGACTGGGATATCTTGATCTTGCTCAGGGAATGGAGTGTCAATAGGACTTTGGATAGGATGGACAAGAATAGGGGAATCATTGTGAGTGTCTAGGAACATGGAGTCCTGGTCAACAATTGGATGGGATGATAAGGTTTCAGGATCTTGATCTTGATCTGTTCTAAGACACGTTTCTTCATGTTCTAAATTATCCTTTTGACATGGGGTTGGACTTTGGATATGCATGGGGGATTTTGGCAAGGGATTAATGCTTTGGCATGAAGGAAAGGCAATTTGAACATTTGTAAGATCAGACATTCCAATCGTAAAGCTTTCTTGCATCTTAGATTTGGATCCACTTTTTGGTATTCGAGGAATCACTTCTTGTTGAGGGACACCTATCATCAACATTTTTGTGGCCTTCATTTGATCTGGTGTTAAAGGTGTTGCATTAAACAATGGATTGTTTATTATTTTGAGTGTGGACTTTTGAGGAATAGTCACTATCAATGCCTTTGAAGCACGTTTACTCATCAAGGTGGGTTGGAGTTCTTGTTGCACATTTTCATCATTTGGATGCGGAGAGAAACTTAACAACTCACCGCCTTGTCGTTTTTGCACATTAATTTCCTTACTTGAGGAGGTCACATTACTCATCATGTCAAGATATTTTTGTGGGAACCTCTTAAAGAGCTTATTCAAGAATTTATCCATCTTTTTTGTCAACTTTGGATCCTTAAGGTACATAACAACATCATCAGAGACATCGAAATCTGATGAAGAATCTAGTAAAATATTTGGATTTGTTTCTTGGTGAATGCCTTGATTTAAATGACATCCTTGAGATAGAGTTGGTTCTCCATACAATGTTTGTATTTCCTGTTGCAAGCTGGATTGATTCCAATTGAAAGGTGCACTTCCTCTTGGAGTTGGTGGAACACTCCCATGTCCTGGTTTCATGGGTACAAATACTTGTTCATATAATGGAGGTGGTCCAAGTTGAACCGTTCCATATGGTGGTAGAGATGTGTTTAATGAACCTTCAACTTGCACTGTTTGACTAGTTTGAAACTGCGAATTTACTATGTTATCCATGGATTGATACATTGGTTCACTCATCTGATACATTGGTTCACTCATCTTCTTAGATCTTGATCTTGTTTCAACAGGCATGTCACTTATGCAAATGCAATTTTTTTTGGAATTTTTCAAGGATAATATATGATATGCAACTAAATGCAAACTAAATAGATGAATATGCAATCTATGTTTTTGGTTGTTTTGAAGATTTTGACAAACTTTTGAAATGCAAATCTAAGAGATGGACCTTTAGGAAATTGAAATGATGTCTAGACCTCAAAGGACAAAAGGACTGAATGGACAAAGGACAAAATGACAATGTCTCCCCTATATGCTTGGATACTAAGCTAGGTTTGACAAAATGATATTGATGACAAAAAGGTCAAAAGACTTGATGAGGTCTAGACTTCTTAACAATGACTTAAGGTTTATCAAAGATTTGGATTGCTCAAGTATGACAAGACCTAGGTTTTTGAGACTATATGCAAAAGGACAATTAATATGCAAATGATCTTAATATGATATGACAATGACTTAGGCTTAATGAAGAGACTTGGGATATGCAAATGCAAATGTATGACAATGTCAACCTAAGATGAAACCTAAGGTTTAATTATGAAATGATATTACTCTTATGCAAGAGGACATATGCAAATGGATGAATTTTATTGATATGCAAAAGAAGTATGACTTAGGTGAAACCTAACTTTGATACTTGATAATGACTTTGAAAAATGCAACCTAGGATGAACCTAAATGTAAGTGACATAAGAGTTGAGACAAGGTTTTGAACAATGTTGGATAACCATGCTTTAGGAATATGATCTTTGAATCTTGTTGAATTTTTGTTGGATGAATGTCTCTTGTGTTTAATCTTGTTTTGATCAATGTGTTTTGCTTTTGAAATGGGATAACATTCAACTTTTGACAATCAAAGAATACAAGATGTTATAACTTAGACTCAAGACAATCATGCTCATTTCCACATTCCCTAGGGTAGGCAAAGACATTAGGTACTTGAGAGGTAGACTCATTATGAGATTCAAGGAGAATACATAGATGCTTGACCCCACGGGCTCCCCTCCACGGCACTCACTTCTCAGGGCAGCCAAGCATCAGTCCCCATGGAATCTCCCCATGGCGAACTTAGTATCTCTTCCAAGTATCCGAATTTGTCCTTCTCAAGCAACTAGAAGGGTTTTTGGTCTCTAAAAACAAGGTGTTTAGTAAGGATTTTTGTTAAGCGTTACTCCTTGATGTCATGCAAGCATGATTGAGACATTAAGCCCATCAAGATACCAAACAAATGTAGTCACGCAAGCGCGATTTAGACCAAGAGGCCCTACTTAGATGTTGATATGAGAAAGAGTTCAAGGGGCATCACTTCCCAAGTAACTGCAATTCCCACGTAACACTTCCTTCAAAGCTTTCGCCCATCAGGTATTTTTTTATAGTGAGTTAGAATGCCAAGGAATTCTAGCCGTACTCACTTTGGGTCGTTCCCTTCTCACGATTATCACTTGCTTGCTAAAGCAAAGTGGTCGGGAAGGCAGGCCCTCTAATGGAGACAAACAATCAACAAGACAAGCATGGTATCGAAGATCTGGATTTCTGATCACCCTATGAAGGATGAGAGCATACTCTCCTACTCCAATGTCACACTTAACAAACAAAGCAAACAAAGGTTCGTTTCCACCTATTTATAAATCACTAAGTGCCTAATTAAAAACTCAAACACACAATTTGGTTGTTTCTCCAAGGCAACCTGCAAAACACATGTCAGAAGTTTGATTTGTTGTCTTTAACCATCGAATCTGCATAACACATGTTAGTAGTTTGATTTTTGGTCTTTGTCATGCGTATGCCAAGATCCTGCACAAATAATTAGTACCAAAATCCAAAGCACAGATGATCTAATTTATCAAAATTATCAAAAAAAAACTAAAAATTTTAGTCCACTTTGAGAAGGCATAACTTTCTCATCCTAGCTCCGAATTACAAACCGTTTGATGCGTTGGAAAGGTATTCAAATAATCTAGAACCAAATTTTAGAAACATCAATGATGCCTCATCGTGTTTCGCCCACCATATTTGTCCAGAAATGCACCGAAGACCCTCAAAATTGCAATTTACTAAAACATATAAAATTTTTCAAGTAAAAACTACATTTTTCACCTCTGATCTGGACTTTACACAGGCGCAGAAGATAGGACACAAGTGCAGGATGTCAAACACAAGCGCAGAAGTCTTCAACACAAGCGCAAGATGTTTCAACACAGGCGCAAGATGCTTCACATAGGCGCAGGAGTGTCCAGAATGCACTGCACGGCTCTGTTTTTGAGTTTTTGACCTGCAAATCAGCTTAGAAGCACTCCAAAACACAGTAAGATGGTTAGAAGGTTAGTATTCATGTCGGGTTCACCAGTTAATGTCATGCAAACCTTATGCTTCTTCCATGCGGCTCCATTGTTGTTCTTTCCTCTTCAATGGGTTTGTGGATTTCACCTACAAGTGCTCACACAATTGAAAGCAAAAAGCTCAAGAGTACTAGATCGAAAATTCAGTAGTTTGATAGCGATTCGGAATTCATGAAGTGATTGAAGGGTCAAGGATTCGAAGGGATTTGATTGAAAAAAACATCCAATTTATAGAGAAATTGGATAAATGACAAGATTGGCATGATGCAATTCAAATGGAAATTGCCAATCAATATGACAAAATATGACAAATTATGCACTTCCCATGCACAATTTGATTGATTGATAATTGATGACAAATTATGACACATTTCATGTCAACATTGATTGATTATCAATTATGACAATTTCATGACAAATTGAAATGCCACTCCCATAGAATTAGGAGATGAAATAGGAGGGAAAAGGAATTTAGAAATTTGAAAATTAGGAAATTGAAATTGATGACAAATTAGGAAATTGGAATTAGAAATTGATGAAAAATAGGATTTAGGAATTAGTGAATTAATTAATAATTTTTCATTTATTAATCAATTCACAAAGAGGAATAATTAGCCAGTTAAATAAAGATTTAATTGTAATGAGAAGACTTAGGATTAATAAATAATTTAGTAATCCTAGAGGAAGAAATGACACATTAGGTTAAATGAATAAATCATGAAACCCTAGAAGACAAATTAGAAATGCGAAAATGACAATTAGGTCTTGATTGAAGATAATTAATGTCATGATTTTGAACTGATAGAGGACCAATGCGACAAAATGATTTGATTGATAGATGCGCCAATTGACGAGGAACAATGACAAATTGATCCAAATTGACTTAATTGAGACAGACAACGATCGATGACAAATCGGTCGCAAAATGACAAGATTGACAAAAGGACAAGAATCGACAACAAAATGGATTGCAAGATGACAAGATTGATAACGACCACGATTAATGACAAATCGATCGCCAAAATGACAAGATTGATAACGACCACGATCAATGACAAATTGATCACAAGATGACAAGATTGAATATGACAACGATCGATGACAAATCGATCGTAAAACGACAAGATTAAAGGATTGATGATAAATCGACAAGATTGATAAGAGGACAAAACCCTAATTAGGATTGACGATGTCCAAAATGATAAGATTGATGATAAGATTGACAAGATTGCTAGGAGGACAAAACCCTAATTAGGATTGACGATGTCCGAAATGATGACAAATAAGCATGCTCATTGATGCAATAAGATAAAATCGATCAAAATCATGACTGGATAATGCTGTTGACAAGACCAAATTCGAGGACGAGATGATTGAAGAATGTAGAAGAATGACTCAATGTTTGCAAATGATAAAGACCAAGTGCGTGACATAGGAGAAATGTTAATGCGATGCAAAAACCTAAAATGAGGCAATGCGCAAATGTTAAAGTATGACCTCGCAAGCGTTGACCATTTTTGGGTGTCTACATTTTGCCCCTCTTTGAGACAATGCGATTCTGAGCGTTGTTTCAAAGAACAATAACGAAAATGCCCCAGATAATAACAATGACATATGCATGCCCCCTCGAGGAATTGGCCGGAAACATGCAGAAAAGAGGCCAATTGATCGATAAAAATGACAGGATCGAACGGACTGACAATCGGAGATCGGATGCATGACAGACAATCAATTTAATGTGCACAAGACCGCGACCAACATAAGATGGAGAGGATGCACGTCTATCTATGCAATGACAAAGAGCTATAAATGAGACCAAGAGGGTGAAAATGACTCATTTGCACTAGCTAAAGAGGAGGATTTGTTGCTCTGGACAAGGACACTTGCAAACAGATGGCGAACATTCCAACGACGGATCACCTTGAAGAACGTGTACGCACATTCAAACGACCGGAGGATGCAGGAGCAGCGGTATGTATCTCGAAAACCCATGTTTTTGATTTCATGAATTTTGATGGCTTACGGGACATTGCGGGGCCCACAGAAGATACCAAAATGGACATCTGCGCTTGTGTCATCTAAACCTGCGCTTGTGTAAGGAGTTTTGCGCTTGTGTAGGAAGACACAAGCGCAATTCACCTGACACAAGCGCAATTTAGCTTACACAAGCGCAAGAGTTGAAAAATGACTCACTGTTGATTGGAAATGGCATGCAAATGACCTGACAGGGGGGGGGAAGGGTAGGATAGGCCAATGTAGATGAAAAACACCCCGATTTGGACATGAAAATGAGGACATGCAACCCGTAAGAGAAAACCCTAAAACTGACAAAATGATGCCCCGATTGTGATGCAGAGTCGACAATATCCATTGATCGCACGGGAGAATCGACCGGACTGTTTCATGCGACGACATAGACTCAGGAGCACAGAGAGAGACACATTAGCTGGACTGGGATTGGCGAGGAGAGACTGTACTGGAGGACACTATATGAGGGTGCAGTTCCACCGGAGCGGAGAGCACCTTCATATCGGGCACGATCGAGGACAGAGAGCAGGGCACGCTCTCGGAGGACATTGAGCAGCATAGGAGTGAGTGGACCGATGAGACCACCGCAGCCAGGACCAGGACCAGGTACATCATCTGCGAGACATGGCAGGGATGAGGAGGACAGAGGGAGCACCCAGTGACAGAGGCACGTGCTCCATATGACAGACAGTGGACATTATGTAGCTTGACATTATATAGTTAGCCTGCGGGCCATACTTAGGACAGACAGTCCGATTTTGTACTCTGACATTATTATGATATGTGATATGATATGCATCGATATGATGGGATGCAATATGTGATGACTTATGTTATTTTTCATGAATGGATGACTTATGCATTGTGTATGGACATGTATGGATGTATTTTTATGTATTTTTGATGCATTTATAATATAAAATGTATAAAATGCGTGATGTAATATGTAATGGAATGCAAATGTACTAACCAAATGTATGCAGGACACAATATGGTTTTGGATATCGGAGCACTAGACCGAACTAACTATCCGACCGGACGGAAGAAGTGTTAGTAAGAAGAAATAAGACAGAGGACAATTAGAGATGATGAAAATTTGCTTTCAGTTATGCACTTTGTAGGTGAGAACCTTTATTTTTATTTAGCAAAATGGATGCGTAGCATCATGGCATTGAAGGCTAGAGCTGAAATGCAACCCGATTTGCATAAGACAGACACAACATAGACAAACGAAAATCACAATCAAAGAAAGAGACCATGAGCCATCCCGGTCACTCTAAATCACTTAGTGACATCATCGAGCAACATAGGGACATGATCGAAGCCAAAGATAAATCAATAAGAAGATAAGACTCACAAATTCAAGCAAATCAAACAAACATCTTGATCTTCATTGTCAAAAGTTGAACGTGCTGATAGGACGATCATGCTGTCTGGTTTCAGGATATGCGGTACCCCGTCTAAGACAGGACACAGTCTGGTTTCGAGTATACCACCCCTATATAAGACCCATGATAATGTGACAAGGACAAATGATATCGATGCTGATGTTTGATTGATAAGACAATTTTGATCAGTTTGAATGTTTGGTTTGATTGAAAAGGTTCATCTATTTATGCATGATTTCATTAAAGCACGATGTTGGATTGCGAGTGTCGTTGGATGAATGCTCAGTGATCTGTCGATGCATAAAGGGAATACTTTATTGCAAAAATGCGTGTTTTGGTTTTTTGGAGTGTTACAATTTTTTTGGGTTCATTCTTTTTTTTTCAGGACTTTATTTGATTTTTTGACTTTTTTTCAGGACATTTTTCAATTTTTGATGATTTATTTCAGGACATTTTTTAATTTTTTATGAATTTTTTCAGGACATTTTTCAATTTTTAAGACTTTTTTTCAGGACTTTTTTCAATTTTTTATGGATTTATTTCAGGACATTTTTCAATTTTTTATGGATTTATTTCAGGACATTATTTGATTTTTAAGACTTTTTATGATTTTGCCCCTAGTGTCTAGCAAGGCAAGGAATATGATAGGCGAATAAATAGGCTTGCTGAAATGATGGTGGATAGAGGGAAAACGCAGGCCTTTTATTATGGAGACAATACGGATGCAATTTCCAAGGGCTATGGCGTGATGGGACAAGAGACTAGATATGACAATGTAAAGCAGTGACATGGCATGAGGGACATGTCAAGAGGTGTTTGAAAAATATGTTTTGCATTTCATGTCCTTATGTCAGATCAAGATCAAGGGACAAAAAGAGTGTATGGATAGCGATAAGATATGGATAGGATAAGCAAGACCAAGAATGGATAAGGGACATGGACTGAAGGTCAGGATAGGATACGGGATAGTGGCAGCAAGTTGCAATAAGCCAGGGAATATGGATGAAAGTTATAATAAGCAAATGGAGAAATGACCAAAAGCTATGATAGACTGAAAGCTGCAAACAAGATACATGATGCTCATGAAGATCGTCAGCCTTGTCAAGATCAAAAGTGGAAAGGGAAACTGGACATGAGGGACAAGATACATGATGCTCATGAAGATCGTCAACCTTGTCAAGATCAAAAGTGGAAAGGGAAACTGGACATGAGGGACAACAGGATAATGGATGGTAATGATAGGGGTTCGATAGGATAATGAAGGGTAATGACATGGGTTCGATAGGATAATGGAACAATGAAGGACAAAAGGATATGAAGGAGGAAATTTGCCCCCAAGTGTGGTGTGCAAGAAGTTCATAGATTACGCATGACGCCTGTTTGCCAGGTTTTCATCACGGTACTTGCCCAAGGCGCCTGTTTGCCAGGTTTTCACCAGTGGACGAATTATTTTTCTTTACTTTTTTTCTTTTGTCTTTTTTTTTTTTCTCACTTTTTTGATTTTTTTTTTTTTTTTCACTTTTTTTGATTTTTTTGGATTTTGACTTTTTCAGAAGAAGACGGACACATGATAGGGAATGGAAGAAGGACTCAAGCGTCTTTTTGTTTGGATAGTAGCCTTGAAAAAAATAGACCATGACCTTTAAAAGTATGCTCAAAGATGTTGGTAGGATAAGGACATGGAAAATGACATGACACTAAGGCACGGATTTATGCAAAGGATTGGACCAGAGGGATCGAAGGATGGAAAATATGCATTGGATAATGAATAGGGTATTGGAAGAATTGTGCTTCAGTGGATGGAAATGTTGGCAAGATCGACATTGGCACACACCTTGAGGGGTGATGGACTGATGGAGGAAAGACGTATTTTGGATATTGAGATTTTGATGGAGGAAAGGCTTGGGATTTTGGGACATAAGGGCCCAAAATGGATGAAGAAGGTGATGGAGGAACAAATTTGAGAGGGTTGGATGGAGGAATAGCAATTTTGGATGCCAAGTTGGATGGTTCTTTTTGTGCTTCAAGGAGCTTCTTAGGGATCCACATAGTTTTTGATTTTTCATGCTTTTGTGGTTCCTTGGAGTGCATTGCTTGCACAAGGGATTTAGGAACCCATATATATTTTGACTTTGCTTTATTTTGCTCAGTGGGCCTTTGTGGCCTTTTGTATTTTTATTTTTCTTTATAGATCATATTGTTCTTTGTTTTGACATGTCGATTAGATTGGACATGTTTATCCTTGAATACATGTGGATTGCTAGACTTATGATGCTTATACTTGGCATCCAAATTGCTTGGAAGGGGGCATGGATGTTGGTGTGGACGGGAATGATATGGAGGCATGTGGGATGGATGGAAGGTTCTCCAAGATGTGTGCCTTTGTTGATGTTGCATAGGAGATGGAGGGATATAGGGACCTAGAATGGATGGAAGCAATGATGGGGAAGGTGGACATTTGGATTTTGACTTTGAAGGGATACCAACGCCTTGAGTGTGAGCTTTGTAGCCATGACCATTAAGATCTTCTTTAACATGAAGGGATTCTTGCTTATGGAGATCTACCCCTTTGCCTTTATCAATATTTTGACTAATAGGATACTCTTTTCTTTGGGAAGAAGACGAGAGTCCATTATGAGGTGGATGTGATATGAGAGAAATAAGGAGATCTTGAAGTGGATCGGATTGCACCAAAGTGGAAGAACCCATTATGCATGTAGGGGGTTCATGAACATCTTGCACTGACACGTTAGAATCATGAGGGGTATCAGGATCATGAGGAGGACTAGGAGTGTGTAGTGGACATGGCTCAATGATAGGCTCTTCAAGAGATGGAATGGGAGAAATAATGGGATCCTCAAAAGAAATGGGATCTTGGGGTGGACACGGAGGATTAGGACATGGAGATGGAGGAACAAGTGGATCTTGTGGAGGATCTGAAGGAATAATTTGATCTTGACAAGGAGGAAGATCATTGGAATCTTCTTTAAAGGTGCTTTGCTCTTGACTTTCAATGGGATCATCGGAAAGGATGGAAGGGATATCTTGATCTTTCTGAGGAAGTGGAATGTCAATGGGATTTGAAAGGACATTTTGCTCATTAAATGGAATGGGATCCTTTGGGATCGAATGGACTGGGATATCTTGATCTTGCCCGGGGAATGGAGTGCCAATAGGACTTTGGATAGGATGGACAAGAATAGGGGAATCATTGTGAGTGTCTAGGAACATGGAGTCCTGGTCAACAATTGGATGGGATGATAAGGTTTCAGGATCTTGATCTTGATCTGTTCTAAGACACGTTTCTTCATGTTCTAAATTATCCTTTTGACATGGGGTTGGACTTTGGATATGCATGGGGGATTTTGGCAAGGGATTAATGCTTTGGCATGAAGGAAAGGCAATTTGAACATTTGTAAGATCAGACATTCCAATCGTAAAGCTTTCTTGCATCTTAGATTTGGATCCACTTTTTGGTATTCGAGGAATCACTTCTTGTTGAAGGACACCTGTCATCAACATTTGTGTGGCCTTTATTTGATTTGGTGTTAAAGGTGTTGCATTAAACAATGGATTGTTTATTATTTTGAGTGTGGACTTTTGAGGAATAGTCACTGTCAATGCCTTTGAAGCACGTTTACTCATCAAGGTGGGTTGGAGTTCTTGTTGCACATTTTCATCATTTGGATGTAGAGAGAAACCTAACAACTCACCGCCTTGTTGTTTTTGCACATTAATTTGCTTACTTGAGGAGGTCACATTACTCATCATGTCAAGATATTTTTGTGGGAACCTCTTAAAGAGCTTATTCAAGAATTTATCCATCTTTTTTGTCAACTTTGGATCCTTAAGGTACATAACAACATCATCAGAGACATCGAAATCAGATGAAGAGTCTGGTTGGACATTTGGATTTGTTTCTTGGTGAATGCCTTGATCTGAACCAAATCCTTGAGATAGAGTTGGTTCTTCATACAATGTTTGTATTTCCTGTTGCAAGCTGGACTGATTCCAATCGAAAGGTGCATTTCCTCTTGGAGTTGGTGGAACACTCCCATGTCCTGGTTTCATAGGTACAAACACTGGTTCATATAATAGGGGTGGTCCAAGTTGAACCATTCCATATGGTGGTAGTGATATGTTTGATGAACTTTCAATTTGTGCTGTTTGACTGGTTTGAAATTGTGAATTTGATATGTTGTCAATGGGTTGATACGTTGGTTCGCCCATCTTTCTAGATTTTGATCTTGTCTCAACAGGCATGTCACTTATGCAAATGCAATATTTTTTGGAATTTTTCAAGGATAATGTATGATATGCAACTAAATGCAAACTAAATAGATAAAAATGCAACCTATGTTTTTGGTTGTTTTTGAAGATTTTGACAAACTTTTTGAAATGCAAATCTAAGAGAGGAACCTTGGGAAATTGGAATGATGTCTAGACCTCAAAGGACAAAAGGACTTAACAGACAAAGGACAAGATGACAATGTCTCCCCTATATGCTTGGATACTAAGCTAGGTTTGACGAAATGATATTGATGACAAAAAGGACAAAAGACTTGATAAGGTCTAGACTTCTTAACAATGACTTAGGGTTTATCAAAGATTTGGATTGCTCAAGTATGACAAGATCTAGGTTTGACACTATATGCAAAGGACAATTGCTATGAAAATGACCCTAATATGATATGATAATGACTCAAGCTTAATGAAGAGACTTAGGGTATGGAAATGCAAATGTATGACAATGTCAACCTAAGATGAAACCTAAGGTTTAATTATGAAATGATATTACTCTTATGCAAGAGGACATATGTAAATGGATGACTTTTATTGATATGCAAAAGAAGTATGACTTAGGTGAATCCTAACTTTGATACTTGATAATAACTTTGCTAAATGCAACCTAGGATGAACCTAAGCGTAAGTGACATAAGAGTTGAGACAAGTTTTTGACCAATGTTGGATAACCATGCTTGAAGGATGATCTTTGAACCTTGTTGAATGTTTGTTGGATGAATATCTTTGGTGTTTGATCTTATGTTATATCAATGTATTTTCTTTTGAAATGGGAATCAACTTTTGACAATCAAAGAATACAAGATATTGCAATTTAGACTCAAGACAATCATGCTCATTTCCACATTCCCTAGGGTAGGCAAAGACATTAGGTACTTGAGAGGTAGACTCATTATGGGATTCAAGGAGAATACATAGATGCTTGACCCCACGGGCTCCCCTCCACGACACTCACTTCTCAAGGCAGCCAAGCATCAGTCCCCATGGAATCTCCCCATGGCGAACTTAGTATCTCTTCCAAGTATCCGAACTTGTCCTTCTCAAGCAACTAGAAGGGTTTTTGGCCTCTAAAAACAAGGTATGTAGTAAGGATTTCTGTTAAGCGTTACTCCTTGATGTCATGCAAGCATGATTGAGACATTAAGCCCATCAAGATACCAAACAAATGTAGTCACGCAAGCGCGATTTAGACCAAGAGGCCCTACTTAGATGTTGATATGAGAAAGAGTTCAAGGGTCATCACTTCCCAAGTAACTGCAATTCCCACGTAACACTTCCTTCAAAGCTTTCGCTCATTGGGTATTTTTTTATAGTGAGTTAGAATGCCAAGGAATTCTAGCCGTACTCACTTTGGGTCGTCCCCTTCTCACGATTATCACTTGCTTGCTAAAGCAAAGTGGTCGGGAAGGCAGGCCCTCTAATGGAGACACTCAATCAACCACACAAGCATGGTATCGAAGATCTGGATTTCTGATCACCCTATGAAGGATGAGAGCATACTCTCCTACTCCAATGTCACACTTAACAATCAAAGCACACAAATGTTTATTCCAACCTATTTATAAATCACTAAGTGCCTAATTAAAAATCTCAAACACACAATTTGGTTGTTTCTCCAAGGCAACCTGCAAAACACATGTCAGAAGTTTGATTTGTTGTCTTTGACCATCGAATCTGCATAACACATATTAGTAGTTTGATTTTTAGTCTTTGTCATGCGTATGCCAAGATCCTGCACAAATAATTAGTACCAAAATCCAAAGCACAGATGATCTGATTTATGAAAACTAAATATAAAATTTCAGTCCACTTTGAGAAGGCATAACTTTCTCATCCTAGCTCCAAATTACAAACCGTTTGATGCGTTGGAAAGGTATTCAAATAATCTAGAACCAAATTTTGGAAACATCAATGATGTCTCACCATATTTGTCCAGAAATGCACCGAAGACCCTCAAAATTGCAATTTACTAAAACATATAAAAATTTTCAAGTAAAAACTGCATTTTTCACCTCTGATCTGGACTTTACACAGGCGCAAAAGTTATGACACAAGCACAGGATGTCTAACACAGGCGCAGAATGTTTCAACACAGGCGCAAGATGTCGCAACACAGGCGCAGAATGCTTCACACAAGCGCAGAAGTCTTCAGAATACCCTGCACGGCCCTGTTTTTGAGTTTTTGACCTGCAAATCAGCTTAGAAGCACTCCAAAACACAGTAAGATGGTTAGAAGGTTAGTATTCACATCGGGTTCACCAGTTAATGTGGCGTAGAAATTAGGAATCATCACAAGATAAGTATATCAATCAAAACGTTAAACATTGATAGCTCAATCAAAGAAATACTCATTGCAATGAACCTAATTCTAAAGCACATTCAATGAAGGTATGAAAATGAAGCATTCAAAAGAAAACATTATGCAAACCAGATTCAAGATTGAATACTCCTTCCATGTGGCTCCATTGTTGTTCTTTCCTCTTCAATAATTTTGTGGATCTCACCTACAAGTGCTCACACAATTGAAAGCAAAAAGCTCAAGAGTACTAGAACTAAAATTTGATAGTTTGACAGCAATTCGGATTTCAAGAAGTAATTGAAGGGGGTGATTGAAGAAAAATTATCCAATTTATAGAGAAATTGGAGAAGTGACAAAATTGGCATGATGCAATTCAAATGGAAATTGCAAATCAATATGTTAATTATGACAAATTATGCAAATTATGCACTTTCCATGCACAATTTTGATTGATTGATTATGACACATTTCATGTCAAAATTGATTGATTAATCAATTATGACAATTTCATGACAAATTGAAATGCCACTCCCATAGAATTAGGAGATGAAATAGGAGGGAAAAAGAATTAGAAATTTGAAAATTAGGAAATTGAAATTGATGACCAATTAGGAAATTGGAATTAGAAATTGATGAAAAATAGGATTTAGTGAATTAGTGAATTAATTAATAATTTTTCATTTATTAATCAATTCACAAAGAGGAATAATTAGCCAATTAAATAAAGATTTAATTGTAATAAGAAGACTTAGGATTAATAAATAATTTAGTAATCCTAGAGGAAGAAATGGCAAATTAGGTTAAATGACCAAATCATAAAACCCTAGAAGACGAATTAGAAATGCGAAGATGACAATTAGGTCTTGATTAAAGATAATTAATGTCATGATTTGATTTTGATAAATGACCAATGCGACAAAATGATTTGATTGATAAATGCGCCAATTGACGAGGAACAATGACAAATTGATCCAAATTGACATAATTGAGACAAAGAATGATCGATGACAAATCGGACACAAAATGACAAGGTTGACAAGTGGACAAGGATCGACAACAAAGTAGATTGCAAGATGAAAAGATAATGACCACGATCGATGACAAATCGATCGCCAAAATGACAAGATTGAAGGATTGATGATAAATCGACAAGATTGATAAGAGGACAACGATCGATGACAAATTGATCGCAAGATTGACAGGATTGAAAAGAGGACAAAACCCTAATTAGGATTGACGATGTCCAAAATGATGACAAATAAGCATGCTCATTGATGCAATAAGATAAAATCGATCAAAATCATGACTGGATAATGTTGTCGACAAGACCAAATTCGAAGACGAGATGATTGAAGAATATAGAAGAATGACTCGATGTTCGCAAATGATAAAGACCAAGTGCGTGACATAGGAGAAATGTTAATGTGACGCAAAAACCTAAAATGAGGCAATGCGCAAATGTTAAAGTATGATTCCGCAAGCGTTGACCATTTTTGGGTGTCTACATTTTGCCCCTCTTTGAGACAATGCGATTTTAAGCGTTGTTTCAAAGAACAATAACTAAATGCCCTAGACAATAATAATGACATATGCATGCCCCCTCGAGGAATTGGCCGGAAACATGCGGAAAAGAGGCCAATTGATCGATAAAAAATGATAGGATCAAACAGACTGACAATCGGAGATCGGATGCATGACAGACAATCAATTTAATGTGCACAAGACCACGACCAACATAAGATGGAGAGGACGCACGTCCATCTATGTAATGACAAAGAGCTATAAATGGGACCAAGAGGGTGAAAATGACTCATTTGCACTAGCTAAAGAGGAGGATTTGTTGCTCTGGACAAGGACACTTGCAGACAGATGGCGAACATTCCAACGGCGGATCACCTTGGAGAACGTGTAAGCACATTCAGACGACCGGGGGACGCAGGAGCAGCGGTATGTATCTCGAAAACCCATGTTTTGAATTTCATGAATTTTAATGGTTTACGGGACATTGCGGGGATGAGGAGGACAGAGGGAGCACCCAGTGACAGAGGCACGTACTCCTTATGACAGACAGTGGACATTATGTAGTTTGATATTTTGTAGTCAGCCTGCGGGCCATACTTAGGACAGACAGTCCGATTTTGTACTCTGACATTATTGTGATATGATATGCATCGATATGATGGATGCAATATGTTATGACTGATGTTTTTTTGCATGTATGGATGACTTTATGCACTGGTTTATGAACATGTATGGATGCATTTTTATGTATTTTGGATATGTTTATGAAAGGAAATGGATAAAAAATGCTTGATGTAATATGTAATGGAATGCAAATGTATTGACCAAATGTATGCAGGACACAATATGGTTTTGGATATCGGAGCACTAGACCGAACTGACTATCCGACCGGACGGAAGAAGTGTTAGTAAGAAATGAGATAGAAGACAGTTAGAGATGATGAAAACTTGCTTTCAGTAATGCACTTTGTAGGTGAGAACCTTTATTTTTATTTAGCAAAATGGATGCGTAGCATCATGGCATTGAAGGCCAGAGCTGAAAAGCAACCCAATTTGCGAAAGACAGACACAGCATAGACAAACGACAATCACAATCAAAGAAAGAGACCATGAGCCATCCCGGTCACTCTAAATCACTCAGTGACATCATTGAGCAACATAGGGACATGATCGAAGCCAAAGATAAATCAATAAAAAGATAAGACTCACAAATTCAAGCAAATCAAACAAACATCTTGATCTTCATTGTCAAAAGTTGAACGTGCTGATAGGACGATCATGTTGTCTGGTTTCAGGATATGCGGTACCCCGTCTAAGACAGGACACAGTCTAGTTTCGAGTATACCACCCCTGTATAAGACCCATGATAATGTGACAAGGACAAATGATATCGATGCTGATGTTTGATTGATACACTTAATACTAGACCAAATAGATCACTTAACATTTGCTACAACTTTATATAACTTACTATAACATTAATGGCAACACAACCTCAACTAAGATACCAATCAAACTCAACAACAACACCAAGCACCACATATTGACATCATACATCTTAGATCATCCTCCAAAATAAATTCAACTGAGACACCAATCAAACTCAACAACAACAATTTATAACACCCTTAATCAACAGTACAAAATGAAAAAACCTTCATATACTTGCATGACAACACAATAACAATTCACTTGTAATCAAATGTCACTAATAGAAAAATAGAGAAACCTTAAAAAACTTACATGATGTAACATAATAACAACTTACCTGTCATTGTTACTGATAATAGTTTTCATAGAACAAGACTATATCTAGATTAGACCACATCCGAACCAACAAATTTGATATCAATGACAACATAGAATATCATATCCGGAATAGATCACATCTATACCAACAAATTTGACATCAATAACAACATAACTCAAATTTCCAACAGTAGGATTTTGTAGTAATAGTTACAAAAGATTATTGTTGCTTCTCTCCTAATTTTTACATGCTTGTAAAATTGTTTTATAGATCTAATAAGATACTTTGAACATATTTTCTATTGAGGATCTAAATGCTTGTAATCTTGGAGATGTATTTGAAGAAAAATGTGATTGTCACATACAAAACTCATCTATACAAATTAAAAATTGATTCAAATCCTTTGTGCTAATTTAACTGATCATAGAGGAGAAATGAAAATTATAATGAATTTGACTAGAGATCTCTTAAAAACTTTTGAAAAAAAAGATAATTTCAGTATCACGTATTTGTGTTACAACTAATTTTAAAATTCTCCTAAAATAGAATCTGATCATGGTGATTATTGTAGACACCCAAAATTGTCCAGTCTAATTAAATAAATATTTTATTTATTTAATTATCTAAGCTTAATTCTTCTATTAATTAAATAAATCTTTATTTATTTAATTAATTCATTTATCCTCTTCTAGCCTTATTTCTCATTTAAATAAATACTTTTATTTATTTAAATTATCCTTTTTCGTAAATTAAATAAATATCTTATTTATTTAATTATCCCACTTCTTCTATTAATTAAATAAATCTTTATTTATTTGATTAATTCATTAGCCTTTTCTATCCATGACACATGTCATTCATTTCTTAATTCATACACTACCTACCCTCTAATCATAGCCGACCTCCTTTTACACCTCTCAATCTTATCCCTCCATTTCATATAGTGTCTTCTATATAAGGAGATGCTTCCCTCATTATCAAACCCTAATGACCTAATCATCTTTTATGCACTTGACTACACTACGATCCTACTTGCAACCACATTTCGTTCTTTGTTGAGCTCTTGTGCACATAAAATCTGAGAGCAAATATATCAAGCAAGATCAATGAAGATAGGAAGAATGGAGAATCAAACCCTATTGGACATGTGATGGTATAATCTTTGTGATTTCGTTTGATTTGCATTGTCTTAGGTAATCTTCATATGTTATGGTGGATCTTTGTTGTTGTTAGGTTAGGGTTTTGTGGTTGAATTCATTTAGCCTTTCAATATCGTTATTATTGTTATCCATTTTCACCATATACATTTTGACACGCCCGGTGGGACTCTTGTCCCTTTTGCATTTAACATCCTTGTTGCAGATTTTGTATTTTGAAGTTGCAGATCTAACGTTTTCGGCAGCATTTTGATATTTTTGCGTCTGTGCACTTTCGGATCGCGCTTTCGATTTTCTGGCGCGCTTGCGACATCTGGAGCCGCGTCTGTGTTATTGGCAATATTTTATTTTGCAGGTTCCAGGAAAGCACGTTTGTGTTATAAAATCGCGTCTGCGCTGTTTTTAGTCGCGTCTGCGTTCTGTAGTCACGTCTGTGCCTCACAGAACCACGTCTGTGTCACAAAAACACATCTATGTTGAGGGTAATCGCATTTGTGTTCACCAATTTCAAATTTTGGATTTTTATTGATTCAGTTTTCGGATTTTGCATTTAGGGTTTCAGATCTTGTTTATTTTGAGCTAACATTTTCAGATCTAGCTAACGAAATTGATGCAGCTTGTCTTGAAAGCAAAATCGTTTGGTTGAAGACCCCTATTTTCACAAAGTCTTTTGGGTTTAAAATTTACCTAACTTGTGTGCTTGCAGGAAGGGGTGATCATTTGAAACAATCCAAACTACTAACAACTCTTTGTTGCAGGTCCTTGGCAAGGGTTTTTGGATTTTTATTGTGTGCCTTGTTTTCATAGACTAGCAAACACTTCAATTGGTGCACTAAAATTGAATCATTGTCTTTTGTGTCTTGAGCAATAGGCTCTTTTTGTTTAATCTTTAGAGGGCCTGTCTTCCCATGTGGTCATCAGGACTACTAGTGAGAAGAGAATGACCCAAGTGGTAGCGAGGAAAACCCACCTCTTCCAAACCACTATAAACAAATGTATTCATAGTGAAAACTATGGATAACGTGTGCTGATTAGTTCATACTGACACTATGTCTCCCCATAAACCCGTTTGATCAAATTTATTTGATCATTTGTAGGGCGTAACTCCTACCGGCTGGGAGCCTTCTGTATTTACAGAGCTGAAAGTGTCACATGTATGGCCACACGAGCGGATGCCCTTACTAGCACCTTTTTGTTTTAGAAGCCCAAATCCTTCTAGTTGTTGGGGCAGGAGTTTAGACCTTTGGTAGCAGCCCACACACATACGGTTCTTAGTAGAGATACAAAGTTCGCCACAGGGAGTTTTTGTGGGGACTGATGCTTGGCTGACCTGAGAAGTGAGTGCCGAGGGTGGAGCTAGTGAGGTCAAGCATCTAAGTATCCGCTCTGAATAGCGTAGCCTCGGGGGTAAAACCCCGTGTGGGATCAACAACTATTGTCTTGGCTAGCCATAAGAATTGTGCTTGACTTATTTTAAACATTCAAACATTCAAGACCAAACAGCAAAACATTGTGTCTTTTTTGTCTTCAAGTGTATGCAAAACATTTTTACATCAAACAACACACTTTTCTTGGAGTCATTTTTGAGTCTAGACACTTGAAAATCAGTCAAACAGTCAGATTTGTCACAACAAAATGACTTCACAGATTGGAAAAAATTGCACAAATTTTACAGAAACGCATCTGTGTCGGACATAATAGCATCTGTGTTGTATAACCGCGTCTGTGAAGGGCAGAAATGCGTCTGTGTTTACAAAATCAACATTACACTTTGCAAAAAATCTTAGAAACACGTCTGTGTTAAACAGAGCCGCGTCTGCGTCAGGAAACTGCGTCTGTGAAGTATACAAGTGCGTCTATGTTTAGAATTGAAAAACAGTTACAGTCCAGCAAACAAACACAGCCAGTTTCAGAATTCTTGAGCTTCTTAAGTCATTTCTCCAGGACTTCATTTAGCAGTCAACCTATCTTTGGGTCTGACAAAGTCCATCATTTCTTCACACCGTACATTACATTCACATTTGTCTAAACTTGAGTCAAAAGGTCACTTGCTTGTCCTCATCATATTTTGTCAACACACTACATACAACAACACTTTGCTAAGTGGTCCCTCATCAAGGTTTCTTACCTTTGGGTCTCATTTGGTCTTACTTAGAGTCAAGGTCAACTTACCTCATCAAGAGAAACTATCCTCTCTTTGGAAGTCACACCTACTCTACTACATACATACTTGGTCTTACACTTTGGACATTGCAAGTACACCTCAGATTCATTTACATTCCATCCAACTCTTGGTCTTCCATACCTCTTTCCATTTTCATCTAGTCTCACACATCTTGGTCAATACCTAGTTCATGGTTGAAACCCGTCTTCAAAAATCTAGGAAAGAAACTAAAGAGGCTCAAGAGTCCGCAAACATGAGTTCTTATGAGTTTGAGAATGATATCTTTTTCAATTCTGATCATACTACATTACCTGACATGGATGCCTATAGAAACATTCCAAATGTTGAGAACATGGACACTACAAACAATAATGCTACACACAATGACAATATGGACAACTTTTCCGTACATTCAGCAGATGTGGAAGAATCCATTATGAATCCCCATTTCAATCGATTGTTTGAGGAAATAATGAGGGATAGACAATACTTCTTACAAATGATGGCACAAAGTGGAGCCAAGATACCTCATGATTTTGACATGTCTCAAATAATGGAAAATAGACCTTTGCAACAAACTCACTCCAACATGGATCAAAGAAGGCCTAATAGTGGAGGAAATAGAGGACCACATATGGTACCTGAATCACCATCAACTTTGCTTCAAAAACTAGAGGTCCCACATACACATGGTCAAGCATATGATACTCACCTTCGTAGACCATTATGGAAGTCTTATGCAGACAGATATGCTCAATCACATACCAATGCTAAGGATCAACCACCAAAGCAATTGGATATCCAAAGGCATGCTCAAAATTTGGACATGAGGAAACCCCATGTCAAATTTGGGGGCAACACATTAGAACATGACATGCTTGTAGAGTATGGTATACATGGACAAAATAGATATGGTGTTCCTCAACATGAATCTATACCAAGTGGTCCATATACGCAACATCACTATAGACCTCCTCCATATGAACATGTGTATGATCAATATCATCCATATATGCAACATGCTCCTCCTCCAATTGGTGCCTCAAGCATGGGGTATGGTCCAAGAAGTCGATCTCCACCTAAGAACAATTTGGAGCAACAAATCAGGGACTTACAAAAGAAAATGGAGGGCATAAATACACCAAAGCCAACATACACAATGAGAGACATATGTCCTTATCCATTTGACAAGAGCATTCCAATGCCTCCTTTTCCTACACACTTTGTGACGCCTAAATTTGATAAGTATAGAGGAAAAGGGGATCCTAAGGCACACATAAGACAATTTTTCACAGCTTGCATTGAGATAGCAGCAGAAGAGACATATTTGATGAGATTATTCCCACAGAGCTTAGGTGATCAAGCTATGGAATGGTTCTCCCAACTTCCACCTGGAATTAAGTCATGGGGTGACTTAGCAGAGGAATTCATCCAACATTTCTCCTACAACATAGAGACAGACATATCAGTCACTACTTTGTGCAACACCAAGCAAAAAGAGGGAGAATCTTTTGCATCATTTTTACAAAGATGGAGAAATCTAGCCAGCAGATGCTCTTGTGAAATTCCACAAAAACAAATGGTAGAGATGTTCACACAAAATGTTAACAAAGACATTGGCTATGATCTAAGGAAAGCTTGTTTGTCCACCTTCAAGGACGTTATTGAAAAAGGCTTAGCAACAGAGAAGGTCCTAATTGAACAAGGAATCATTAAGATATTCAAGGAAAACAAAGATGACTTTAAAGGAAAAGATAAGCCAAGATTTTGGAACAAAAACAAGAACATAGTCAATGATGGTGTTGTTGATGCCAACACAGTGCGATCCAAATTCATTTTTTCGGGATCAAGTTCTACAAACAATCAAGTGAATACTCAAACAACTTCTAGATCACGAAGGAAGTACACCCCATTGGGAGAACCACTTGAGTCAGTCTTCAAGAAGCTAGTGGCAAACAAGGTAATCACAGTTCCAGATTTTCCTCCATATGAACCAAAGGTGAAGCCGAATTGGTGGAATGATGATGAGTATTGTGAATTTCATAAGAGAAAGGGTCATAAGACAGGAAATTGTCATCGACTGAAGAACATCATACAAGATCTCATTGATAGAGGTGACATTGAGATTGAGGGACATTCGTCTAATCAAGAACATGAGATGTTTAAGGAACCATTCCCAAAACATGACAAGGGAAAAGCTAGAGCCACAGAGGATCAAACCAACTATACCAGAGCATCTTACAACTATGATTCAACCATCAATCACATCTCGATGGACAATTATGTCTCTACCATTATCATCAAGGACAAATCGTCTGAGAATTCTACTCGGAGACCCAGGATTTTCCTAAAAGGTGTTGGATCTTCTTCTGAACCTACCTCTGAATGTCATGTTACAACCCGCCGAGGTAAAATCACTTTGCAAGGTGCTCCAACTAAAAACACCGCTTCTTCATCAACCAAACCTAAGTATGACCTTGTAGAACAATTAGGGAAGACACCCGCACTCATTTCAATCCTTGAGTTATTACGCATATCACTCGCACATAAAGCCATTCTTGAAAAAATCTTGAGAGATACTGTTGTTCCTACTGATCTGAACGTGGACCAGTTTCAAGCCATGGTGGGATACCTTTCCATTCCACATTCCCTTACTTTCACAGAAGCTGATGATGGCTCCGTAAGTCAGCCACATAATGCACCATTACACATTGAAGCCTTCCTACACAAACATCGAATAAAAAGAGTCTTGATAGATGGAGGAGCAGGTCTAAACATTTGCACATTGAACACTATTACACAATTGGGATATTCTGATAAAGCTGTGAATTCTACAAATCAAATCACCATCAAGGCATATGATGATGAAGAACGTTCGTCCAAGGGCACAGTCACCTTACCTCTTAGAGTTGGACCAATTACAAAGGATGTGGTTTGTCAAGTCCTGGATTTAAATCTCACTTATAACATATTGCTAGGACGCCCTTGGATTCATGAAATGAGGGCAGTCCCATCCACATATCACCAATGCATTAAGTTTCCTCATAATGGAGTGGAGGTAACAGTTAACGGTGATCCTAATCCGTTCATATACTGCAATAATCTGAGATCAAAAACTGAGACCATCATTCCTAGTAATCGTGAAGTTGTTCCTTCCTCAGCATATATTGATCCTGAGTCGTTAAAACCTTTGACATCAAAACAAGATGAGCTTAAAGGCAAGTTTCAAAACAAGGGCATGGGGGAATACACCTTAAATCAGACCATGTACTTACTACAAGTCATGAGTTCCCCAAAAGAATATGGAAGACCACATCCTAACAAGCAAGTATCCATCATGATGCTCAAATGGGACCCTACTACCTTTCAAAGATGGGGTGAACTAGAAGAGGAAGATTTATACAAAATGCTTTTTAGAGACAATGAAGATGAAACACAAGATCACATCAGTCTACCATGTCAGAAATATGCAAAGGCTTCAAAATTCTACAAAAATTTGGGTATGATGGAAAAAGCCCTCTTGGGTTACGAAAGGAAGGCATCATTGAACCTTTACAACCTGAATTGACTTTCAAAAAGGAACACTCGAAAGGACTTGGTTTCTTAACTTCCAAGGTCCACACCCAAAGGACAGAAGAAGCCTTACAAATCAAAGCTGCCAAAATTCAACAAGAGGATTGCTATTCCACATATTCCAACGAATGGGAATGGGGTTCCGACAATTCTTCCAATGACTACGAGCTCACCGAGATATTCAAAGAGCCAGATGAACCAACAAAAGAAGAGGAATTTTATAACAAGTTCAGAGTTGGTCAAGAAACAACCCATGAGGATTCCACACAGTCCTTGTCTCAAGGTTCTAGGTTGAAATCACATAGGATGAGAACACCTGTCCCAGAATGCGCTACTAGTGATGATAATTTGGATTCGCTCGCAATCGAGACTGATGAGGAGAGTGCCATCGATGACCTCGATAATTACCTTGACATACCCGAATATAACTGCATCTTCACTCTTAGCCCCACTAACTTCAAAGACATTAACGACCTTCCCCTTGTTCACCACCAACTCATTGACTGGGATCATGAAGGACCTACACAGTATGACACATTCCAAAATGATGAAGCTTTTATTGACTATTTGGGCAAAGGAGATGATCTTCCTCCTGGAGACCATAAAGCAGGATACACTATAGAACTCAATAGCGTGGCATATTTTGGTGAGGGTGTCAGACCTTCTAGTCGCAAAAATGTGAAAATAAGAACAAATCAAGCGTCTTATGGCGAAAACCACACTGTGGCACTGTCTGACCCCAAAAAAGTAAAAAGAATGGATGTATCTGAGGGCAAAAACCTCTCTGAGGCACCCGAAGATGGAAGGCTCGACATTCTCCCAGCATCATATGAGGAAAAGTCATCTATGTTGGTAGAGGAGACTATCAAAACAAACATTGGTACAGAAGAGGTTCCACACAACATATTCCTAGCTCAATTATTGACAGAGTCCGAAAGGTCAAAATTCATAAGTTTCTTCAAAGAACGACAAATCAACTTCGCCTGGTCATACACTGATATGCCTGGATTGGATCCGGATTTGGTAATGCATCATCTGACAATCAAACCGGGGGCAAAACCAGTAAAACAAAAATTAAGAAAAATGCATCCCCAAGTGGCATTACTAGTTAAAGCAGAACTTGAGAAGTTATTGGATGTCGGATTCATACGCCCAATCGATTATCCTGAATGGATCTCCAACTTAGTACCTGTCAGTAAACCAGATCGCAACATCAAAATTTGCACAAATTTTAGAGACATCAACAAAGCTTGTCCAAAGGATGACTTCCCATTACCAAATATTGACTTGATTGTTGATCTCACAGTAGGTCATGAAATGTTATCATTGATGGATGGATTCTCTGGTTATAATCAAATAAGGATTGCGCCCGAGGATCAACACAAAACATCATTTACTTGTCCGTGGGGAACTTTCTGCTGGAATGTCATGCCTTTCGGGCTAAAGAATGCGGGTGCTACATATCAAAGAGCCATGACTACTATCTTTTATGATCTCATGCACGTAACCGTGGAAGATTATGTTGACGACCTCTTGGGCAAATCAATAGACAGAAATACACATTTGGATATACTTTCAGTCGTCTTTGATCGGTTGGAAAAATACAAAGTAAGATTAAACCCCAAGAAATGTGTCTTTGGAGTAACCTCCAGGAAGCTCCTAGGATTCATTGTATCCAAAAGAGGAATTGAAGCTGATCCAGCAAAAGTCAAGGCCATCTTGGAGATGCAACCACCAAGAAATATCAGTCAACTTTGATCCTTATAAGGCAGACTCCAATCCATCCGACGATTCATAGCACAACTGGCAGATAAGTGTAATCCTTTTCAGCACCTGCTACATAAAAACATCAAATTCAAATGGGATGATAACTGTTAACAGGCTTTCCAGACGCTCAAAGATTATCTTCTAAATCCGCCAGTTCTAATGCCACCAGTTCCAGATCAACCACTGTTACTATACATATTAGCTACTCCAACAGCACTGGGGGCACTCTTAGCACAACAAATTGTTGAGGGCAAGGAAAAAGCAGTATACTATATCAGTCGCACATTGGTAGGATATGAGCTAAACTACACACCAATTGAGCGTGCATGTCTCGCCGTGGTCTTTGCTTCGCAGAAATTATGACATTACATGCTTACTCATAAGACTAAGCTAGTTGCAAGGATAGACCCATTGAAATACCTTCTCAATAAAGCCACACTTACTGGGCAACTGGCCAAATGGGTAATGATCCTGAGTGAATTCGACATCGAGTATGTGGATAGAAAAGCAATAAAAGGACAAGCCATCGCAGATCAATTAGCAGATGCTCCCATGATAAATGATGTTCCTCTAAGTTCAGAATTTCTAGATGAATCCATTTTGACAATGTCACATGCAAAGCCATGGCAACTATACTTCGACGGCTCATACACATAGCATGGGGCAGGAGCTGGCATCCTCTTTATAACTCCTCAAGGGGATTCTATACCAAAATCATACCGCTTATCATTTCCTTGCACTAACAATATAGCGGAATATGAGGCATTAACAACAGGATTACGAATTGCAGTTCAATGGAAGATCCAAGAACTTCATGTTTTTGGGGACTCTCAACTTGTCATCCGTCAAGCAACTGATGATTACCAAACAAAAGATGAAAAATTAATGCCTTATAAACAAATGGTGGATGACCTGAAACAACACTTCACAAAGATAGACTTTGAGCAGATACCAAGAGAGCAGAATCGCACCGCAAATGTCATGGCTACAATTGCTTCCCTGATTGATTTACCTCCAAATGAGACCCGCTATGAGTTCTTGGTGGATAACCTTTTGGTTCCTTCATATGAGATCATGCCTACTGAGATGATATGTGTTGTCGGTCCCGAATCCCAGTTATATGGTTCCATTTTCACATACCTACGTGACAATACTCTACCTCCTGATCTATCAAATAACCAACGTCGCACTTTCATTCGCCAATCCTCTCAATATGTCATTTTAGCTGATATCCTATACCGGCGAGGTCTAGATGGCACTCTTCTTAGATGTTTAGAAAGCGATGAAGCTCAGATTGCATTACGTGAAGTGCATGAAGGGATATGTGGTCCACATGCTAGTGGTCCTACCTTGGCCAAGAAACTCATCAGGACTAGATATTACTGGCCCAATATGGAAAAAGACTCATATCAGTTTGTCAAGAAATGTAAGCAATGCCAAATTCATGGAGACCTCATACATGTGCCAACACAAGAACTTCAACCACTTGCGTCTTCTTGGCCCTTTTGCCAGTGGGGACTCGATCTCATAGGCAAGATTCACCCTCCTTCTTCCAATCGTCATAAATTCATTATCACTGCCACAGAGTATTTCACAAAATGGATTGAAGCCGTGCCTCTCACACAAGTCACAGGAAAACAGATTGCTACATTCATCCTCAACTATATCATTTGCCGATACGGTATTCCTGTTTCCATTATCACTAATAACGGGCGTCCCTTCAAAAATCAGGATGTTCATGAACTCTGTGACCGCTTCCATATTTTCTATCGTTTCTCCACACCATATTTCCCCCAAGGTAATGGCCAAGCTGAGGTGTCTAATAAAACAATCCCTAAAATCCTAAAGAAGACAGTCGACGATGCTAGTCGTAATTGGCATATCCAACTTAATCCTGCACTTTGGGCCTACCGCACAAGTGTCCGCACACCTACAGGACCTACACCCTATTCACTTGTCTATGGAACTGAAGCCATCTTGCCTATTGAGGTTGAGCTACTCTCTTTACGGGTTTCTTTGCAAAACATCATCAGTGATGAGGACTATAGGGTCTCTCGGTTACAAGAGTTGGAACTATTGGATGAACGAAGACAAACTGCTTTTAATCATCTCAAAGCTTACCAACAACGAATGAGTCACAGCTACAATCACAAGGTCAAGCCTCGCACATTTGAGGTAGGAGATTTGGTCCTCAGAGAAAATCCCAAAAATCAGCAAGACAGAGAGAAGAAGGGCAAGTTCGAACCAAATTGGCTTGGTCCTTACATCATTACAGCAACATATGGATCTAGGGCATATCAGCTCTCAACTATAGAAGGTAAACCTTTGGAGGATCCTATCAACAACATGCACCTTCGCAGGTTTTACACATAGCTCTTCAGAGTATCCTAATTCAAAAAATACAAAAAAATCAAAAAATTCAAATATACAAAAAAAAAATTATAAAACAAAAAAATCGTTACTTGGTGAAAACCTGGCAAACAAGTGCCTTGTGACACAACAAACATTGAAAAATAAAAAAAGTAAAGAGAAATAATTTCGTCCAACGGTGAAAACCACTTCAGTGGCGCCTTGGGCAAGTACCATGGTGAAAATTGGGTCACCAGCGCCATGTGTAGAGACATTGCTCCTCCCTCCTCTAGGATTCACTTTCATCCTTTCACTTTGCACACACTCACAACCTATTCGTTCATAATAAACTTACCCATTCCCATCATGGCTTGTTATTGATCTACCCAAGATTGGTTAGCCATTCATAATAAACCTCCCTTTCCATCCATAATAAATCAGATCCTATCTGTGGCTAAGGCAAATCCTACGTCTAGTGATGGGTGTGGAACTGAGAACATCACATGTTTCGAGGAGTACAGTTTCTTCCAGCTTCCTTCAGTCTATCCGTGCACAATCCTCAATAAAGCGACATTTGCATCACAGATCTGCAATAAAGTTTCATCTTCTCCATAATAAAGTATCAGTTTCATGGATTCAGTCAGTTTCAAATGAGACACAACAACAACAATGGGCTTCAACAAATCAAATCTTTCAACAGACTTAGACAACATTATGGTTCAGTGCTATCTATCCTTTCTGTGAAAGTAAACATTGTGACCACAATCAAATAAGACTTATACAAGTGACAAGAGACACTAAACTTGAGGACTACAGTGGATGTTGGTGTCGAGTCTTGGTTTACTTTTGATTTCATCTTTTTTGGTGACATGTCTTTTAGCTTTTCCAAGATGTCTCTGACTAGAGATTCTATCTCCAGGATGTCTTTGACTAGAAATGCGAGGATGGGGTATCGTCACCTATCTTTCTTTGCTGTCTGTGGATTGTCTCCTAGTAATGCTATGACTTGTCCAAGGATATGAGGACACTGTGAGTCTAGTGTGAACTGGGGCATTCCTTGTTTGTGACTGTCTTATCTCCATGCAAATAGGTACAATGACTTTCTGGGTCAAACATATGCCTCGATTGTCATAACCTACTTGCCATAATAAAGCTCAATGATTATAATGCACAAGAAGCTCTTTCACTTTCATATCTTCTGTCTTCCATCCCCCTTTCTTGATGGACTTCCATCATCCTTCTCGAGTCCGCGTAGCCTGCTATCACATGACTGAGTATAATGACACACCAAAAATATTTGCATTTCATGTAGTTGCACCTGCATTACCACATATAAGCATTTCATACATACATATAGATATCACAACTGCATCACATCCTGCACACAACACATGTTAGCACAATTTACATTTGCATTATCATATTCATCTGCATTACATACATTCACATTTGCATCATGCATACACATATAAAACATAAAAGAACGAAAATATTGCATTGCATCATATACATATTTGCATCCATATCATAAGCATACATCATGAAACATCTCATCACATAGGTACACATGCATATAGTTGCCGCAAAGATGAATCATCTCATATATATATATAAAGTGTCATGATACAATGATGTCAAAATCATATGGCTACAATCACCCGCAGGTGTCTACACCATCATACAAAAATGGTACAATACTAATACATAAGGAGCCCTCTACGGCTATGATGAATTCCCTCCCTCAGAGCTGACTAGCCTCGACAGAGTCTGAGCCCTAGAAGGACCTGCCCCAAGATCATCTCTCCTGGCCCCTGTGTCCTCTGCAGCCACCCCTCGTGTCGCCCTATCCGGACAGAGGAACCCACTGATAACTCCTGCCAACACTACTGGTAGTGCTAATCCTATTTGTGTCATCGTGTCCCATGCCACGTGTCCCACCCTCATCTCCAGTCCTGGATCCTATAACACTCGTCTAAGGGCATCCCTATCTCCATCTCGATCGTACGAAATCAGCTCCCCATCGATCGGTATCCGTAGAATCCTGTATACATCCTCCAGGGTGACTGCCATCTCCCCCATCGACAAATGGAAAGTACAAGTCTCTGAGTGCCACCTCTCCACCAGTGCAGTCAGCAATCTCATGTTCGCCCGAAACTCAGGCACATACAAAATATGTCTCAATCCCATAACCTCAATCGCAGCTCGGTCCTCGACTGTCAACTCAGGTCACAACCTCTGAGTCGATGGGAATCTCTCCCATGACTCCAACATAGGCAAATACTCCTGCAGTAACACAAATCAATCATCTCAATCCTAGTGACACTCACTGTTCATCACAAAGTGTTGCTTCTATCCTAGTGGTACTCCCTGTTCATCACAAAGTACTATGTGTTTGGCACTCCCTGTTCATCACAAAGTGCTGCTCACATTTACACTCACTGTTCAGATCAAAGTGCTGCTCATATTTTAGTACTCCCTGTTCATCACAAAGTACTATGTGTTTGGCACTCCCTGTTCATCACAAAGTGTTTCTCACATTTGCACTCACTGTTCATCACAAAGTGCTGCTCATATTTTAGTACTCCCTGCTCATATTTTAGTACTCCTTGTTCATCACAAAGTACTCTATCTTGGTACTCACTGTTCATCACAAAGTGCCTTGATCTATTCTAGTCTTCCCTAGAGGACCTGCTTGAGTGTATCCTCTCAGCAGCTTATCCAATCGACATCGTATGTTCATCACAGAACTACCGATTTGACCTAGAAGACGCAATTTCACACTTTTTAAAACACAAACGCGCTTACCTGACAAACACAAACGCGCCTCGCGAGCACAGACGTGCCTGGCACCAACGCAGACGCGCCTGGACATTTTTGGACATTTTTTGGACCCTAGTCTAAGCGCATTTATTGCTCTACCTACCATGCATTAATGACAAAATTAAATGCGTCAAAGTACGAAGAGGTTTGGTGGTACTTACCGGCTCTCCTGCCTCTGCTGGCCTCTGGAATCGGCGAATGCGGTCGAATCTGTGAACAAAGGCCATTGCTGCTGACTGCTGCTGTTCTTTTTTCGCTTTGCAATCTGCTCTCGTGGATGTGTAGATGACAATGAGGATGTATTTTCCCCCGTGGTCTATCTTGTAGACTACCCTAGCCCTAGCCCTTGCCTCCCGAGTCAGTCTTCGTTATCCCGTGACTCTGTCACTTTATCCGGTCAGTCCATTCTAGCCTCTCTTTCTTATTGAGAGATTGTCTGCAATCTTTTCAGACATTTTCATCCAATCTCTCGAGGGGGCATATCATTCTCATCTTGGGGCAACTCTGTATCAGTTCATATTATCTTCTTTAAAACAATGCGACAAGCCGCATTGTCTCAAAGAGGGGCAAAATGTAGACACCCAAAATTGTCCAGTCTAATTAAATAAATATTTTATTTATTTAATTATCTAAGCTTAATTCTTCTATTAATTAAATAAATCTTTATTTATTTAATTAATTCATTTATCCTCTTCTAGCCTTATTTCTCATTTAAATAAATACTTTTATTTATTTAAATTATCCTTTTTCCTAAATTAAATAAATATCTTATTTATTTAATTATCCCACTTCTTCTATTAATTAAATAAATCTTTATTTATTTAATTAATTCATTAGCCATTTCTATCCATGACACATATCATTCATCTCTTAATTCATACACTACCTACCCCTTTCATTATTTTATTATTTCTTTTACCTACCCTCTAATCATAGCCGACCTCCTTTTACACCTCTCAATCTTATCCCTCCATTTCATATAGTGTCTTCTATATAAGGAGATGCTTCCCTCATTATCAAACCCTAATGACCTAATCATCTTTTATGCACTTGACTACACTATGATCCTACTTGCAACCACATTCCGTTCTTTGTTGAGCTCTTGTGCACATAAAATCTGAGAGCAAATATATCAAGCAAGATCAATGGAGATAGGAAGAATGGAGAATCAAACCCTATTGGACATGTGATGGTATAATCTTTGTGATTTCGTTTGATTTGCATTGTCTTAGGTAATCTTCATATGTTATGGTGGATCTTTGTTGTTGTTAGGCTAGGGTTTTGTGGTTGAATTCATTTAGCCTTTCAATATTGTTATTATTGTTATCCATTTTCACCATATACAATTATGATTCTAAATTCTATTGTTGAATTAGCCAATTTTTATTGAGAGTATCTCACATGTTTGTTATGATTATGCATTTATAACTAGCACAACAATAAAAATGCTTCTGGAGACTACAAGTTCATACACAATTGGAAGTGTGGGTGCAATTGCTGCTGGTAATAAATAAATTTTCATTATCTATTAGATATCTATGGGGACAATAGTTGTTGGATAAAAATTTTAGCATATTTCTCCATCTCCCCATCTCTTGATCTGTCTTTCCTCATTCTCTTGAAGTCCTTGATAAAATAATGACTATTTCCTCAAAACATTCATGGCAAGCCTCTCATTCATCACTTGTTGTCCTTCCACATTACACTTATCTGATATACTATTGTATCCCTTTGCACTCCTTAAATATTTTCTTTTCTTCTCCACTTACACTACAACATACACATAAAAGATGGTTGACCAAAAATTTCTACCATTTTTGTGCATAAAATTAAGACAACATTAGGAAACCCACTTGTCTATGTTGTGAATCTTGTTGTCATTATAATTATTTTTCTATCTTCCTTAACCTTAATTTATATATTACTTTGTATCTCTCTTCATTTTCTATTCCATCTTTTCTCACCTTTATTTGACTTTTGAATCTTTTTCTTCTTATATACTATTTCTCTCTCTCTCTCACCTTTTTACTTTATCTTAATGTATTCCTTTCATCCCTTGGGAGATAGATCTTCACTCTTCCCTTAGGGGTATCTCTCCTTATCTCTTCCCATCACCTTCTTGTTCTACATCCACACGTATTCTTATCAATCTTTGCTTTTCTTCAATGTCTATCTCCATTTATCCACATTTTCTATCATTACTTCTATTTCCCCTAGCATTGGGGGTAACCTATTGTAATCTCTCTTATCCACGTGTCCTATTATTATTTCATTTTTTTCAACCACTAAGTTCATATATCTAAAAAATACCTTTAATGATTTGGAGCCATAACCCAAATGCTTGCTATATTCTCCCCATCATTATTTCCCTTTGATCACTTCAAAGTGGGACCCACATGTTCTCCCTCCCTTTCCCTTTCAGTGACCAAGTTCATGACCTAATTGTTCCCATCTTTCTTCTAAATTCCTCTTTATTCACTTCTAATGTTTTCAATATTTCCCTATCCCTTAAGTACTTTAACCTCAAATTGATCTAATTTATTCTCTTCTAATAATCTTTTCAATATTTCCTTCTCACTTAACCACTTTAACCTTGACATAAAATTTGACAACATTACCATATTCTTCCATCATTTCTATAAGCATGCTAGCTTGATTCACCTTTTCAATAGAGTCACTTTATATAATGCAATAATCATATTTTATTTGTAAAAGATTTTCTTTGGAGATGCCTCCTGCTCAATCTCATTCATCTCATTTTTCAAATTTTGCTTTCCTACCCCTCCTTGGGACATTGGATATCCTTTATAGCTGATCTGTCTCATATTGATTTGGTGGTGGACCTTTCGTCTCCTTGTAGGGCTTTCTCTTGGCCTATTGTTGGTCATGTGGTTTCTATGATTAGGGTCATGTCTATGGGGGCTCTAGAGACAAATAATTTGGCTTTGGGTTACTCTGCTTCTACTACGAAGTTGGGTGCTACTACTCCCATCGGGTCCTTTGGTCAACATGCTTCCTATGTAGATCTACTTAGGAGAATCTTGCTTGTTGTTTCTAAAGCCAAGGTTGTTGCTTTCAAGAAAATGAAGGGTTTTGTCAAGTCTTCAGTACCTTGTGTTTTTGTTTCTCTCATGATTTCTTTGGGGAGAGTAGTGTTGGGTTGTGAGGGATATTTTGCCAAGTATAGCTTAATCTATAGGTTTTTTTGTTTTTAGCCTTCTCTTCTTGATTTACACCATTGGGTTCAGGAGGTTTGGGCTCCTCTAGTTGATAGTAACATAGAGTTGTAGCCTTCTACCAAAGGTATTTTGTGGTGTGCTTCAAGTATGAGGATGATCAACGATGTATGCTTGATGGTGGGCCTTGGCGGTGGGATTCACATCCTCTCTTTATGCACCCCTAAGTTTCTTCATTCAACCCTTTGAAAGATTCAATTGATATTTTGTTTGTGTGGGTAATGTTGTCTTATCTTCCCCTTCATTTCTGGATGAAGCCTATGAGGCTATTGGTAGCACTTTAGGTAGATTCTTGGAGGTTGAATCTATGACCAAAGTCTTTCTTCACACTTTATTTAATCAAATTTTAGTTGAAGTAGATATTTCAAAAGCTCTACTTGGAGAAGTCATTGTACAAGCTAATGATAGATCTTGATGCTAGCCAGTGGATTATGAAAGGACCCCCCTTCATTGTAGGCATTGTTTTGCTACTGGGCATATGGCTTTTGAGTGCTCCTCTAATGCATGTAGGCAGTCTTCCTCAACTTGGTGGAAGAATGTTATTCGCACGACCATCTTACTATTTTTCCTAATGCTTCTTTTGAGGATGATGTTGTTTCAAAGGATTCTGAACCACCCACTAAGGTTTCTCCTCCTAGTTCTACAAAGCTAACTTTGGACCTGGGGTAGTCTCCTACTCTATTTTCTTCTACTCCTATCCATCCTGCTACTAATTTATTTAATGGTGTTGTTTGCCACTCCAAACCCCCTTCTAATGATAAAATGTGCAGTGCTTGATTTGTTGTCATTTCAACTGATGTTGTTGCTTCTATTGTTAATGTTGTTATTCCTAATACAATGGTTTCTGCAAATAATGCTCATTTCCCTGATTTTGCTTACCCACTTTTTTTTCGAGGATCGACACTCTTCTAATTATAAAAAATAGATCTAATTGAACAATCATATATCATCATTTACTCTACTAGTTCTATTTTTTTCATGACTCTAATATCAATTTGAAAAATACAACATAAATATTATAAAAATAAAAATATGATTCTCAAAAAATACACTAAAAAAAATTAATTTTATTAATATTCATTTAAAATCATCTCTAATGTATTATACAAATGTTTATAACATATTCTATTGTAAAACTTCTCCAAACTATCTTATAAGAATCTAACACAAAACTAACTGAATATTTTAATTATTAATACTAAATCATGAAAACAACCTTATTACAAAGTATAAACATTATTTTCCAAGGTCAACATCAACAGTAAATACATAATCATAGCTGAAATTTTAATAGAAGTAGTACTGTTATCAGATAATATTAGTCCATGCGGAAGATAACTGGTGCTCCATATTGAGGTCGCAGAGTAGCTGAAGACATAGGAGCATGAGCATAAGAAGGTGAAGTGACAAAATAGAAATTTTGCAGAATCATGGCCAGCACTAATTTTGCTTCCAACAAGGCAAAATTTTGGCCCACACATATAGTTGGACCTGCACCAAAGGGCATAAATGCCATTGGATGCTTTGCAGCCTTTGCAATTCCTTCACTGAATCGCCCTGGGTTGAAATCTTTGGCATCATTTCCCCACAAAGCAGGGTCATGGTGAATTGCAAGGATCGGAATAAAAAGTTCAGTGCCGGCAGGAATTGACAGCTTTCCAAGTTTCATTGGCTCACATGCCTGTCGCAACAGAAACATTGCTGGAGGATAAAGTCTCAAGGTCTCGTTTATGATCATTCCCACCTATAAAACATTCAAACAATATTTTATGGGGTATCCAAAATACTGTAATTGAATTCAAATCTCAGTGCTGGTTTAACTGTGATTGTTATTACTTGTTAATGTGGGTGTGTGAGATGGTCCTTACAATTTTGAGGCGACTTAAGCTGTCTGGATCTGGATCATTGTTTCTCCCACATACTTCCACCACCTCTCTGCGGCCTCGCTCTTGCCAATCTTGATGTATGCCCAACAATATTATAGTCCATGTCAACAGTACTGATGTTGTTTCATGACGAGCAAAGTAGAAAGTCTTACATTCATCAATGATTTCCTCTGTACTCAGGCCTGCATTACTATTACCATTCACTCCCACCTGCTTCTTGCTTTCAGACATCATTAAACCAAGCAGATCGGCACCATATCTACCATTTTTTTCCGTTATAGCAGTCTTTTCCCTGGCATCTATAACTTGTCTTACACATCTTCTTATTTCTTTCTCTAAATTCCAACGTTGCCTATTCTTTGTGGTAGGCAGAAACCTGATGAAAGGAGTTACTCTCAGACATTACGTATCAATGTAAGAAATCAAAAGAAGGACAAAGTTATTTGAGTTGAAAAACAAGTGGCACTCTCAACTGTGAGACAAAAATTGGAAAACCTCTCCAGCGACTGTTTCAAGAAAAAACTATCAAGAACAGAGAAAATTTAAGATTGACAATTATACTGTCACAGAACTCAAGTTTGTCACCTGAAACCTGGAATATAAACACTATGAAATGCTTCAAGTACTAGAATCGTTTGTTTTGTCTGCATATCAAAGATATCCTTTCCCTCCGTAAAACTGCTTCCAAATGCTGTGCGGGAAATAACATCTGCTGTAAGATCGCGGAACCCCTTTAGCACATCAATTTCCGGTGCACCTGACAATATCAATTTTCTCCATTCCTCCAACATATTGGCACTGCTTTTCACAATTGTTGGAATCATCCCCTGCAATTAAAGAAAGAGTATAATCAAAATAAATAAGTTTCTGACATTATGAATATAAATATCTTCCTATGAAACCGTGAATTTATAAATAGCAAAATAGAGAACTATTTGAAAAATAATCTGCATAGATTCTAAAATATAAGGTTTTCTTTGGCAGTCATGGTCTGAAGTATATTTAAGCTAAAAGTAACTTCTATGGATCGAACAGAGTACTGCTATTCAGAAGCACCAGCCAAGAGATCTGAATTCAAGAGGGCAAGGTCTCGTCTCCAATGGTCGGTTGATTAAACAAAGTTAAATCATAATATCATTTTTCTACTAGTAATTTTTTTCTAAATGTCAAATTTGGAAGTGTCCAAAAATCTTACACATCAAAACAAACAAAATTACAACAGGAATAAAGGATCCACAAAGAAACTGGTCTTAAGATAAGAAAGGCCCAAGCAAATCAAACACCAACATTACAACAAAGAGACAGCCAACACAAATAGCAGCGTAAGAGTAACAAGACAGCCGACACAGTCAAGGAGGTTTGAAATCAAGCCTCTCCAAAGAGCTCTGAAGCAATTTCTGATCCGATCATCCGATCGGGTTGTTTTATAATTCTTTGAAGAACCAATCTCAACCAGAGGGAGAAGCTCTGGTTTACGTCTTCAACAGAATCCACAACAGCTGGGTCCAAATCCTTACCAAAATGTAAAGAAAAAACAGAAACCAAAGGGTTTTGCTTGCTCATTACAGAAGACCCTTTTGTTTTTTGTGAGCTTGCAACCGTAAAACTCAAATCATTTCATTCGAACCTAGCCTCCGACTTCCTATGATCAGAAGAGATCCTTTGAGACTGAATATTCAGCTTATCCTTGATAAGCTGACATGAATGGGATAAGACTTTAGTTGTTGCTCTTGAGCACAAGTCTTAATTGTATTAAATCACAAATGAGATTAGTGGATAAATAATTATAAAGGTGAGAGACTCATCGCCCCCTGAAGCAATATCTTTGGTGGTAAACACCACACGGAAGTATTATATTCTGTCAAATTGACCAGGATCTTGCACTCAGACATAACCCTTCATTAAAGGCATGTCAACCCAGGACATTAGTTTAATATGACCTTGGACTGAATATCCTTTTAAGACGGCTAAAGATTCAAGACTAGAAGCTTCTTAAAACCAAGTGCTTGCTATTTCAAACTGATTTTTACTTGGCTCTGGCTGTGATGAGAATCAGGGCTCAAACACTCACCAATGTTTGTTATGACGCCCAAAGTGCAAAATTTCGCAATGGAGACATATTTTATAGGGTAATAATTGGTCGTGGGATACTTGGGCATCTACATAACCTCGAGATTACACCTAATCAGGGGAATCACCCAGGCTCTGCAAGTAGTAAAGGTGCGATGGTCAGCTCCTGCGTTCTTGGAAAGAGGGCTTTATCCTTTGATTGGGTGTTGGTCCAACAATCAAACCTCATGAAATTTTCAGACGATTGATATGCAAAGTAGATTTATGTTTATTTATCAGTAGGAACTTGATATTTTTTTCTCTCTAAAATATAATTCAACTTATTTATTAGATCATTATGTTCTTAATTTAGGAAATAAATACAGACATTCAGTTCCTCACCTTCAACAGATCCATATGGAAAGCAGGGTTGATGATTTTCCTATGCTGAGCCCATTTCTCACCTTTCAACCCCACCAGTCCCTGTCCCACCAGTTGTCTTGCAAGGGGATTAATCGGAAACTTCGGATAGTTGCCAAATTTAGTGGACAGTATCTCCTTAATAAGCTCAGGGTGGGGAACAACCAACCTGGCATGAGACCCGAACCAGAAAATATAATCCTTACCTATATAACATATAACAAGTTTATTAATCAATAGGGTTTTCAGACTCCTGCATCTTCTTCTTAATTGGCGACTATTATAAGTTCTAACAACACCCCAGCAAAACAATCAATGGTCTTAAGTACGAATTCCAGTAATATGATTAATAAAATACCATATGCTTAAAAATATGCAGAATACAAGTGTACCATAGGTTTTAGTCCACTGGTGAATATAGGGAAGAACTCGAGGGAGTATGTCATGTGAGAGCGGCATGGGTTTGGATTCCTGCTCATCGGTCATTCTGGATATATCTGTGGAATTCCCATAGAATAACCTGTATGGAGGACCACTGATTCCTTGCGCTTCGAATGACTTTTTCAATTGCAGAGGCTTCCAATATATCGTTGTTGTAATCTTGAGTAGAAACAAAGCTAAACCACCACAAACAACCGCCAAACCCCAAAATACCCCCTCCATATGCCAGATGTGGCTAACAGCCAGTAATTATTTGCTTAAAGCTTCAGATTTGCTGTAACGATGTCTGTGCTGCCCAAGTGTAGTATCCTGTTATATTTACAATTGCAGAAAGATAATGACCTTTTGTTTGAATGTATATAGACAAACGAATGCGATGTAATTTCATTTAATATATTCCCATAGTATTGGACTTAAACAGCACAACGCAAGCTTCGACAGCTTAGATGACATATGTGGACCCTTTCCTGTCACCAGCATTTGTTTCCATTCAAACTGTTGAACTCCGGTGGATGCCCGTAAGCGTTTGATGGCATAAATGAAAAGACAAGAACGTCAGACCAAGGTATCTGAAGCAGACAAGAGCGTTTTACCCATATGGTTGTTGCAATAGCGACAATGGGAACTTCAAAACAGGGTATGAACATCCATCAAATTATAATGGAATGGAATTTATTGTCAGATATTACTGTTGGAAATGCTCTGTTAGACATTTATCCAAAATGTGGAAGCATATATAAGGCATGTGAACTGTTTAACCGGATGCCTCAAAGAAATGTGGTCTCATGGAATTCTATAATTGCATGATATGCACAAAATGCGTTTGGTGAGAAGAATTAAGAAACTTTCAACCAAATGTGATTAGCAGGTGGAAAGCCAGACTGTGCAACCTTTGCCAGTATCCCAGCCTGTGCCAAAATGGAAGCCTTGGAACAGGTTATTGACATCCATCGCATGTTAAACGATAGATAAATTTCATCAGTTGTTGTAACTGCAATCGCCCTGGTAGACGTGTATGCAAAATGTGTAAGCATAGGTAAGGATCGTGAACTGTTTGACGGAATGTCATGGTATCCAAAATGTGGAAGCATAAACAAGGCATGTGAACCGTTTGACAGAATTCCTCAAAGAAATAAGTTCTCATGGAACGCCCTGGTTGTAGGATATTTAAAAAATGGATTTGTTGAAAAGGTTTTAGAAACTTGCAACCAAATATCAGCATCCTCCGACCATGTGCCAAATGGGAGCTTTGGAACAAGGTATGGACATTCATCAAAGTATAAAGGACACAGGAATTTTCTTAAGAGGTAGTTGCAACTGATTTGCAAAATGTAGATTGTAGTCACAATTCACCATACGAATTAATGAAGAATTTTTGAGTTTAGGGAAGTTGAGGAAGGTTAAGATGATGGTCAGACTGAAACTAGTGAGATAATTATTTTGTGGGTGCGTATTATGTGTGTAGTTTGTGATGTTCTATATTCAAAGCTAGAGTTCTCAATTTAAGTTGGATAGTGTTTATTTATACTCATACAAGTATTAAAATTATTTCTTTGTATCATTCTTCTTTGTCATTTTATGAGAACTCTATATTTATAGTGTGATTTTTCTTTTCACTACAATTCCATTTTCTTACCTCACTTTCTTTAACATTCTCTATTTTACTCATGCTTCACATACCACTATTATTTGTATTTCTAAACCTTAAATAAACTAGTATAGAGCAGTTTGATCAACTTAAAAAGAAAGTGGATACGATGCCTGTAGCTATATAGTCCTCCATATTGCACACCTTTTGTGTTTGAGGGTTTTAGCCAACCATTGTCCATTGACTTTACTATAGTTATATTATGGAAACAATGGTCACAATTGTCACCTATGAGCTTGTAATGATACGTATCTAGATATATTGCATATGAAGATAAAGTCTTACCTGAATTATTTCCATGAACCCTAAGGACTATGCCCTTGATTATGTTTAATCCCTAGCTCCTATTTTTATCCATTATTTTAACAAGCTAGCCACCACTTTCTTACAACACTTATGTGTCAGTATGGTCATAAACAACTAACTAATGTAATTAAAGGTCCCTAGAGACATAATTAGGCTATTAATGACTATGGAATTAGCTTCCAAATTTATGTGGTAAAATTTCTATGTGAATTTAAATTTTTTTAAATTTTAAATATTTGAATCTTATGGGGTATCATCCACTTCCTCTTGCTATTCAACATGTAAAAAAAAATAATACATTTCAAAGTAGAAATGACAAGAAAGAATCTAAATCTAGTCCAATCAAATGTCTACTACATTTGATTTTGTACCATTCAAACATTGATGGTTTAGGAAATTTACAAAGCTTAGCAAAACATTAGATAATGTTCTTCAAACCTTCTCAATAATTTGGTAAGCCTTAATTCATCCATCTATAGGATTCTTGTAGAGGATTGTCTCAAAGTTGTATAATGATTAATCCTTCTGCAATCTCCATAGCATTACTCGACACACATACATATACTTGTATTATATTTGAGCATAAAATCGTAGATCTCACTGATAATAATGTGATTCATGTTGATGGTGTGAATGATAGAGGATATGCTTTGGTTCCTCCGTTGAAATAAAATTGAAAAACTTATGCTCCTATTTTTTCATTATACACAATCTAACAACATTGAACACTAATAGGTATTCAAGAATCCTCCAAACTTATTGCAATAATGACAATTTCCATTGAAAGAATAGTTCTAGGCTATCTCATTTCCGCGTTCACTCGCTCTATGTTCTACTTGATTGCATGAAAAATAATTTCTTTTGAATGATAAATACTTGGAAGAAAAAAGAGGTCTCTAGTCCATCATAGACTTCCAGAAATTTTGATTAGGCATGAAAGTCTTCTTATCCTCAGTAGTATTCTTCATTCCTTTGTTCTTATTTTCATTGATCTTCGAAAATTCACCAAAATCTCTATTATTCTGAAACTGCACTTGATAGATTCATGTATCTCTTTTCCACCTTTCAAACTCAAGCCATTACTAATCTGATCTTTAGCATCTTTGAGTTCTTTTTTTAGATTTGTCACTTCTTCTTCTAACTTCAAATATTCTTTGGTCTTCTCATCAATATTTGTTTCAAACTCATCAATTGCCTTCTTTCCCTTGTCCACTAAATCTCTTAAGAAAATAATCTTCTCAACTACCTTCTTATACTTATCTCTACGCTCATCCAAATCAGCCAATGCAGATCTCAATTCTCCTTCCATATCAACAACTCCTTCAACTTCATCAGAATCACCTTGATCTAAATCATCCATATCATTCAACACTTCTTCAAACATAGTGTTCAAAAATATCAATCTACCTCAAGTGGTTAAGCTTACTCAAGAGGAACCTTACACTAATACCAATTGTTGAACATACACCAGATGCTAAGAGTGGGCTGAATCAATATAAATTAAAAATTCAGACTGCAAACTTATGTTAACCAATTAATTCCAGACATGCACATCAAAAGCATTGAACAAGTTCATCATAAACCAATATTTTATATGTCGAAAACCTGAACTGGGAAAAACCATGGTGAGTGTTAACTCGCAAGATAATCCACTATATATAGAAATGATTACAACAGAGAGAGCTCACTGCTTCAAACTTGCAAACCAAGGCTAACTTCATATGGCGCAAGATACAAAACATGACTTGCAAACCTAAAGCTAACTGCAACATGACAAGATACAGATTTACAACTTTCAAGAAAAGAACTATATGAATAAAAGCATAGATCCATATGCTAATTACAGTCATTTTTAAAGCACAATCTCTAACCTTATTGAAATATCTGAACCACTAGATCTTTCGGATTACTACATCTACATTCACTGATGTTTCTCCATTGCAACAACAACACAAATCACATCAACATCCTTACATGAAGTCGCACATACTTACTATTGAATCCAATTCACTCACATCTCACACATGTATCTGTCGATATTTTTTTTCAACAAATCATCACATATATACCAAACTGGAACAAAACATTCTCACCAAGTTGGCCAAAAGAAATATTGTAACGTGTACACATATTTCAGGCTCAAGATATATAGTCGAACTAAAATATAAAATGTGGAACATAAACCAGACCTAAAACAACATCGAACGAGTAATACTGAACCAATATAATGCATCACAAGAAATCACCAAACTAAGGAACACATGTACTGAAAGAGTCCAGACCAAAATAGACAACACCCAGACCAATAGATAAAGCTTCCAACTATTCTAGCCATTGCAAACAAGCTAATATCATATAGAACAACTTCCAATTCCATCTATCTATATCCAACCAATAAAAACCAATCCTAACAAACTTCAGTACAAAAACAAAACTGTAGATACTTCAACGAAATACTACAACACTAAATCTTGCACAAAAACTATCAAATCCCACATAGTAGATGTCTAGGCCAGAATATATCCGGACCACACTGTTTGACATCAATGACAACAAAGACCACATTTGTAACAAAAGATGCCTTTATGGTTACATTTTTCTTTTGATTCGTCATTACTTGAGTCAATGTGAAGTCACTTATTGAATTTACTATTCTTCGAAAGATGTTGTCCAAGGTGGATGTGGAGTTTTTTACATGATACCATGGTTCTAATATCCATTATTTTGGTAAAACCATTTATCATTTTGGCCTCAATTTTCTTATATATTAGTGGTAAAATATACTAATTTGATATCATTATTTATAGGTACACAAGATTTTCCATAATGTTGTCAAAGTGTCAAGTGTAATGTATTGATATTTTATCATATACATTTAACACCAATACATACTTTTCTTGTTTGTCTAGTGGATGTTTTCCCTAAAAGTGTTTTCATAAATATTGTTATTGTGGTTTGTTGATTTTATTTGTATTGTTAAGTCACATAGTCTTTTAAGGTAATCCAATATTAAGAAACTAAATTATGATTTACATACACTTTGAAGAAGATCTAACTACAATAGTTTCATCAAATTATTTCTTGGCACCAACTACTCAGTCGGTTCACGGTTTATACCTTTTAACTTCAATCATGCTCACATACTCATACACACTAACAATTAGGCAAAACTAGATTGACATATTACATACATAAAGTACATCAATCTCAACACAAACTATCCTCCCTAGCTTATGATAGACTCAATCAAGTACAATTATCATTGGGCTTTCACCCCCTCACTCAATTGAGTTGAAAGTTTATCCTTCACTCAATTCAATTAATAGTTTATCTAAGTTTTCTTACTTCACTTACTTAATCTATATAACACTTCATTACATTTTCTTGAGCCGTGTAGGAATCAACATACTAGATAAATCACACATGATTACGTACACATGCCAAATTCATTTTCACAAGCTTCACATTACTAAGAAAAATCACAAACACACACCCATCAAAGCCTCTATTATTTCCCTCATTTTTTTATTATTCTCTTCATTCAACTTTTCTAACTTTTACACTCTCAAATAATTGTAGTACTTAAATTATTTCTTTAACTCTTCCCTTCAAATCTCCTTAGTTGATCAAGACAATACATAATTATTAAGCATGATAATCTAAGGGTTTTCAACATTAAATAAAAATGAAATTTCTAAGCAGCAATAGTAGGATTGGTTGGAAATAGATCATGATCATCAGTTGGGATAGTATCATCATCGATTAGCTCCCAACTAGTAAGAGAGAGAAACCTCCTCTTCTCAATTTTTTAATATTTGGAAAAATAGAAATTCAATTGTCTTTTCTAGTTATTCAACTAATGCTCACTTTTCTTTATACATTAAAATTATTGTTTGCTCTAATGTAATTATGCAAGTCCAAGTGGAAGCTTGCAAATTTTCTCTAGAACGTGTATCTGCATGAACTTCTTGATCACTGGGGTAATGCTTTTGACACTTTTAGTAGAGTCCTAGACCCTACTTCCTTGCCACCTTATGGGCATAGACATGATCATAGTCAACTGGCCAAATAAAATCATAGAGTTTTCAACCTCAAGGTTCCAAGGATCTTGCTTCATACAAATGGTCTCAATCCTGTCAACCACCCTTGATCTCTTTTTATAGGTGTGATACTCCTAAGTGACTATATTTTAACAAGTTATAATTATTTTGAAGATCTCTCTTTATTCTTAATCATTATCATAATCTTAGTTAACACTCATAAAGTAATAACTAGATGTCATTCTTTTTTTATAATTGAACAAAGTTGGTTACAAAGAAAGAATAGTAGCTCCAAGAATGAACTACAAGAAAATAAAAGGAAATTACAAAGTATCCATCACAAAACAACTATAAGCAAAATGCTAATCTAAAGTAGTTTGTAGCAAACTATACAAAGTACATTGGGGCACAAATTTAACTTGAAGTTCAAACAATTTTGGAGTTGTCATGAACCTCTAACATCGTCTACAAGTGCATAAGTTGGTATTTGATCTCATCCAAATGATTGCTATAAACATAAAGAGGTGAATTATAACATGATGTCAAAATAAAACTGTAGCATTTCTACTTCAAGATGAGTAATGTGATTAGAAAACACAAATAAACATCTACATTTCCAAATACGCAACAAAATAGTTTGCCACATGGAATCAACAACCACGATCTTATGACACAAAAGACCCAAAATGACTTATTTCCAACTCAAAACATGATAAAAAGTAGAAGGAAAATGATCAAATATAGCAGTCCCAAAAAAAAAAGTTATACTTTCAACATGTTGACAAAAACGACACTTAACTGGCTGAAACTTATAATATTTCAATCTATCCCCAATAGACAATCTAAAATGTAAGGTTTTTCATGTCAATACTTAATCTTGACCTCCAAATCTAAGCACTCAAGTTCCTCCACTTCATCTCTTTAAATTATAATCCCATTTGTTCTTTAGTCTGGGCATTAATTAGCTGCTAGGAAGGAGTTTTAAATAATTTTTCTTCTAATAATAAAATGGATTTTTTCTAAGCCAAACCCAATCTTTGAAAACATTACACTGAAGAGGAGTGGATAACTTCGTAAGAATATCCAAAGGATCCAAAGACTTCACAAATCTAACAAACCCTTTAGACCTATTATTTAGATTGAAAGAAATTTTGGAGCTTTGTCAATCAACCCAATCCATGGAATTGAAGTCCCAAAATCTCACAAAACTGCTGCACACCTTTCTTGAAAAAATAATGAGCTTGTTTGGGAAAAGTAATAGCTAGTGATTGCCTATGATATTGAGCAAGTTTATTAATCTGTCCAACAACTTTCCATTTGTTAGTTGCAGCAGCAAGAGTAATAAAATGATGAACCAAGATTTTCCAAGGTTGCTTACCTGTAACAACTCTAATTTTCCACTTTGTTGATAAATAAGCCCCTTGAGTCTTAGGATCTAATAATCCTAGCCCGCCTTTTTCTTTAGGTTGTATACAATGTAACCGAGACGAAGCTTTCAAACCTAGTTTTCCATCTCAATTAGTATAAGTTTGAAAACATAAATATTCAGTTTACAACCTGAATTGTACCAGTCAAATATAAAAATTTATTCCAATTAAAGATCTTGTTTTTTTAGTTTAACTAAGAACCAATTCCACACCTTAGAAAGAGAGCCCCCAAGCCAAAGAGTATACCCAAATATCTGATAATCTGTGAATGTCTAATATGCTTTCAATCTTTAGGAATCCAATGATGAAGTAAATCAGATTTGACCATAAGAAACTCAATATTGTGATGAGCTAATTTTGAGTTCAAAATATAGCAATACAAGTTTAGAACATCCATATCATTATTAATTTCTGTTTCAGAAATTTTAACAAAAGACAACTTGTCACCAGCAAAACTCATTCTTGAGAAAGTGACAAACTTAGATATCAACAATTTATTAGTCTATAAAACAAATTTACTATATTCCATTGCATTAAGATTTATAATCCATGAGGTCCATAGGATTTCATCCACTCTTTTTCCTTTCCAAAACTTAGGAAACATGCGGCAATTACAACATGTTGAGAGAACGTGATTATTCCCAGCATTTCTAATTCGAGATACTATTCAAGGTCTGCACTATTGAGGTCTGGTGATAGATTAATATTATGTATAGTAGATCTAAAATGCTAGTTAAAATTTCAATGACCGAGGAGTTTCTAGATACTATTGAGGAGGATAACCTGAGCTCCGTATTGAGGTCGTAGGGTAAATAAAAGGAAAGGAGCATGAGTATAAGAAGGTGAAGTCACAAAAGAAAACTTTTGCAGAATCATGGCCAAAACCATTTTTGCCTCCAACAAGGCAAAATTCTGGCCCACACATATAGTTGGACCTGCACCAAAGGGCATGAATGCCATTGGATGTTTTGCAGCCTTTGCAATTCCTTCACTAAATCGCCCTGGGTTGAAATCGTTGGCATCATTTCCCCACAAAGCAGGATCATGGTGAATTGCAAGGATCGGAAGCTCAAGTTGAGTACCTGCAGGAATTGAGATCCTCCCAAGTTTTGTTGGCGCACATGCCTGTCGCAATACACCATCTGCAGGTGGATAAAGTCTCAAGGTCTCATTTATGATCATTCCCACCTACAAAACAAAATCATACAATATTTTATGAGACAAATCCAAAATACTGCTTTTGAATTCAAAACCCAGTGCTTGTTTACAATTTAAATTGGGTATTGCTTCGCATTACATCCTTTGAAATTGTTTTGCCAAGATAACATGTACAAATTTCAATAATTTCTCTCCTTTTTGTTTCATTTCTTAGACTAATTGCTCACCAACACCTATTTGTTATAGTTTGACCACCTTTAATACCATTTCAAATTTTCATAAAGGCCCTATATATACGATTGAATTCTGTTCCCTCTCTATGTATATTTAAATTTACAATAACTGAATCTATGTTTCTACTATGGATGTCAGCGGGTACCTCAAGAACCTGGAAAAGTATAGAGGCTAGAAATTCAGTTTATCAGAACCAGCAAATGGCCCCTACTCTAATATATTATTTGACTAATATTAAAATACTTTATGATATTCTCATGGAAATTTTCGCTTCTGTTAGATGATTCATACAATTTTGAAGAGAACTAAGCTGTCTGCATCTGGATAATTGTTTCTCCCACATACTTCCAACACCTCTCTGCGACCTCGCTCTTGCCAATCTTGATGTATGCCCAACAATATTATAGTCCATGTCAACAGTACTGATGTGGTTTCATGACCACCAAAGTAGAAAGTCTTACATTCATCAATGATTTCCTCTGTACTCAGGCTCGCTTTACTTTTTGCATTGACTCCCGCCTGCTCCTTGCTCTTAGACATCATAAAGCCAAGCAGATCAGCACCATAGCTACCTGGTTTTTCCATTCCAGCAGTCTTTTTCCTGGCATCTATAACTTGGTTTAAGCATCTTCTTATATTTTTCTCCAAATTCCAACGTTGCCTGTTCTTTGTATTAGGCAGAAACCTGATGAGAGGAGATACTCTCAGACATTATGTACCAATTTAAGAAACCAAAAGAAATTATAGATTCTGTGTACTCCATAATATGAATAGGCCCTCGTAAAGTACCAACACATTATCCTAGTCCGACAAACGTTAGCAAACATTTGTTGTGGGTGCTTTTGTTTCGTTAGTTAATCTCAAGTGATAGAACCTATTTATTAATGTAATTTCAGATGAAACATTTGAACAAACTATTATTTAAAAAATACATAAGAGAGAAAATGTTGATTGCACTCCTAATTTAAGAATATGTCACAAAACTCAAGTTTGTCACCTGAAACCTGGAATATAAACAGTGCTAAATGATTCAGCTGTAAGAATCATCTGTTTGGCCTGCATATCAAATATTTCCTTTCCCTCTGTAAAATTGCTACCAAATGCTGTGCGGGAAATAATATCTGCTGTAAGTTCCCTGAATTCCTTGTGCACATCAATTTCCGATGCACCTGACAATACCAATTTACTCCATTCATCCAACATATCGGCACTGCTTTTCACAATTGTCGGAATCATACCCTGTAATTACAGAAATATTATTAAAAATATATATAAATTTCTAGCATGACAGAATATATCTCCTATGAAATTTTGATTTAAATGTCAAAGTAGGGAAGTATTTATAGAACAACCTGGATAGTTACAAAGAGATTAGGGTTTATAATGGCAGAGTCATAGATTCGATAAGATAAAAGTAACTTTTACAGATTCTAACAAGAATATCAGTGTACAAAAAGCACCAGCCAAGGCTTCTAGGTAGCATCTCAATCAGGTTTACTCCCCACTGGCCTGTAAATTAAACAAAATTAGTATGTTTCTAGAAATCTCAAGGTAGGCATTGATTGAAAAAAAAAAAGTTAGTACCAGGGTCTCCCACGTATCTCTTTTTGAATGCTTTAAGAGAAGTACGCTATTCTCTTAAGTTGACAGAGATATAACCCTTCATTAAAAATATGTCAATCCAGGGCAGCAGAGGATGGCGCTTAATTTGGGTTTCCTCGTGGAAAAAATCAATGGCTTATTTCTTCATCACAGACGAACTTGTTAAAAAATCTTTGGGCTCAAGTGATGTGGCCCTGCCCTAGACATCCTTAAGTAATTTGGCTTGAATATCCTTCAAACTAATTGCATTCTACTTGAAAATCATTTTTAACTTCAGTTGTGACGCCCAACTGCAATATTCGGCCGTGGATATAACGTGGTGATTATATCTAATTGGAGGAATCACCCTGGCTCTGCAAATAGTCCACTTATGCATGTTTGGAAAGAGGGTTACCGGAAACCAGAAACGTGACAGCAAAGGCAAGAGTAACACTCTGAAATTTTTTCGATGTATATATACTATATCATTTTAATCCTAATTCTATCTGAAAACACATCCTTTGCAGAAAAGTAGCTCAGGTATTCTAGATATGTCAAAAGCATCATATCAATTATTTGTATGAGCAACCTAAAGATTTGCACAAAAAGTCCATGAGAAAAAACTCTGGGACATTAGAAATCATTTTAACGCTGAGAATGCAAATGCTCCGTTTGAAATCATATAATTATATTTGATGGATCGTTCTTCTTTGTGACACTACTATGGCAGACCAAACGAAGACCACTTTATCTATGTGTTCTAACATTATTTTGGTTTCATGAGGACTTCAGCATCCTCTCTTTCTCTTCATTTAGGTTCTGTTATGCTTGATCACAATGTTTATTTTTACAGGGTCTCTGATTATGGTTTCCTTTCTGCTATGTGGTATCATTCTAACCAGTGGTTTGGAGAATTGTGTTTCATAGACAGGGGTGGTTCAAACTGGTGTTTTTTTGGCAGCAATAGCTATGCATCCTTCGGTGATCATACTTTAATCTTCCTTCTATATGCTTTTGCTGGTGGCTTCCTTTATATCTAATGCGGCTTATGTAATTGGGATGGGTTTTTTGATGTACTATGCCAATGAGCATTTTGTATAGGGTAGAATAGGCTTGTGTTACTTAAGTAATACTGAAGGGTTTTCTTACTGATTCTTTCCCTTAGTGCTTTTTGAACCAGACACTGTAAAAAACTTTTAAAAATTAATATAGTTCAGTGGTTCTATCCACTTTTATCAAAAAAAAAAGCAAAAAAAAAACAAAAAAACAAGATAAATAGATATTACAATTAGTCTATTCAAAAAGTTAGACAAATTAGCCACAATTGCTAAATTCATCAGAAGGGTTAGAAAATTTCCTAGATGAAATGTAGGTGAGCTGATCATATTGAGTTAAAAAATTATGTGTACCCAGATAGGTAAGTGAACTTGAAACACCATTATCATTGATACAGCAATATTTGCAAATGAAGCTGAACTCGTCCGTAGTTGGGTTTGCTTGAATTTTTTTTAATAAGGGGGATAAAAATTTATTAATCAGAAATTAAGAATACAAAGTAAGAATGATTGACAATCCAACAAAAACCAAAGAATTATTCATTCTTATCCTCCCCAACCAATAGTTCTAACATAGGAGAGAAGTCCAAATTCAATTGTCCACTATCTGCAATATTCCAATCTTGCATTCTGTCAGATACCCATTTTGTTAGACAATCCACTACTTTATTCCATTCTCAGAATCAAAAATCCTACTCAACTGAAATCTGTTGAATAAACACAGCTAAATATCAATTAACATCATAACCTTCTATTTGATTTTTAGATCAATGAGCAGGACAACTATTTAGCCTAAGCCAACTTAAAGAAACGGTTTCATGTAACATGGATAAAGGACAACCGTTTCACAAAATGTCTGAGCCAAAAAAAAAAAAAAAAAAACTTACAAACAGAACTACTCCCTGAATTTTGCAGGTTAAGTTCATAATTAAAAGCAACGCTCAGTGAGTATTGAATGAATCTTTGGGACAATAAAAAGATTTCCAAAGAAGGTATTTAACATATAAAAAAAATGCAGAGAACTTATTACCATGATGTGGAACTTGGTAGATTACTCTCTGAAAAAAATCGATTCATATATTCTATCATTTTGGTCCTAATTTAGGACATACATACAAACATTCAAACATTCAGTGCCTTACCTTCAAGAGATCCATATGGAAAGCAGGATTGATGATTTTCCTGTGCTGAGCCCATTTCTCACCTGTCAACCCCACAAGTCCCTGTCCAACTAGCTGTCTTGAAAGGGGATCACCTGGAAGCTTTGTATAGTTGTGAAATTTAGTGGACAATATCTCCTTAATAAGCTCAGGATGGGGAACTACCAACCTGGCTTGAGGCCCAAACCAGAAAATAAAATCCTGACCTATACATCACATTGAACAATTTATTAATAAATACAAACTTCAGAATCCTGAATCTTCTTTTTGTTCCTAATCAACCACTATTCTAAGTTCTAACAATTCCCAAGCAAAACAATTAATGGTGCTGAGCAGGAATTCCAGTAATATGATTAATAAAACATCAGGCGCTCTAAAAATTGCAGAATACAAGTGTACCATAAATTCTGCTCCACTCATGTAAATGGGGAAAAACTCGAGGGACTATATCATGTGAGAGTGGCATGGATTTGGCTGTCTGCTCATCTATCATTCTGGACATATCTGTAGAATTCCCATATAATATCCTGTATGGAGGGCTCCTGATTCCTTGTGCTTCAAATAACTTTTTCACTTGCAAAGGCTTCCACAATATCGCTGTTGCAATCTTAAATAAAAGCATAATTAAACCTCCACAAACAGCTGCCAAACCCCAAAATAGCCACTCCATATTCCAGACGTTGCCAACACCCAAGAATTCTTTGGTCCTTAAAGCTTCAGATTTGTAGTGACTATGTCCGTGCTGCTAAGTGTAGGATTCCTTGAGTTCTTGATATTATTATTATATTTGCATTAAGAAATGACCTGTTCATTGAAAGGACAAAGAATAATGAATGCAAGTATGTACAGCAGAGTGTCGTACTCAAGAGATAGACAACTTATATTATTATCAATAAGTGTACAATGATACTAATGAGAGGATGATTTCTTTGTAGATATAGATAGTTTTGTAGATATAGGGGAAAGGACCCAGTAGTCGTGCACCCTAACTTCACGCTTCTCAAAATCCTACTTGGAAATTTCGAATCACTCCGATTTTTTTACAGCAGCTTACTTGGCAAGTCCCCTGCTTATAACTAAGGTTTCAGGGCCACATCATCAAATATGATGCCACATCAGCATGCTTTTTGCCAAGGTGTCCAAAACAGCCCCCCAAAAAAGTGAGACCAATAGGCGTGCAAAAGAGACCCCAATAGTTGTGCAGCCGATGTGGCATCACCTGATTGGTTACTTTTTACAATATTAGTACATTTCTTAACAACTATTGGTACATTTCCTAACAACTGTTGGTACATTTCCTAACAAAAATTGATATTTTTTGTTTCAAACAATAGGTTTTATTTGTTCAATTTTTGGAACAAAAGGTATCAACAACCCTCACAACAATTGGAACATGCTCAACTACTGGGTCCTTTCCCCTAGATAGTTTTTTAATATTAGCACTTGTATTAAAAAAGATGCAAGGGTTACTTTGATAGGGGAAGGGTACGAGTAGTGGACATAGTTTCAATAGTGGACACCCTTTTGTCAACCCAACTCCATAGTAGATTGTAAAGAAGCCCAAAAATATGTACGAATAGTGCATCAGTAGTGAATATCACATGTACCAATAGTGGATAATTTTTCAACCTTTTTCCCTTTTATTCGCTGCTCATTTGTGCACCACAACTGACCCATTTGTGCACCACTACTAGACATTTGTACAAAACTACTGGGGCATTTGTCCACTACTACTGGAAATTATGAGTTATCTACTATTGGTGCAAAGGAGTTCATGTATGGGTAGACACTTTGAAATGACCACTTTTTTATCTTTCGGCACAATGATTTCCACAGCGTGCATCGTCCCCATCTGGACTATTGTTGTGTTCCGCTTGTTTGTGTTGGGTGGTATTGGCTAGTTCAAACGATGAAGATTCCAAACTATTTGGATGATAATTGGTGAGCCTAAGCTTACTCACTTACTCACTTTTTTTAATGTATTCATTATCAAGGTTTTATTTATGTAAGGGTTAATACTATTTTTCCCTTTTGTGATCATCATGAAACTCTCAATCATATTTTCTAGTTTTTTTTTAGGAAAGGCTAGTCTACTTGCAATTACATACATAATTTATTTTTGCCTTTTAATCCCTAGTATTTCTTTAGCATATAATTTTTTATTATGAAAATATTGTTCCACCATTACATAACATTTGCATGAATTATTTTCACTTGCTCCTTTATAACTTCAAATTGTTACACATGATTGCTCACTCACGTATAAATTTAAATTTCTCCTAGCATATATCAATAATATTGACGTATTTACCATGTTTGTTCATTGATGGTATCAAAGTATAATTATATTTTGAGGTAGTGATCTATGGAAGGATGTGTGAACAAAGACTTGGATGTGATAAGATCCACACAATATAAGAAGCAAGAGGGTTTGGATTGCTCTTTAGACAATTTAATGAATGCATGTTTAATGTTGATTGTGTGGGGCATCAGTGTCTTTCCAAATAAAATAATAATCTATTAAAAATAATTTTAACATTAATTCAACCTAAATATATTTAATTTCTTAAGTAAATTTAAAATTATAATATTAAGAATAAAAATGATTAAATTCTTGAATAAATTAAGAAATAAAAAATTATTATAAATTTAAATGTAAACTATTTAAAAATTAAAAAGTTATAATTTTAATTAAAATATTAGAAATAAAAATAAATTATATTAAAAATTGTTAAAATTTAAATTTTATCTTTTAATATAAAAATCTAAAAGCAAAATCAAATGCAACCAATTAATTTTTATATGATATTTTTTTAAATAATAGTATTATAAATTATTATTGATTTTTAAATGAAAGAGTATATACTCTTGTGGATATTGCAAATTGAAAGAACATTTGAAAAACAAATTAAAAGGGAAGAAAAATATTAACATGTCTATTAGATGAAATTTAAGCTCCTTTTAATTTATATTTTCCTAACCTGATTATTTTTATCTTCTTGTAATGGAGGGAATTTGTCACTTCAAGGATGATGAATCCTTAAGGATAAATCATCCTTCCGATTACCTCTTTGAACAGGTGCAATGCTGAGCCAGGGGATAACAAGATCATGCAAGGAATGTCAGATGCCTGAGAGACATCTCTGGATGGCTCTATAGAGCCTCTGTCTGTAGGACAAGCGCGTCGATTAGGGGCGCCAGCATGACACGATGTCTTCCTGTACTGACGGAATACAGAGTCCGAGTAGAAAGCTCAGGACACGTTGAAAGAACTTGCATATTAGCTAAACAATATTGAAATATACGAAAAACATAGATTACGAAATACAATAAGGGAAATATACTGAAAGGTGAGGAAAATCTCACAAATGGTCCATGCTATAAAGCCTCTTGCAAGATAATCTCCTCTCCACGAAGTTGTACCTACACACATGCAAGAGAAAAAATGTTGGGGGTTGTTTTTTGGAACCTGCCTAAGTCAGACCCCCGTTTTGGTGTTTCCACCTCCACGTACAACCCAAAAAGCCACGAGAAAGGAAGATGATAAAGAAGAGTACAAGAGCCAATACAAATACAATGATATGCTATTTGATAATTGGAAAATAAGTGAGATGTTGGAAATGCAAGATAGAGCTAGATTACTCCCCTAGTGCTTGGCAAGTGTTGGTATGCTTGGTAAACTTGGTAGATTGACGATGTTGCAACAGTGGTGGTGGTGTCTCTAAAAGCTTTAATTTCCAAGAGCAAGTCTTCAATATATCAAAAAAGATCGCTTGGAAATGTCCCAAGATACAAGAAATAGGCTAAGGGAGGAATCTAGATGTCGGTGGTCGCGTAGGGATATGTTACAATTCCTTCCTAGCATGGGTTGTAACGTCCCAATGGGCACCTATTGGCTAGCAGGTTAACAAGACGATAGTGCCCCGTGTGAACATCTCTACATCGTGTTTGCGTCTGTGAACCTGTCAGGTTGGCATAATTGATAACGCCTTTGGGGAAGCTTTCATTGACTTCTTTGGTGGACCAAAAGGACAAGCTGGTGGCCCTGTCCTCCAAGCAGCGTGGGGGAGGCGCCACATGTCACAATTGCCACTAAAGGTGATAAGGGTGATATTTTTTACTCTAATCTTTTTCCCCACTTTAGCAAGCATGTCTTCATTAAGAGATGCAAAGGTAAAGTAGGAAAGATAGAAGAGGTGAAGAGGAGAAAATATCGCGATAGGGAAGAAGATGCTTGTTGATCTGACGAAGTTGCCCCCAACGATATGATGTTTTGATTTTGGAATGGAAGTTAATACTTGGAATATCATCAACATGCTAGTTGAAGTCTATCCCGATGGATGATAAGATATGATAAAGAAGTTGGAATAAAGCACAACAAGAACAAGCCTCACCATGGAGGAAAGTCCCTGATGATGGAAAGATGCAAGATAGGGCGACCGCCATTGATACAAGATACACCAATATGGTTAGCATAATGCGCCATGTCGAGAGCCATATGATAGGGCATGATAAGATAGTATGGATGATCATACGATAGGGCACATTGGAACACTGATATGGATAACCATATGATAGGGCACATTGGAACGTCGATATGGATAACCATATGATAGGGCAAATTGGAACATCGATATGGCTAACCATATGATAGGGCATAATGATGTGCTGACATGGGTAGCGAGGCATTAGATCACCATGTGATAGGGAAGATAAGTTAGTCGGCATGGGTAGCGACATGCTAGATTGCCATGTGATAGGGCAATTGGAATTGAACATAGTAGATTGGTCTCTACCAAGGCAAGAAAGATGATGTAGATTGGAAGGATGATTTAGCCCCCATGTAGGCAATCTTTGGAACAAATCAAGTGGTTTGGCCCCACTTAGGCGCACATGATAAAGAAAATTCCTGAAAATAAAGACATAAATATAGAAACGATGATATGATGGCCCCCCTTAGAATGATATGCATGGAAGGCATACCATTCTAAGGAGAAGAAGAGTTGTGGCATGTCAACATAACGATCTATGTTTCCATCGAATGCCACCAAGAAATAGTGACACATAAATGTCCACAACATCAAAATACGCAATGCAAGAGGACAAGGGGATCCGATAGTTTGGCATCAGAACCCATACCAGTGTCAAAAAGGCATATAGTACCACTACGAGAAGGGTGTATCGTCATAGTGCCAAATTTCTTGGATCTGAAGAAGAAATAAGGAAAATAAAGATAAAATAAAAATTCAGGTCAACATGGAAGAAAGAAAAGAATGCCCCAACACTTTGTATCTTCCCTGAATGTCGAAAAGCAAGATACAACAAATAGGAGGAGGTAAACAAATAGAGGAATGTGTATGACAGAAAATCCCCTATATCCAATCACCTACAGAGTAACTCGGGCCCTGCAAGAGAGAAAAATAGATAAAGATAGCCAACCTCTCATATCCAGGTACCTACGGGGTGACCTGGGTCCCACGGGAGGGAACAAACAGATAAAGAAAGTATGGGGGAACACAACCACATGCACATGTAAGAAGATGGAGATAAAGAAGAAAAGTCCTAACGACCAACCCATAGGAGGGGATCTTATTGTAGGAGATCATTGTCCTCAAGAAGAGCCTCGTCCTCCTAATCTAGGTCATAGGGAGAGGGGGCCGAGCTCAAAGAGGGACTATTGCAAGGGCTGCATTGGGTGCCTCACCAGTAGTGAGGGAAAGAGACGAAGGAGGAGAAACATCTTTGTCTACAAGATCGAAGGAGGTGAGGCTCAACGATCGTGTGAAGATCATAGACAAGACTGGAATGTCCTCCAAGGAGCCGAACATGCAGGCCTCTGGAGAGGAAGTAGGTGGCTCACTTGGAGAAGACGGAACAAGAATAAAATTGTTGGCCTTTGGAAGAGGGGCATTTACAAACTCGGGAGAAGGAGGGGCCTTCTCTATCATGCAAACAGAAATAGACAAACCAACAAACACAGAGGCAGGCAAAGGAAGGGATGAAGAACAAACTTGTACTAGTCAGCGACGTTGAAATTCCAGGATAGGGCCCTGATCAAACTTGTGTTTACACAAGATAGGAGTGTCAGGCCTCCTATTGACTGTAGTAGGCTGAAGGACCCCAAGAAAGTTGTGATTTTGAAGGGGCAACAAAATAGGTGGAGCAGCGAAAGCTACACTAGAGACCACTTGCGTGTGCGACATATCCAAAGGCACAAACAAAGGTGGAGTGTCTGATAGAGAAATAATAAGTGGAGGCTCCAAGGAAGGAGTGATGAAGACTTGCACCCACTTAGGGGGAGGGTCATCAAAGGTACTTGGAGCGGCGGGAAGCAAAACCAAAACTGAGGTAGAAGCAGGAGCCACCAAAGGAAGAGGCTTTAAAAAGACAGTGCTGGAGGATACACCAACAGACTATAAGGCAATGTCACATGCTTGAACCTAGGCATGTTGAAAGCGTTTATGCTCATGAACACACTGGTTTTAACGAAGGTAGGGACCACCAACTGTAGGCTGAGATGAAGTAGGAGCATCATGATCCATAGGAGAGGCCTCCAGGATCAGCTCAAAAATAGGAGAAAGCCTAATCGATGAAGCAGGAGGAAGATCCTGAATGGGCACCACATTCACATCGATAGGTGCCTGACCTCGCTTCGCTCAAGGAGCAGGTGGATGGATAGGAGGTGCCGATATGGTCTATGATGTAGATGCAAGAAGAGATGAAGGAACCCAAGATGAGTTTTGCCCCTTTGCATAGCGAGATGGCTTAGGGATATCGGCCATGATGGGAAGCTCAAAGGGGGCTGGGTCATGGACTTCAGTAGTGAAGGTGCCTTTTCGTTGGCTACACTATGTGAAGTCGCATGAATAGAGGACACCACTGGGTCTGCGTGGTCCTAGGTGGACATGGAGGTCTTAATGCAGGAGTGAGTTTAGCCCCGACCCCTTGCAATGGAAGGACATGTGGCACAACCCATCCCAAGACCGATATCTCAGGTGCAGAAGTTGATGCGCAAGGCGATAAAGTTATGGCAAGCTACACAAACGTAGAAGCCAACTCCCTTGTCATATTTATAATACGCACGGTATAAAAGGTCACTATAGGGAAGCATGGGCCTAATCGAGGTAGGCCAGAAGTGATCCAAAGAGAAGTCCCCACGGGGAATCAACGGTCGATAGCTAGTGTCTTGGATGAGATGCATTGTACCCTCATGATTTGTACATGTTCTTGATTTCTTCATCTCCTAATTATTCTATATGGCAATGGATATAAATTCTAGGGTCTTCTGCATAAACAACTCCTTTGGGAATTTGGTAAAAAGAACTTACATTATCATCCTTTTTAGCTATCTTGGGAACTAGCTGAAATACGGGCCTAGGGCATTTAATTACCTCGACTACAGTAGGGTTTGCTCTGAATTTAGGTGCAGAGGAGGATGTCATGATTATAAATACCTTTTTCTGCCTTAAGAAGGATTGATTGCTGAAGTGCTTTTGCCTCTTTGCTCGAAATGCCTTAGCTCTGGAAATTTTGTGAATTTTGAATGTTTGAATGCTCGGTGAAGTAAAATGGAGCCAAAATCACAAATTTATAATGTTTACTTGCCATCAACCACATTTACTGAATGTCGGCTAAGTAATCACTTAACTTTGTTTGTCGGTATAGAAGTAATTTTCAACTTCTCATCGTTAACCGAGGGAATAATAGCATATGTCTCATTTGATTGCCAAACCCTCAAAGAAATTTTCTTCAATTTGATGAAGAGCTTCCTGCCGGTGGAATACTACTCTGTTCTACCAGTGGAGTGTTGATTGGTTCTATCGGTGGAGGAGTATTCCCAACATTATTTAGGTCTAAGTTTCTAATCCATTGTTTTGAGAATTCTTGCTTAACCTCTTCAACTTTTGCTTTTCCTTTCAAACGAGAACTTTTGTTGTCTGCCGGTGATCCTTTAATTCTGCAGAATTTTGCAATATGCCCAATCTTGTTACATGCATAGCAAGTCACATTATTCTTCTGAATAACTTTCCCATAACCTATCCCAGTTTGTGTTCTACATTGATTAGATAGGTGTCCAAATCTTCCACAAACATAACATCTCACATTCATTCTGCAATTTTAAGAGTTATGACCAACTTTGTTGCATTTTGAACATTGACCGATGGGTGTGTTGATATTTTGATAATTTCTAGATCTACATTGATTTTCTCTATGACCGTACTTATTACAGTTAAAGCATTTTCCATTAAATTTGTAAGCAGTAGGTTGTCTTACCGGTTTGCCATGATCCTGTGTGTTTGCAGTACTAAAGCTTTCTCCTGCCTCAAAGCCAATTCCACAAGTGTCACCATTAGGTTTCTGAATCTTCAATAAGTCACCAAGTTCTTCTGAGCTTTTCTTGAATTTTTCTTTGTGTTGATTTGCAATATCCAGTTCTCTTTCTAAGATCTCTTTCTACCTCATCAGTTCATTAGAGTCATTCTGAGTATGCATCAGACCTATCTTCAATAAATCATTTTCATAGCTAAGTCTTGTGTTCTCATTTGCTGCATTATTTAGTCTTCTAGTCAGCTCTTCTTCATTCTTCTTTCTATCTTCATTTTCCTTATAGAATCTCATGGTCATATCTTGCATCTCATTCTTCATTGTTGTGTTCTCTTGTTTCAGCTTGCATATCTGATCATTAAGTGATTCCTTTTCGTCATTCTCATTTTGCTTCTTTTCACATAGTTCTCTTCTTTTATTTCTTGCAATGGTAAAATTTTCTTGAAGTGCCTGAATGATATCTTGAGTTGCCTTTAGATCATCTTCAAGTTTGATATTTTTCAATTTTTCTATATCATAATCTAAGGGAGCTGCTTCTAGTTGCTTCATCAGATTTTCAATCTCTACTAGTGTCAAGATCTTCCTCAAGCTATTAGGCTTCTGAAAATAGAGGACCAAGCTCTGATACCTATTGTTAGGATTCCCACAGATACTGAGAGAGGGGGTCAATCAGTATCTAATCGGTATTAAATTTCTTAACTTAAAACATGTAGAACATATTAGAATAGTGTACCGGTAAGCAAGAAGTAATGCAATAAATAGAGATAAAAACAACCACATGAAAAACACACCATAACACAAAGATTTAACGAGGAAACCCGGTGTGGGAAAAACCTCAGTAGGATTTGTGACCCACAATATTCACTTACTGGCCAATAAGAGAATATTACTACTACAAGAGGGGTCTGCACATGTAGGAAGGCCAAGAGCCTAGAGCTCACTGCTCAATTACAAAAATGGGAAGTCTCACTGACTTACAAAATGGATTATATAAATCTAATGTCTTGTACTGCTTCAAAATAGCATCTATAATGCTAGATCCAGTATCGGTTTCTGCTCTGCTTCTTACATAAACCCTTAACCTATAATTTGCATAATAGGTCTGCCTTATTTCGCCTAATTACCTTCTACCGTCCTTCTTCAAATATTCTACAATGATCTCTTATATATATGAGTCATTTTACAATGTTGCCAAGTCGGCTTATAAAGATTTTACAATAATAAACAAAATATATTACAACAAAAATCCTGTCGGCCTTTGTGCCAGTATGGTTCCTTTCACTGCCAGTGTCGGTGGTCTGAGTGTCGGTGTAGAGTCTGATCTTGTTAGTGCCGGTGGATTGCCTTGTCGGTGTCATAGGATTGTAAGGTTGCCATCAATGACAAAACCTTCAATCACCTACAATGTCTCATTGGAGTGTGCATATACCAACATAATAGGCACTAGATCATGTACATACTGATGAAATTTTTTAATTGTTAGGATTTCAATATCAATATGGAAAAACATAATGGAATTACAAAAAAACTAGAACTTATTTTTCTAGAGCAAGAAAATAAATTTCTTACTTGACAAGAAAATTTTTCTTCTAAATGATGTTCTAATTATAAAATTTATATATTCATTTTATCTCGAGGAAGCTCCATTTTATGGATAATATTTATTGTCTTCATTTCTATATTTTTTATAATATTTTTCAATGCAATACTTTTTTATTACTACAATTTGTATTTGTATTTTAACAAATATGAACAATAAAAAAAGGCAACAAGAGGAAAAAAGGATGTAATTCATGAATTCAAGAAGTAGGTGTTGAACACACAACATGACTTAGAGGGGGGAGAATCAGTTCAGATCTCTAACACAACTTTATTTCTAATCTATTAAACTTTAAACCATGTCTAACATATTACTTTAATGAAACCATGATTGCACAAAACACAATCAACTCGTGAACACCAGATTTATGTGGAAAACCCAAGAAGGGAAAAACCATAGTGAGACTCAAAGTCCCAATATAGATAAAAATGATTACAATGACTAAGCCATAGGCTAGGGAGCTCACTACTCCAGACTTTCTAGCTAAGGCACGCAAACTTAGGGAAAGATAAAAAGGACCTGCACAACTGAAACTCACTACTTCAAGGTAAAATACAAAGAGCTGCCAAGAGAGACACACTGTCTTTCGATAAGAATAGCTAAACTAAAAATGAATAGGACCTCTTGATCATGAAATTAACCTTAAACCTCTATGTCAAGTTTCCAATATCATGTAAAATATATCTGGCCTCAATCTATGTTACCGAACATTGTTAAAGCTCTTCTCAACTAACTTTCAGTCACCATTTTCATCAAATCTCTCTGCATATCATTCACATCCACATCACATCATTTCAAACACATTCCACACTTATGTACACTTCAACGCATACATTTAATCATCCTTACATATAAAAATATTCATTAAAACTATCAACCAAGTAAGCCCAAAATAGAGTATATAAGATTACATTAACTAGGCCATTTAGACCAATAATATCCAATGTGGTCCACTCTGGGAGAAAGAGGGGACCCAAAATTAGCACCACACAACCTTCTAAGTTGATTATAATGAACTACATACCCTAAAACATCTTCCAAATCCGGTTCCAAATGAAACGTGTAGATAAATAATAAAACTCAACAACAAGCCAACCTAAAAGTACATTCCAATGCAAATTTTACTTGTGATGCAGATCTCCACACACCATGATGAGACCCAAAACAATATTCTAACTCAACCTCCAATGCATATCTAGACCATAAAAGCATGATCCAAACAAGATAATCCATCTAGGGACACTGATACCCAACAGAACTAACCAAACCAAGCACATACCAACATTAACTCACTTGTGGAACAAAAAAACACTAAAGATTTTAAATGGAACACTACACTAACCAAATTTGCATGTCCTCCAAATTGCAACATTTTCACATATCCGCAAGCCACCAAGCAAATTCTGGACCAGTCTGAAAGACACTCTTACTATTAGAGAACAACAACTAATCTCATCATCTGAGCAACCAAAGAACCTACAAACTTGATAGTACACCATTCATAAAATATTAACATTATATCCAATCCCACACACCATACTCTTCACGAACCAGAACAAAACATTCTTCATTTTGGGCAATACTCTTTCTTGCATATTGAAACTTTTGCTACACTAATCTTCCAAGAACTCCTCATGTAAGCACAATATCTTCACTAGCCAATATGACAATTTCTGAACACTTAATACTAGACCAAATAGATCACTGAACATTTGCTACAACTTTAAATAACTTACTATAACATTAATGGCAACACAACCTCAACTAAGATACCAATCAAACTCAACAACAACACCAAGCACCACATATTGACATCATACATCTTAGATTATCCTCCAAAATAAATTCAACTGAGACACCAATAAAACTCAACAACAACAATTTATAACACCCTTAATCAATAGTACAAAATGAAAAAACCTTCATATACTTGCATGACAACACAATAACAATTCACCTGTCATCAAATGTCACTAATAGAAAAATAGAGAAACCTTAAAAAACTTACATGACAACATAATGACAACTTACCTCTCATTGTCACTGATAATAGTTTTCATAGAACAAGACTATATCTAGATTAGACCACATCCGAACCAACAAATTTGATATCAATGACAACATAGAATATTATATCCAGAATAGATCACATCTATACCAACAAGTTTGACATCAATGACAACATAACTCAGATTTCCAACAGTAGGATTTTGTAGTATTAGTTACAAAATATTATTGTTGCTTCTCTCCTAATTTTTACATGCTTGTAAAATTATTTTATAGATCTAATAAGATACTTTGAACATATTTTCTATTGAGGATCTAAATGCTTGTAATCTTGGAGATGTATTTGAAGCAAAATGTCATTGTCACATACAAAACTCATCTATACAAATTAAAAATTGATTCAAATCCTTTGTGCTAATTTAACTAATCATAAAGGAGAAATGAAAATTATAATGAATTTGACTAGAGATCTCTTAAAAACTTTTGAAAAAAAGATAATTTCAGTATCATGTATTTGTGTTGCAACCAATTTTAAAATTCTCCTAAAATAGAATCTGATCATGGTGATTATGATTCTAAATTCTATTGTTGAATTAGTCAATTTTTATTGAGAGTATCTCACATGTCTGTTACGATTATGCATTTATAACTAGCACAACAATAAAAATGCTTCTGGAGACTACAAATTCATACACAATTGGAAGTGTGGGTGCAATTGTTGCTGGTAATAAATAAATTTTCATTATCTGTTAGATATCTATGGGGACAATAGTTGTTGGATAAAAATTTTAGCATATTTCTCCATCTCCCCATCTCTTGATCTATCTTTCCTCATTCTCTTGAAGTCCTTGATAAAATAATGACTATTTCCTCAAAACATTCATGGCAAGCCTCTCATTCATCACTTGTTGTCCTTCCACATTACACTTATCTGATATACTATTGTATTCCTTTGCACTCCTTAAATATTTTCTTTTCTTCTCCACTTACACTACAACATACACATAAAAGATGGTTGACCAAAAATTTCTACCATTTTTGTGCATAAAATTAAGACAACATTAGGAAACCCACTTGTCTATGTTGTGAATCTTGTTGTCACTGTGATTATTTTTCTATCTTCCTTAACCTTAATTTATATATTACTTTGTATCTCTCTTCATTTTCTATTCCATCTTTTCTCACCTTTATTTGACTTTTGAATCTTTTTCTTCTTATATATTATTCTCTGTCTCTCACCTTTTTACTTTATCTTAATCTATTCCTTTCATCCCTTGGGAGATATATCTTCACTCTTCCCTTAGGGGTATCTCTCCTTATCTCTTCCCATCACCTTCTTGTTCTACATCCACACGTATTCTTATCAATCTTTTCTTTTCTTCAATGTCTATCTCCATTTATCCACATTTTATATCATTACTTCTATTTCCCCTAGCATTGGGGGTAACCTATTGTAATCTCTCCTATCCACATGTCCTATTATTATTTCATTTTTTTCAACCACTAAGTTCATATATCTAAAAAATCCCTTTGATGATTTGGAGCCATAACCCAAATGCTTCCTATATTCTCCCCATCATTATTTCCCTTTGATCACTTCAAAGTGGGACCCACATGTTCTCCCTCCCTTTCCCTATCAGTGACCAAGTTCATGACCTAATTGTTACCATCTTTCTTCTAAATTCCTCTTTATTCATTTCTAATATTTTCAATATTTCCCTATCCCTTAAGTACTTTAACCTCAAATTGATTTGATTTATTCTCTTCTAATAATCTTTTCATTATTTCCTTCTCACTTAACCACTTTAACCTTGACATAAAATTTGACAACATTACCATATTCTTCCATCATTTCTATAAGCATGCTAGCTTGATTCACCTTTTCAATAGTCACTTTATATAATGCAATAATCATATTTTATTTGTAAAATATTTTCTTTGGAGATGCCTCTTGGTCAATCTCATTCATCGCATTTTTCAAATTTTTCTTTCCTACCCCACCTTCAAACATTGGATATCCTTTATAGTTGATCTGTCTCATATTGATTTGGTGGTGGACCTTTCTTCTCCTTGTAGGGCTTTCTCTTGGCCTATTGTTGGTCATGTGGTTTCTATGATTAGGGTCATGTCTATGGGGGCTCTAGAGACAAATAATTTGGCTTTGGGTTACTCTACCTCTACTACGAACTTGGGTGCTACTACTCCCATCGGGTCCTTTGGTCAACATGCTTCCTATGTAGATCTACTTAGGATAATCTTGCTTGTTGTTTCTAAAGCCAAGGTTGTTGCTTTCAAGAAAATGAAGGGTTTTGTCAAGTCTTCAGTACCTTGTGTTTTTGTTTCTCTCATGATTTCTTTAGGGAGAGTAGTGTTGGGTTGTGAGGGATATTTTGCCAAGTATAGCTTAATCTATAGGTTTTTTTGTTTTTAGCCTTCTCTTCTTGATTTACACCATTGGGTTCAGGAGGTTTGGGCTCCTCTACTTGACAGTAATATAGAGTTGTAGCCTTCTACCAAAGGTATTTTGTGGTGTGCTTCAAGTATGAGGATGATCAACAATCTATGCTTGATGGTGAGCCTTGGCGGTGGGATTCTCATCCTCTCTTTATGCACCCCTAAGTTTCTTCATTCAACCCTTTGAAAGATTCAATTGATATTTTGTTTGTGTGGGTAAGGTTGTCTTGTCTTCCCCTTCATTTCTGGATGAAGCCTATGAGGCTATTGGTAACACTTTAGGTAGATTCTTGAAGGTTGAATCTATGACCAAAGTCTTTGGTCACACTTTATTTAATCAAATTTTAGTTGAAGTAGATATTTCAAAAGCTCTACTTGGAGAAGTCATTGTACAAGCTAATGATAGATCTTGATGCTAGCCGGTGGATTATGAAAGGAGCCCCCTTCATTGTAGGCATTGTTTTGCTACTGGGCATATGGCTTTTGAGTGCTCCTCTAATGCATGTAGGCAGTCTTCCTCAACTTGGTGGAAGAATGTTATTCGCACGACCATCTTACTATTTTTCCTAATGCTTCTTTTGAGGATGATGTTGTTTCAAAGGATTCTAAACCAACCACTAAGGTTTCTCCTCCTAGTTCTACAAAGCTAACTTTGGACCTGGGGTAGTCTCCTACTCTATTTTCTTCTACTCCTATCCATCCTGATACTAATTTATTTGATGGTGTTCTTTGCCACTCCAAACCCCCTTCTAATGATAAAATGTGTGGTGCTTGATTTGTTGTCATTTCAACTGATCTTGTTGCTTCCATTGTTAACGTTGTTATTCCTAATACAATGGTTTCTGCAAATAATGCTCATTTCCCTGATTTTGCTTACCCACTTTTTTTCGAGGATCAACGCTATTCTAATTATAAAAAATAGATCTAGTTGAACAATCATATATCATCATTTACTCTACTAGTTCTATTTTTTTCACGACTAATATCAATTTGAAAAATACAACATAAAAATTATAAAAATAAAAACATGATTCTCAAAAAATACACTAAAATAAATTAATTTTATTAATATTCATTTAAAATCATCTCAAATGTATTATACAAATGTTTATAACATATTCTATTGTAAAACTTCTCCAAACTATCTTATAAGAATCTAACACAAAACTAACTGAATATTTTAATTATTAATACTAAATCATGAAAACAACCTTATTTCAAAATATAAACATTATTTTCCAAGGTCAACATCAACAGTAAATACATAATCATAGCTGAAATTTTAATAGATAGAGGAGTTTCTAAGTAGTACTGTTATCAGATAATATTAGTCCATGCGGAAGATAACTGGTGCTCCATATTGAGGTCGCAGAGTAGCTGAAGACATAGGAGCATGAGCATAAGAAGGTGAAGTGACAAAATAGAAATTTTGCAGAATCATGGCCAGCACTAATTTTGCTTCCAACAAGGCAAAATTTTGGCCCACACATATAGTTGGACCTGCACCAAAGGGCATAAATGCCATTGGATGCTTTGCAGCCTTTGCAATTCCTTCACTGAATCGCCCTGGATTGAAATCTTTGGCATCATTTCCCCACAAAGCAGGGTCATGGTGAATTGCAAGGATCGGAATAAAAAGTTCAGTGCCGGCAGGAATTGAGAGCTTTCCAAGTTTCATTGGCTCACATGCCTGTCGCAACAGAAACATTGCTGGAGGATAAAGTCTCAAGGTCTCGTTTATGATCATTCCCACCTATAAAACATTCAAACAATATTTTATGGGGTATCCAAAATACTGTAATTGAATTCAAATCTCAGTGCTGGTTTAACTGTGATTGTTATTACTTGTTAATGTGGGTGTGTGAGATGGTCCTTACAATTTTGAGGCGACTTAAGCTGTCTGGATCTGGATCATTGTTTCTCCCACATACTTCCACCACCTCTCTGCGGCCTCGCTCTTGCCAATCTTGATGCATGCCCAACAATATTATAGTCCATGTCAACAGTACTGATGTTGTTTCATGACCAGCAAAGTAGAAAGTCTTACATTCATCAATGATTTCCTCTGTACTCAGGCCTGCATTACTATTACCATTCACTCCCACCTGCTTCTTGCTTTCAGACATCATTAAACCAAGCAGATCGGCATCATATCTACCATTTTTTTCCGTTATAGCAGTCTTTTCCCTGGCATCTATAACTTGTCTTACACATCTTCTTATTTCTTTCTCTAAATTCCAACGTTGCCTATTCTTTGTGGTAGGCAGAAACCTGATGAAAGGAGTTACTCTCAGACATTACGTATCAATGTAAGAGATCAAAAGAAGGACAAAGTTATTTGAGTTGAAAAACAAGTGGCACTCTCAACTGTGAGACAAAAATTGGAAAACCTCTCCAGCGACTGTTTCAAGAAAAAACTATCAAGAACAGAGACAATGTAAGATTGACAATTATACTGTCACAGAACTCAAGTTTGTCACCTGAAACCTGGAATATAAACACTATGAAATGCTTCAAGTACTAGAATCGTTTGTTTTGTCTGCATATCAAAGATATCCTTTCCCTCCGTAAAACTGCTTCCAAATGCTGTGCGGGCAATAACATCTGCTGTAAGATCGCGGAACTCCTTTAGCACATCAATTTCCGGTGCACCTGACAATATCAATTTACTCCATTCCTCCAACATATTGGCACTGCTTTTCACAATTGTTGGAATCATCCCCTGCAATTAAAATAATCAAAATAAATAAGTTTCTGACATTATGAATATAAATATCCTCCTATGAAACCGTGAATTTATAAATATCAAAATAGAGAACTATTTGAAAAATAATCTGCATAGATTCTAAAATATAAGGTTTTCTTTGGCAGTCATGGTCTGAAGTATATTTAAGCTAAAAGTAACTTCTATGGATCGAACAGAGTACTGCTATCCAGGAGCACCAGCCAAGAGATATGAATTCAAGAGGGCAAGGTCTCGTCTCCACTGGTCGGTTGATTAAACAAAGTTAAATCATAATATCATTTTTCTACTAGTAATTTTTTTCTAAAGGTCAAATTTGGAAGTGTCCAAAAATCTTACACATCAAAACAAACAAAATTACAACAGGAATAAAGGATCCACAAAGAAACTGGTCTTAAGATAAGAAAGGCCCAAGCAAATCAAACACCAACATTACAACAAAGAGACAGCCAACACAAATAGCAGCGTAAGAGTAACAAGACAGCCGACACAGTCAAGGAGGTTTGAAATCAAGCCTCTCTAAAGAGCTCTGAAGCAATTTCTGATCCGATCATCCGATCGGGTTGTTTTATAATTCTTTGAAGAACCAATCTCAACCAGAGGGAGAAGCTCTGGTTTACGTCTTCAACAGAATCCACAACAGCTGGGTCCAAATCCTTACCAAAATGTAAAGAAAAAACAGAAACCAAAGGGTTTTGCTTGCTCATTACAGAAGACCCTTTTGTTTTTTGTGAGCTTGCAACCGTAAAACTCAAATCATTTCATTCGAAACTAGCCTCCGACTTCCTATGATCAGAAGAGATCCTTTGAGACTGAATATTCAGCTTATCCTTGATAAGCTGACATGAATGGGATAAGACTTTAGTTGTTGCTCTTGAGCACAAGTCTTAATTGTATTAAATCACAAATGAGATTAGTGGATAAATAATTATAAAGGTGAGAGACTCATCGCCCCCTGAAGCAATATCTTTGGTAGTAAACACCACACAGAAGTATTATATTCTGTCAAATTGACCAGGATCTTGCACTCAGACATAACCCTTCATTAAAGGCATGTCAACCCAGGATATTAATTTAATATGACCTTGGACTGAATATCCTTTTAAGACGGCTAAAGATTCAAGACTAGAAGCTTCTTAAAACCAAGTGCTTGCTATTTCAAACCGATTTTTACTTGGCTCTGGCTGTGATGAGAATCAGGGCTCAAACACTCACCAATGTTTGTTATGACGCCCAAAGTGCAAAATTTCGCAATGGAGACATATTTTATAGGGTAATAATTGGTCGTGGGATACTTGCGCATCTACATAACCTGCAGATTACACCTAATCAGGGGAATCACCCAGGCTCTGCAAGTAGTAAAGGTCCGATGGTCAGCTCCTGCGTTCTTGGAAAGAGGGCTTTATCCTTTGATTTGGTGTTGGTCCAACAATCAAACCTCATGAAATTTTCAGACGATTGATATGCAAAGTAGATTTATGTTTATTTATCAGTAGGAACTTGATATTTTTTTCTCTCTAAAATATAATTCAACTTATTTATTAGATCATTATGTTCTTAATTTAGGAAATAAATACAGACATTCAGTTCCTCACCTTCAACAGATCCATATGGAAAGCAGGGTTGATGATTTTCCTATGCTGAGCCCATTTCTCACCTTTCAACCCCACCAGTCCCTGTCCCACCAGTTGTCTTGCAAGGGGATTAATCGGAAACTTCGGATAGTTGCCAAATTTAGTGGACAGTATCTCCTTAATAAGCTCAGGGTGGGGAACAACCAACCTGGCATGAGACCCGAACCAGAAAATATAATCCTTACCTATATCACATATAACAAGTTTATTAATCAATAGGGTTTTCAGACTCCTGCATCTTCTTCTTAATCGGGGACTATTATAAGTTCTAACAACACCCCAGCAAAACAATCAATGGTCTTAAGTACGAATTCCAGTAATATGATTAATAAAATACCATATGCTTAAAAATATGCAGAATACAAGTGTACCATAGGTTTTAGTCCACTGGTGAATATAGGGAAGAACTCGAGGGAGTATGTCATGTGAGAGCGGCATGGGTTTGGATTCCTGCTCATCGGTCATTCTGGATATATCTGTGGAATTCCCATAGAATAACCTGTATGGAGGACCACTGATTCCTTGCGCTTCGAATGACTTTTTCAATTGCAGAGGCTTCCAATATATCGTTGTTGTAATCTTGAGCAGAAACAAAGCTAAACCACCACAAACAACCGCCAAACCCCAAAATACCCCCTCCATATTCCAGATGTGGCTAACAGCCAGTAATTATTTGCTTAAAGCTTCAGATTTGCTGTAACGATGTCTGTGCTGCCCAAGTGTAGGATCCTGTTATATTTACAATTGCAGAAAGATAATGACCTTTTGTTTGAATGTATATAGACAAACGAATGCGATGTAATTTCATTTAATATATTCCCATAGTATTGGACTTAAACAGCACAACGTAAGCTTCGACAGCTTAGATGACATATGTGGACCCTTTCCTGTCACCAGCATTTGTTTCCATTCAAACTGTTGAAGTCCAGTGGATGCCCGTAAGCGTTGACCAAGGTATCTGAAGCAGACAAGAGCGTTTTACCCATATGGTTGTTGCAATAGCGACAATGGGAACTTCAAAACAGGGTATGAACATCCATCAAATTATAATGGAATGGAATTTATTGTCAGATATTACTGTTGGAAATGCTCTGTTAGACATTTATCCAAAATGTGGAAGCATATATAAGGCATGTGAACTGTTTAACCGGATGCCTCAAAGAAATGTGGTCTCATGGAATTCTATAATTGCAGGATATGCACAAAATGCGTTTGGTGAGAAGAATTAAGAAACTTTAAACCAAATGTGATTAGCAGGTGGAAAGCCAGACTCTGCAACCTTTGCCAGCATCCCAGCCTGTGCCAAAATGGAAGCCTTGGAACAGGTTATTGACATCCATCGCATGTTAAACGATAGATAAATTTCATCAGTTGTTGTAACTGCAATCGCCCTGGTAGACGTGTAGGCAAAATGTGTAAGCATAGGTAAGGATCGTGAACTGTTTGACGGAATGTCATGGTATCCAAAATGTGGAAGCATAGACAAGGCACGCGAACCGTTTGACAGAATTCCTCGAAGAAATAAGTTCTCATGGAACGCCCTGGTTGTAGGATATTTAAAAAATGGATTTGTTGAAAAGGTTTTAGAAACTTGCAACCAAATATCAGCATCCTCCGACCATGTGCCAAATGGGAGCTTTGGAACAAGGTATGGACATTCATCAAAGTATAAAGGACAGGAATTTTCTTAAGAGGTAGTTGCAACTGATTTGCAAAATGTAGATTGTAGTCACAATTCACCATACGAATTAATGAAGAATTTTTGAGTTTAGGGAAGTTGAGGAAGGTTAAGATGATGGTCAGACTGAAACTAGTGAGATAATTATTTTGTGGATGTGTATTATGTGTGTAGTTTGTGATGTTCTATATTCAAAGCTAGAGTTCTCAATTTAAGTTGGATAGTGTTTATTTATACTCATACAAGTATTAAAATTATTTCTTTGTATCATTCTTCTTTGTCATTTTATGAGAACTCTATATTTATAGTGTGATTTTTCTTTTCACTACAATTCCATTTTCTTACCTCACTTTCTTTAACATTCTCTATTTTACTCATGCTTCACATACCACTATTATTTGTATTTCTAAACCTTAAATAAACTAGTATAGAGCAGTTTGATCAACTTAAAAAGAAAGTGGATACTATGTCTGTAGCTATATAGTCCTCCATATTGCACACCTTTTGTGTTTGAGGGTTTTAGCCGACCATTGTCCATTGACTTTACTATAGTTATATTATGGAAACAGTGGTCACAATTGTCACCTATGAGCTTGTAATGATACGTATCTAGATATATTGCATATGAAGATAAAGTCTTACCTGAATTATTTCCATGAACCCTAAGGACTATGCCATTGATTATGTTTAATCCCTAGCTCCTATTTTTATCCATTATTTTAACAAGCTAGCCACCACTTTCTTACAACACTTATGTGTCAGTATGGTCATAAACAACTAACTAATGTAATTAAAGGTCCCTAGAGACATAATTAGGCTATTAATGACTATGGAATTAGCTTCCAAATTTATGTGGTAAAATTTCTATGTGAATTTAAATTTTTTAAAATTTTAAATATTTGAATCTTATGGGGTATCAACCACTTCCTCTTGCTATTCAACATGTCAAAAAAATAATACATTTCAAAGTAGAAATGACAAGAAAGACTCTAAATCTAGTCCAATCAAATGTCTACTACATTTGATTTTGTACCATTCAAACATTGATGGTTTAGGAAATTTACAAAGCTTAGCAAAACATTAGATAATGTTCTTCAAACCTTCTCAATAATTTGGTAAGCCTTAATTCATCAATCTATAGGATTCTTGTAGAGGATTGTCTCAAAGTTGTATAATGATTAATCCTTCTGCAATCTCCATAGCATTACTGGACACACATACATATACTTGTATTATATTTGAGCATAAAATCATAGATCTCACTGATAATAATGTGATTCATGTTGACGGTGTGAATGATAGAGGATATGCTTTGGTTGCTCCGTTGAAATAAAATTGAAAAACTTATGCTCCTATTTTTTCATTATACACAATCTAACAACATTGAACACTAATAGGTATTCAAGAATCCTCCAAACTTATTGCAATAATGATAATTTCCATTGAAAAAATAGTTCCAAGCTATCTCATTTCCGCGTTCACACGCTTTATGTTCTACTTGATTGCATGAAAAACAATTTCCTTTGAATGATAAATACTTGGAAGAAAAAAGAGGTCTCTGGTCTATCATAGACTTCCAGAAATTTTGATTAGGCATGAAAGTCTCTTATCCTCAATAGTATTCTTCATTCCTTTGTTCTTATTTCCATTGATCTTCGAGAATTCACCAAAATCTCCATTATTCTGAAACTGCACTTGATCGATTCGCATATCTCTTTTCCACCTTTCAAACTCAAGCCATTACTAATCTAATCTTTAGCATCTTTGAGTTCTTTCTTTAGATTTGTCACTTCTTCTTCTAACTTCAAACATTCTTTGGTCTTCTCATCAAGATTTGTTTCAAACTCATCAATTGCCTTCTTTCCCTTGTCCACTAAATCTCTTAAGAAAATAATCTTCTCAACTACCTTCTTATACTTATCTCTACGCTCATCCAAATCAGCCAATGCAAATCTCAATTCTCCTTCCATATCAACAACTCCTTCAACTTCATCAGAATCACCTTGATCTAAATCATCCATATCATTCAACACTTCTTCAAACATAGTGTTCAAAAATATCAATCTACCTCAAGTGGTTAAGCTTACTCAAGAGGAACCTTACACTAATACCAATTGTTGAACATACACCAAATGCTAAGAGTGGGCTGAATCAATATAAATTAAAAATTCAGACTGCAAACTTATGTTAACCTATTAATTCCAGACATGCACATCAAAAGCATTGAACAAGTTCATCATAAACCAATATTTTATATGTCGAAAACCTGAACTGGGAAAAACCATGGTGAGTGTTAACTCGCAAGATAATCCACTATATATAGAAATGATTACAACAGAGAGAGCTCACTGCTTCAAACTTGCAAACCAAGGCTAACTTCATATGGCGCAAGATACAAAACATGACTTGCAAACCTAAAGCTAACTGCCACATGACAAGATACAGATTTACAACTTTCAAGAAAAGAACTATATGAATAAAAGCATAGATCCATATGCTAATTACAGTCATTTTTAAAGCACAATCTCTAACCTTATTGAAATATCTGAACCACTAGATCTTTCGGATTACTACATCTACATTCATTGATATTTCTCCATTGCAACAACAACACAAATCACATCAACATCCTTACATGAAGTCGCACATACTTACTATTGAATCCAATTCACTCACATCTCACACATGTATCTGTCGATATTTTTTTTTCAACAAATCATCACATATATACCAAACTGGAACAAAACATTCTCACCAAGTTGGCCAAAAGAAATATTGTAACGTGTACACATATTTCAGGCTCAAGATATATAGTCGAACTAAAATATAAAATGTGGAACATAAACCAAACCTAAAACAACATCGAACGAGTAATACTGAACCAATATAATGCATCACAAGAAATCACCAAACTAAGGAACACATGTACTGAAAGAGTCCAGACCAAAATAGACAACACCCAGACCAATAGATAAAGCTTCCAACTATTCTAGCCATTGCAAACAAGCTAATATCATATAGAACAACTTCCAATTCCATCTATCTATATCCAACCAATAAAAACCAATCCTAACAAACTCCAGTACAAAAACAAAACTGTAGATACTTCAACGAAATACTACAACACTAAATCTTGCACAAAAACTATCAAATCCCACATAGTAGATGTCTAGGCCAGAATATATCCGGACCACACTGTTTGACATCAATGACAACAAAGACCACATTTGTAACAAAAGATGCCTTTATGGTTACATTTTTCTTTTGATTCGTCATTACTTGAGTCAATGTGAAGTCACTTATTGAATTTACTATTCTTCGAAAGATGTTGTCCAAGGTGGATGTGGAGTTTTTTACATGATACCATGGTTCTAATATCCATTATTTTGGTAAAACCATTTATCATTTTGGCCTCAATTTTCTTATATATTAGTGGTAAAATATACTAATTTGATATCATTATTTATAGGTACACAAGATTTTCCATAATGTTGTCAAAGTGTCAAGTGTAATGTATTGATATTTTATCATATACATTTAACACCAATACATACTTTTCTTGTTTGTCTAGTGGATGTTTTCCCTAAAAGTGTTTTCATAAATATTGTTATTGTGGTTTGTTGATTTTATTTGTATTGTTAAGTCACATAGTCTTTTAAGGTAATCCAATATTAAGAAACTAAATTATGATTTACATACACTTTGAAGAAGATCTAACTACAATAGTTTCATCAAATTATTTCTTGGCACCAACTACTCAGTCGGTTCACGGTTTATACCTTTTAACTTCAATCATGCTCACATACTCATACACACTAACAATTAGGCAAAACTAGATTGACATATTACATACATAAAGTACATCAATCTCAACACAAACTATCCTCCCTAGCTTATGATAGACTCAATCAAGTACAATTATCATTGGGCTTTCACCCCCTCACTCAATTGAGTTGAAAGTTTATCCTTCACTCAATTCAATTAATAGTTTATCTAAGTTTTCTTACTTCACTTACTTAATCTATATAACACTTCATTACATTTTCTTGAGCCGTGTAGGAATCAACATACTAGATAAATCACACATGATTACGTACACATGCCAAACTCATTTTCACAAGCTTCACATTACTAAGAAAAATCACAAACACACACCCATCAAAGCCTCTATTATTTCCCTCATTTTTTTATTATTCTCTTCATTCAACTTTTCTAACTTTTACACTCTCAAATAATTGTAGTACTTAAATCATTTCTTTAACTCTTCCCTTCAAATCCCCTTAGTTGATCAAGACAATACATAATTATTAAGCATGATAATCTAAGGGTTTTCAACATTAAATATAAATGAAATTTCTAAGCAGCAATAGTAGGATTGGTTGGAAATAGATCATGATCATCAGTTGGGATAGTATCATCATCGATTAGCTCCCAACTAGTAAGAGAGAGAAACCTCCTCTTCTCAATTTTTTAATATTCGGAAAAATAGAAATTCAATTGTCTTTTCTAGTTATTCAACTAATGCTCACTTTTCTTTATACATTAAAATTATTGTTTGCTCTAATGTAATTATGCAAGTCCAAGTGGAAGCTTGCAAATTTTCTCTAGAACGTGTATCTGCATGAACTTCTTGATCACTGGGGTAATGCTTTTGACACTTTTAGTAGAGTCCTAGACCCTACTTCCTTGCCACCTTATGGGCATAGACATGATCATAGTCAACTGGCCAAATAAAATCATAGAGTTTTCAACCTCAAGGTTCCAAGGATCTTGCTTCATACAAATGGTCTCAATCCTGTCAACCACCCTTGATCTCTTTTTATAGGTGTGATACTCCTAAGTGACTATATTTTAACAAGTTATAATTATTTTGAAGATCTCTCTTTATTCTTAATCATTATCATAATCTTAGTTAACACTCATAAAGTAATAACTAGATGTCATTCTTTTTTTATAATTGAACAAAGTTGGTTACAAAGAAAGAATAGTAGCTCCAAGAATGAACTACAAGAAAATAAAAGGAAATTACAAAGTATCCATCACAAAACAACTATAAGCAAAATGCTAATCTAAAGTAGTTTGTAGCAAACTATACAAAGTACATTGGGGCACAAATTTAACTTGAAGTTCAAACAATTTTGGAGTTGTCATGAACCTCTAACATCGTCTACAAGTGCATAAGTTGGTATTTGATCTCATCCAAATGATTGCTATAAACATAAAGAGGTGAATTATAACATGATGTCAAAATAAAACTGTAGCATTTCTACTTCAAGATGAGTAATGTGATTAGAAAACACAAATAAACATCTACATTTCCAAATACGCAACAAAATAGTTTGCCACATGGAATCAACAACCACGACCTTATGACACACAAGACCCAAAATGACTTATTTCCAACTCAAAACATGATAAAAAGTAGAAGGAAGATGATCAAATATAGCAGTCCCCAAAAAAAAAATTATACTTTCAACATGTTGACAAAAACGACACTTAACTGGCTGAAACTTATAATATTTCAATCTATCCCCAATAGACAATCTAAAATGTAAGGTTTTTCATGTCAATACTTAATCTTGACCTGCAAATCTAAGCACTCAAGTTCCTCCACTTCATCTCTTTAAATTATAATCCCATTTGTTCTTAAGTCTGGGCATTAATTAGCTGCTAGGAAGGAGTTTTAAATAATTTTTATTGAAGGAAAATAATAAAATGGATTTTTTCTAAGCCAAACCCAATCTTTGAAAACATTACGCTGAAGAGGAGTGGATAACTTCGTAAGAATATCCAAAGGATCCAAAGACTTCACAAATCTAACAAACCCTTTAGACCTATTATTTAGATTGAAAGAAGTTTTGGAGCTTTGCCAATCAACCCAATCCATGGAATTGAAGTCCCAAAATCTCACAAAACTACTTCACACCTTTCTTGAAATAATAATGAGCTTGTTTGGGAAAAGTAATAGCTAGTGATTGCCTATGATATTGAGCAAGTTTATTAATCCGTCGAACAACTTTCCATTTGTTAGTTGCAGCAGCAAGAGTAATAAAATGATGAACCAAGATTTTCCAAGGTTACTTACCTGTAACAACTCTAATTGTCCACTTTGTTGATAAATAAGCCCCTTGAGTCTTAGGATCTAATAATCCTAGCCCGCCTTATTCTTTAGGTTGTATACAATGTAACCGAGACGAAGCTTTCAAACCTAGTTTTCCATCTCAATTAGTATAAATTTGAAAACATAAATATTCAGTTTACAACCTGAATTGTACCAGTCAAATATAAAAATTTATCCCAATTAAAGATCTTGTTTTTTTAGTTTAACTAAGAAACCAATTCCACATCTTAGAAAGAGAGCCCCCAAGCCAAAGAGTATACCCAAATATCTGATATGCTTTCAATCTTTAGGAATCCAATGATGAAGTAAATCAGATTTGACCATAAATCAGATTTGACCATAAGAAACTCAATCTTGTGATGAGCTAATTTTGAGTTCAAAATATAGCAATACAAGTTTAGAACATCCATATCATTATTAATTTCTGTTTCAGAATTTTTAACAAAAGACAACTTGTCACCAGCAAAACTCATTCTTGAGAAAGTGACAAACTTAGATATCAACAATTTATTAGTCTATAAAACAAATTTACTATATTCCATTGCATTAAGATTTATAATCCATGAGGTCCATAGGATTTCTTCCACTCTTTTTCCTTTCCAAAACTTAGGAAACATGCGGCAATTACAACATGTTGAGAGAACGTGATTATTCCCAGCATTTCTAATTCGAGATACTATTCAAGGTCTGCACTATTGAGGTCTGGTGATAGATTAATATTATGTATAGTAGATCTAAAATGCTAGTTAAAATTTCAATGACCGAGGAGTTTCTAGATACTATTGAGGAGGATAACCTGAGCTCCGTATTGAGGTCGTAGGGTAAATAAAAGGAAAGGAGCATGAGTATAAGAAGGTGAAGTCACAAAAGAAAACTTCTGCAGAATCATGGCCAAAACCATTTTTGCCTCCGACAAGGCAAAATTCTGGCCCACACATATAGTTGGACCTGCACCAAAGGGCATGAATGCCATTGGATGTTTTGCAGCCTTTGCAATTCCTTCACTAAATCGCCCTGGGTTGAAATCGTTGGCATCATTTCCCCACAAAGCAGGATCATGGTGAATTGCAAGGATCGGAAGCTCAAGTTGAGTACCTGCAGGAATTGAGATCCTCCCAAGTTTTGTTGGCGCACATGCCTGTCGCAATACACCATCTGCAGGTGGATAAAGTCTCAAGGTCTCATTTATGATCATTCCCACCTACAAAACAAAATCATACAATATTTTATGAGACAAATCCAAAATACTGCTTTTGAATTCAAACCCCAGTGCTTGTTTACAATTTAAATTGGGTATTGCTTCGCATTACATCCTTTGAAATTGTTTTGCCAAGATAACATGTACAAATTTCAATAATTTCTCTGCTTTTTGTTTCATTTCTTAGACTAATTGCTCACCAACACCTATTTGTTATAGTTTGACCACCTTTAATATCATTTCAAATTTTCATAAAGGCTCTATATATACGATTGAATTCTGTTCCCTCTCTATGTATATTTAAATTTACAATAACTGAATCTATGTTTCTACTATGGATGTCAGCGGGTACCTCAAGAACCTGGAAAAGTATAGAGGCTAAAAATTCAGTTTATCAGAACCAGCAAATGGCCCCTACTCTAATATATTATTTGACTAATTTTAAAATGCTTTATGATATTCTCATGGAAATTTTCGCTTCTTTTAGATGATTCATACAATTTTGAAGAGAACTAAGCCGTCTGCATCTGGATATTTGTTTCTCCCACATACTTCCAATACCTCTCTGCGACCTCGCTCTTGCCAATCTTGATGTATGCCCAACAATATTATAGTCCATGTCAACAGTACTGATGTGGTTTCATGACCACCAAAGTAGAAAGTCTTACATTCATCAATGATTTCCTCTGTACTCAGGCTCGCTTTACTTTTTGCATTGACTCCCGCCTGCTCCTTGCTCTTAGACATTATAAAGCCAAGCAGATCAGCACCATAGCTACCTGGTTTTTCCATTCCAGCAGTCTTTTTCCTAGCATCTATAACTTGTTTTAAGCATCTTCTTATATTTTTCTCCAAATTCCAACGTTGCCTGTTCTTTGTAGTAGGCAGAAACCTGATGAGAGGAGATACTCTCAGACATTATGTACCAATTTAAGAAACCAAAAGAAATTATAGATTCTGTGCACTCCATAATATATATAGGCCCTCGTAATGTACCAACACATTATCCTAGTCCGACAAACGTTAGCAAACATTTGTTGTGGGTGCTTTTGTTTCGTTAGTTAATCTCAAGTGATAGAACCTATTTATTAATGTAATTTCAGATGAAACATTTGAACAAACTATTATTTAAAAAATACATAAGAGAGAAAATGTTGATTGCACTCCTAATTTAAGAATATGTCACAAAACTCAAGTTTGTCACCTGAAACCTGGAATATAAACAGTGCTAAATGATTCAGCTGTAAGAATCATCTGTTTGGCCTGCATATCAAATATTTCCTTTCCCTCTGTAAAATTGCTACCAAATGCTGTGCGGGAAATAATATCTGCTGTAAGTTCCCTGAATTCCTTTTGCACATCAATTTCCGATGCACCTGACAATACCAATTTACTCCATTCATCCAACATATCGGCACTGCTTTTCACAATTGTCGGAATCATACCCTGTAATTACAGAAATATTATTAAAAATATATATAAATTTCTAGTATGACAGGATATATCTCCTATGAAATTTTGATTTGAATGTCAAAGTAGGGAAGTATTTATAGAACAATCTGGATAGTTACAAAGAGATTAGGGTTTATAATGGCAGAGTCATAGATTCGATAAGATAAAAGTAACTTTTATAGATTCTAACAAGAATATCAGTATACAAAAAGCACCAGCCAAGGCTTCTAGGTAGCATCTCAATCAAGTTTACTCCCCACTGGCCTGTAAATTAAACAAAATTAGTTCATAATATTATGTTTCTAGAAATCTCAAGGTAGGCATTGATTGAAAAAAAAAAAAATAGTACCAGGGTCTCCCACGTATCTCTTTTTGAATGCTTTAAGAGAAGTACGCTATTCTCTTAAGTTGACAGAGATATAACCCTTCATTAAAAATATGTCAATCCAGGGCAGCAGAGGATGGCGCTTAATTTAGGTTTCCTCGTGGAAAAATCAATGGCTTATTTCTTCATCACAGACGAACTTGTTAAAAAATCTTTGGGCTCAAGTGATGTGGCCCTGCCCTAGACATCCTTAAGTAATTTGGCTTGGATATCCTTCAAACTAATTGCATTCTACTTGAAAATCATTTTTAACTTCAGTTGTGACGCCCAACTGCAATATTTGGCCGTGGATATAACGTGGGGATTATATCTAATTGGAGGAATCACCCTGGCTCTGCAAATAGTCCACTTATGCATGTTTGGAAAGAGGGTTACCGGAAACCAGAAACGTGACGGCAACGGCAACAGTGACACTGAAATTTTTTCGATTTATATATACTATATCATTTTAATCCTAATTCTATCTGATAAAATATCCTTCGCCAAAAAAGTAGCTCTTGTATGCTACATATATCAAAAGCATCATATCAAATATTTGTATGAGCAACCTAAAGATTTGCACAAAAAGTCAATGAGAAAAAACGTTGGGACATTAGAAATCATTTTAACGCTGAGAATGCAAATGGTTCGTTTGAAATCATATAAGTATATTTGATGGATCATTCTTCCTTGTGACATTACTATGGCAGACCAAACGAAGACCACTTTATCTATGTGTTCTAACAAAGTAAATGGACATTACAATTAGTCTATTAAAAAAGTTAAACAAATTAGCCACAATTGCTAAATTCATCACAAGCGTTAGAAAATTTCCTAGATGAAATGTAGGTGAGCTGATCATATTGCGTTAAAAAATGATGGGTACCCAGATAGGTAAGCGAACTTGAAACAGCATTATCATTGATACAGCAATATTTGCAATGAAGCTGAAATCGTCCGTAGTTGGGTTTGCTTGGGTAAAAATTTATTAATCAGAAATGAATCAAAGAATTATCCATTTTTATCCTCCCAATCAATAGTTCTAACATAGGACTAACATAGGAGAGAAGTCCAGATTCAATTGTCCAATTGTCCACTATCTGCAATATTCCAATATTGCATCATATGCCCATTTTGTCACGCAATCCACTATCAGATACCCATATGCCCATTTTGTCAAGCAATCCAGACATTCTCGGAATCAAAAGACCTACTCAACTAAAAGATCTGTGAATAAACACAACTAAATATCAATTAACATCGTAACCTTCTATTTGATTTTTAGATCAATGAGCAGGACAACTATTTAGCCTAAGCCATCTTAAAGAAACGGTTTTATGAAACATGGATGAGGGACAACCGTTTCACAAAATGTCCGAGCCAAAAAAAAAAAACTAACAAACAGAACTACTCCCCGAATTTCGCAGGTTAAGTTCATAATTAAAAGCAAAGCTCAGTAAATATTGAATGAATCTTTGGGACAATAAAAAGATTTCCAAAGAAGGTATTTAACATATAAAAAAAAATGCAGAGAACTTATTACCATGATTTGGAACTTGGTAGATTACTCTCCGAAAAAAATCGATCCATACATTCTATTATTTAGGTTCTAATTTAGGACATACATACAAACATTCAGTGCCTTACCTTCAAGAGATCCATATGGAAAGCAGGATTGATGATTTTCCTGTGCTGAGCCCATTTTTCACCTGTCAACCCCACGAGTCCCTGTCCAACTAGCTGTCTTGAAAGGGGATCACCTGGAAGCTTTGTATAGTTGTGAAATTTAGCGGACAATATCTCCTTAATAAGCTCGGGATGGGGAACTACCAACCTGGCTTGAAGCCCAAACCAGAAAATAAAATCCTAACCTATACATCACATTGAACAGTTTATTAATAAATACAATCTTCAGAATCCTGAATCTTCTTTTTGTTCCTAATCAACCACTATTCTAAGTTCTAACAATTCCCAAGCAAAACAATTAATGGTGCTGAGCAGGAATTCCAGTAATATGATTAATAAAACATCAGGCGCTTTAAAAATTGCAGAATACAAGTGTACCATAAATTCTGCTCCACTCATGTAAATGGGGAAAAACTCCAGGGACCATGTCATGTGAGAGTGGCATGGATTTGGCTGTCTGCTCATCGATCATTCTGGATATATCTGTAGAATTCCCATATAATATCCTGTATGGAGGGCTCCTGATTCCTTGTGCTTCAAAGAACTTTTTCAATCGCAAAGGCTTCCACCATATAGCTGTTGCAATCTTAAATAAAAGCATTATTAAACCTCCACAAACAGCTGCCAAACCCCCACTTAGCCACTCCATATTCCAGACGTTGCCAACACCCAAGAATTAGATTTGTAGTGACTATGTCCGTGCTGCTAAGTGTAGGATTCCTTGAGTTCTTGTTATTATTATTATATTTGCATAAAGAAATGACCTGTTGACAAAGAATAATGAATGCAAGTAGCTGAAGCAGAGTGTCGTAGTCAAGAGATGACAGCTTATATTATTATCAATAAGTGTACAATGATATTAATGAGAAGGGACGCGTCTATTCTGGTTTCAAAAAGGCAGTACGGAGGGACTAACACGTGTGTTAGTCGCGCGTTTTACACCGTCGATTTTGCATTTAACGGTCGCGATTGACTAACCTGTCACTAACACGTTGTACGAAAGGTCTATTTTGGAGCCAGAATAGTTGCGGCCATTTCATTCTAGATATAGGGGAAAGGACTAGTAGTTGAGCATGTACCAATTGTTGTGAGGGTTGTTGATACCTTTTGTTTCAAAAATTGAACAAATAAAACCTATTGTTTGAAACAAAAAATATCAATTTTTGTTAGGAAATGTACCAACAGTTGTTAGGAAATGTACCAATAGTTGTTAAGAAATGTACTAATATTGTAAAAAGTAACCAATCAGGTGATGCCATGTCAGCTGCACAACTATTGGGGTCTCTTTTGCACACCTATTGGTCTCACTTTTTTTTGGGGCTGTTTTGGACACCTTGGCAAAAAGCATGCTGATGTGGCATCATATTTGATGATGTGGCCCTGAAACCTTAGTTATAAGCAAGGGACTTGCCAAGTAAGCTGCTGTAAAAAAATCGGAGTGATTTGAAATTTCCAAGTAGGATTTTGAGAAGCGCGAAGTTAGGGTGCACAACTATTGGATCCTTTCCCCTAGGCCCAGATAGTTTTTTAATATTAGCACTTGTAGGGTTATTCTGATTCTGATAGTAAGATATAGATGAACTATTTGAGATGAAGAATTTGTTGTGACATTTATTATTAGAAAAGAAGAGGTCGTTGTCATATTGATTATTAGAAAAGTAAATAGAGTGGGAACTGATTGATTTCTACTATTGCAATGGCTTACAAAACAAGGTGGTTGTCATATTGATTATTAGAAAAGTAAATAGAGATGGAACTAATTGATTTCTACTATTGCAATGGCTTACCAAAGCAAATGTTGCACTACCATTTGACACAATCGAAGTCCTCCACATCTAGACTATTGTTGCATTCCCCTTGTTTGTGTTGGATGGTACTGGCTAGTTCAATCGATGAAGATTCCAAACTATTTGGATGATAATTGGTGAGCCTAAGCTTGCTCACTCACTTTTCATAATGTATTCATTATCAAGGTTTTAATACTATTTTTCTCTTTTGTAACCACCATGAAACTCTGAATCATATTTTCTAGTTTTTTTTAGGAAAGGCTAGTCTACTTGCAATTACATACATGATATATTTTTGCCTTTTAATCCCTATTATTTCTTTAGCATATAATTTTTATTATGAAAATATTGTTCCACCATTACATAACAGTTGCATGAATTGTCTTCACTTGCTCCTTTATAACTTCAAATTGTTACACATGATTGCTTACTCACATATAAATATAAATTTCTCCTAGCATATATCAATAATATTGAAGTATTTACCATGTTTATTCATTGATGGTATCAAAGTACAATTGTATTTTGAGCTAGTGATCTATGGAAGGATGTGTGAACAAAGACTTGGATGTGATAAGATCCACACAATATAAGACGGGAAAGGGTTTGGATTGCTCTTGAGACAATTTAATGAATGTATTAGATCAAAAAAATATTATAAATTTAAATGTAAACTATTTTAAAATTAAAAAGTTATAATTCTAATTAAAATATTAGAAATAAAAATAAATTATATTAAAAATTGTTAAAATTTAAATTTTATCTTTTAATATAAAAAGCTACAAGCAAAATCAAACATAACCAATTAATTTTTATATGATATTTTTTAAAATAATAGTATTATTAATTATTATTGATTTTTAAATGAAAGAGTATATATTGTTGTGGATATTGCAAATTGAAAGAACATTTAAAAAATAGATTTAAAGGAAAGAAAAATATTAACATGTCTATTAGATGAAATTTAAGCTCCTTTTATTTATATTTTCCTAACCTGATTTTTTTTATCCTCTTTAATTAGTGACCATAGGCATTCTTGGCCTCTTTGCCCTTAAATATATGGAAACCTTGTTTAAGAGAGTCTAGCAAAAGGACTTTAGTGATGAGCATTTAGACGGATGGAGGTTGTGACTGATACAAGTTATACATTACAGGTTGAAGATTTTGATATGAGTAAAAATGTTCTTCGATCTGGTGGGTAGTTGGTCATGTGTTTAGCACATTACAAATGCAAATATGTCAATTCAAAAAATTTCACACATACATTGCTTTCAGTTGAATCCCTCACCAACAATCTTAGGTTAGTGAAAAAATTTCCAGCATGTGCAATATTTGATTTATGTTTCTTTGAACAATCATCTTTATGGTCCATCAAGACCCCACATGATTTTACATCTACCCTTGATTCATTGACACATGCCTTTGCATAAAAACAAGTCTTGTTTCATTTGTATTTCTTTGACTTTTCTTCAACCAATAATTCATTGGTACATGAACTTTCATGAAAGCATTCTTGGAAGAGCAAGTCACAAAATGCATTATGCATGGTTAAACAAATCAAATTCAGGCCAAGTATCCAATGAAATTCAAAATCGCTCTAAAGTCATGCTTTTACCCCAAGCTAGACCACAATCTTGTATATCATTCACACCTTCATCATAGACTCGAATTCAAATGAATTAAAATAACCTTAATTTAATTGAATTGTAAAGCCTCGTAATCCTTGTTAACTAACTATTCATTTCAACCACTCTTTATATCCTACTAGTAAAATGTCCAAGTCACATGCCCAATCTGCATCAACAAAACCCTATATGTCCACTGACCTATCCACATCATTAGTACCATGATAAACCAAATAGTAATCAGAAGTGCCTCACAAGTATCTTAATACCCTTTTAACAAAAGTCCAATGCTCTTTACCTAATTGGTTAGACATAAACCTGCTTAGAACTCCCACCGGTTGGGCTATATTTGATCTAGTACAAATGATTGCATACATTAAGCTACCAATGACACTAGCATAAGGAAAATTAGAAATATCTTCAATATCATCATTAGAATTAGGATACATGTCTAAACTCAACTTAGGTACCAATTGGATATGGAATACTTACTAGCTTATAGTTCTACATTTTAAATCTCTACAAAATGGTGTCAACATAGTTACTTTGACTTAACCAAAGCTTTCTATATATTGAATCCCTATTGATTTGCATCCAAAGAATATATCTAGCAACCCCCAAATCCTTCATATCAAATGCGCCCAAAAGATGAGTTTTGAGCTCTCTAATCATCGTCGTGCTATTACCAATAAAACAACAAGTCATAAACAAGTCTTCCAAAATCTTATGTGGATATTTCAAATCACTCTCAACTTTCTACAACATTTTACTTGACAAATCCCCTATTTAAAAAATCTGGTTTCAAGTCCACATAATCATATATGATATCACATAATGTATATTGGTGCATAGAAGTAACATCACATAATTGATTGTTTTTTAAAATTTAAGAAAATCTTTTTAAAAATAAATATTGACTACTTTTTTAATGATCTAATAAAAAAGATTCTTTTTCCCAACTAGTACTATCTCCACTATTAAGCTGGCTGAGTGTGGGACCTCTCCGGTGAATTATGATCACTTCAAATTCATGAGTAGGTTGTAGATTCTACTAATAAAGCACAACGGACGGTTCATGCCATCACATTTGCTAATCTTTGTCGTGGTCAAAGGTTGACCAGTATGGTGGGCGAGTGCTAATATAGATTTACAGTGTCTTAAGAAGACCTTCGTGTCAGAGAGTAAAATCTAAGCCGTGTCATCTGTGGAAAGCTTACCAGAGGAGTTGAAGTTGCTTGCATTCATTTTCTTTATGCAAATATAACACTTGGCGAGCAAATACGTTGTTACAGCAAAGTGCAAACTAAGATTTGACAACCAAAGAATTAGAGCTGGGTGTTGGCCACGTCTGTAATATGGAGTGCATATTTTGGGGTATGGTGGCTGGTTGTGCTGGTTTAGTTTTGTTTTTGGTCAAGCTTGCAACAACGATATGGTGGAAGCCTCTGCAAATGAAAAGGTTCTTTGAAGCCCAAGGAATCAGGGGCCCTCCATACAGCCTATTTTATGGGAATACCACAGATATATCAAGAATGATCGCTGAGCAGAAGTCAAAACCCATGCCACTCTCACATGATATACTTCCTCGAGTTCTTCCCCATTATCATCAGTGGAGCAGAGCCTATGGTATACTTGTATTTTTCAGTTTTTAAGCATGGCGTGTTTCATTAATCATATTACTGGAACTCTTCTGTAGCACCATTGATTGTTTTACTTTTGCTTGGGTAGTGAAAGAACTTAGAATATTGGCTAATTAAGAAGAAGATGCGAGATTCTGTAAACCCAATTGATTAATAAGTTTGGTCTATTTTGTATAGGACAGGATTTTATTTTCTGGTTTGGGCATCATGCCCGGTTGGTTGTTCCCCACCCTGAGCTTATTAAGGAGATATGTTCCACTAAATTTGGCAACTTTATAAAGCCTCCGGTTAATCCCCTTTCAATCAATCAGATGGGCTCAGCGCAGGAAGATCATCAATCCTGCTTTCCATATGGATCTCTTGAAGGCAAGGCACCAAATGTCTGAATTTATGTTTCTAATAAGGACCTAACTGATTTAATAGATAAATTGAATTCTTGTTTTGAGAGATCTATCAAGCTCCTACTGATAAATATACATTATAATTTTGATTTGCTTTGTAAATCTATCTTCTAAAATTTCCCGAGGATTGATCGCTGGGCCAACACCCAATCAAGAAATATAAAACTCTCCTTCCAAGCATGCAGGGGCGCATTATTGGGCCTTTACTATTTGTAGAGGCAGGGTAATTTCTCTAACTAGATGTAATCTCCACATTGTCTAGATCAGCTAGCATCCAATGGCCAATTAGTGCCACAGGCTAAACTTTGCACTTGGGCATCATAACAAGCATTTCTGAGTGTTAAGCCCTGAATCTTATCACAGTTCATGTTAAGTGTCATTTTCAAGTAGCATGCAATTAGTTTTAAGAAGCTTCAGTCTTGAACCATAAGCCACTCTTAAGGATGTCTACTGCAGAGTCACATTACATATGGCCAAACATTTTTCAACTAATTAAATTGAGACAGAATCTGTTTGTCTGTGTCACGTGATACAGAATTAAGCCAGTGATGCTTCGCATGAGGAAATCCAATTTAAAAGGCCATGCCCCTGCTGCCCTGTTTTGACATATCTTTATTGAACGGTTTCATCTGAGTGCAAAACCCTGGTCAATTTGAAAGGGTATACTTCTCTTAGCAGAGGGAAGATTCTGTGTGGTATTAAGCCCAAGGTTGCAGCAGTCAAAAAGAGATTCATGGGTAAACGGTGGAACTACTTACAAATTGATACCACACAGTGACCTTCAGGGAGTTATTTGCATGTAAAAAAATAACATGATGAATTAATTTTGTTTAATTTGCTGGTCAGTAGAGTGTAGATCTAGTTGTCTTGAATTGAGATACTACTGAAATGTCTTGACTGGTGCTTTTTGAATACCGATATTCTGCTCCTATCTGTAGAAGTTGCTTTTATTCTAAACATATTCCTGATACATGACTGATCTGATTTATGAAAACCAGATTACAATACCTGGTGTGATACCTGCGGTATTGTAGAATTCAACACAAAAATTGACAACAAGAAGATTGCAAACCAAAAACTGTCTCCATTCTATTCAAAATTGGAGTTTATACAAGTCGAATGTATCCCAAGGGTCACACAAATCCCTTGAAATTGAAACGAAGAGTCACCATAATGTTTATTACAATTAAACTACTAAAACTATCAAAATTATCAAAAAACTAAATATAAAATTTTAGTCCACTTTGAGAAGGCACAACTTTCTCATCCTAGCTCCAAATTACAAACCGTTTGATGCGTTGGAAAGGTATTCAAATAATCTAGAACCAAATTTCGGAAACATCGAAGATGTCTCTTCATCTTTCCGGCCACAACATTTGTCCAAAAATGCACCGAAGACCCTCAAAATTGCAATTTACTAAAACATAGAAAATTTTGAAAATTAGATTTCAATATTTTCCCAATTTAATCCTGATCAATGACTCTGCAAATAAAACCTAATCTGTTTGAAACCACGTAGATTATATTGTAAATTAATTCTCTATTTTGCTACTTATATTCGGAGTTTCATAGGAAGACATGTTCTGTCATACTAGAAACTTGCATATTTTGATTAACTAGTTCTGTAATTACAGGGTATGATTCCAACTATTGTGCAAAGCAGTGCCAATATGTTGGACAAATGGAGTAAATTGGTATTGTCAGGCGCATCAGAAATTGAAGTGCAAAAGGAGTTCCACGATCTCACAGCCGATATTATTGCCCGCACAGCATTTGGAAGCAGTTTTACAGAGGGAAAGCATATCTTTGATATGCAGGGCAACCAGATGATTCTTACAGCTGAATTATTTCGCAGTGTTTACATTCCAGGTTTCAGGTGACAAACTTGTGTTTTGCGGCAGTACAATTTGTCAATATTGAAGTACCAAAGAATGCAATCAAAATTTTGATTTGAGTGTGTTAATGTCTCTGTCTCTGTTATGTTTTTCTTGAGAGGTTTTTCAATATTTATCTTACAGTTGGAAGTGCCACTTTATTTTTTTAGTTATATCTTCCCATCTCAAATGCCTTCGTCCTTCAAGAACCATGTTTATGAATTTTTATCTTGAGAAGACACTTTATTCAATAGGATAAATGCCTTGGTAATTTAGGAGGGTTTAGCCATATTCTGAAGCATTCAGAATCTATAACTTCTTTTGCTTTTTTACATTGGTATGTAATGTCTGAGAGTGATTCCCCTCCTCAGGTTTCTGCCTACTACAAAGAATAGGCAACGTTGGAATTTGGAGAAAGAAATAAGAAGATCCTTACGGCAAGTTATAGATGCCAGGAAAAAGACTTCTGAGATGGAAAAAACTGGTGGCTATGGTGCCGATCTGCTTGGTTTAATGATGTCTCAGAGCAAGGAGCAGGGGAGAGTCAATGTTACGAGTAATGCAAGCCTGAGTACAGAGGAAATCATTGATGAATGCAAGACTTTCTACTTTGCTGGTCATGAAACCACATCAGTACTGTTGACATGGAGTATAATATTGTTGGGCATACATCAAGATTGGCAAGAGCAAGGTCGCAGAGAGGTGCTGGAAATATGCGGGAGAAACAATTATCCAGATGCAGACTGCTTAAGTCGCCTCAAAATTGTAAGAACCATCTAACACGCCCACATTAACAAGTAATAACAATCACAGTTAAACTAGCACTGAGATTTGAATTCAAGTAATCATAATCGTGGTAAACAAGAACTGGGATTTGAATTCAAAAGCAGTATTTTGGATTTGTCTCATAAGAGATTGTTTGAATTATTTGTAGGTTGGAATGATTATAAATGAGGCCTTGAGGCTTTATCCACCGGCAGTGTCTCTACCGCGACAGGCATGCGAGTCAATGAAGCTTGGAAGGCTCTCAATTCCTGCAGGCACTCAGCTTGAGCTTCCAATCCTGGCAATCCATCATGATCCTGCTTTATGGGGAAATGATGCCAACGAATTCAACCCAGGGCGATTTGGTGAAGGAATTGCAAAGGCTGCAAAGCATCCAAATGGCATTCATGCCCTTTGGAACAGGTCCAACCATATGTGTGGGTCTGAATTTTGCTTTGTTGGAAGCAAAATTAGTGTTGGCCATGATTCTGAAAAAAAATTCTTTTGTGACTTCACCTTCTTATACTCATGCCCCTATGCTTTTAGTTACTCTAAAACCTCAATATGGAGCTCAGATTATCTTCCACCCACTAGACTAATATCTGAGAACAATATGTGGCATTCCCTAAGAACCCTTCTATTTTCTTGTGAGACCCCTAGTCCTCTTGTAACTTGGGTTAGGGGTTGAACTTGTATTCACAAAAAACATTGTTGGTTTGTGTGGGGGCAAGATGGTCATGAACTCTTGATATAATAAATGTTATTATTATTGTATTATCTGTTAAAGTAGAATGGATTGATTATATTTTTGACTAACCTAAATTAAAATTTGATTGATAGAATTGTACAATGAATATGATTTGATTGTGAGTACTTGGGGTGTAAGATAGAGGTAGATTTTGTGGTTCAAAGAGAGACAAATGGATTGTAATATCAAGCCACTGTCAAGACCCTATTGAAACATTTTGTCAAACATAGGCCAATCTAACCATAGGATTTTGGATTGGCATCACTTGATTTTATCATTTTGAAAAAAAAATTAGAGACACACCCCTGGATTTGGATTTGGATTTCCTATTCATCCATCTTATGAAGTTGCTTCTTCAATTACCAATATATATATTTCTTACTAAGAGGAGAAATGTTGTTTGCAGGTAGTAGATCATATTATCTCTATGATTTCATCATTAATACAATGGATACTTCATTTTGAGGGGGATTCATATTCTCATCTTCTTTCTCTCCTATTGGGGGAACATTTATTATATAAGTTTATGTGATAGAATAAATCCTTTAGGGGACATATCACATTCTCCTTTCCTTCTCTCACTAGTATAGATGTTTATTTCATTTTTTTTTGAAGTGGAATATTTTCTTCTATGTGGTTTTCTTATTTTCTCTAGTTATAAGAGATTTATCTATTTGTACATGGATATTTAATTAAGTGTTGTAAGTGAGACTCATCTATGCACCTATTCACACATTCATCATTAGATTTTTAACTTCTCTCCAAGTTGTATTTATGAGGCAGGTGTTATATAATATTTAATAAAAAAACTATCTAATTAATTAATTAGCCCCCATTTTTACTTTATCTACTTAAACTAACTTTAGGTATGTACTTTCTTGTCTCATAGCATAGGATAGGATGAGGACACACCACATGATCTAATTATATCTTCATATAGGGTTTCATTCAAAGCTTCTTTTATTCATCATTGTAATTATTGCAAATCTGTTTATAAGTGAATTGAAATGTTATAATGAATACACAACTTTAGATACATAATGAATACACCATCGCTCAAATCTATTGTTTTCAAATGATTAGTACTAGCATACCTATATTTAGAAAAATATATATAGAAAACACTAAGAGATATCATTTTAGATTATCTATTTGCTTTAAAAATATATATAATACAATTAAATAAATGACATTATAATTAAGATGAAAATTTAATACGAAGAACTTTAGATTACATAGTTTAATATCATTCCACAGTTTAATCTCCATTTCAAACTAATGAAATCATAGATAGGAAGTGTAGAATACCTTTTTAAACATTGTTTTCCATACATCTAACGTAGATATACGAATATATATACCTCCCAAATTAAACACCTGCACAAATAAACAGCAAAAGGGACAGTATATACAATATTGTCCAATACAGCCGAAATAATAGTAAAATGCCTACACAGATTAACAAAATGCCTTAAATAATAATAACATGCCTGCACAGGTTTGGTGAGCTGCATGACAAAATATCGCAAAAAAAATAGTATGCTCAATGTAGATGAATTGTTTTACAGAATAAGACACAAACTGAGCATGCAATTTGTTTGTCAAAATGCCTCAATGGTAGGGTATGCCCAAGAGAAATTTGTTGATGAGATCTACGAATTTTTATGCAAATTCATGAGGCAGTTAGAAAGACAAACTCAGCCCTTCAAACTAGGTGGTACTTAAAGCATCACGAATTAATTAATGTCACAAGAACAGGAAACCCCTCTTATATTTGAACCATCCAGATCCAGTATAAATGCTGGCAGAGACAAATTGAACAACACAGGGTGTAATTCACATCTTATTGTTGTTATAAGAATGCTTTCTAGTAGATTAAAGTTTGGCTATCAAGAATATATGGCCATCGCTAATTATAACTACCCCATTCAGTATAAATGTTTGCAAAAACATATTTAACAGCACAAGGGTTTTCATATATGTGCTCGACTAGCAACAAGTCATGAACTGTTGTATGCTCTGGATAGCGGTCCGGAGACAAAGGTCACAACTACTGGTATTAAGCATCTGCCTACACATAGTTAGTCCATAAATAGCCATCGGTAATCTATTGGCATTGATTTCACCTTTGGCAAAACCCTCATTTTTTAGAGCCTTAGATTGGAAATCTCACATGATTCTTCCCATGCAGAGCTTTCAGGTTACAAGGATGCAACTTGAGAAAGGAACAACAAATCACCTTCAGAAATTCTTATGACCCAGTAATCAGCCCTACAAAAGAAACGCCTCAGTCGCACAATTATGTTTGTAACTCGCAAGAAAACAGTAGCTGCCATTGATAATGCTTGAAAAGTTCATTATGTTTATAACTGCTAAACTTAAATTAGCTATCTATTTATTGAGATGAGGTTTTTCATCAATATGTGACTGTAAAACGCCTCTCAGCCTAATTAGAGAACTAATATATTATATTTGAAATTACATATCATTTTAACCATTCGTTCTTATTAGATTATCAAAATTGTTGAAAATCAAAATATTTATTCAATAATAATTTAAGCTTAATATCCATGAAAACTTGAAAATACAGAATATATACTATTAAAAAGCTCATCGATATGTTTAAAAATATTCACACTAAAATGTAAAGAAAATTTAAAACTACTCTCCAAGGTGAATATCCTTATCAATGATCTGTTGACACTTTATTAATCTAAGCTGTCATCTCTTCACTGCTAGACTTTTTTTAAAGTTACTTGCAATCATTTATCTTCGTCAAATCAATGAACAGGTCATTTTCTTTTTGTTGAAGTTACAAGAATGCAAGGGATCGTACACTTGGGTTTCATAGGCCTACTACGAATCTGAAGCTTTCACAACCAAAGGATCACTGGTTATTGGCTAAGTCTGGAATATGGAATGGGTATTTTGGGGTTTGGCAGCTGTTTGTGCAGGTTTAATTTTGTTTTTGGTGAAGATTGTAACAAGGATGTGGTGGAAGCCTTTGCAAGTGAAAAAGTTCTTTGAAGCCCAAGGAATCAGTGGCCCTCCATACAGGCTATTCTATGGGAATACCACAGATATATCCAGAATGATCGATGAGCAGAAGTCCAAACCCATGCCACTCTCACATGACATGCTCCCTCGAGTTTTTCCCCATTTACATCAGTGGAGCAGAATTTATGGTACACCTGTATTCTACATTTTTTAAAGCATCTGGCGTTTCATTCTTCATATTACTGGAATTCTTGCTTAGCACCATTGATATTTTTACATGGGTGTTGTTAGAACTTAAAATACTGGCTGGTTAGGAAGAAAAGTGAAAGATTAAAAAGAAGACTGTTGATTAATAAACTTGTTCTATCTGATATAGGTTACGATTATGTTTTCTGGTTTGGACCGAATGCTAGGTTGGTCGTTCCCCATCCTGAGCTTATTAAGGACATGTTCCACTAAATTTGACAACTATTCAAAGCTTCCGACAAATCCCCTTTCAAGACAACTGGTTGGACAGGGACTTGTGGGGTTGACAGGTGAGAAATGGGCTCGGCACAGAAAAATCATCAATCCTGCTTTCCACATGGATCTTTTGAAGGTAAGGCACTGAATGTCTGTGTTTATGTCCTAAGTTAGAACCAAAATGATATAATATAAATCGCTTTATTATAGAGAGAAATCTATCAAGTTCCACATCCTTGTGGTAAGTTCTCTGGCATTGTTTTGTTAAATACCTGTTTTGGGCATCTTTTTCTTGTCCAAAAGATTCATTCAATACTCAGTGAGCTTTGCTTTTCATTATGAACTTAACCTGCAAAATTTGGGGAGTAAATTTTGTTTGTTTAGTTGTGCTTTTGGCTCAGAGATTTTGTGAAATCGTTGTCGTGCATCGATGCTACATAACACTCTTTTCTTAAGTTGGCTTAGAAACTTTTTCAAACAGTTGTCCTGCATCAATGCTGTAAAAACTAAAAAGAAGGCTAATATTTTCTTAAAGTTTACTGTTATTAATTTTCAAACAAACCCACCTTTAGGCGAGTTCAGCTTCATTGAATCATAATGCTGTATCACTGTATGAAACAAAGAGCTAGATGTTTCAAGCTAGCCTATTTGGGCACACATCATTTTTCAGCTTTTTATCTCAATATGGAACTCAATATGATCAACTTACCTACATTTTATTTAGGAAACTTTCTAACACCTCTGACAAATTTAGCAATTATGTCTACTTTATTTAACTTTCTTGAATGGACAAATTATAGTATCCATTTACTTTGTTAGAACACATAGATATGGTCTGCCTGGTGCCACAGTAGCGGAACAGAGATTAATGATCCATCAAATATACATGTATGGTTTCAAATGGAGTATTTGAATTCTCAGTATTAAAATGATTTCTAACGTCCCATGCAACTTTATCATGGACTTTTTGTGCAGATCTTTAGGTTACTCATACAAATACTTGATATGATGCTTTTGGTATATCTAGCATACAAGAGTAGAGAAATTAGGATTAAAATGATATGATATATACATCGAAAATTTGTTTATCTTATAGAAACTATGACTGCAAAAATATACACCCTAATCTTTTAGAAGCTATGTGGATTATTTTATAAAAACTTACCTATTTTGATGTTTATAGTCAAATGTTCTGTCGTACATTGAACTTATGTATCTTGATTATAGCAGTTCTGTAAATACAGGGTATGATTCCAACAATTATTGAAAGCAGTGCCAATATGTTGGAGGAATGGAGTAAATTGGTGTTGTCAGGTGCATCGGAAATTGAAGTGCTGAAGGAGTTCCGTGAGCTCACAGCAGATATTATCGCCCGCACAGCATTTGGTAGCAGTTTTATAGAGGGAAAGGATATATTTGATATGCAGGCTAAACAGATGGTTCTTACATCTGAATTATTTCACACTGTTTATATTCCAGGTTTCAGGTGACAAACTTGAGTTTTGTGACTGTACACTTGTCAATCTGAAATTACTTAGTTGAAATGGTGATTTGTTGTTTTTTTTTTTGGTAAATCACATCAATGAATGAGTTTTATTGAAAAAACTAGTGTAATGGCAGATGAGTTACCTAATAAATGATTGCTTAACTTTAAACCCAACTGCTCAAAAGGTTTTCCAATATTTATCTAACTAGAATAAATGCCTTCGTACTTTAGCAGGGCTTATTCATTTTATGAAATTACACAGAATCTACAATTTCTTTTTGTTTCTTACATAAGTACGTAATGGGTGAAAGTGATTCCTCTCACCAGGTTTCTGCCTACTGCAAAGAACAGGTAACGTTGGAATTTGGAGATAAATATAAGAAGATGCTTAAAACAAGTTATAGATGCGAGGAAAAAGACTGCTGGAATGGAGAAAACAGGTAGCTATGGTGCCGATCTGCTTGGTTTTATGATGTCTGAGAGCAAGCAGCAGAGGAGAGTCAATGGAAAAAGTAATGCAAGCCTGAGCACGGAGGAAATAATTGATGAATGTAAGACTTTCTACTTTGGTGGTCATGAAACCACATCAGTGCTGTTGGCATGGAGTATAATATTTGTAGAATTTTGAATCTGACCTATCCTCTCTGAACCAACTGATTAGCAAACAATAACAGCAAAAAGAAGAAAAACACCAATATCTTTATTGAAGCTTAATTAAAAAATTACATAGAGGCTGTATATATAAAGAATTTGCAGTCTAGAAGAATAAATAATAACTGCAGTTCTAAATATATTCCTAGCTTTGCATGGAAAGCTACTAAGACTCTCAAACTAAAAAAAGCAAACTACTCCCTAATTAAGAATACAATAAGTGCATGCACAACATGCTTTATTTACTAAAAAACAAACTCATGCAAAAAGCAAAACTAAAAATAGTCCTAAGGATTCATGCATGCTGGAGTACATGCTTTATTTGCATGAATAAACAAAAAAAACTATTAACTAAAAATAGCTTATGCATGGTGATGAATGGATAGCTTCATGTCCAAACTGGAGTTGCATGGAGCTGCATGCTAGAGCAGCATCACTTATCAACATACTCCCCTTTGATGCTGAGAGGGCTGACAATCTTATCTCGTAGTGCTATAAACTGAGCTTTCGCAACTGTTTTGGTGAATATATCTGCTAGTTGATCCTGGGTGTTGATGTGCTTCAATTCGACATCCTTCTTTTGCACCAAATCTCGTATGAAGTGATATTTCAAATCAAAATACTTAGTTCTGCTGTGATGAACCGGATTCTTAGCTAACTTTATGGCACTCACATTGTCACAATAAATTACTATAGGCTGAATTTGTTTTTCTCCAATTTCTTCCAAAACTTTTCTGAGCCAAAGGGCTTGTGTACCTGCTGAGGTAATTGCAACATACTCTGCTTCTGTAGATGAGAGGGCAACAATACTTTGTTTTTTCGAGCTCCAGGTAATCAAACCAAAACCAAAAGAAAAACAATTTCCAGATGTAGATTTACGGTCATCCATACTACCTCCCCAATCTGAATCACTAAAGCCTACAAGATTGAACTTTTCAGAAGAGTAGTAATGAATACCAAAACTTGAATTCCCTTTCACATACCTCAAAATCCTCTTGGTTGCCTTCATATGTATTTCAGATGGATTTGTCATATACCTTGAAACAAGTGAAACTGAATAAGCAATATCTGGCCTCGTGTGGGTTAGAAACATCAAGCTCCCCACAATACTTCTGTAAGTTGTCTCATCAACTAAATCAGCACCATC